>NW_024103574.1:1737957-2478414 GCF_003945595.2 Pipra filicauda | reverse complement strand
ACAGAAATGGAAGAAACTGACTCCAAAACAGGGAACAACTAAGGGGGAAAGCATCAAAGAGCAGTATAAGACATGGAGACTGAAATCCCCTGGTGTGAATCAAGAGACAGTCACCACAGACACTCTCAGAACAAGTAAGCACACTAGCCATTCTACTACTGAGCTGCCATCTCCATCCTTTTTCCCCTCAAGAAACTATGGAAAGCCCTAAGAATCCATCTCAAAACACTAAGCAATTTGGATGACCTCTGTGGGGCAGGTTTAAAAGATACTGCCTACTCAGATCTTGATGGCTAATCTGCATTTCTGTATTCTGGACACCTCCCTTTTTCTAGCACAAAAACCAGCCCCAATCCTGACTTGTACACCCTAAGCAATGTCTCTACCCCCTGTACACAAAGGTAGGCCAGTGTAATGTGAGAAATGCTGCATTGTCCACATTAGTAGCTCCTTCCTTATGCTCCTCGAAGGCATTCACCTTCCTACTAGTGAAATTCTTGATATTGTCCAGTCGTGCAGTTCACCCCTTGAAGGTTAATCTTAGAGATCACAGCAAGTCATAGCAGCACTGATGCACTAATTGAGGCTACCACTGCTACAACTTTTAGCATTTTTATGCAGTCTCTTAGTTTAAAACAACTGCATCAATTAAAGCCAGAGATGGTTAAATGAGAATAAAGAAAACAATATTTAGAAAACAGATGGGCAAAATTAATTAACAATGTTAATGCAGAATTTAAAGAAAGCATTCTCTACAAAAAAACCTACTGTATTCTAAGATGCTACTGCAGTATGGTTTGCTGCAGGGATGGGACGAATATATTATTTACCTAGTGAAATTTTCGTGTTTGTGCATTTGAACAAATACATTAAAAATACATAGTTCATAGATGTCAACTACATAGCAAATTAACGATCAAGTGGTCATTGATAGAACCTCTTGCAACTACTGAGCTTTGAAACACCTATTCAAACTGCTTATTGTAATAAGCAACAATAATTCAAAAATTTAAGAGTTTGATTTTTGTTACGCTCCAAGAATAACATGTAATAACTCGGTTTTTGGAGTTGGAGAAGAAATGAAGTATTAGATTCGTCCCTTCCCTCCTTTGCTCCACACAGAAACAACAGAACCAAATTTAGAAGAAATATAAAAGCAATAAAGCAGTACCTGACCAGAAAGGAGTGGAGGAAGGGGGAACAAAGCTGTAGTCTGGAGGAGTTACAAAAGAAAACCCACAGAACAAAGAAGGGGCTTAGAGGAAAAAAAAGAGAAAAAGAGAAAAGCAAAAGAACATTGAAATATTGGCATAAGATTTAAATAATAGTTTTTTAACTATATAATTCATTGATAATAAGGAAACTAAGGTTCCCTACTAAGGATGTCTGCAAGGAAATTGACTGTAATAACCAGAAAATTTGGATCTATGATTTAATTTTTAACATTTACATTTTTCAAAGAATTAAGCAGAAAGAAGACACCCATTTAGGGTTTCAGAGAAGCAAATTGTAACTGCAGACTCTTACAAATATCTTCAGCTTTAACAAAAATTTTTTTAATTCTTTGTGTGCTCCACTTCTTAACATTAAAAAAGCAAGAACTTATGCATACATAAGAATTCCTCTTGAGCCCAGGAAAACTCGTTACATGCCCTTAATTAAATATTTAAGTACCAGTTGAACTAGAGTTCCATATTATGGCATAGGGAAAAGTACAGGTTTTGTCCTGATAATCATTAGCATCAATAGGAATTCCACAGTTAAACTACATCCTCCAAGGCCCAGTATTGCTCATATTTTCAGTTTTCCCTAACTTGAGAAAAACCCTTTGAGCAAGCAAAATAAGTTTAAGTTTGGCCTAGACAGAACCAGCACATCATCCTAGCCCTGACAGCAGCTTCCTTGGGTGAGAGCTTACAGGTTCATTTGCTCTATTGTCAACAGAATTAAGGTCAATGTATTTTTAAATACAAAATTAGAGGAAGTGATCCAGAATTGCTTCAAGTGAGATTACAGTTTATTGACCTGTTCTCACATTTTGTGCCTCTTTTGAAGATATATAGTATGGATGTCTAATAAAGTTGTGATCTTTGCTCCCAGCTGTGATTTGGAAAGGGACATCCATCTCAACTAGACAAATGATACTGTAGCCCCTAAATTATAACTAATAATATCTATAATTACTGAACAACAGTTTTCCTTAAAAATGTAGCAGGGTTACATTCATCACATACAGCTGCTGTTTTGAATTTGTTCTTGTAACTACACAGGAAACAAAATAATTTTCCTTCAAAATGGCTATTTGCAGGAATGACGACTGGAGCTGTTTTATGCAAAAATCCACGGTGGACGTAATGATACAGTTTTGTGCATCTTACCTGGATTGCAATAGATATGTTTGCGACAATGAAACTACAAGCATACATGAAATAAACAGGACTGATACCATATTTTAACATTCATTGACTATGGGTCATGTGTTTAAAAAAAAAATCCTACACCACAAACCAACAGCAGCTTAGGTTAGTAACTCGTAGTAGAAGAGAGACATGCTCCATGGCCTCTTGAGCTCTGGAAACTCCCTTCTGATCCTCCGTAGTGATGATCCTTTCTCCACCTCTAATACTAAATGGATTATTCTGGGAATGCTTGAGGTTACCTGAGGAACTTCTTTATACTGGAGCTAGTAACTCCAGGTGACAGCTCTGTGTGGAAATACATCACACAAACCAAAAGGACCACTTGATCCAAGTAGTGCCCATTCTTAGAGGCAAAATAACTGCCTTTATTTCTGCAGAAGCACAATGATAGTGTGCACCAACAGCATACAGGAATAAAGACAGGTTAGATGACATTTAGGGGGTGCCTGGTCCCTATCAGACCACACCTCATCCTAATTTTTCTCTATGATATAGCTGGAGGTTTGGTTTTATGTGTGAAATTCTAGACAAGTAAACCTATGTGGGCAAGGAAATCCTACTAGATTTCTACAGATAACTGATCTATTTTTCAACTTCGCTGATAAGGGAGTTGGTGTTGGCTTTTAAGCAGAAAGGTTGATTTATTTTGATCCCTTCAGAGTTGGGATGACATTAGTTTTATTTTATTTTATTAACAGATAGTTTTACACAGTTAATAGTTTAAGCAGTAGAATGACTTAACTAGTTAATACACCTATTCCTAGTCAACAGACAATGAAAAAGTCACTCAAACAGCACTTGGTTTCATGATTTAGTTTACTTTAAAATCTAAATTTCATAAAGATTCAGATTTTTCAATATGATTGTGCTCTGCATCAGCAGATGAGAATAAAGTGCCAAGAAGTACTCCATAGAATAATGTCCACCTTTCTTCCATTTTTGCCTTTATTTCATTAAATGGTCGATCATCTCTCTAATCTAATGTAAGAATTAGTATTCTTCTGTGTAGCAAAACAAAATTTGATCATACTGTGTCTAGAAAAACCTAGGACTGAAAAATTAAGAAGAAAGAATGGACTGTTTCCCAAAAATCTTCCCAATTAACTTGAAATTCTATATTGAGAAAAGTAAATGTCTGACAACTTCTACAACCATATTAGAAGTGCACAATGAATACCAGAACAGTACGGGTGACTTCTGCAAAACCATGAGACCGAAAAGTTCTAATTCAAGTGAGAAGCAAAAAAAATGGGAAGTCAAATTAACTATCTCCTTAAAATACAGATTTTTATTCTAAAGATCTAGTAGATGCTGAAGGGAGAATCAAATTTCCCAAAAAATTAAGTTACAAGATAGCTTATGATTCATATTATAAATTACAAGTAAAATGAAATGCCAATTGTTTTTCTTTCCCCCAATGGGTAAATGAAAACATGACAAATGCAAAAAAAAAAAAAATAACATACTCCATTCTCACATTTAACTGGGAAGTAAAGTCAATTATGTATTGCCATTCAATTTCACAGCAGCTCAAAGACTTTGGCAGCAGAAAATGATACAACTCTGTCAAAGTCTACAGTGGTTCAACTCATGTTTTTTAGAAATACTTTTCCCACTTATTCTATCAGCTACATACCCTAAAGATCAGTTGTTTTGAACAAGAAGTTGATGTCTTTTCCACAGATGGAAAAAATCCAGATACAGTCATGTGAATAGTATAGTGCAAAATGCTAAGTTCAAACCTAAATCCCTCTTAAAATCAGCTGCAAAATGCCAAAACCCATTACATTCACTAGCTTCAGCCTCATGCTGAGTAGCTGCACAATTGGAAAAAAAAAAAAGTGCCCTCTCTCTCTTCAGCTACTCTGTCCGGCTTCCTTTCAACAACTGTTCTTCTTACACTCAGATTATGTGGGAAGAGGTCAAAAAAATCAGCTGTGTGGCCATCCTCACTGAGGGCTGTGAAGTCAACTCCATGTCCAGTGCTGCCCCACGACTTCTTTACTTCCTCTACTAAACCAAACTGCAGCCTCAAGTTTCCCAATTTCTTTCCAATTCAGCATAGCAGGGTTCACACAGCCTAGATACAGGTTTTTTTAACATCAACTCGGTAAAACCAAACAGGACAACTTTAAAACTGAGCAGTGTGATGCACAGATGGACATTTTGGTTAAACAAACAAAACAAAAACAGTAAATAAACCACCACACTCAAGGAACATGCTAATACTTTAAAGGAAACCTGTGAAAGCCATTAAATGGAAGAGTCATTCAGAGTCAATCTAGGTAGGTTAGCTAGCTAGAATTATGGAAATCTACTAGATTTTACATGAGGAGTTTGAGAATCCAGAGGGGTTTTATATCAGTTTGGCCTAAAACAAAAACTGCCAGTTTCCAGCAGCATAGTTTGTAGCACTAAAGGGCTGATAGTTACTGTAGCAGAGGTGCACTTCCTCCTCCGTTGACTAAAATGAGAGCCCATGACACTCATTTCTCTTGCTTTTTCCAATTCTGCCTAAAAGATCTTGTAAAAGAAGATGTTTCCTGTTGTATGATGACTGAGGTTACTGAGGATGTACCATAAATCTTGTATCCTGGAAAGCATGAAGTGATGAAACTAATGCTCTCACACTTAAATTGGTGGACAGTACAGGTACATTCTAACTGGCCTAAGAAAGAAAAGGAAACAACCTGACTCTGCTCACAGTCATTAATAACTCAAACAAATGCAAAGTAAATTAAGCAGGACATGTCCTCTCAACAATTAAAGCCTCAATGCTTGTGGAGGAGGCAAGGGATGGGGAAAGCACAAGAGATAACAAAAGGAAGAGAGAAACACAAGGAGATCACAAGCTAAAGGGAGAAGAAAGGACAGGACAGAAAAATTCACCAAGAATGGAGATGTTCAGCATAGAAAGAAGACAACTGACACGAGTCCTGGGAAGCAGTGAATAAGAACAGAAATGGAAGGAAGATTAATTGGAAGATAGAGAGAGAGAGTAAATTAAATGCAAAGAGACACACTGGTTTCTTACAATCATCTGTCCTAAATGATCTTCAATCTTTATCTAATCTTTATTTAGGAGAGGAAGAAAGTCTCCAAAGTTACAGAATTTTTATGGAACAGAAGCAAGCAAGTAAACAAAAGCTCACAAACACAGTAAATGAAAGTACTAAAGCCATCACCATCCTCACAAAGACTAGACTGGACTTTATGGGCTTTCACAGCAGTCTTCATATTGTTAAAATCCCCATTAATTTTTATTTTCCTCTTATTATCTGTTGCAGTACAAAGATGTAGCCATTGTCTGCAGAACAGCAAATCTAATATTTGTTCTTTGACAGAAACATTATACACTTTCCAAAGGCCAGCCATGTGGTACCTTTTATCATTGACATTGAACCTGTACATGTCCTAAAAATCATGCTAACTTCCACTTAAATTGTAATAAGTTAAATAAAGGACACCACATGCATTGTAAACATTCTCAGTTTATTTCTAAAACTGTAAACTTTTTAACTGCTATTTACATCACACAGTAGTTCATTAACTTTCAGAAGCTTAGTAATTGGACTGTAATAAATATTTAATGTTAAAAAACAGGCATAAAATAATTATGATATAATAAATATTATTTTATCTTTTTTAGACAATTATTTGGTATTACTAAGATGCTCTCTCATAGGGCTATGCTACAAGACAGATTTATTTAAATCCCTTTTTAAGGATTAGAAATTGTCGCAGATATTAACACTTGTGGCTGCACGTATGCAAATGTCTGAAGAAATTAGGCAAGATGCAGTTTAATCTCTCACTAGCATGCCTAATAGATTTTTGAATATCAGGAAGATTTTAAGTCTGGCAGCAAGACAAACTTGCTAGACACGTTTATAAATCTCCTAGCAGATCCAAATCTGCTTAGCTTCAAAAAATCCTAGCTAAAAGCATTACCATAGTAATTGGTTATATGTTAAAAACGGAAGATGAAGATGTTCAAAGTACCTTGTCTTTCTAATGCATATACATACACATATATATATATATCAGAAAGTAATATACAAAAATCTATAATCCTCACCATTGCCACCTGTTCTGTTACTCCTTTGTCCCACTGAGTTTTCAGACTCTTTGTATGGAAATTGAAGAGTAGTATCCAAACTTCGAAAGCCTTCTTTGAGAGAGTGGTGCTTATAGTATTCTACGAGTTCCTTTCAGAAAGGAAAAACACTATGTCATTGTAAATTGAAATCACATACTTTTCAACATTCTGGTGTACAGTCAATGACAGTTTTATTACACAAGTAACCTTATTTCATAATACAACATCCAACAGTACATGTTTGGTTTTTTTAAATAAAGTACCCTAAAAATTGACAGCTTTTACATCGCCACTTATAACAAATCCCAAAACCAAATCAAACCAAAAAAAAAAAAAAAAGCCTCACCAAAATCAGTTAAGTAAAACCTTTTTGTCAGAGTCAACATTTACTGCTCCTTTAAGTCAGGCTGAGAATGTATTTGCTTTTTTGAAGTCAGGCAGAAGGCAAGGTCAGCTGCTTTCTAAAGATGTGTTAAATGCCTTTGTTTCCTCAAATTGCTTTTTTATTGATAAGAGACCTTTACCTAAAAACATATTTGTAAGCACACAGATCTGAAATAAAGCACGTGGCTTGTGCATAAGTGTATAAATCAACAGCAACTTAATGTGCAGATCCACAGATCATGTAAAACTTTCAGGGTGGGGCAGAGTGGGTGGGTGTCAGACAGTGCACACTGTCTGAAAAATCCAGCATTTCACATTCTCCTTGTACCCAATCCAAAAATTTGATCTGTGTTTATATATGTGCATATATATAAACATTCATAGTTACACACAGAAATATTTTACATATATATATGCACAAATTTCTGTATGTAAATATATAACACTAGCTCAAATAGTTTATGTAGCCAAGAAGACAAGTTACTTGAGCTTCTACTCTAAAAAAGGCAACACCCATCAAAATACTGACAGCTCATGGCTCGTGTTATTCCTTTGCAATCTTCAACCCCTGACATTATCTCTTCCATTTGAATTTGCTCTAGTAATGTCAATATCACACAGTTTGTACACAGAGCCTAGAATAAGATTAAAAGAGACCAGACAATTCAAAGCAGATGTACTTCAATTGATTAATAATACTTCAAATGTGGAATTTCACTCTTCAGAAATGGAAGCACAAGTAAACCCTTCACTCCCTTCCACTTACTTATATTTAGATTTCCAAATTCAAAGTTGACCAAGTCAGGCTTAGGTCAAAATAAGGAAATCGTACTGGGCTTAATCATTTCCTTCAACTAAATGAAATGAAAAAAAAAAAAAAAAAAAAAAAAAAACAGAACCAAACAAAAAACAGACAAGCAAATAAAAAAACACCAAACACCACAAAACCCTACCACAATTCTTAGCCTACATCAGTGATACTTTAATTCCAGCCAAACAAAATGACTCAAATTATTTAGCCTCAGATCTAATGCATAACCCCTAAATTCTTGATAATGGTCTGAAGATTATTTTCTGAACTCTGGAGCACTTCACTCTTCAACACTGTGAGCTGTTGCATATTCTGAAACTGCTCCTAAGGCAGAGTCCAAAGCTAAGCAAAATCTATGCCTGCTTTTAACAGTTCATAATCATACACCTGCCAGGCACTGCAAGGAAGTAGAAAGGTCAAAAAAAGCAGAACAGAAAGGCTTTGCTGTTTCATATCAGCACATCATACAAGCTACAATGTCAGCAATGAAATTTTATGTCACGTATCATCACTAATTATCCTGGCATTCAAAGTAGAAAGTGAGGGTGACTTGTAAGCAAGCAGGATTCAAAGTAGGACTTCTGTAAAAATGGAAAGCTAACTAGTATAAAACTTTTGTTATCTTTTTGCATAGCATAAGTCTGTAAGAATTACGTTGTTTGGTAAGACAGTAAGGATTCCAACTGGACAGATTTTATTTGTTGGCAAAATAACTGAAATGCTTCCAAAACTGAGGAAAAAAAATTACTTTGGGTCACAAAGATTTAGTCACCTTTAAAAGTTTAGTTTTTAACACCATTGTTGCATGAAAACACTTGACAAACAACTGCCCTCTACAACATTCATAGCAAAACCACAGTAGCAAGCTTACAAACATATAAAGGTAAGCAGTCCCTGTGAGCATGGATGGGGCTCCTCAGGAGTCTGCCATATTACCACAATTCACAGCAGCAGCAGAACTGACCTTTCACCGCACCTTGGCCTGCTTGACACACTCACTCCATTTTAATTACTCTTGTGAAAGTTTTTTAAACGTACTATGAAAAGTACAGACAAGAGCTCTTCTACTGTTTAACCTCCAAGGCAGTACAGAACACTGTGTCAGTGCAGATCACTACTTAAGGTTTCCATGGATGCTGGCTTTGTCTCTCTTCAGCTCCCACTTCTACTCAGACTCCTTTTGTTCCTCTCTTCTTTCAGACACTTACTTTTTCTCTTGCATCTACCCAGGACAAAGCAGTTGTTCCACAGCATGTACAAACAGTAGTTACACTACAACGCTACCACCTGTCTATTTAACTCTCAAGGGCACAGTTCATAACACCCTAAAACTGTGTTATAAAATACTTTTTTTCTAATTGAATGTTAGCAAGGCTAAATTGGTAGTCATGAGGCCTTTACACTAGAAATGTCTTTTGTCCTCTCAACTCTGTGCTGCACTGTATATTCTTTTTCTCATTTTTACTCCAACTTTGTTCTTTACTTCTGTCTCTGATCATTGAGCTCTACTTTGAAACCTGCACCGGTGCATTAAACTGCATCACTGCCATAAGAAAATACCTGGCAGCATGTGACTCCAGCTGACATGCTTTGTCAAGATCCTGAGAGTGATCATATGTTCTCACCAGTTTCCAATGAGTCATTTGCAGTGTTTGCAGACTAAGTAGACACATCCTTCATGCATCTGATCAACACCATGATTTCTATTGCTACCAATGAAAAGATCTCAGAGTCCCCAGCTCTAACATTAAACGCTTCACTGGTTTTTAAGTATGAAATGAAGACAGAGTGCAGAAACAGCTTGATGCATTCTTCATCAGGAAATGTATGTTCTTCCCGTTCTAATGAGCACTTATTTCAAATAAGGTCAGGTAAAGCATAGATTATCATTTAATCTTTCACCACTTGTAGGATGATCTGGTGTTACAAGAGTATCAGTGCTTAAATAATTTTTAAGGCTTCTTGGTTTTAAAGCTTCTCTCCCTACTCTTGTTTTGCATTATCCTTCATTTTTATTTAGCATTTTAGAGTACTTCAGTATGCATGCAGGAAGGCTGCAGCATAAGTTTTAATCCAATTGATTGCACTAAATATAACATGCTGAATGAGCTTCCTTTAACAATGCATCAGAAAATGCTTAAGCAGTAAAATTTTACCAATGTGCTAAGGTAATTTATTCAGATACCATGTTTATCAGCCTTGTCTGAGCAAAATGAGCTAACTAGAAATTCTTTCAAATTAAAGTTCAAATAAAGGAATTTCTTTCCAGTACAAGATGACTGACAAAACATTCAAAACTCACTGACCAGTAATAACACCAAACTCCTATTTATGGAAAAGAGCTATTTCCCATATATATTTCTAAGCTATTAGCAGTTTAGATAGCCCCATCCACTACCTGTTCTGCTTTGTCTGGTGCACCAGAACCAGAAACACCAGCCCTTCCTGAGTTTTTCTGGGCTCTCTGACACAGTTGCACTAGCATCATTATGTTCAGCAGTACATTTGTACATGTGCTGGGCTGCAAAGGAACCTTCAACCAGCTATTTTTAGGGATCATTACTATATAAAGATTTTCAAAGACATCAAACTCTCCTTTCAAGATTCAATGTAACTCCATAGTGGGTTAATGTATGGGATTCAATTCCTCCTCTCTTCCACATGAGTGCAGGGCATACTCCAGTTAGGACAGTCCAGTCCTAACTATAAATACACAGTTCTAAGTACATAACACTATCACTTAGAGCTAAAATCATAAATATAAAAATGTATCTTATTAGCAGGTATGGACACAATTCAAATATCTCACTCTCACAGCTTTCTGTAATTTCACAAACCAAAGCAGCTCACATTAACAGCAACACGTTAAAAATCTCACACTGCTAAAAATCTAATCAATGCTTACCATTAAATTTTTAAATTTTCTGTTTTCTGCAATGTGGAAAAAGCCATCTCTTGTTAAAATCTTAATGTGCTTCACTTCATTATTATACCTGTGGGCAATGAATAACTTATGAATATAAATGCGTTTTTAATCAGACACAATCAATAATTACCTGAGGACAAGCCCCAGTAACACCATACAAATAAATTCTTAAGACAAAATGTATATCTGTGCCAAAACAAAGTTGACACCTAATCAACCGAATATATTTATTAAAGTACAGCTAAAGAAGGAATCTGTAATCAGAAAAAAGTCACAACTAACTGCTCGTTCTAATGGGGAATTCCCATGTATTTCTTGCTTCTATACTCATGTTGATAAACAATATGAAAGCAAATAAGACCCTCATAATAATTTGCATCCACAGAATTTAGTAACCACTTTAATGAAACGTCTGAGATGCAAAGGGCTTTGACAAATTCTGAGTCAATCAAACATTCTCATTCACTTCATAGTAGCAGATCACATTACACTCCAAACACTGCTTACTCTTATCCAATATCTTAGACCATCACTTTTGTAGACCCACTTGCTATACTAGCATTATAGAACCATTGCTACCTTCCTATTGTCAATCCTGGATATTCTTGTCAGGAACTTCAATTTTCCTATACTGACTCTAAAGGCTGTATATAATTCCATAATGGAAGTAGAGGTTTATTTTTCTTATTTATTTCAAATATTATCTAGAGGTAAATGAAAACAGGAAAGCTTTCTTGAGGAGATCTTATTCCATTCCCACTTACTTGATACTAATCGCATATTCTCCTGATTCTTTGGTCCTGTGCCGCACCAGGTAAGTGCTATTTACTCTGTTAATAAGTTCACTCTCTGCTTGCAATCTTTCCATTGCTCCTGCAAACCTGTAACAGAGAACAATAAAAACTGCTTGTGATTTTTTTCAAAACTCCAGAGGTCTATCAAACATGCAACACGGAGTCCCAGCATTCTACATATGACGGGAACCTAAAAATACATCAGTTGCAACTGAATACCACTTACAGATCCTCTGAATGAAGAATAAAACATGAAACAATTCCACTGTTGGGATGGGGGGGTGGGGAATTTTTAATTAGAAAGGTAGTTCTGCACATGTTGAATACAATGTCTGCTAAGGAAAGTGTTCGAGTCCGAGCATAAGCTGAATGACTACTGGCTTGAAAAGTTCATAAAATCAAATGTTTTTTCTGAATCATTTGTGCAAGTGAAACAACACAACAGTGGTCCAGAACCTTAGAACTTCCCTGAGTTCCAGTGGGATTTACCTTAAAAGGCCAGAGAATCAGCCACCAACAGTGTATTAGTTCAAAAAAGATCTACACAAAAATTTGGTACTTCCACAAACACACTATTTTATTTGGTTTCATAATTATGCGTAACCTCTAAAGACTGAAGTACAATGGGCAGACTCAACATCCACAGGGGAAAAAAGAAAATCAGCCTAATACATCAAAATCTGAAAAAGCTGATGCTCAGTGTTAAAAGCTAAGACAAACACGTCACTGATTCTGCAGCCTGACTGCATAAGCAGATTTGTGTCCTTGCTCTGCCTTGCTGGTTTGGGTGGGATGTCATGAAAGGCTGTCAGCAGACATTTACTTGCAAAGCTAGAGGTTAAACTGTTAGTTGGAGAAAGTGATCTAGCTTCCAGGGAAATTATGCCTATCTTACCATTTTACAAAATAGTATAAAGGCAGTTGCCATCACAGTCATCATCACAGACCACTACCATGTAAAATTTCATCCTAATAAATCACTATCAATTAGAATGGAGCTTTAAGTAAAAAAAACAGTTATTTATTACAAATCCTGAGAAGATAAAGACTGATGTCAATGACATGTTTTCTTCTAACAAAATTATAAGTAAAGTAAACATTAGAAATTAATTCAAAATACCAATTTTAAATATTAAACATTCTATTTGCCTTGTTATGGAAAACCAGTATTTGTTCAGATGCAATCCTGATCTCACTTTTGGCAAGCTAGAGGAAATGAGAATTCATGTCTAAATGACAAAGCATAAAATCAGGGAAAGAACACAAGTGATGCTTATTCTGTTCTCTTAGAATCACCACGTCTTTTCAAGAAGCAAACTGAATTCCAGTAAAGAGTTCACACACTAATTAAGCCCCAGACCAGCAGTGGCTGATACACCAGCCTTTTCACAGAATCATCGAGGTTGGAAGAGACCTTCAAGATCATCTAGTCCAACCATCAACCCAGTATTGCCACATCCACCTCTAAACCATACCCCAAAGTGCCACTTGTATTTCTGCAGTTTTAATGTTGGTGGGGTTTTTTTAAAGGAAATGCAGAATTACTCATGATACCAGATGTATTTAACATTATTCCTTCTTTTATTCACTTAACATCTAAGATATACTGCCATGCTTCATACTATACTCATCTCCTATTATTCTATTTCAGACTTCTTGGATTGAAGCTGTACAGCTACAGACTGGTAAACAAAATGTAAAAATCATTAAGCACTTCATTACATCACAAATGCTTTTAGACAATGCATGGGGTTGCTTTCCCCAACCATTACACAATGCCACCTTCTGAAGCCCAGAAAGGTTAAACCAATATAATTTCAATTATAGTAAACACTATAGTTGATTTCTATGACTGCTTCTTTCAGAGATTCTTTTAAGACAAGACAGAAACTCACCACAGTTGTGAAGAGTAGTCTACTGGTTTAGGAACCTAGGATATCAAAAGACACAAGAGAATGAGGATCAAGTTTTTTTGTTTCTAAAAAACACAAATTAGACAGCAATGACTTAACTGTCAATATCCAGATGAAACAAGTTAAAAGAAACAGATGATCTAATCAGTCTGCAAGACTTTTCTTTAAAAGAAATTACAATAAAGGACAAATACCCCGTATCATTCTGAAAGTAGTACAGAATAGTTTAGGTGACAGTTTGGTTTGGTTTTTTTTACTTTATAGAACTGTTGGAAGCTTTTCTGACAGCGCCTACATTCAGATTTCATACACAAAATAGCCCAATGTTACGTATTGATGAAAAGTATAATTAAAATGTGTAACCAATTTACAGTAGCATATAAAATTAATTTCATGTATTCAGGATTGTATGGCCTTAGAAAGACTGTCTAGTGGGAAATACAGTCTACTCTTCTGAGAAACCTGAGGATAACCCATATCTTGTGTGACGTCACTCATTCATTTGTATTTGACTTGGTTTACTCTTGTCCTGTATTTTAATAAGCATGTAATTTGATTCTCAAATTAAATTTAAAAAATTAAGCAAACTGCAATCAGCTTGCAAAATGGATGTTATATGTATGCATAAACATGTGCATAGATAATGTTTATTCATGTACAAGATGCCCAGTATAGCAATTCCCATGAAAATCAGCATTTCATCTTGACCATCTCCCATTGGTGTACAATAACTTGGTATTACCCTACTCTTCTAAAACATCTGAAAATTGATTTTAGTGAAAGTTTGTCATATATCTCATAAACTTATTACTTAAGGCCATATATTCTTAGATAAGCAAATGATTTTTTTTTCTTCCAGTAAAAACAGAGAATGTTTTATTATTTTCTGGACTCTAACAGGAAAGAAATTACAGTAACATTCTTCTCACAATTTTTTATTCATGATATATGGAATGTTTTCAACAGAGACTTCCAAGCACAGATCGACTCAGGAAGATATTATTATAAAGGTCTACAAACTTAAATTGATTGAAATTGTAATCAATTACAAGTACCACTAACTTGACCTTAGGTATCAACCAAGATCTCATCAAATCTCTAGAACTGAACTTGAAATAAACTGCAATAATGGGACAATCCCACTCCTCAAAACCCCACCCTAAAAAAAACCCCAAACAAAAAACCCAAACCAGATTATATATTTAAAAAAAAAATACCTAAAGAGAAAATCAAACAAACAAACCTCCCTGCATATTTAATCACAATATTTCAGAGTTAAAGTTGTAAGAGTCAAGTAATGCAAAATTTTTGAGTTAAGCTCTCCAAAAAGCTGTAGTATATTCTAGAAGTACTGCTGAGGTAGTAATAGGCAGCTTTTGGATGGAAAAAAAAGTGCAATAGGAAACTATGAAGCAGTTAGTGCATCAGGATACTGTAAACTAGATGTCAGCAGACAGTCTGAGCTGTGGAAACATAAAGAGCAATAAGATATTTACAACCACTCGTGTTGTTAACATATCTTGCAACCTCCTCAAAAAAAGCACAGTTACTGGAACGCAAAATTACCACATTATTGTAACAAGAATTGTTACAATTTCACCATTTTCAGACTGTCATCTTCATGCTAAGAAGCTCCAACAGTAGTTACATAATGCACTTAGTACAAATGCTTCACTAGAAACACTAAGTACATTCTTAGTGAACCTCAGAACACTTTTGAAATGAGAAAGTTATCAAAAAACTTACTTAGAAATTAAATTAGTAGCTCCCCCAACTTCTCTTTCTCCACAGGGATTAACAAAACTACTCAGGTTCTTGTGATAGGATAGAATTTTGGCTAACCTGAAATTTATTTCAGACCTAACTTCCATCCCTGCCCTGTTAAGACTCATTTCCATGAACCAAATTTGCAGAGTTCACTGCTTACTGCCCTTGACATATTGGTGTCTCAAATTAAATATACAATCCCTTACTTAAATTCCTCTCAATCCAATGCTTTTATAAGAAAAATTCTGAATTTTAAAGGACAGGGCCAAAACTCAAATTTTTTCCAAACAATAAAGCAGACACTAGTGTGGAACACATTAAAGTTCTCTGCGATGATACCAAGGTCACATGTTCAGCTTGCACAACAGTGAATCTATCCAGGTATTACAACAGTCATTTAGCCTAGTTCTTGAGAGAGAAAAAAGAAATATGCATTACTCCCAAACAGTGGGGACAAAGGGTTCTCAAACAGCAGCATTTGTAGTGCTGGTAGCATGTGAACACTTTGGAAGTGCAGGGGACCTCACACAGTCAGGGACTACCACCGGCAGCAGCAGTGGCTCTTTCCTATCCCTACAGCTACTGATGGTGCTACCCAGGCATCTCTGCTTCTAATGGGGAGACCTGGCAAAAAGTTAACAGGTTATGGATATGCTGACAAATAATTCCTGTGAGAAATATTTTAGTGGAGCAACCAAACAACACATTTCAAGGCCTTCTAGGCACTTACAAAGCTTTGACATGCTGTAAGATATTCCTAAATATTCTGAATTTGTCAAGTAGTCCTAATAAGTTGGAAAGGATATAAAAATTCAAAAATGGTTTAAGTCCATCCTCCAGAGCAGTTAAATGATAGATGAGTAATCCTTTTCATAAATTTTAAATGGGCAAATATATATATACATAACAAGAGTTGTTCATTGTCACAAAACAGAGTAAAATCAAATATTATTCCAGAAGCTCTTGGCTCCTACTGTGCTATATATCCAATGCCTCTACAGAAATTAGAAAAATGGAGGAAAGATAGGAAGAACAAGAAATTAATCATATGGTGCAGAAAATGTCTGCTGATATACACTACTTATTGTAAAAAGAAAACATTGTTTATAGGTACAGCTGTGAAAAGTCTAGAATATAGATATTCTGGAGCTCAGCAGTTTTTCATTCAATATTCATTCCTGAGGTCTTCTGATATATGGATTTTATGCTGTTTCTGGGCATTTTTATATCAGAGGGTTGTAAAGACTGTTAGACTTCATAATAACAGTAAAAGTTATAGCATGTTTAAAACCCAATTGATGTTTCAGTATCTTTAACTGCATCATTTATCATAATAAGATGTTTATATTTCATCCTTCCAAGTTAACAGTGGCAAAGCATCGATTTATCTTTTTGTTCTGATCCTGACCGGTTGGTAACATTTCATGAATAGTATTTATTCATTCCGTAAAACTGTGTTATTTTCAATACTCCTATAAACAGTATATTTTAAATTTAGCAGAAAGCTTTCCCACTAGAAAGCAATCTTCAGAGCACCCCAGTAGTGTTTTGCCTACCTACTGCCTCTGCTTTAAAGTATAGGGGTAATTCCTGAAACGTTGCTACAGTTGCTCATGCCAAGATGTAACAGGCACTGCCTGTGACCAGGACAGTGACACTATGAACGGGAAATTCACCACTTGAACAAGCCAGGTGTGGGAAATCCACAAATTTAACAATAAGCAAAGAGTGGAAGGATGAAAGCTAAGTTCACATAACATTTTCATCTTTATTTCAGATTTGTTCTCTCACCCAATATAACACAACTCGTACCCACAAATATTCTGTGCATCCCTCTTCAAACAAAATTCTAGAAATATGGGGTACTAAAGATATCCTATGATATACTAATGTATTTATACCCTTTAGGATCACATGGATATTTGTTCTGGAAACTAAGGCACAAAATAAGCCCTAAAGGCACATCAAAATGCAGCTACTAGCAGCTGATTCCATCTACTTATAAGCCACTTAAGTGGCATATCTTGATTGCTGTAACAAAAGCAATTCTATTAATAAGTTAAACTGTTGTGAATCAAACTAAAATAAGTGAAAACTGTTTTAAAGTGAGAAATACGATTCATTAGTGGTTTTATGGGTTTTCATCAATTAATCTCAACAAAGGAACCTACAGTAATCTCATGCATAGTGTTACACAGGGCAGAGAAGGAGCAAATGTTTAGTATATCAATGCATCTTCACATCTGTACACAAAACTGTTCAGTAGATATTACAAAATTATTTTTCTTATTGCTTTCCCAAACTTTTCTAGATTGACAACATTCTTGTGTGAAATAAAGGCAGGTAAGAATCTAAAAAGAGAAGAAAATTTACCAAGCAGTCAAAATTCAAAGTTTTATGTTAGTTTTACAATTTTTAAACTCACTACTTAGGATGTAATCCCTCTCTCTAACCCAAAGTGACTGGGGAATAGATTAGAGCCACAGCATTCTCACCTTACTGCTGCGGAAGGGAGAAAGTGCACTTTCACATAAAATGTATTTGATCTACATTCTGGAAACTCTTTAGACAGTTTAATTTATTCATATTCCCAAAAGTTAAACCTGCTTATCAAACCATGTTTTCTTGACTTGTCCTATTTACATTCAATAACCAAAAGAATGCTCTGTTTTAAGCAATATTGAACATACCATGAAAACACAAAAGAACTAGAATAAATACAATTTTCTGAAGGTAAGATTAATATTTATTAATGGTATGAACTAGGCAGTTTTTCTGTAAGGTGACAAACAATTGTACTTACACATGGGCTAGGTTTTACTGCATCACTTGGGAAGAACCCAAGCTCTCCTGTTGTTAGATTTCTGCCCTAGAAAAAAGAAAAACACAAATTTTTCCATTTTTGAGACATAATGGAGACTAATAGTAAATGATAATACATGCACAGGGATTTAGAACAATAAGTATATCCAAGAGTCTTTAAAATAAAGTGCTGTTCTAATAAAGTGTTATCAAACAGTTGTGTGGGTTTCGTTGTTATTTTGTTGGGATTTTTAATATAATTGAGTAATAATTATAGCTGATAGACCTGAGAGCTCTGAGGTGAGAGGTGAGAGGCAAGAAGGAAGCTCAGAAACTGGAATGTGATTCCCAGTTCTGTCAATGTCTGCCACTGTCTGAGATCTTCATTAACGTTAATTATGTCCTTTCAAGTTACTTTCTCCTCAGTTGGCAATCTAGAGAAAGCTGCCCCATTGCAACATTACAGATCCCCAGAATGATTTGTGGCACTCACAGCACCCAACAGATCAAGACAACTGCACTGGGAATTTAAGGGTAGTAATCCAACAGGCAACTCAGACACTAAAAGGTAAGGGTTTCCACAAGTGATGCAGATCACTGGAAATCAGGTGGGCATGAGAACACCAACAGAACTAGAGATCAACTCTCTGTCTATGATATTGTCACCACATGCTATAGATCCATCCACACAATGGGAGACCAGCTGCAGAAATGGCCTAAATTGAGCCATTTATGCGACACAACTGCTGGCCCCCCAAAGTTTCAGGACAACCAATTTGCACCCAAAGTGACCTGATCATCACAGATCCATCCCTCAGCAATTCACAATTCAACATCAACTAGAGAACACCTCCTCAGCCAGACAGAACAACAAAATACAAGCACCTTTCTAGTCCTAGTAAATATTTGGCTGTGACCAATCAGATCACGTTTCATGGTAGAACAGAGCACATAGTTAAAATTTCTAAACACAGATACATAAATTGAGGGCAGCAAAATGAGTATTTTGGCAAACAAAATTTTTCATTTAGCAGATCTTTAAAGACACAAAAATGCCTAACCTCCATTGAATTTAATATACTGACTGTGAACATCATATATTCTCAGCATTTGGCAATGAAAGTAAACATGAGTACTTTACAAACATTAAAATCTTAAAAATTACATTTATTTTTTATTTTTGGTGGCATAGCTACAACACAAAAAAACATTAAAAAGGGGAAAATCTTCATAAACAGACATGGAATTTCTTCAGGATTTTAGTCCATTTTGTTTCTGTAACACTAACTATGTTATTGTACCCTAATACACAAAACAGAATTCAGCAAATTCAAATAGGGTGGCGCTGAACCTAAAAAAATTAACAAAGGTTTACAAAAAAATGAAAACATTCTTTGATTGGTGCTACCCTAAGTACAATAAATGAGTGCATCATTTTCCCAGGGAGATCACTAAGCAATTTATCACACACAGTAACTGCCATCTTTACCAAATATGCACAGAAGTGCAAGGGAGGCAGAGGAGAGAGGAAAACAGGCAGGCAGCACTTAAGCTAAATATGCTTTATAGCAATGATATTTTAAAAAGAATTATGTGCAAACAAGTGACAGTCTTACAGATCTGAATCTCTGTTTAGCCCCTTCACTTCCTTGCTACCTTTGACCCTACTTGAATACAGGTTACCCTTTGCACCCCATACTCTATTTACTCCTGAAACACAAATCCCTCTGAAGTATAGACTTGACTTTTAAGCAGAGCTCTGTGAAACAGTCTGCCATCTAAGTGATACTTATTTTCAATACTAATTATACCTGAATAGCAAGTGGCATCACACTCAATAAGATCAGCCACTGAATAAAACATACTAACATCTATCAAAACATGTCTGACCCCACTTCAGCTATTACTAAGCATCACTTAGTAATCTGTGTTGTTTATTTGATGAGCTGTAAAGAGTGAAAAAATTATACCTAAACCACACATACATATCTATTACAATCACTTCAATTTCTAAACTGAGCAACAGTCAAGTTAAAAACCTATTGTAATATTAGACTTGCAGGTCAGCTGTAAATTACTCTAAAAGGCCTCTTGAATTATTTCAGATTTTAATACAAACTGCATTTCACAGGGTTTTTTTCTTAATATGCATGTTAAAATGTAGATGTCATTAAAAGACTTAGAAAAATCTGCATTAAGCAGTCTGTGACAAGACAGGGAAAAAAACATTCCCAAATGATGCTAATGGAAATGACAATTTCCATTAAGATTCAAATCTAATACTAAAGCTTCTGGGGGAAAAGCCTCACACACTCTCTGGTTTCTGCTAGTTAAATAGGGAGATTCTAGCTAGATTCTTCAGCACGATAATCACAAATAACAATTAAGACAATTTCCAGTAGGCTGATTTGACAGATGTGTATGAACATGGTAATAGAATCAGTCCCACAAGGTGCCAATAATTCAGGCTTGTACTAATTGTATTAGTCAGATGATTACCTTCTAGCCAGTCCCAAGTCAAGAGCAGGCTTAAATGCTTCTCCAGATCAGAATATTAGACCTTGCAAAAACAAGTCCTGCACACAAAACTGTATAGGCCAAACTCTGTCAATCAGCATTTGAAAAAAATTATTTCTAGTGATGAGAAATATCCATGATGTGCTAAATAACAGGTTTGGGGGGGTTTGGAGCAGAGTTGATTTTTTTGTTGGGTTTGGAGGGGTTTCTGGGAGGGGGTGAGGCGGTTAGATTACACCTATTTTCATGTTTTTCAATAGATAAAGTAATTCTATTGTTTATTACTTCCCCTGATTAAATGTTGTTCAGAATGATACAGTGACATAGGAGGAGTTCACTGATCCAGACCTGAAGAGTTTGAAGAAGATTTAATCCTAACTGTAGCCCAAAAAACAAAAACCAAAACAAACACGAAAAAGTATAACCCAGCTCAGAGCAAGCAGTTTTTATATTATATTCATTAACTTATTGTAGCCTCAAAGAAAAAAGAAAATCATGAAGACAAACACAGGAACAACAATTCAAGATGACATATGCTTCCCAACTGTTGTTCTTCTATTAATATCCTGAAAGTTCTTCTATTTAACTCTATTTCCATTTATCCAATAATATAAACAATTAAGAAAGCAATCAAGAAAAATGAGACACACTTTAATGCATTTATAGTTACAGTGAATGTAAGTCAGCATTTTCAATGTTTATAGTTCTCAATTAAGCAGAAATTTCAGTAACAGAAGTAGTGATGTGAATCATGCAACAGCAAATTTTGCCATCAATAGAATATACTTTTCCCATGTACATTAAAATCCTATCCCTTAACTGACTTGAGAGGGCTTCAAGAAGTTTAGGTGTAGTTCTGTTTTGCAGAGCTGTTTCTCTCCCCTATAAACCTAATATTCCTTAACTGGGGTTTTTCAACATAGCTTTTAGTTCTGCCATGTTAGAGAAGCAGTGGCTGAAAAGTCACAGGAATTTGCTGTTTATGCCAAACATTCTCCTTAACTCTTACAATTTCACTAGAAGGATTGCCACCAATGTCATGTTCTTGCAGATTTATTCACTGGGGCTTTTACTCTAAGGCTGCAAGAACGAAGCTTTACACCACATAGGAACTACGGGCAAATTTAAAAGTAAAAATAGTCGTAATTAGACATTGATTCGGATAAAAAAAAAAAGATTTTTTGTTGTTGTTCAAAAAGAAAAAAATTACAATTATTAGTTCAATAAGAAATTAATATCTGGACTGAAAGAACACAGCCATTTGCTAAATTATACAGTACCTGCCAAAATAAGCTATGTGCATCTCCTTTAAGTAGTTCAATAGTGTCCCCAATCTGGATATGCAATGGTGGACCATCCTGCGCTGCTGGCTGTGGTATTCCATTGTAGTTTCGAATTACTTGCATTTTTGGTAAACCTGAACAAACATAAACACACACAAAAAGAAAAGAAACAGACAAAACATAAGCCCAAATTTATTTTTACTTAATGACAATTGATAAAATCTGAAGACCACAAAAGCAATCGAGCAAAGAAACACTAGGTTTTTAACAGGTACATGACTAAGGCACTAGCACTTAGTACTGTACCATGCACAACCTAAAAGAAAATAATTACTTCGGAAAAACATCTTTGTCCTCCTTTCTTCTTGGGCTAAAGTTGATTTCATGCCTATAGGGACTATTTTTAACTGAACATGGGATGTTCAAATCACTACCATTGAGCGAGCATATAGATTCAAAATCTTAACCAGAAAGCTTTTGGTTAAGTACGGTTTTTGTAAGAATGTATTTTAATAAATACAGGCAAGAGTGAAAGCATGAAAAGTCAAGGTTGCTGGGCTGCCATATTTAACATGTTTCTTGTGGAGAGTCATGATTAACTTAATTCTAAAAAAAAGGATCAGTGGGTCCACAAAAGATCTACTTCTGTTGCAAGATCACTACTGTAATTTAGGAGGCAATAAACACAAATAACCATGATCTCCTCTAAATTGTACAAAACATGAAAGAGATCATCTTCAATAATTACTACCCTCTGTATTAATGAATAAATACTAATCCCAAGTGCTGATGAAACATTAGGTAAAGTAATACCAGCTCTTATGTTACTCAACCGAAATTACACCCTAAGTTTTACTATTTCTGCAAGTTATCTGGCATACTTAAAATGAGCACCTAATTATTAGTAAGCCATTATTCCATTTATGCAAATACTAGGCCTTACTTTGTTTCTCAGTTGAAGGCTGTCATGCTTTCAAATACTGATTCAGCATCAAGAAATGCTTTATGCACTGCATGGCAAATAGAAGCAATGCTGCATACAAGTGTCCTCTCAGAGCTGATGACTGTGTCCTAATGCAAGCAAACTCCCTCATCACAATACCCATGATAGTTCTGCATATGTGATGGACAAACTGTAAGCATGTATTCATCTTAGAGATATACTTGGAAGTCAGAACAAATGCAGAACAAATTGTTCACATTATAAAACCATATATTGGGTGATTTAGTTTAAGACATTTTTAGTATGCAGATATAATATATTTAAAACCCCACACTCAAATTGATCTTATCAGAAGATGCTCAAGAAATACTCATGTACTTCTGAATGCAAATCCTGGTGGTCTTTTTAAGGTACCACACTGCTGAAATTATTAATCATAAACATGAACAAAAGCACTTTTTATTTCTATTTCACTGGTAATTATGACTATTGGCATCTCCGAAAAACAGGCCAAGAGAAGAGGGGGAAAAATTGTGCTGTGTCAACCAGCAGAATTATTCTAGAGATAACACAGAATTAATCTTGTTAAAACATATCATGCCTAGAATAGTTGTGTATAATTTGGTATGCTTAATTCTGTAAAATCTGACAGTAATTTTGACAATAAAATTACCTAGGCAGATACAACGTTGGAAGCTTTGATTTAACACCTCTTGACATCACTAGAAATAATCCTATTCATTTAAATAGGCTTTTGGGTTACAGCCTTAGCCCTAATGGAGTTTATTGACCTGCTTCAGATCCCTTCTTAAAACTTGTTTATTGTAATGCCTACAGAAACTGTGCCAACTATAGTGTTTATTTGCCACAGCTGGTCTCTAGTGACCACCAAATCTTATTTTTCTACTGTAATTTTACTACCTAATTTTATCCAAGTCTTTCCTTTGGCCTACTCAGGAGTTCTTTGTGCTCAGTGTTGTTGCTGCAAATACACTCCCCAGCACAATGTATATGCACTATTCCAGACTTACACAAACCAGCATCTGGAATAAGAGGGATACATGGCTAGGATTCCGATACATTGCAACAATACAGTAGCCAATGATATTGCAATGTTGTTCTGTATTACTTTCATGCTACTGCATGCTATTTTTAAGGCCACTGATAAAAAATACATGTAGAAACAAGGGCAATTATTTTTTTGTTCTTATTATTTTAGCACACATTAGATTTTACTCAGATTCTGAAAAGCACTTTCTACCTCAAAGTAAAACAACTGAAGATAAATTCACTCTCTAACAACAAGAGTGCTTGAGTCAGTAATAAAAATATTCATTTCAGTATCAGCAATACCAGACATGCATAGACAGCCTGTATTGATCAAAGACACAAAAGTGGAGAGCGCACAACTAATGCGTTTTACTTGTTGTATGAAAATATCAAAAGGACCTGTCCCTGTTATATGATTTAAACTTTTTTTTTTAAAATCAGTTTTTCTGAAACAAAAGACTAAATGAAATCTTTGAATCAATCAAAGAGCTCCAAACAGAATACCTACCTTCCTTTTCACCATTAATTACAAATTTGATTACAGTAGTTCAGAAAGAGTTTAGTAGATTAACAATGAGCTGGTGTACATTTAACTGGATGGAAACTGGTCAGCCTTCATGTCCTAACATATACAAAGAACAGTAGGGTGAGAGGGATCAAGTCCTATCCATTGTTAACACAGGGACCGTCTCAATCAATCTGTCAGTTGTTTAGCAAGTTTATCCTTAAAGTCATTTGTTTGCTCCTGCTGTTCATTTTAGAACTATATTCTCTGGGCATTTAGAATTGTGCTGGCCTTGGTTGCGATAGAGTTAATTTTCTTCACAGTAGGTAGTAGGAGGCTACCTATGGTTTGAATTTGTGCTGAAAAAAGGGTTTGCTTGCACAGTGTCAAGGCCTTTTCTTCTTGTACCACCCTGTCAGTAGGTTGGGGGTGCACAAGAATCTGGGAGGGGACACAGTTGGGACAGCTGGTCCCAACTGACCCAAGGGATAAGCCATACCATATGACACCATGCTTAGTATATAAAATGGGTTGAAGAAGGAGGAAGGAGGGACTTTGGAGTGATGGCATTTGTCTTTCTAAGTCACTGTTACACATGATGGAGTCCTGCTTTCCTTAGGATGGTTGAACACCTGCCTGACCAGGGAAAGCAGTGAATGAATTCCATCTTTTGCTTTACTTGTGGGTGCAGCTTTTGCTTTACTTGTTAAAGTGCCTATCTCAACTCACAAGTTTTCTCACTTTGGTGCTTAGTTCCTGGCTGGGGTTAAACCACAACAAGAATCTTCTGCTTTTCAGTGTAAATTAGTTCATGGCCAACTTATATCCATCCAGACAGAGGCAGCAGCTTGCATAGTTCTTTTCCTTGCCTGCATTTATTTTTGTACTGTAGCTAAAGAGAGCAATCATACCCCTATTAACCTTCATTTTGCTAGGCTAAACGAGCCAAGTTCTTTCAGCTTCCTCTCATAACAGATCAATTCCTCTGAGGCAGTATACCAACTGCTTTACAGAAGTTCAGACAGACAAGCTCTAGAATATTTTCCTTGTCTATCTTGACATTTCATTTTTAATTGGCACATGGATTCACAACAAATATAATCATTAAGAATCCTGAGCGCTCGCTGTAATATAATAATGCATACAAGAAAAAGTGATATGCTACAGAAACCTGAAGTGTTTTAGAGTATGATTATGGATCATTTGTGACAGAAACAGTATAGAACTACTATGCATTAATGACTAAAACGTGAAATACAATAAGCATTAAAGACACTGTCATTGTAAGGTACATAGTTGCAGTACTGACAGTATCTGACAACTGCAGAAAACTTGTGGAAACACATCTGGCACAAAAATGTTACTCAAAAAATGTTACTCATTCACATGTTAAAAAGCAGGTAAAATTCCAACACAAAGGACAAGGTCAGGATTTCATCCATGCATTATTATCATTAATGTTACTAATTCCATTGGCTTCCATGAAGTCAGATTTCCATATGACAAAGTTTTTAATCAGGAAACTTTCTAATTTAAAGATACAGAAGAGCCTGGCAGTTTCCAGCTTTGCGATAAAAAAGCAAACTTATCCATTTATTACACCAATAAATAACTGAAATTTACTTCAGTTGAAAACCAGGAAAAATTCCCAGATTCCAAGAACAGTCTTCATAGTCTAGCTCTGGGTCACAGAACTAACATAAATTGATGATCTAAATTATAGCTCATGAGAAAAACAGAAAGCAAGGTAGAGCCAAGATTTACAAAGTACTAAATCGTCTACATTATAGAAAAATAAAACCTTTTATAAACAATACCACGCATTTGAGTATTTCATCTCATAATTATGAGTCAAGGAAGGAGGTCACATTTTAGAATTAACATAGTACATAATAAGTTAGAATACCCAGTACATACATGAAACAAAAAAACCCATATAAAGTACTTGTATTCCTTACAGCAGCTCTGCGTTTATGAGCCACATTGAATGACACTCAGAGCTTCATGCAGAGATTCAAAAATGTTATTTTTTGCTAACAACATGCATAATGCATGCCCTATGATGACCTCTATCTGTCAAAATTGATTCCAGCATCTGTTATTTCCAAGCAATGCAGAATGTGGTTTAGGCTTCAGGCAAGGATCATTTTAACATACAAAATAATGACACAGCATACAGGAGAGCCGGGTTCAAAGGTGAATTTGTGGATATACTATATACTATTAGCACAAAGACATAAAATAGCTTTCTCTGCATTAAATATCCCTTCCTAGTTAATATGAAGGAAGACTTTCTTCTTCTCTAGGGAAAATATGGCCTAATCACAAAGTATTTATAACCCGGTCCAAAAACCCACAAATGAAATGGAATAAAGCCTCCTGACTTCATGAGGTTTTGAATCTGAAACAGAATTTTAGACTATCTGACGAGGCCACATCTTGATGTTTCCAGAATCAAGACAGTGTCACTTGCCTTTCATACAGGAAACAACAAAAAGGCTCCCTAATTCTGTCTTTTCTTTCACCCATCTTTTGGGTGTCCGTTTGGAATCTCTGAACTTGCTTTAACCCTTGTTCATTTATATCTTTGTAGCTACAAAAATAGGGAATGCAGTTCTGCTGAGAAACAAGCTGACATTTAGTGATTGTTAAGCCTTCCATAGTAAAGACCAGGAGAAACATTCCATCTCAAATCTCAAAGCAGGTACGTCCCCAGGCATCTTTACCCCCCAACCAAAAAGTAAGGGCTAAGTAATTCATGGCAGTGTCTCATTGGACTAGATGTCTGAACAGTGACCCACTGTAGGGATAGCTGTGCTTTCAAAAGAATTTGTAACAGGAAGCTAGAACTCGTTTTTCACTTAGGAAGCTTTTTTTCCCTTTCCCTTCTAAATTTCAGAGAAAGTTGCAGGGAGACCCGAAAGTAAGCTCGCTCTCTCTCTGGTATGCAAGAGAGAGAATGCTCGCAGACATATGCAGGGCCCCCTCAGGTCTGAGAGGGCAGGGGAGGACAGAGAGCAGATAAAAAGCCTTGGAAGAGCATGGGAATTTGCCTTTCCTCTGAGACCCTGTGCTGCCTGGCAGTGCCATGAGGTTTGTAAGTTTTAATGTCTTTGCCACCAAAATAAAACCCATCTGAACCCTTTCCACTGCCTCGGCATTCTTGCGGAAGATACCTGCATATATTTTACTTTACACCCACAGTATCGCAGATAATTTTAACAGCAGAAACTAAAGAGACACAAGCGAAGGGGAACTTAGATTGAAATAAAAGCAAAGAAAGAAAAAAATTAGTATTTACAACATGGTAAGTAAAGTTAGACTGAGAAGGTGTCAGATCAAGAAGCGTAACTGCAGATAATAAAGTAACAAGGAGTTATGATAAAAAGAGAAAGAGGAAAACAGATCTGTTGATAAGGACAGCAGTGTAAGAGCAGATGGACCATAATACCCACAATCTAAGCATTCATGAGACAAAAAACACAACTTTTTGACATGTTTGTTGGCAACATCTAGGTCCAACACTAATACTAAAAGCTACTTAAAGGAAAGCTCTAATCTGAGTATGGGTTATATGAAAACAAAGTCCATTGGCATTCTGTGTATATCCTTCAAATCAGCTCTGCTACCTTCAGTGTTTAAAACTCCTGTTTCTAATAATTTTACTGCAGAATTAATAGTAAACTTGATTGTCCTCTCTTGCATTTATCAATTCCTTATCAGTGTCATCTATTTCCACAGCCAGTGGAAGTCAATGGCTTTGGACAGTTACTGCCAACAGCAAAGCTTGACTAAAGGACTTAGCCGGTGAGGAGACACAAGAAAAGCAACACTACATAATCACTTTTAAAAACCTACTTACATTCATTTTCTAACAATGTCTATTAATGGCTCAAAAGAAACTAGGTTGGGGTGAGGGGTTTTTAACTTTTAGGCTGAGTACTCATGACACAAATTAAAGATCTCACATACATGGAAGATGCCAGCACAGTCTTTTAAGTGCAGTCTTCAGAGTGGCAATGATTTAAATAATTAGTATTGGACAAAATTAACACAATAAATACATAGACATACCTCAAAGAAGATACTTTAATTGAACTTTTAATCCTCCCAGTCTTAAGTTATTATTTTTGTATGTCATCATAATTAGAAGTTCTAATTTTAGATATTGCTTATAAGCCTTACATTCATAAAATAATAGAATGGGCTGAGTTGGAAGGAACTTTAAAGATCATCTAGTTCCAACCCTCCTGCCACGGACAGAGACTCCTTCCACTTCACCAGGTTGCTCAAAGCGCCATCCAACCTGGCCTTGAACGCTTTCAGGGATGGAATCCCATTCCAGGGATGGGGCATCTACAACTTCTCTGGGCAACCTGTGCAAGTGCCTCACCTCCCTCACAGTAAAGAACTTCTTCCTAACATCCAATCTACACCTTCCCTCTCTCAGTTTAAAGGCAAGATGGCTGAAATGCTGACAGTGCCTAAGACTCAGCTTGGAGTATTTCACTTGTCCTCTCTTTAACTGCTTTGCGTTTGATTACTGTTCAATTAAGTCTTACTATTTGTCCTATGATTAACCACAACTCTGGAGTTTGCCACTTAACTCAATTTTAAGTGAAAAAACTACAGAAGGCTGATTATTAAAACATTTAACAGCTACCATAAGCCTTAACTCAACTGTGTAGGTTACTGCTTACATAGATACATAACTAAAGCAACCCTTTCAGGGGCAGGGCAGGGCTTTCTTCCATAAACAGAGAACTCACATGCACTGGGGAAAGGTGGGGGGAAGAATGTGGAGGGAAAATAATCTTCACTATCTCATAATTTAGATGACAAATCTGTAACGCACTCCAAACCACAACAGATAAACGTTCACATTTCTCTTCCACAGAAATGGAAGGTTTAAGGACTGTTATGCTACGGAACACATAAAACTACTGGGAAAAAAGAAATTCACAGTCCTAGCCCTGCTTTCTGTGACTGTCCTCCCTTAACTACTCCAAAAACTGTGTCCTTCTTAAAAACCTTACTGAAGCAGCATTTGGGGTTCCTTCCAGTCCTTTGCTACCTGTCAAATCTATAGTTTTTCAAATACTCAATTTTCCACCATTTCTTTTTAATCCTGCATATATAAACTGTATTCTTGACAGAAACCTCTGCAAAAATGGTCAACCATCAACCAAAATGAAGATGTGTGGGAGGAAAAAAATCTGTCTGCTAACAGTCTGATCAACAACTTGTTATGAGAAACAGAAAAACACAACTCAGGAAGTCCTTTTGCTTCTTCGGGTTTTGTAGCAAAAAGCCCACTGATAAGTAGCTGTATCTCCATTTTCCAGTATAGATCGACACAAAACTTGGAACTACATTGCAGATCATAGCAGGAGTTCATTATGAGGAAAATAAACAAGTCTAGTAATGTTGTTCAATTTACAAGGTTGCATTTTTGAGATTGTTATTTCTGAAATATTTCTACACATTTTTCTTATATTAGTCGTTTGTTCTGCTTTAAAAACAATGCACAGACAAACGGACATCTCCCTCTGCTCTGAACATCAGTATTTGACTTCACTCCACTTAAATGTTTTTGTCAGCAAAGGTTTTTGAGGATAACTGCTTAGTGACAATATGATCAGCATTAATAAAATTAATGGCACAGGAATGTGGACATTCACTGAGGCTCTCAGTAGCAGCTTTAAGTTTTCAGTCTTCCAAGTCAAGGTCAGCTTCATGCTCCTATAAATACAGCTAGGACTTATTTTTATCAGAAATAAGTAATTTCACAGTTTATTGCTGAATATTCTGAGTTGGAAGGGATACATAAGGATCACTGAGTCCAACTTTTAAGTGAATAGCCCACACAGGGAAAAACCCCACAACCCTAGTGTTATTAGCACCATTTAGCCAAGAAAATTCAGAATCCAAACTGAAGTTTCAGCACCATTTTTTTTTAATTTAGAAAAGGAACTCCAACAGAAGGCATTTTCTTACTTCACTCTTAAGGAGGGACATTTGGCACATCGTGTCACTCATTTTAAGGAATCTGGAAGCTTGCCTCTGTGCAAGAAAAAACAGGCACTACAAAAATGCTTCTGATGAGCCATGTTTTTAAACTTCAGAAAAGAAACCCATAAGGGCTGCCTTTTGGGAAAGGAATAAATCTATTATTACTTAGATAACTGATGACCATTTGTCTCTCCTGCCCTTAAAGGTGGTTCTGCTCACAACGCTCAAGGATTCAGTCCTGAGGTTTAAATTTACTTTTGTGTCTCAAAACTGAAGGAAAAGAAACTGAAGATTTTGGGAAGTCAGGGGACAAAATATTACAACAGCAGAAATATGAAAATTAGTCAAGTACACTGCAGAAAGAATCTACTGACATACAAATGCCAACACATTCCTGTTTGCAGGAAGCAAGCATATTCACAGAATCACAGCATATTCTAAGTTGGAAGGGACTCACAAGGATCCTCAAGGCCAACTCTTAGGTGAATGGCCCACACAGGGATTGAACCCACAACCTTGATATTATCAGCACCAAGCTGCAACTAACTGAGCTAATCTCACACAAACTGTCCTGGGCAGCTTTCAAACACTCAGTCTTCCCTTATAATATATGTATTTGTTTTTTGGAGATCCATATGTAACTGTAATAATAAGGGATGCCATTTTCAGAAAGATCAAGTACCAAGTACTAGAAAGATCAAGTACCACTAGCTCCAACTTCAGTGGTCAGGTTTTTTCATTATTTTTTACTTTCCAAATTTGACAGAGAAACTTTGGCACATCAATTTAGAAAACTTGGACATGCCCTAGATTGATAACTGCGGATTGCCAGTGTAAGAAGGTATGTTTAAAATAACAGTAATTTTGTGTGCAATTCCAACATCATGTGTTAGTATTCATACTCAAGCCCAAGCACTTTCACAAAGGAGAGGACTCTCTCCAGGACTGCACTGAAAGAAAGTGGAAGAGAGCTAACAAAGTCACTGACTTCATAATGGTCATAGCTACATACTTTTTGTGATTAATTAAGAGTGAAACTATTTTTATTTCACTGACAGACCTCAGTTTCCCTTTCACAGTATGTTTTCCTCCAAAAAAGTGTTAAGGACAAGTTCTTGTGTTTTGTACTATTTTAACTTCAAATGTTTATTCAGGCAACTGGTCCTTACCTGCAGTGACATAGGCAGCTGTTCTTGTGAGTGTAAGAGGTTTTGGAATTGCCTAGATTGAAAAGAGGTTCAGCACTTTGAACAAACATTAGAAATGGCTGAGCACTAAATGCTTTATGTGAATAAACAATAAAGAATAACCAGGTTCAAAAACACAGTTTTCATTTGTTTTGACAAAGTAATGAAATCTCATCATTTCAATGTAGTCTAGTAGGTGAATTAGGGATATCAATTTTAAAAATCATCCTGTCTCAAAACTAAGAAGCTTCATTTATTTTCTTTAAAATTAAGTAAAATGGAGTTTTGGCACATGAATTAACAAGTGTGGTACATGTGGTGCTGCTTTTTATAAAAGCACACAGCATGAAAATTAACCACTGTTAATTATCACATCTTTTAATGTAATGCCATAGACAGGTATGGCATTCTAACACATGTATTTGTTCAAACATGTACCTGCCCTGAGGAGCTAACAACTTGCACTGGGCAGATACTATAGATGAGCTAGGAAGGTGTGTCCAGACAACAGATTACGTGCAGCAAAAGGCTCTTAAAAACAGGGACAAATGTGGGAAGGTAGAAATCCATTATTCCACAAAAGTAATTATTTTGAGCTGTATTTTTAATATTAATTTCTGCCTGCCATGGGATGATTTTGCAGCAAGCAGTAAGAGAAAAAAGACTTGAGAATAGGAACCCAACTTTGGAAACTGAATTTAATACTGTCATGAATCTTGTACATAGGCATTTTTTCTGTTGTTGAGAATTCACAGACTGAATAATTTTAAAAACAAATAACCCATGAAAACACCTATACCACCTAGAATCTTTCACAGGTATCAAATTTAAAAACACGTATTGCTGCAAACGTGCCGACATTTTATTCATCGAGCATTGCAAAAATGAAAATTAAATTACCCTTCATGCAATTTCTTTTGTGCTCAGTATTGAGTAATAGCATCTGCCTCTAAGATGAAAGGCCTTAGTCTCCATTTCTGTTACTTACAAGAATTAAATTCTCTAGCAAGAGAGGCATTTTAAATTATTACATAACATGAAGGGGAAGTGGGTGATGACTGGCAAAGCAGGTAGGTTCCAGCACATGACAAGTAATTTTGCCTGCATGCACCCTCTTCATAATGCTACATAATCCTTCAGCTTTTCAAGTTAAACACTCTTGTGATCTTACTCTTCAAGCAATTTTTCTTTTCTGTGGCCTCTACCCTGATTATAGTAGACACCTCTTTTATTTTTTAACTGATAGTTCTTAACATACGTGAAAAAAAATTTCAGGCCTTACAGACCTTCTTTGCATGCAAGCATCAGTAGACAAATGTTGCCAAGACTTATGGCATTATACTAAGCAATGAAAAGACACTGTTGCTTTGGCTAAAACAAATTTGCTTTTAAAAAATATGCCTACTTATTTCTGGTCTCTATAGGCTACAGCAAATCACTTATTCTCTTTGGGAAAAGAGAATAAAACTTGCCTTTATTACAAAGTATTTGTGTTATAAAAGTAAAAAAGCATGAGTATGTATTCCACTGTTAACACCACAATGTAGTTAAAATTGTTTATCTCTAAACAGTATATACCTGGTATTTTGTTATTATGCTGCATACTTTGCACGTTTAAAGCACTGGCAATCTGTGAAATTCAAAATGCATTGTATTTTGTGATACCTCCAGCTTTGCCATGAATGTGTAGTATCCCTGGCCTCAATCAGCCCACGTACCTAGACAAAGGCATTCAGACTACAATTTAAATATCCACTCAGTATAAAACTGTATATATCTTACATATTCATTTACAAATTACTCTTTCTCTTCTAGCATGACTAGTATATAAAAAATTACATTCTATTCTGATGCACTAATGTTTCTGTAAACTTCCTTTTTATCAAAGAACAATATTTTCAGTTTTTAGTATAAATTTAAGAAAGTAAAAAAATTGAAATAGCTTAATTTTCTATGCCAACATATAAATAAGACCTGAACTTGAAGATGGTTCACAGAAAAATAAATAATAAGCAGTAAAAGAGTGTTGTTTCAAAGACAAAAATGAAAACATACAATAAAATCATCCATGATCCCTTGATCTTTGTTGTAAAATCAAGATGTTATGGGTAAATTATCATAGGCAATAAAGATGGGAGTCAAGTTTAGTTCCCCATCAAGATGTCAGTGCTGCCATAACCACGTTTTGTCTCAAATATTTTTGTTTCTTTCCCTTCCTGTCAGGGAAACACTCATATATTCATCCTTGCAATAGTGAAGGTTCTCCTCCTATGTCCTGTTCCAATCTAAATGTGGATTATATACTCCAGAAAAGTGTGAAATTTGTAAAGACATAAACCATACCTGAAAGCAATAAAGTATATGGGTCCCATCTAACCCATCACACCCCACTAACTGTGCAGCCTCAGGACTGAGCTGGTCCAGCAACCCAGTCAGAAGGAAAATCACTTGTTTCCCCATCGCTGCTGCCACTGCTGCCTCCCACGACCAGTTTGCTGTTATCTCCTTGAAGTTACATAGCCTGTGACCGGATGATCATTAGGTTCAAAACAAAGGCAGTGAGGGAACACCTGGGTGGGAGGAAGCACCACACCCTGTGGCAACAGCCTGTAGTTACATCAAAGAATCATCAAACTCACACCAGCGGAACACCCAGACTCGGTTCTTTCGCCCAAAAATACTGCCCTGGCAAAGAAAACACACTTAAATCCCAACATCAGCCCTTGCAGCTTAGTTGATCATTCCGTGTTTCTCAGATGCCAGAGCCATGTGCAGAGCGACGTACAATTACAGGATTTAAACCAATACCACCAGAAATGGACAAATAACAAAACCAGCACACAATGGATAAGAGCAATCAAGCAAAAAATGGGAGGGGAAAAACTATAGGGGCCTCACAGAAATTAAAAAAAAACATTGTAGAGGATGTGCTAGCATTAAGCGAATTCCACTGTACTAAAATGATCCCGGCCAGTTGCAGAAAGACTGCTACTGCCAGGAGTATGATGTTATTCTGGAAGGAAAGCTGTGATCCATACATGCAGCTTTTGTTGTATCGTATTTCATACTATTTGTTACTGTCAAACCCAATTAAGGAAAAAGTCCAAGAACAGTAAACATGCTGCTTTATTGTCTGAACTAAAAGACAGTGCCTCATGGTCTCCGCTCTCCCATGTGTCCTATTCCAAACAGGCTGGTTAAAGAATAACATCTAAGGCTAATGGACTGAGGTACGTTTGCAAGATATTAGATAATGAAGTTACTTTTTAATTCCCTGTTATACGCTGAAGCTTAAGAAATACAGGTTATGAGAAGCAAGACTGAACACATCTATTTATCTGCAGGTCAGCAAGAGCAGCAATGAGGGCTGAACTCCAAGTGTTTTCTCCGAATCCCTTATAAAGGTACTTTACCTTTCTTTCCTGAATAAACCACATCTAAGGGTTAAACAGACTAAAGCTGAACGAATTGATTCTACTGAAAACTCCATCAGATTAATTTTTATACTGTCACAACTTGAAAATACTAAGTACTAAATAAATTCAAGAATACCAGTGCTGAACTGTTAATTATGATCTACAAGTTATTTCTTAAAACAGTCTCAGTACCAAGGTGTGAAGGCAATGTTTTCAAGCAACTCAGTTATAATCAGTAGATATTTCAACACAAATACCTGACATTTGTACAAGGCAGACTGTTAAACCTACTACAGAAACAGAATTTGCAAGTATATATATAAATAGAATGTAAAGACTGCAAATACTTTTTAAAGGAAAGTCAGGGGCATTGTTTAGAGTCTTTGAAGCAGGCAGTGAGGCTGATGGACATGATTATATATTAATGCAGATTAACAAAATAATTTTAACCCGATTCACTATGAGGCTCTCTTCCAGTTCATATGATATAAGAGGCAAAGCTCCCCCCCAGATAAATAAACAGCAAAAGGACAGAAAATAAACGGCAGAAACAATATTTTTTCAAACAGAAGGTGGTGTACAAAAGGGTCACCCAAAGGAATCTCTGCTTGGACCATCCTTGTTGAAAAAATTAGTTAGCATTATTGAACAACAGCATTCAAAATCAGAGAATAACTGTTTGGAAGAACCTTTGGAAGTCATTTGGTCATACCTTCACGAAAGATTTAACTTAAAGTAACATATGGATTGAATACTCATACATGATTATGGAGTGTAAAACAGCTACCATCATATAGACAAAAGATCTCAGAGTAATTGCTAAGTATCCTTCATAGTCGGTTCTTTTATATCAAAATCTAATTTTGCTGTGTACCAATGCTAAGAAATTTCTTGGAGCAGACACAGAACTAGGAAGACTGACGACTCTTGGACCTAGAAGCATGTAAACAAGTAAACAGGATGGTCAGACATACAGAAAAGCTTCTGTATCAGAAGAATTAAGCAGACAATGGCTCTTCAGGCTAGAGGAGACGTGACTGGAGGGGTATGACAGAGACAACTCATGAGTGGCACAATAGTGACCAGAGAAAAAGTACTCATTATTTCTTCATTTATTTTTAATTTTTTCAATTCAAAAAAGTACAGGTGTCAAAGCAATAGACAGCAGGTTTAGAGCAAACAAAAAGACATGTTTTATTCACACAGCTAATTATGAAAGTGACAGTTAAAGGATGTTGTGAATGGTTTTAGACTGGTTCAAAAAGTGGTAATAAAAATGCGTGGAAGAAAAGTTAAGAGCTAAGAAACAAAACTACAAGGTACAGCAGGAAGCACCACACCATCTTACCCCATATGCTATCCCTTAGCATCCATTGAATTGGCTACTGTTGAAGGGATCCTGAGCAAGCTTGGCCTGCAGCCCAACTCAGCCCCATTGTTCTCTTCTCTGGGAAATCTCCAAGTAGTGAGCGTATTAAAATCTCTCCTGAAAAGCAGCATCAGTTTCTCGCCTCTGGCCCCTTCTACCAAGCTTTAAAACCTTCCTCAGGCAGAAGGCAGAGGCAGTTCTGGGAGCTTCTCTTGTGTGAATTTTCAGCAGTCTTTTTTCTCCCATGGGACGGTTGCTTTCAATTTTACAATGTTTCCCAAATTCTTTGTGTGAGAATTACTTTGAAGTAGTGATCAAATACTGATTTAGTTAAATGAGTGAGCCACAAAAAAAGAGACCATATGCTTTAGAGTACTGTTAAAATTCAGTAACTTTTGACTATTTTTAATCATTCATTGCCTTATTATCTTTGTTTTGCCTTCTGAGAATGACAGCACCCTGAGGATTAAAATCAGATAGGAAAATAGAAGGGTAAATGCAATATTCCTCTTGAAGATGAATAAGAGATTTCTAAGTCCCAGTGAACTTTAGCAAAATACTATGCAATTCCCTTCTACTTGCCATGGAAAGTAAAGGCAACTTCGGGCCATATAACTTCTGCACATGCCTTTTTCTTTTTTTTTTTAAATACTACTGTACTATTTTTGTGCATGTTTAAAATACAAAACAGTGTATTTTTTGTTTTATTGATTATACTTGTATGCCCATTTTGTCCACTTCTATTTAATTTTTTTCTTTTTTTTTCTGCCTGCCAACTCCCTTGTAATTATCTGTAAACAGTGATGTTTTGCTTAGAACAGTTAATGTTGACAGTGTCTTTATACAGAAAAAGACAAAGATACAGAAGTATTTTTAACCCACCTCAGCTTAAAAAAATATGCTAATACATGACTGAGCATGTATTAAACACCATTATTTCTCTAAGAGCAAAATAAAATGTTAATTGCTCAAGATACAGAGACAGTCCCAAAAACACATCCACTAAGACAAAAGACTTTAAACTACTAAACTAAAAACTGATCTTGCAATCCAACCAGAAAGGATGAAAGAGTTCAACAGAATAAATACATTTCACCCTTTGGCATCTGGGTCTTCTGATGTTTAATTAAAAGAAAAGGCTAAAGGCTATGTTCTCTGAATGTTAGCTCACTGCTGAGATGCCAAGGGGACAGGCACCTTTCAAAATACCTCTTCCCAACAGGAATGTAAAAATAATTTTAATTTAAAATAAAACAACCCAAATAAAAATCATTAAACTGCATTTGAAATGCTTCATTGGAAGACAAAACTCTGCTCTGCCTTCCAGAAATGCATTAGTGGAAAATTTCTTGGTGCAAAACATTAGACATGTTCTTTCTTGTATCACAACAAAGATGAATTCATTATTTTGTGAAGCACATGGCATCAGCACAGTAGTACAAAAAAAAAAAGGGGCAAAGATCTTGAATGTAATATATATTTTTAATAAGTATGTGAGATAAATTAATTTGATCTCACAAATTAGGTCACACAATTCAGCATCTCTCTGAATTCCCTGTTGCTGAGGTCCACCTGGGGGAAGCTGTCCCATTAACTGCTCATAAGGATGCTGTGACCACAAGGACATCCACTAACTCTGGTCTCAAACACCAACACCATCCCAGCCACATGAAGTAAAACATGTTAAAACATGTCTATCAATACTAAGAGATGGTCAGGTTAGAGCTGCAAAGTCCTTAGAAGGACTCCAGAATCTTCAGAATCACACAGCATGTCAGTAAGAGCATCACCTCTGTCCTGCTGAGGAGTGCTCCTTTTGCAGCACACGTGCTCCCAGCTGCCCTGTTAAATTAGTTCTTACCTGCAATTCACCTGGGCCACAAAGATTCCTAGAGACAAGCACTGTGTTCTTTATAGGTACCTCAAATAAAGTATTAAGATGGTGTAAAGAGAAGGAAAGAAATATCCCAAATGGAATAAAACCCACACAAAAGTTAAACATGTGTCACATATGTACAATCAAAGCTCATTTTCAGTTCTGTAGCTTAAAATATTACTGTGTAGAGAAGTCTTCAGCTACTTAGCAAATCTAATGCTCCACAAACATTACAAAATTATTTCTAGGGAAAACATGCAAAACCATATACACTTTGTTATGGTTGTTAATTATTAGAAACACTTTAATTCCAAGAGAAGTATATGTTCTGAGTTCCTTCAAGTCTCTAAAATAGTAATTTCTCTCTGTCTCATTTTTTAAGCCATGGGCTGCATTTTTATCTGTAATAAGAAATTGCAAAAACTAAAACAAAGGGACATAAAGCCATTGTTGAAATGGAGAAATAAATTCCTGAATACCTGTTTTCAGCACTGGGCTTCATGTTGCAGAAGGTTATCTTTTCCCACCCATGAAATTGAGTATTCCCTATACTGGGCTGAAAGACAACAGTCTATCAGGACTACTAAAGACTTGCCTGGATAGCTCAATAAAACAAGAAAATGAGAGACATGCTTCAAATCCTCAGCTAAAGAGAGTAGTTTTATCTATAACAACTGCATGCTTGGCAAAGAATTATCTGCAGGTTGGGATATCCCAGCATTTGAGTTTGAGCCAGATTTTGCTTTTGGCTGAGCATACGGTTGGAGTGGCACTGAAAATGCAAATGAGAGTTAGACTTGCATATCACAGAGCACACTGTGTCAGAATTTGTTGAAATATCTCACAGTCTAATATACTTCATTCTTACCTGAAAAGGAAATTTAAACTGCCAATATGACACTATCCTCTATTTTTTACTGTGAAAACAAGATGCAAACATTACCACACTACACAAACACTTGACTATTTTTTCACTGCTTAGTAATCACATGCATATAACAATGACAACCTAGTTAAAAGTCTCAAAAATCCAATTTCAATAAAATATGAAGCACATGGTAGCTTATATCACTATATCTAATGAAATAAACATATCTCCAATATTGTACTTCTCCATGCAGAGATTTTTTTTTTTGTCTGTTTAATGTATATACTTCAGGTCATAAACCCAGTTATTCTCTTCAGATCCCTTTTTTTATGATCTGTGTAAAACCAGTATTAGAGGGTTGCTTCACAAAGCAAGTATGGACCAGACACCAACCAGAAATACAAATACTACTTCTTAAAATTAGTATTTGGACTTTGAATTCCTGGGCTGAAAAATACATCTGCCCAAGCAATTGCATCGCATACATTACTTGCTAGTACTCTGTGTACCTCCATCCCAAAAAAGGCAGACAATATTTTACTTTCCGTGAAGAGAAAAAACATGTTGGTTCTGTCCCTCAGTTCAGAACTAAGCTTTTCTAATCTTTAATCCATGCTTATAAAGAAATCAGCTATTTAAGAAGTCAGAACATGCTCAGCAACGGTCTTTCACAGATCAGATTTGAGTTTAATCTGCAATGAATCTTGACTATAAGACTTCTAGTGTTCTATTTTTACCAAGTTTATCCTTCTGATACGAAATGTACTTTCACACTTTTTCACACTTCTAGAGATTAAAGTTCCAATGTTTATATTAGCAGAAGTGCTTAGGGTAAAACCAGTTTTAAAAACACCAGGCTGTGAATCTATCATATTTAGACTCTTTACACCGAAAAAAAAAAGAAAAAAAAAAAAAGACAGCAAACATACACTGTACTATTTCAACAGCTGAGATAGACAGTAATTTTAACTCCTATTAAAATACATACAAAATTATTTCTATTAAAAACAGTGGTCAGACTGCATCATTCTTCTCAAGAATTCACATAATAAGAATTTACGCTTATGAATATACACAGGAATGGCTCATTTGTAATTTAAGTCAATAGTGCAAATCGCATGCTTAGTAATCACAATGCTTACAATTAAACACATGCAGAAAAGTCTTCATGACATTCCCTACACAAGAATAAAATGTCACATAACTATCACTCCACATGCCCATTCTACACAAAAACTGACACCAGTCTGATCACTTCTCAAATGCATTTAAGCAGAATCATGTTGTTCTATAGTCAAATGCAAGCTGTACACCAAATTTTTCCTTGCTCTACAGCTGCAGATGTATTAACCGGTTCATTCTGTCAATGGCATTTATTATCTTTATTTCTTAATCCAAAGAAAGGTTATTTAAAATCTGTCCCACTAAAACTTAATGGATGAAGCAATTCAGGAGGCTCTCTGCAACTGGACCACAGGCTGACGGGATAGTCTTTATCACAGCATAAAGACAAGGTCATATTTTCTTATGATTTCCAATTTGTTCTCCACTTGTACAGTTTCTGCACGCATCTCTTTTTGAACAGTATCTGCACATGTTTTTCTCATGACTGTTTTCATTTCCCAGGAATTTCTCTGCCTTATCATCCATTAATCATTTTTCCTTCTACCTTTCTTTCTTATTAAGCACAAGGAAAATCTCAAGGAAGAAACTGTCACTGTCAAAACTTTTAACCCAACTTCAAAGAAAAACAAATGAAAAATCCATAAGTAAACTTATTGCTTTTAAGAGTACTTCAGCTAGATAGGTTTCTTCCTCAATGAGCCTTACCAGCAGAAGACAAGAGATATTTTAATCCAGTATCGTCACGTTTTGTTTAGACCATCTTCCAACTTGCACCACTTCTCATCACATTTAAATGACTTTTGATTCTGGGCTAAGCTGTGTCAGCAAAAGTTGAATTTGACTCTTATAGGCATAAAAAGAGAAGCACAACACATCAACTTGACTACACTATGCCTCCTGCATTCATTATTCTTCACTAGAACAGCCAAAGACAGATATGACAGAATATGATGTTGACAAGTTGCAACCCAAAATAATTGTCTTTACTGGTGATATCAAACTCCTCTCAATATTTAGACACTGCAGGTGCTGGTCATTGATTCACAGCAAACATCTGCTTCCTAAATTAGTACCCGTGCTTCAGCACCATAAGATGCAACACTGGTAGCAGCAGCATAATAAACCTCCTAAAAACAAAGCAAATTTATGTGCCAGTGTTCTTGAAAAGCTCTTAGGATCAATGAAGTAACATATGCCTGAAATAACTGATCTCTTACAAGTGCTGCCCTCTGGATAGCATCTTCTGTCTCTCAGGGTAATGCGCAATCTGATGAGTAGTAATACTTAGATTATGCAAAATAGATGCCAAGTGGTTAGCAAAGACATTCATGTCTTTAAAAGCTATCTCCACCAAGTTACAGCAGGACACAGAATGCCTATACTGGCAAAATGCAAATGAAAAAGCTCACTTCATTTGAAAACTGACAGTATAATGCATTTCTCATTACTATTTATTTTAAACATTTGTAATGTCACAAGCAATTCTGTAAGAAGTCCTCTTCAACAATGTCTCTAATAAAGGGACCTGAACATCTGGCAGATATTCTGCAATTCTATTGGCTTTCAAAAATATTATGGGCACCAAGAACTTTATTCAGTAAGATTACCCCGACAATTCATAGAACTGTTCTGTGTAAGTGGACTGGGGGAGGAGGGGGAGGAGAAGCAGAACCATATTTTAGGCATTGGTTACATACAGCTTTTAAACACCTATTAATTCAATTTTTTGGTAATTTCAATGGTACTTAGTTTTCAATAAAAACTGATTTTAAAGTATCTTTGTATATAAAGGTCATGAAAATACTTCTCTCAGACTTCAACAGTCAGTAAACCCTCCAGTATCCCCAAAAGCTTCTCAGAGCTGAATTCTACATGAGACAGCTGTGTTTAAAGATCCGGACCTATATGGACTATTCTGCAAGCACATATTACACTTCACTGCAACGTACACCACTGAATGGGAAGAACTCAGTCTTGTTAGCAAACACTTGAAAGAAGTATTCTCATCCTCTTCTGTGTGATTTAATTCCTGTGCTTGATATTTTCCCCTCTGACTGTATTAATTTTTCAGAGTTACAGGGTGTTCATTTTTTTCTTTTATGTGTGTCACAACACACAATTTATAGAATCATGAAGCAGGTTTATTTTGCTAGAGGGAACAAAGTGACGATACGTGTTCGCAAACATGTCAAAGGTACGTGAGTAAGAAAGGTGTGGCCTGCTTCATAGTTACAACATTGAGATTTTCAGAGCCAAGGCAGCTGCAATGCTAGTGGCACAACCAGCATTCCTACTTTTTGAAAAGTACTTAGCTCTGCCAGCCTGTAATGTGGTGTACAGAGTTGCCATCCTATGTAATGTTTAACTCCAACTATTCTCAGGTGTCCACATCTAGAAATATTTAATAATCTACAGCTTAGTTTTATTCCAAATAATCTGCATAACAAATCTCTAGTAATTAAGCTATACAAGAAACATAAAGGACAGAAATGTAATTACTGTAAAAAATGACACTAAAAATATCACACAGTTACGCTGAAAACCATTGAGTATTTTATACAGACACATAATGGGTCTCCAGAGGAAATGTTCACCCACTTGAGTATATAGTCTATAAGCAAGCATTTAATTTTCTTAAGGGCTGCTGCTGCCACGATTCCACAAAAGTATCTACTATAAACTAACAGGAAGAACAAAATCACCTTGAAATTCAACATGAAACTGCAATTGGCTTATGCATTTCAGAAGAACAACTCATACAGTTAAGCACTGCACACCATCACAATTAAGAGTTGAGAATACCCACAAATTGGAGAAACAGAACCTAAGCTGCAAAAGCAACAGTCTGCTTTTCATCACTTAGTTATTTCTTTTAAAGCTGCAGAGCACATTAGGGTAGGTCACGTTAACTGAGAGCCCAGAGGCATTTTGTTGCTCAAATAGAACCAAAGCTCTGCTTAAAGAAAAAAAAAAAAAGAAACAAGGAAAAAAAATTAGAGTTCAACCAGCTGACCTTATCTTTGAAATCACAAACAGAGCACTCACTTTAGACCTTCATGACTTCAGCAATAAAGTTCTCAACACTGTGTGCATTACAACAGCATTCATAATGCAACTTGAACAAGTGAGTTACAGGTTTCTCACTTTTTATTTAATGTTTAAATACTAAAAAGTCATGACACAAACCTGGGTCCACGTGTCTAGAGCTTCTTCTAATTCCATTTGTTCTTTTCTGCAAAGGAAAAATACAAATCAAGGATATGAATAAACATGTTTTCATGTAGGCACATCACACTCCTTTCATTCCCACAATCTACTAGGCAAAGCTGGTTTTCTGAAGTTATTTCCCCCAACCACGAACACAATTATCTTTATCTTGTAGAAAGATCACACTTTGAAAAATATTCTTAGTAATGTACACAGTTTTTTCATATATCCCATTTTTTCTGACACTACGCTCAAAAGATTCTCAGTTCATAGGAGGTTTGTTCATACATCGACATTTTTGATAACATGTACAAATGTATTTTTTAATAATTTACGAATAGGATAAGGGAAAACCATGCAGTCTGGCATTATCTGCCCCAGATCATGTCCACCAACACAAAAGTCAAAGCCTCTTGTGTTGTTTAATAAGGTAGAAACTTTAACTATTTCTACTTTATACTGAATCTATCTAGAATTCCCTATGGAATACTTAATTTTCTTATTTTCTGGGCAAGTACTTAAATATATTTAGTAACTTCTCTCTCTCTTTTTAATTGGAAGAACCAGAGTTGTGTGAAATCAGAAACTCTCTGACGAGATTCAGATTATTTTAATTTTTTTTCTACATTTTATATTCTAAGACACTTAATATGGATCCCTGGAAATTTCAATGTGAAATAACACATCTTGAACTACTGATCTGCTTTTGCAGGCTTGTTTTAACTGGTAACTTGCATGATGGCTCATGCATTTATTTATTTTTTAATCAAACCAAGCAGAGAAAAGCATGTTGCATAACAAAGGGAACAATTAGGTTGCTCTGATTTACTCGAAGTTGATATAAGCTGATGCAGGACACATACCAAGGCAAGCCAGAAAGCAGTAACCTGAGGCATAACCAAATTACCAAGCCCTGTAGCAAGCAAGCAAAACGAAAAGCTTGGTTTGAAAACAGCTTTCAAACTCTCGAGTCCTTGGACATATTCTCTCTGCACCCCACATCTCTAATTAAAGAAAGGATGCAAGTTTTGTTTCATCTGTAGTGGAAAGAAGAAAAATTAAAAACTTCTGCCACAATGAAGGTGATAGTACTCAAAACAAAAAGCTCAATTATATCCTACCATGTTTTTTATAGGTGGAAGCTGCATTGCTGATACAGATTGATGCAGAGTGGTGAGTAACCACAGAAGGGAGGGAAAGGGGCAGGACTGGGTAAAGGAAGTCCAAAGGGAGATGAAGAAATGCTTAACTGAAATGCAAGCAATACAGTGACTCTGTGACAACCTAAGTCATATACATGACAGGATCAGAAGGAAAAGTTTTATGGAAATTGTTCTTGAGCCGTACGAAAACATGCTCAATACCCTTAAACATATTGCAGTACCAGCAGATTCTTTACATTACTGGTACAAAATATAAATCCATGTTTTCTAAAATGACAGTTCTTCATCCATGCTCAAGTTTCCTTCTGCACAGAGATAATTAAAGCAGGCACTTAATAGTCTTGGTAAAAATGAAAGTAACCCTGATGTTTCAGATCAATTCAAGAGGCAACAGCAAATCAATAGCTCCAAAAAGGAAGGGTTTTTTATCTCTCACAAGAAAAAACAGTATACGTGTTTTTTCATCCAGCTAGATGGTGAACATACTGTTCACCACAATATGTTCCCCACAGTAGCTTTACAGAGCCTGGCAGCCTTGCCCATGAGGCCCAGTACTTGACCTGTTCACAGCTCCCCAGTCATGCCTGCTGGCTGCAGGACTGGGAAAGCATCAGGCAAATGGACCATGCTACGACTCCCATATTTTAGAGTGCCCTTACTTAGTGGATCTTTCCAGGCAGAGACTTAGAAGGCTGGGCAGCTCTTGGCTGGGGCACGGCTGAGGTTGCAGTGAGAGCAGGCAGGCAGCAGTGCCTGGGCAGAGCCAGAGCCGTGCCAGCATACCCCAGTCCCCAGCCAGAGTTCCCCTGAACTCACCATTCCCCTGTAGGCCTCCAGAAGCCAGAGTCCACCTGAGGCCCAGAGCCCAGGAGCTCACCACAGCGTGCAGAGTTGCCCTGACCTGTCCCCCCCCCACCACCACCTGGGGTCACAGTGACACCCAAACAGCTCAAACATCAGAGAGCACTGCTGTGCTCAGCCCTGCACATGACTACCCCCATACCAGCCATGTCAGCAATAACATCCTTACATTACCCAGCATGTCATTTAAGCAGTTAAATTACTATAAACTTCTGATCTAAAATAGATGCTAGAAACTTTCATGCTCTAGGTTTGAAGTGCTGCATCTCTTTGTCAGAATTGGCAGTCAAAACTCAGCTGCTGTACTCTCCCACATGTTAGTGGAGAGGCACCAGGAGCTGGCCAGAAAATTACCTAGGGTGGGCTTGCAGCCTTGTTGGGCTGATGGCAAGGTACCTATGTGCATCACAGCAGCTCCTCTGTCCAGGTCCCATTTTAACATTCTCTCCAGATTACATAAACTCTATAATCACCGGATACCTCTGCATCTACAATCTTTTCTCATAAAAAGGTGAACACTTCCCTGCTGATCTTTCATCACCCTCTCTGCCTGGTGTGGCAGAGAAAAAAAAAAGAATACTTTTAACTTTACTACCAGATTTTGTCTAGGAACAGTAAGGATCTAACCGTCAGTTGTGAAGCAATGTATGCTTTCTTACCTGTAGCTTAAAAAAAAAACTCCACCCCTTTCAGTGCTTTCAGCACTAAGTCATATCTCTGCAAGTTTAACTCACATTTTGAACAGAAGACATTCATATTTAATCACGAATACCTTGTTGCTTAGACAACTTCTACAGCACTCTAAATAAATCTGTTGCTAAACCCAGAAGAAAAGCATATCTTTTCCAACAGCACGTGCACAAAATAATAAGGAAGTCTTATATCACAAACAAAACAAACATCACATGCAAAGGAAAAATATCCTTACCTCATGTTTCACGTTTCCGTGTTCTGAAACATAAGTAAAAATTGGCATTATTGGCAACTGCAAACTGTACACCTTTGCTATAGCAATCTCAGTCTGTGCTGCGTGGCATTAAAGAAAACTGCTGCCTTCCCTTTGCTACCTGATACCTGCAGCCGCCCAGTGCCCGGGGCCGCGCCAGGTCGTTGTGCAAACCCCGCCCGGCCCTGGGCAGGCTCTGGCTGCGGGGCACGCTCCGGCAGCGGCACGGCAGGATCAGACAATACACCTTGGAAACTTTCAGAACGTTTCAAAAACACTTGGTAAACACTGACTCGTTGGGAATTCAAAGCTACAGTTCTTCGTTGCAAGTCGAGTTTACACCTTTTCTTGTCTCTGTCTTTTCAAGAGTATGTCAACATGTATCGAGATACATATATATACGCCTTTAGCTTCGAAGTGTTCTGTATTTCATGTCTTCAAGTTCAATTCAGCATTGCATTGCCATATCATAGACTGAAGCCACTGGTGGTTTATTTGCCTTTTTTACTATAAGTTTTATGGTACTATTTAAAAAATTATGAAACAAATAAAACCCTGTAGGAGATCAGAAAGACTGCGTAAAGACTAACAATTCAGCATACACACGCCACCACACATACAAAAGACACAAAAGGGGATATCTTTCTTACATGTCTTTGAGTGTGTGATCTGATAACAGGTATTTGGGTGTACTCTAGATTTTGGCTTGGTGTGTTAGCAAAGCGCACACAGCTGTATTTACCTGTGTGCACTCTCTAGCACTACACTCACTGCTGAGGCAAAGCCCAAACTGCACGTGCCTGGTCTTCATGTAACTTCATCACATTTGAAAACTTTTACTGTAATGTCTTCTAAACAGGAAGGCATGTTCACAGTAAAAGAAATAATAAAAGTTTAACTGCAAGTACATTTTGTTCTGCTAAAAAAAGGTTACATTAAACAGTAAAGTGTGGGAAAACAAAATCTCTGCCTTTCTAGCACTTTATGCAAAGATAAGGCATGCCCAGACCAAACACCCCAGCTGCGGACGCTGGGCCGGGCCAGGCAAGCACAGCCTTTACCACTGGCAGAGCTCTTCTCACGTACACCTTCAGTCACCGCTTCCCCTCTCACAGTACACCAAAGACACCTCATCTGGCCATCCACAGAAAAGGCTTTTATGATTATAACCTTTCCAAAAGTATTAATTTGTATTTTTATAGTGAGCAAAGAGAAGGAAAATAAGCCCGCCCAAAGGAGGAGATGCAGATAGTCTATTCAGATTTTCTAAGGAGCCTGAGGGAATTAGTTGCCAAAGCACTGCTGAAATTCAATACAATTTTGGTATTTCACAATTTGATATGCCTTGTAAAAAATTTTTGCCAAAATACGAATAAAACCACCTTTTTTGAATGTTTGATCTCAGTATTATGAATGACTTCAAATGAAGAGAAGTCAAAGAGGTAAGGACTTGCAAAGGAGGCCAAAACTTCAAATCCAGACTCAGGGAGGAGGTTTTTTTCTTTTTGTTTTTTTTCCTTTTAAAAAAAAAGGCCTATGTTTATTTTAGCAGATCTATTATCAAAATGTTAAAATGGAAATGTCATTTATCCTCCAGTGGGAATGAATGAATCTGATTTTTAAAGGTTGCTGTTGAATATTATTTGTATCTCTAGGAAATATCCCAAACCCAGCTAGAACAATGAGTTCCATCTGATCAGAGTATCCCATCAGAACATCCCAGCAGTTTTCATAATAAATAATTAAGAAACTCTGTGATAACTGTTAAATAACTAAATAACTGGATTCAAGAAATAACTACATAGGAAGGTAATAAATATTCCTGATAAGGCACGCAAAATAAATTTCATTAAAAGGGAGGTGGGAGACTTGGATTAAAAAGAAGACCAACACTGATGGACCAAAACACCATTTGTGGCTTCACTATCAACACTTCAGCAATTGAAAAAATATCCAGTATTTGTATTTCCACATAAAAGCCTATTCAAAAGTAAGACATTCTTGTCTTGTTATTTCAACACAGTTCAAATACTCTCATATTTCAGAATTTGTATTGAATTCTGTGAATTGTTTCCTCACAAAACACCTTTTTTCTCAAACACTGCACAAGTACAAAAGCAAGAAAACCCTCATTTCTATTCTTAGAAAAAAAGAATGTAATGTCTGCGGATACCCATCAGCAGATATTTTACACATGACAACTTTAATTCAAGTTCCTGCTCATTACCAATTTGCCAATGAAATTATCGAGTGGGTCCTCAGTTCTGACAGCCAGCTACTTCAATGTCATAGCACAGTTTTGGGGTTTTTTTTGTTTATTCACTGAGGCCATGTTACCACTGGGTCACATTTTGATAATTATATTTTACTATAGAAGCAAGAAGAGAAGCAGCTGGCCTCAGTATGTGAGGGAGGGAGATCAGAAAATGGGAATAAACTAGTCCTCAGGGATGCAACAGTGCAGCTGGATTTACATGCTAACTACATGGAGAGTAAACAAAAAGGATACGTAATAAACTACTCACCTTTCTATTTTAAAAGAAAGCTCAAAATATTTAAAACGCGGGAACTGCAAAGTCACTTGGAAGGAGCTGTGGGACTACCTATTCCTTTCCAGTCATTTAGCCAGTCATTGCATAATCAAAACAAAATTAGAAATGTGACCTAGATGTATCATAGTGTAGGACCCTGAAAAATATCAAGCCCCCTAAGCAGCTTTTGTTCAGGTTGAGCAAGAATCGATAGTTAAAAGTACAGCTCAACCTTTGCTGCATTTTTTAAAAAAGTGGCATAACTCCAATGAACTTTCTGTGATTTGAGCACTTACTTGTCAATTCAGTTGACATGGAAGGCTTGGAGGAAAGCCAGCAACTTTGCAACTATTGATCAAGTCAGCAAAAACGTAAACAGTGAAAGCTGCTGGTTTCTTTTTAGCTGTCAAGACCCCACGGTTTTCATGAATAATCTCTAATGTGCTGTAGCAAGCAATTATTACATAAACAGCATGGACTACATTATTGGGCATATACATTACCACATGAAAGCAACTCTAAACTTAACCCATTCATATGGCAACATTTTCTTTCAAGTTCATCATACAGTGGAAGAAACTTCTTTTCCACCTAAGGAAATACAGTACTTTTTCAAATGGAATTATCTGAACAAGATAGAAATAATGCATAAGTTAACTAAAATTTACTACAAAAGTGACCCGTTCATGTTTTTTGAATCCATTTATGACCTGATGAGACATGTCTCTAACACTACCTGGAAAAAGCAATATAAAGAAGAAAATGTTGTGGGTGTGGTACTATATTTAAAATATTCAAAATATTTTCAGATTCTAGAACTGTTATAGGAGGTTTCTCTAATTGAAATATTCAATAGTGTGTAGAACCAGCAAACATTTGCCTGAGAATACTTAATTCAATATAATTGGATGGACTTGGAAAAATTCCAGTCTGGAAATAGAAATGAATTGTTAATTCTGCTGGTTTAGACTAGGAAACAGACTACAGTTCTGCAGTATGTTCTGTGCAGAGTGATTCTGTTTTATCAGTCCTGAAGCCTCTGAAGGAACTGCAAGGGGCACAGAACAACCTATACAATAGAAGTGGGAATAAGGGATACAGCTTCTCCTTTTGTCTACTAAAGGTGTGTCACTCTTAACCATTCCCAAATGTTAACCCTTCCAACTAGTGGAAAAGCATCACCAGATGAGTCAAATTGTCTTGTGTCATGAAAGAAGAGAGAGGAATGCAGCTGAGAAGCCAGAAGAGGCAGCATGGGAAAGGAGACCTCCTCATCAGCCACCAGAGAAAATAACAACACATATGTCCTTATAAATGGCCTGTCAGAGAAATATGTGCATCCATTTTAAAATCCTTGTGTTTAAGGATTTCATAAAGTCTTGTGTTTAAGACTGTGCAATCAGACTCGAAGAACTCCATCAGAACATTAGGGAAAAAAAAGAGCGGGCATGGAGGATTTCAACTCACAGAAAGACTAAGTGATAGGGAAAACAGTAAAATACATGCAAATGTAGAGGACTACTTGAGCATGCACAGGACAAAATTTAAGGGGGGGGGAAGTTAAATCAATAACGACAGAAACAAACATAGAAGACTTCAACCAGTACTGCTGATTTACAGGAAAAAGGGTAGGAACAGCAACTAAGAAAATCCAAGGGCTAAATGCAGACATTTTGTTCTATTTATTAATTCAACTAATTAACTCTGCATCTTTTATCACTACAATTTCTATAGTCTGCTGAATTGGCCTTCTTTGAAGCAAAACATCTGAAGAACTGGCATACATTTGTGTATAAGGCATAGCATGAGAACACAGCAATTTATCTTCAGATTTTGTCAATGTTTCTCTCATAAGTGTATCATCTAAATCTGACACTTAATAATTTTGTCATTCAAAAGGTTTCATCTGTCTTTGGATGTCTCTCTTTTGAATTTTCACAAACTGCAACTCAGAATGAAATATAAAAAGATTTAATCCACTCAGGGAGGTTCTAAGTATCATTTCAGAAAGGCTAGCAAAAAACATCTGCTATGGTCTATAAAGAAAACAATCTCAAACTGTACAAAACCAGAAAATGCTGAGGAAAACTCAAATGCCTTTGAGAAACCTAATGGTATATTCCCATTGCAGTGTTTTGAACTCTGATCACCTCTTTTCAAATAGACCTCTAGAAATACAAGAGGTCTACAGAATGGGAATGAAAATTATTTGAAGCATAGAAAAAATTCCACTTATGAAAAGATAACAAAAAAAGAAGCTACTGAGTTCAGAGAGTATACTATTAAGAGGTCACGAGAAGTTATAAAATAATTTATCATAGAGAAGCAGTCAGTCAGGACTTCTATTGACTCTTCTCACAAAAACCCTAGGTGAGAAGTGCTGCATAGAGAACTCACTGTTCTAACATTTGTTGAGTTAGATACTTCTAAACAGGAAAGATCTATGCCAAAGCATTAACAAGACCTAAAAACTCTTCAAACATCAAAAAAGATAGAAAGAAAATGTAACAGGATCAAGCAAGGAACATCATTCCCAGGCACTGTCTACCACACAGAGGATTTGCACTTTGCTGTGAAGTATCTGGAATGGCACTGGCAGAATGACAGAACACCAGATTAAACAGAAAACACATATATCTACACACACACACACACACACAAATATTCCAAGTCTGTGGCCATAACTAATACCACATGACTGCGGAATAATAATCTCCAGTTTCCCAAAAGGATAATTGTGTTTCATGTCCATTAAACCCTGTGAAAGAGGCTGAAATAGTCCCTTAGAAACAAATAAACAAAAAGAAAAAATCCAAATACAGCAATACAATAAGTGTTCCTGGCATTTTGCTACAAGCCTTCCAGCTATGCTCCACAATTTCTTATCTAATAGCACTCTCAGGCTACCTCTGCTGATTTCTCAGAGAAGCAGCAAATGACACCGTTAAAAAAAATACATTTATAATAAATTAATTTCTCTAAATATTTCAAAAAAATATTCAAAATTAAAACCATGTTAAAATTTTGTGCATGTAGAGCCTACTTTTTGCACAAAATGCAGTGAAAATACTGAATTTTACATGATGTCTTTATGTCTGCATTCCTTTAGTAATATTTCATAACTTAGCAGGCACAGCAAGTAACTTATGGGAGACCTCATTTCTCAGCACAGCTGGAAAACAATTCCTACTCAAGTTGCAGTAACCAATATTTCAGAGAGTCTGAATTGTCCCTTTCCTTTCTTGGCCACATAGGAAGCAGAAAATGGTAAAGCTACTCCTAAAACCTTTCCTTACTCTGTGCACATTATGAATGGGCAGCACTGCTCAATCAACACTTCTTTCTTTCAAAAGGCAAATAAAGAGTAAAAGTAGAAAACAGTAGGGAAAAATCTGAGGATTTTTCTTCCTACTCTCTGGCCAAAGTCCCTCTATCAGGTGGAGGGATGACACATTTTCAGGCAAGTAAGCAAAGCCCTTTGTCCTTTCCATCCTCATTAATTGATAAAGCAAGAGGGAATTATGGTAGCAGCTGTAATTTAGAGTTCATTTTAGCAGCTATGATCTCAGAGCAGGTTGTAAGGAAAGGCTGCTGTCCTTCTGCCTCATGAGCACATAGAAGATCACAACTCTCCTGTCTTAGACTAGAGCTACAGGAATCTGGGAGCCTTTGAATAGAAGAAAAAATAGACTGAGAAGAGAAAGCGAAGTTTGAAGAGAGCACCGAGTGCAGAACACCTGGATGTAAGCAAAACATGTAACACAAAACAGTATCTTAAAAAACCAGTTGCTTCCAATTTTCAGAGTACTATCATTTTACAAATATCAGGAAGATGATTTAAAGTAAAATCCAAAATAACATTCTGCTCCTTTAAATTTTTAAAATTATAATTTATTCCACTTACAAAGAAGGAGAAATGTGATTTTGTTGTTGTTATTTTGTTCTCTCTATGAAGTGCACAGCATTGCTTAAGTATACAGGAAAATTGCGAGAAATCAGACCTTTTATTACCTAGACCTGATACATGTTGCACCATATGTGTCCACAGATATTTACAGAGGAATAGAAAGACAAACTCCTGCTCCCCCGGGGTGCCAGCTATCCAATTAAAATAAAAACTACAGAAGTGATATTAAAAGGAAAGGAAAAACGTAGAAGTAGGGGTGGTTTATACCACAGAAGATAGTTCTCCAGTGAAGAACAATGTGTTTGTTTTTTCACTCTATAATTTAAATGCAATTGCTTTAAAACATTCAATTTTTAAATAATTTTACATATTTATTGCCTTTATAATATCTGTAGAAGGTTCAGTGAAAAAACTATGTTCCAAAAAGGATCTCAATCATAAATACTGTAATTGCTGTAATGATTTTTAGATCTACAAAAGATTATTTTTAAAGAGTCCAGGTTTGGAGGACAGCATGGAAGATCTCCAGTACAGAAAAGCAGCTGAGAAAAAAGAAGTTCACTGACTGCAGCAAAAGTCAATACCTGCCATCCTGTTGATTTCATGAAAGAATGACACAGGTAAACAGCACTGCGAGCCAAAAGCCAAGTAAAAGTCAGGAAGTGATGCAAACAGGGACAAAGACAGAAACAAGCTTATATTGAAAAGAACAGCAAGCCACAGTTGAAATCTTGAAGCAGCAGCTTAGTAAAGAACAGTAGATGAAGTCATCATGTAATTCAAGCAGTGGGAGAAAGATTATCTCTGCAACAGCATTTTGCAAAGATTGTAGATACTAATGTCAAAAAGAAAATAACCCAATGGAAGGGATTGCTGTAGCTTATGTGAGGTGAGACATGAGAAACTTCACAAACTATTATGAAATAACTGTGTAAAGGAATGTGCATGTTTTAGAGAAGTGAGAAGGACTAGAAACTCCCCCAGCATATACAAAATTGAATTCTCTTTCAAACACAATCAAAAAAAAGGTATAGAGGGAAGAGTCACAAATAGCAGTACAATTACATGACTAACTAGCTATAGTGTAACAAACTCACTGCCACCAAATGCATAGGCACAGGGAAGGGAAGGAGTAGCCAAAGATGAGGGCTAACATTTAGCATTAGCAGGGGGAGATCCAGAAGATGTCAGAAAAATTTACAGGTACAATACTGAGCAGAAAGGGAAGACGTCAAATTTTTTGAGTCATTTGAGGGAGGCCAAATGATAATTGAAGTCAAAAGAGCCCTGAAGGTCCCAAAGAGCAGAATAACAGGGGAAGTGCAAAGTGACAATGGTCAGGGAAGAAATTCACAGAGTAATCGATTAAAAGAAGAAAAAAAACAGTCCTTAGATGTGGGAAGTAGAGAGCCATCAATCACATTTTTGTGAATATTGTGAGTGGACAGAAACCATGGAAACCAAAGAGATGAAAGAGGAAGCTGAGGCAACGCATACAGCTTTAGGAACTGAAAGGAAAATATGAAAATTGACAGATATAAAGGGAGAACCACAAGGATGATAGATGATGTCCTATACAGTAGGTGTTACGTATGAGCAGACTACAATTGAAACGAGAGCAATTCCTTCTTGTATACAACATTGACAAAGAAATTGGGTTTGACCTGTAACAGTTCTCTCTTGCTTCTGAACATTTCAATTTAGTAGCAATAAAAATCCCTATGAATCGTAAATGCAATTCTAATTGTGCTTATAAACGGAAGTTTCACAAGTATGCATGTTACAATAAACACAAATTAGAAGTAAATTAAACCTTAATTATATCTAACAAGTTTCATGTCCTAATTAAGAATGGTATTCTAACAATAAAAATGACTTACCACCTAAATTAGCCCTGCCACAGTTGTCTAGTCTTCCTAAACATTCTTTGTGTGCTCCAGCTCCACACTTAGAACATAAATAGCCTTGATAAAATGTTCCCCTGTAAAATAAAATTAAGTAGTGATACATTAGAGGTGACAAATTCCACACATAAAGGACATAAGAGACGTGGCAGAAGGTACTAGAAGTCATTTGCTGTTCTGCATAATGATAGCCCTTAAAGGCTTGAGAAAAAGTGACAACTGACAAACAAGCAGCTCATCCGCTTTCTGCCACTACTAAAAAGTTACAACCAGAGAGTTCTTTTGGACTACTAGTAGAATAACAATCTCCATTTCAATTTAATCCAAACCAACGTTGGAACAGTACACTTGAAATTGTACCATTATGCATCTATCCTTCTATAGATCTACACTTAGTTTCATCTCAACGGGGATTTGCCTAGGCACCACGACAAATAAGGTCCATTTCAAGAGAGTTGTAAGTTTGAATATATATTTAAGCATTAAGGAGTTTATAGGCTATATTGCAAACATTCTTGACTTTAAATTTGTTCATTTTTTAAAAAATAGATACCTTGGTACACTTCAGTTAATATTCAGAGCTGTCAATAACTGTAAATGTCTATATACCACAAGGTAGCACTTGGGGATACCCAAACTATCTTCGAGCAACGTGTATGGAGAATAACACAGCACCATGTGGGCTGTGTCCTGAATGCAAGAGAGCTGTTTCTCAGCAACAGCAGGTAGTGCAGTAACAGACACAATAACTCAGCTGTACTGCTTCAAATTCAGAAATTAGCCCTCCTGTCTTCAAGTTTAGAATGCCTGCACCATTCTTCATAGCCACTTAGATCTTATTGTTTTGATTAAAAAAAAAAAATCTTTGAAAATCCAGGTCAGTCTAACTGTTCAGGAAAAAGGCTGCTAAAGGAAAAAATCTATGACAAGGAGGAACATACCTGAAGTTATTTTATTCCATGTCTGTGCTTAACAATAGCACTACCCATACTCAAATGCCCTTGCTAAAATGCTGTGGCTATATTTTTTGAAATATCAATAATATGCAACATAGAATCACAGAAAGGTTGGAGTTCAAAGGGACCTTAAAGATTATCTAGTTCCAACTCCTCCTGCCTTGGGCAAGGACATCTTCCACTAGACTGGGATGCTCAAAGCCCCATCCAACCTGACCTTGAACACTTCCAGGGATGGAGTATCCACAACTTGTCTGGGCAACCAGTTATGAGCACCTGAACTGGTCAAAATTTAGAAAGCTTTTGCATCTGCAACTTAACACTATGAAATTTGGGGTCAACACATTCCTTTATACCACTGAACATGTCATCTTTACAAAAAAAACCATGGTAGGTCATAAAAGCTCAAAAATGAATGAGAAACTACAAATATAAAAGCACGTGTGCTTTTATATTTGCACATAAAGGAAAGAGGCAGAATACATGGAGTTTCTTAGCTTGTTGGCCTCACAAATCCTCGTTTATGAACGCATCAGTTATCTGCTAGCATTCTTTACCTAGCCTTGCAACATCTGTCTTCAATTTGTCTACATATCTGGTTCAGAAATGCCTGTTAATGCCTCACAGTTATTTTCTGTCTCACAAAGCAATCTCTCCATAGCAAACATTTATAAGGATCATCATCATTTGATTTTCTGAAACAATGTTCTATCTGTCTTTGCAACTGCAAGGGACTCTGTGGAAGAGCCATCATGGTGAAAACTGTACAAAACGGTTGCCATTTACTCTTACATAAGAACCATGCTAAAGCCATCTTCTGACCAATGAGAAGCATCTGGATGTTTTCAGCTTTTAACAGTACTCCTGCTAATATTTGGAAATTTGATTGCAAAAACTTGCTAATACAACAAGAAACACTAGGTATGACTTCATGAAAACCTTTACAATCTTACCTTAGAAGCATCTGGCAGACTTTGCAAGATGTCACACGACTGAAGGTGTGCATTTTGAACTCATGAAAGCTTGTATCTGCATAGTCTGGCCGTATATTTGACCTAAAAAAAGTTTGAAAATTTGCATTAAACTAATGAAATCTAGAGCACAATGCAACATTCAAAGGAGGAAATCTGAACCCACAAACAGTTAGTTTTATTTATACTTTAATGGTTTTCACTGAAAAGAACCAGAAGTATGGAGTTTACCATACACCTTGAAATGAAACCTGAATTATAACATTATGCAGACCTAGTTCTTAAATATACCCTGTAACTACCTTAGCTGTCACAATAAATAGAAAACTAAACACCAAAACAAATTTCCTGTTTGATAAACTAGGATCATTTTATGAACCTAAAGAATGCTCACCTTTTCCTTCTCAAAAATATTTTGTTATGTGAATGTACAAGGAAAAGCAGCTCACACCCTGAGAACCACCATATTTGAAACATTAGCAGCAAATTTAGGACAGTTAGGTCATAACTATGCAGCAATATACTGGATAACACGAGTGTTTTCAAAAGCAATTAGAAAATATTCACGGAGGTTTGGCTAGTCTTTTTTAATTGTGTTGCCCAATGCGCACAGTTATTGCTACACACAGGAAATTTAACAAATAAAATAAAAGATCACTATTCACACCACTAAGATACCAAGACTCTATTAGCAGGCTCATTTCCAAAGATCAGACTTATGTACAAAGCGCTGGTCCATTACTATACATGTGTTTTGTTTATCCTCCCTTCTAAAAGCATGTGTATAATTTAAAAATGACCCATTGATCATTTTGTTGCACCAGTTTCCTGGTTTATTTAAATTTTATTAAGTATTCTATTTAATTTTTTTCTGTCATCCCTCCCATTTCCAAGACTGTGTAGGACAACAGGCGTTTTCAATGGATTTCTTTTTTTTTTTATTCAATAACATCCCCAAACTAGCTAAACACTGTCAAAATCAGTAATGCTGAAATGCCAGGTTCATAATTTAATATTAATCTAGACTGTATCAGAGAAGACTATATATATAGCAAGCGTTAATGTATTTTTAAATATTATTTATATTGGAATGCTTAAGATGCTAGAAAAACACCAGATATTTATGGGAAGAACATAAGAATGCACGATGCATAGGAATTAAATAAGGAAAAAAAAATCCTGAGGGTAAGAATGCAAGAATCTACAGCACTCAAAGGAAAACCCAGAAACTTTTCTGACACACAAAATTACATATTCACCCATTAAAGTTGGAGATACTTATAAGTTTCATTTTTACATATTATAAACAACTTCTAGACTAAAACACAGACCAGCCACAAACTGCAATGAAACACAGATAATCATACAAGCTTCAATCTCTCTGGGACTGAATGAAAAGGCTTACCAAAAAAAAAAAAAAAACAAAACCAACAGATTCAAAGAATCTGTTTAAGTACCCAGTGTCAGAAAGGTCAGTCTTCTAATCTGCCTACTGAAAACGAACGTGCTGAAAATGAAACTGCACTCAAAAACCAAATGAGATTTTGCTTTTATGCCTGAGAATAACCTGACAATCAGTACTGTTTTAACTACCTCACTTGTGTCTCCCTTTCTGCTATGATATGCAAAATGTCAATACTACAACTGCTGCTAACTGAGACTGGTATGGCATATGACCCATTCACAGCAGGAAGGGACAGGCATCGGGATAAAATTAACCTCAAAAAGGTAAAGAACTACTTAAACCAGGAGAAAAAGTACTACTTTGAGGCTCAACTTGGCAGAGCCTGTATTTCACGTGTTTGCCAAGGGGCTGCCAAAACTTTTTGGGCTACACTCCAAACAATCCTCAAAACTCCCTAGAACAAGTTACAGTATTCATACTCCCAACAAAAAGCTAATTTTGAGTGACCATTTGGTTCTGAGCAGGGTATCTTGCAGAACCACATTTAAAGTATCAGCAAAATGTGCAGAGACTGAAAGCATATCAAATTAATCCTAACAACCTGATCATTTTTCAAGAACAAACCAAAGAAAAAATTCCATTCATTTCATTAGAACAGGATCAATCTTCAAAAATAATAAGCATAGTGGATCAAAAGAAAAAAAATGACAGCCTCATACAGACAGTTGTTTAACACATGCATATGACTACACAACTTCCTTCCATATGTAAAAATTCTCTTTCATTCTTCTCTCAGGCTATCTTCCACAAAGATTGAAATGCATGAACTACTGAAAATGTAACTCCTATTAACAGAACAAAGATGATACACCATATTCATTCTTCTTTATATTAAAAGCAACATTTGAGTTTCTTTATATTTTACAAAGCCATTCAGTTTCATTTTACAGTTCTTAACGGAAAAAATTATTCTTCAGAGGAAAAAAGCATAGTGCTAAAATGGCAAAGAATGAAGTTATGCCCCACAGAAGAGCTGTCACAAGTCCCTTCACCTTTTTCCATTTTAAGTTGTTTTATTGCACCTATGGCCTAAATTGGACAATATAATCTCCCAAAAAAGAGGAAAGTTTTATCCAGATCAACAGATTTTCAACTTGATCTACTGTGTGCTAAAATTTGGATATATTTGTCCTACTTGCATAAGTAGAGGAATACAAAACTGAAAACATAACACAACACAAACTTGTGAACAGAATGCAAACTTCACTTTATCTTGTCTGCTATTACAGAAGAACTAGTTTGGTTCCAAGTCCTAGTCAGTTCTTAAGGAGCACAAAAATGTCTCAAAGAGCAAATTCATCAGTTTCTTTAAACCCCACCAGGTTTTAATTTGGTAATTTGAAGATACTAGCAATTACTTCAAAGAATTCCCTATCTAAAAAAAACTTTTCTTTCTTCACCACCTATACATATCTTTCATATTCACTATCAATTCACCAAGATCTAACTTCATGTATTCCCTTTTTGGATAAGGCCAAGCTGCCACAAAGATCCTGTAAAATGGTTTTTTTTTTTTTCTTTAAAGATATGAGCCTGAGTATCTCTTTCAGGAGCACCCAGAAACTATTCATAAGCCAAAAGGACCTTTTCAATTTTGCTAGCCCTTTCTTCTGCCACTGAAAATATATAATTTATCCCCCTTTTTCCCCCCAAAGACACATCACCCAAAATGAAAAGCCCAAAAATCCCTAACAAAAGTTTAATGAATCAAAAGAGAATGCCACCGAAGTACATCACCCACAGATTAAATGAATCTGGAAGGGACTAGAGCCTCAGCGAATAATGGAGGATCCTGTGCAGGAAGAGGGAATCAACAAGAGAAGAAACTTAATCTACTGCTGAGCCTTTCTTATGGTGCAGACTTAGAAGATGTCTCAAAATGAACAATGTCACTGCATCCACTCAGAATAGTTTTCTTTTGTCTCTTCCTTTCTGATTCTGATAGTTAATCCTAATTGTCTCAGATTGAGGTCAAACAGGAGTGGGAAAATGTCACGTGCTTGATTTCAGTTTACATGTCAGGAAACTATATTCTCAAATTTCAGAGTCCATCACATCTCAAAAAGATCAGTACTGTATCCATTATCTCATTATTCTCTTTATGAAGAAATAATATACTAAAAATATAAACATTTAGATGCACTGTTATCAGTTGATTCCTGTTAGACAAGGCATTTAATCACTGCTCCAAAAAAAGCACTCACAGTTATGAGGATGCAGTTTCCAGTTATTAATACCCTGATAAAGGCACTAGAAAAGAAGAGTGCAAAATAAGAAATTGTATGCTTCCTCTGAAGAAAGAGTGCTGTGAAGTGAGGCACAAGAAAGAAAGATAAATAATGATACAACAAAATCCATAAAAATAAAAAGAATGTGTACTGCCTACTATAAATGTAGAGGTGGAATAAGGAAAGCTTTGTAGAAAAGCACAGACTGCAGTGCTAACCATGGACAGGAAAACTCTTGCACATTCTAGCACCTGATCACTAACACTGCATTGTGGCACATCCAGTTCTGCAGTTACCCATCGTATCAGCCAAGTCTGAGACAAGACACTGCACAGTATATATCAAACTGCAACTCTTCCAATGTAAAGCCTGAAACTTGATGAATCTAGGGGGTTGATATTTTAGTTTTCAATATGTTTTCTTTTCAGCAAATAAAAAGTAATGGAAAAATAACAAACTTGCACACATGCAAGTTTCTAACTAGAGATCGAGCTCAACTCATCTGCGACTGCCTAAGTCCAAATACCACAAGGACCATAGGAAATTTTTTTCCACAAAACCTTCCACACTGAATATCACATCCTATGTTTTGAGTTTTTAAATACAGTAAATAAAGCTGATAATGTCAATGAAAAAAATGTCATGACATAGCATACAACTTTCCATAGCCAAGTCCAACCCTAGAGAAGCTTGTTTAGTTACAGCATGCAAGCCTTACACTGACACACAGAACACAGACCAGAGCTCTCACAACACAGTTAACAGAACATTTAATCTTTCTCAAATCTTTTCCCTTCTACTTCCCAACCTGTGGGTACACTGGAAGACATAGAAAAAAAAAAAAGCTGAATATTATGTTAACATTAATTTTGAGCATAATACTAAGAATATTTTCCTCTTTAAAAGAAGAATTTCTTGTTGGGGAATTAAAAAAATAAAAGGAACCCACACACGATTCTTATCAAATTTCAAACATATTGAAGCAATTAAGAAAATCTAATTTGGGTTTAAACTAGGTTCCTTCCCCATCACAGTGGAATAGTCAAGCCCTCTTGCAGACTTCCCCAGTCACTCCAACCACAACTTCTATCATAGGGTGCCCCCAGCTGCAAATGAAATGTTTCCTCTATTTCTGCTGTCAAACGATCTTGACAAGTGTCCAGAGCAGGAAGACACCTATACACCAGAAATACTTAATCTCAGGTAAATAATGACAGAGAACACATTCCTCATTTTATGGTAAAACTGTCTGTTATTTTTACAAGCAACAGCAATGTAGGGAGTCAAAAGTAGTTTCCCTTTCTCTCTTTTACTTTTTCACCAGGCTGTTTTAACTCCTACACTCTAGCAGAGACAAAATGTCATCATGAATCTGTTATTAGGACAATTTTTCCAATTCTCTCCTCCATTCAGCACTAGAGTTTTTGTAAGGGACAACCACGAGTGCCCTCTCCTGCACAGTGCTGGATCCCCATAACCACATTTACTCCAGTCACTACAGTGATGTCCTTGGGCTGCCCCTGAGCCTTTTGAACAAAGCTTTCTCTTTCCAAGTTACCTGCAGAATATTAGTCCCACTGGGACCAATTCACTGCTACACCACCAGCCCAGAGACCTGCAGGTGCTTATCTTGCCAGTCTCCGTCACTCGGACACACAATTCTTGTCTCTGCATCAGCCATCGGAGCCACTGTGCAAGGAGCAGAATGACCACCTCCTTCAGTCAATCCCATATCTCTGAACAAACCCTTTGTCTATAAAGCTTGCAGAGTTTAGTAAAGAAAACAATTATCCAGGTATCTTTTTCAGTTGCCCTTGATACCACAGACTTTGGAGCACTCCTCATGCATGTGAAATATTCCTCTTTTAAAAATATTCCCTCCACATTTGCACTGCCGCTTTTTTCTACTGACTCTTACTTCTCAGAAGAGTAAATTGATCAAAGGCCAATCTCATCAGCCACCCACATAATGCAACACCTTTATAAATGGTGTCAGAAAGTGTCGGGGTATCAACAGTCCCCCACAAGCTTTTGCAGTCAGAATTCATTCTAGCAATCATCTTTGCCTAGATTAATGGCACAGCTGACCACGGAGTAATGATATAGGATGGCCCAAAATTGTGTTGTCAGAATTGGTTATTTCTATGCCTATAGAATAAGGAATAAATTCTCTCAACTATCCAACCTCAAAACACTAAAATAAGTGTGCATTTGAGTAAAATGAAACAGTTTAAACTACAGCTTTCTAATACTAGAGGCTGAAATAGCACATCAAAGGCTTCAAGTCATTCTTAACCCTCAAGACACAAACATGTCACAAAAAAAGATTTGACTTAAGCCAAAATAAAGCAGTGAACCTTGGCAATCTTGACATATTCACCAGTGTAAATTCTATACCCCATTTTTCAAAACTGAACTTTGATTACCTTCAGTCTGACATGTTGCCAAGGTGCATGCTGCAATGAACATCACTAATATCAAGTAACTTAGATAAGATTTGCTACTGTCACTTCTTTACTTAATCAAAATCATATTCCGATGAGAAAACATTATGATCAGAATGTGTCTGAAGAGCAATAGCATCCAACAGGCATTTGGCTCCCTCAGAGCAACAATTTAGGTTTTTATCAGCATTCTTACATGCTTGTTTCCTACTAGAAAAACTAAACAGAGTGCCTTTCACAACAGGTTGGACTAAATAAATTAATTGTATTGCAATATCTTCAGTGGGGTGGGCACAAACATGTTTTCTTTTACTGTCAGTTAAACTTCCTCTACACAATTAAGGCTTACAAAATAAAATGCAACAGGCAAACTACTAAACTTTCAGCCACAAAACTCAATCTTATCTACTATATATGTAATTACTACAGATGTATCCCAAAAGAATAAATAAAGGGCTAAGAGCTCCTTCCCCCTATTTTCCCAGGTGGAGAATAAACATATTAAAATCTCAGTCTTCATTTCCAGAAAGGACATATTTCTAAATACACAAACAATGAAAAAAATCTTATTTCATAAATTCTGACATACTGAGTACATCTTCCCTTGGATGTTTTGCCGTTCAGATATTTCAAGAGACTAAGAACTATTGTCTCTAGTTTGTCTTATGTGGACATATTACTGAAAGCTTACTGGCTGTCAACAAATCTAACAAAAATATAATTTATAAAATGAAGTATTACGTTGGTCAGATTAATTAAATCCTTACAGCAAGTTTAAATATTAAATAGGAAATTAATAAAACGCAAACCACACAGCCCTTACTGGGATAATAAAACGCAAACCACACAGCCTTTACTGGGAAAAAAGTGTACAAAAGAGAAAAAGGGGCCTTATGAAAATGCAAAGAGTAGAAGAAAATAGAATACGGAGCCTTTAGCTCCTGGATATGGATGTCAATCTCATAGCACTGAACAGGCAAAAAGAAGGCATCCAGCAGCACAGAGCACTGGAAATCTACCATCTTGTGGCTTCACTTCCTTCAAGGAGTTAAACAAAAGAGACTTCAGAACACAGTACAAAGAAGAATTCTCCTCTTTCTTCTATTACAAATCTACTTACTATTGCATTTAATGCTACCAGTTATAAACTATAGTCTAAAAAACCTGCAAGGTCCAACGCTGTCTTCCACCTGTTCTTCTCTCCTTCTTGATGTATTTTGAGGACCATTTCTTTTAATTGCTTCTCTGGCAGCTTTTCAACATTAGTTTGACTTCAGCAATTAGGACCTCTAAGATTTCCCCTCCCTCCCTGGGTCTAGGCCACTGAAAATGTGTTGTTTATACCCATTAAAAACATTTCAATTACTGTAGAAGAATTGCTGCTCTGGAGTACTTAATTAAAAACTCAACTTCTCCTTCGCAAACTTCAAGTATTTTTAAACTAAATCTATTGTTTTCTTATACTGGAAGGGGATATGTATTACAGGAGGGGGAAAAAAACCCTGAATAACATTTGATATTCCTTGGATATATGCACACCATTTTTCCACCACAAAAAGCACATACCCACTTAATTGCAGGAATCACAAAAGATACAGGAAAAGAAAGAATACTTCACACAAAATAAAAATGCAAAAGTAACCCTTTGCAAACAGATCAAGAAAACTCCTTTCAAAAGAAAATTGGCTGCAAAACAAGACACAGAATCAGCAAAAGCAGGTGCTGACCAAGACTGTTGAGTAGATCACTTCTGTTAGATACAAAGAAAGCAAAGGCATTGTAAGCACTGAAGAGACATCAATTCTGCTCAGAGGATTGATGACAAACCTCTCAGGTATCATTTAGACCCAGGGATGTTCCTCCAGATTGCCATAGCTCAGTGGGACTGTCAGCCTGGACAGAAGAGGAACCTTCTCTTCCCACACTAGCAATCCCACAATAGTTTTCTGAGTGACATAAAACAGCAGCAAGTGCCCAGATACAGATGCTCTTGGGTTGGGAACAGGCTGTCTAATGGTCATAGGTTCTGCATAACAGTATGGTGAGACAGCTGCCTTTTCTTTGGGGTTGACAGTTCTCCCCAAAAGGGAAAAAACACCCAAGGAAGTTCTAATGATACTTCTTTTTGGTTTTGACTCCTTTTTGCAGAAATGCTATTTAGGTCAGGTTTTGAAGATCATTTTCCCATATCAGTCTCTTCAAGAAATGCAATCCTGGCACAAGAAATTACACAGAGTTCAGTTGTAAGCACATGCTTGCAAAGTCAGTCATTTTTAAAATCTATTATATTTGAAACTGAGTAGCCATTTCCCCTGATTAAAACTTGGCTTTAGAGAATAGTTAATATATGTATGCCCACCTGTGAGCCCAGAGGCATAACAAATAAGCAGATGCACGAAATATCAGATAAAGAGTCTGCAGTGAATTGCAATTGTTTTAAGTATTAAAAGAAGAAATACTACGGGGAGCTCAGATAAAACTCAATACCTTGAACTCTCCTCAACTCTCAACCTCAAGTTAGACCTTTGCATTTCAGAGCTGATATTATTCTGCACTCCATCTTATGCTTCTGATAATTTAAAATGCTTCATACAGAACTGTTCAGAATTATGGACACCCTGAGCACGAACTGCTGAAGATCATTTTCAAGTGTATGTGACATGAAATCTGATGCTGTATTCATGCAGTATAGCTTATAAAGAAAATAGCACAGGTTAATACCTCAGGACACTGAAAATCTGCATTCCAGATTTACTTATTGTACTAATAATCGACATCACTGCAGAAAATGCATCAATAAACCTAGATCTAACATAAGTATTTCTAAGTTATTAGTTGCTTACAGAAATTACTTATGAAGACATCCTAAGTTAAATTTCTCAGTTTGTGCCAAAGTGACCTCCTTTTAAAATTTTAACCACCCTAAAATTTAGCCATGACAACTGGTACTAAGTATCTCAGAAATTTTTTGAAAATTTTACTAGCAATACTACATAGCCATTGTCACATATGTTTTAAGTAATAACCCAGACAGTAGAAGAAACAGAAAACCATGTATGTTACTATCAAACAAAACTAAAAGCTCTCAGCCAAACCTCATATGAAGACTTGTACGCAAAGTTGGTCCCCAGAGATGTTCAACTTCACTCCCTGCTCTGGTACGCAGCAGATTTGCCCTTAGAATCCCACCCCCCACAAGCACCAGAACCAGCCTCACATTTACACTATGCTCACTCTCCACTTGAAACATTTTGGCTCAGTGCAACTACGACCATTTCAACTGATCACTTGATACAACACGCTGTCATCTATCAGAAAGGCATTTGCATAATAACAAAATAAGAGGGCAGACAGAAAACCACTAATAAATATTCCTTTTTTGAATCTTTACAAGGATTTTATTATTTACCAAAAAAGGTGAAGAAAAAAAATGGCATTCCTAAGGTATATTCTCACTAGAGGTGAGCAATGCCGTTTCACAAGGAATGATTTTCAGCTTCTTATTTACCTTCTCTTCTCAGAAGTAATGCTGATTACTTACAGTTAATTCATTTTCTCTGTTCCAGCTAGGCTGTTATATTTCAGAATCATCTTTGAAGATGTTATTTACTGAAATAATCAATCAATCAATTCTCCATATGCTAATACTCAAACATTCTGGTTTGTCACATCAAAGCGTCTTCATCAAGAAGACATGTTATATAATTAAATTAACCATATCACAAGTAAATTGTGCTTTTGATCAAGAAAGCACAACTTCTAAGAATTTGCTAGGAAATTTGCTTATTTGATCATATGATGAGTGGCTTTTTTGAGATCAAGGAAATTATCTTGTTAACTTTTTGGAAACATACTGCATTGTTTCAAACAAGATAATAGCTTTCCTCTTCTTCCTTATCAGTCAACTTCCCTGAAAAGCGTGGGAGATGGACTGCTTTGAGCTAATCTATTCCTGTATAACATTTTTGAACACTACCTGATCGGAACAAAGCTCTGTCATACATCAGTATTTGTAAATCAAAAGCATCGATACTTTACATACTTTAATATTCACTGGCTGAGCCTTATTTGTGAAAGTTCTAAGTCTTACAAATGTAAATTTACCAGTTGCTATTATTGATAAGCTTTAAATATTTTGTTACATATTTACACTTAGCTGAAGAGAAATGTATATGTTTTGGACTGAAAAAACATGAAAATACAGAATTTATAAAGCCATAAACTTTAAAATTACTGGACAGACACCTGTATCTGCTGAGAAAAAAGGCTGCATTGGTTTGCAAGGAGAAGCTATTCATATAGCCAAAGTATCAAGGCAAACATGTAATGCAGCATTCCATATTTTAACACTGAAAAAAATCTCCTTGCACAAAACCCCTCAATATTTAGATGGTGGTACTTCATTTTTATGATGTAGTGTCACTACAAATTTATTTCATGGAATTTAAAGAAACACTTATTAATTTTCATAGTAATATACCTCACATGTTGTAAGGTAAGTTGTAAAAACATTAGGACTGGGATAGCTTTGACTTTTGTGAACCAGAAGACATAATATCACAGTATATTTATCATCTCCAAGTGTTTACCCACTGTTTTCATAAATTCTGGTTTGCTTTCACATTTTATGCTGTCCTTACACTGTGCTCTTAATCATATACAGCATCTTCACACAGTTCTTGCTGTGTCTGGAATAATCTAAAGAAATTTTATAACTATAAATATGTTGTGAATGATTGCTTATAACCCTGAAAAACACTTGATCAAAACCAACAAAAGTCACAGCAAAGAACAGCAACCATTCCTCTTTGGTAGACATGAACTTGGCATTCATTTTTGCAGTATTGCAATATTTATACTGATGAAAAAGCCCAGGCAGACATGTTTGTTTATTGCTTTGGTAACCTATGTGAGGCTGGTACAAGTGAAACACCTTTGCAGGTTATTTGAAAAATGCAGCAGACATCTAAGGCTTTTTAAATTGTCTGATAAGAAAGCTTTAATTTAATATGTCAGTGTTCAGTATGTCAGAGCTCAAATATTCTCTCAGAAGAAATCTTAATGTACATGCATTATTAATGCACTGAGGGAACAGATCTATTTGAGCTGAATCTGACCAATGTCATTAGTCAGAGTGCAAAGCAAATTTGGAAATATGTATGATAATAGGGAAGAGAACACTTTTCAGCTACCTTGTGTCTTGTATTAGTTTTCTTTAAAATTAAGAAAACCAGTGAGTTCTATCTACAATTTACATAGTCTCCCTAATCTAAACTGTTGTCTGCACACCTACCAGGTTTGATAATCAATGAATCTGGGGATTATTTCCTCAGTATCGGATTATACGTCCTGTGTCCCTTGAGTTATGAGGTGTGAATTTATGTTGAACTGAAGCAGGAATTTTTCAAAAACATGTTAGACTACACTTGAGCTGCTACACAAACTCTCTAGTTACCGAAAACAAAGTACAGTGTGATTAAAACTAAAACCACTGCTTTTTGAGAACCATACATGTCAGAAATAGCTTTTATTTCAGTATTAAAACAAAACAAACAAACAAACAAAAAAAAAAAACAGATTCATAAACTCCATACAATTAATGCATACCCTAATCACTATAATATTCATGAGTTTCCCACTGATTTTTCAGGCTTTATTAATTAGACATGATATTAATACTGCTATTTCAGTTACTGAAGGTGAAATTTTAACTGAGTACATTAAGAAAAAAGGCCTGTTTCTCTGCCCGCAAGATGTTTTCATACATTTCTCAGTTTGTGAAAGGGAGATATTGAGTAAAGCCTAATTAAAAAGCATGTTAGAACACTGTTGCAAGAGACTTTGCAATATTGGTTCCATGTATCTTGAAAATCAGCAGGACCAAACTCAAGATGACACAGCCCTGAGCAAGCTAAGCCCTGCAGAAGACTGAGGCCAACAATTTCCACACACCCCTCCAGCCTAAACTCTTGTTTAAATTGCATATATGTGTAAGATGGTTCTATAGTGGACTCAAGTTTGCTGATGGTCATTTTTAGAGCAGATTAAAACCATAATTGAGAAACTAGAGAAAGGCTTAATTAAATTAGCAAACTGGGCATCATGATGACAAAACAGATCCAGCACAAACCAGCATAAGATATTGCATGTCATATTACACTAATGGATTCAAATCCTGTCAGTAGGAAAACAATCTGTGGCCTTTCATGGAAAAAGATCTCTGCCACTGTGAGGAAGAGAACACACACCTGCTCCATGCTCTACTGTGATCAAGAAACAAACTACACACAAAGAAATATTTAGTGGGTGAAAGCAAATGTTAAGTGCCGGCATGAGACAGCTGTAGTAATAATCAACAGGTTTTCTTTCAGTATTTATTCCATCCTCTCAAGAGGAAATAAAAGAATTAAATTCATCACAAAAATGATGAGAATAGGAGTCGCTACATAATAAGAAATTAAGCCTGATAATTATTCAGCTAAGTAGTTCCAAAGTTATATAACTGAGGTACATACATAAAATATGTATAAAATAGAGGAGGACAACCTCACCTTTCAAAGAATTTTTCTTTTAATAAAGTATGGTTAGCATAAAATCATTGACACACATATCAGTCAACTATTTTTAAAAATAAGCATTTTTAAAACCAAAAAAAGCATTTGTAGAAAAGCTTTCTAGAAAAAAAAAAATGCAGTCAACACTCCTACCTTTTACCATAAGCTGAATAACATGACAGGATCTAACATTTTATGTAATTTGAAGGTATATTGAGACATTACATATTTGTTCTGATACTTCTGGTTGTTTTTAATACAGGAGGAAAGGGATTAGACAAGCTGTGCTACTAGAAAACACAAAAAGTGAGTCTCACACAATCAGTTTTTGAAGTTTTAAATTACTTAGTTACAGCAAATAAACCATGCACTTCATCACACTGCTGACAAACTTTCACTTAATACGTAATGTCTCTCATTTGGATGAGTATTTAACTACAGTAATTTGGCTGTACACTTCTATTAATATTATCTTGGATATGGAATGACTGCATTTAAACCACCGCTATTTGACATGCTTGACCAAATTTAAGCATTCCACTAGTACAGTAAAGTCTTTGTAACACTATCTTAGAAGATTTTTATTTACCCATAGAGCTACAGGCTCATCCACTGCTATGAACAAAGGTCCAAGAACAAAATAGAACTGCTCAAATTGGCCACTGTCACAGTTAAGCATCACATCTCATTCCAGGGAATAAGCAGGTTACACTGCCCCTGTGCATGTGAACTTCCATTCATATCAGTGAGAGAAAAGGCACACCAAGGCAGAACTCAGGCACTTGTGATATAATGGCCCCTGTTAAAACATTGTCTGCTGGTCTCTGCCTGTCAGCTTTACAAAAACTTCCACAATTCATCAGATTTCTGAGTCCAACCACAGTTTCAACTTCAACAGCCTGACAGCAATATTAATTGTGCTGCCCCAGTGTCCTGCTTCATTTTACTCTGATCTAGAAAATCTAGTTCTCCCAAACAACCAGCAATTTTGAAGGTTGCAGACAATAAACCTTTTTTCTTTGGGGGGCAGGGGGAGGAAGGCAGGGGGAGAAGGTGAGTGATCAGCCTCAGCTGTGGAACTTAACAGTGTATAGGTCAACAAGAATCTCAGTGCAGCCACACCATAGCTAAATAAAGCAATAGTCTCAGTAAAACAGCAAATACATACTGTAGCAACAGAGCTTCCATATGAACAAAAACAATTTACTCAGCTTCCTATGACCAATAACCCAGCATTTCCAAGCTCCCTCATGACAAAACAACTCACCACACACTACAGAGCTGGCTAAGAGGCAGAATAGGTTCACAGCTTTGTGAAACCGGCTTTCTCAAAGAAACTTACTCGTCTGAAAAGAAACGTTCTGGAAATTGCACTGGGGTTTCATCCATCCCTCCTTTAGAGATTTTCCATATCAAGTATACCTAATGTATTCCTACCCTCCAAACCTAAATCCAGCCAGCAAAGCAGTGTTCTCCTCTGTTTCATACTTCTCAACAACAGCATCTCAACAGTAGGTGCTTTTTCAGTCAATATAACTATCATCACTGTTCTTCATACACTGGTATAAACATCTAAGATCAAAAAAAAAATGTACAGCCTAGCTAACAATTATGCCTGTAAGACTGTTGTAGTGGCAACAGGGTTAATTCTTAATTTAAAAATAATAAGAGAGATCCTAATTTGTTCTCTTATTACATTCTTAAACAAACACTTGCACAAAACTGACTTCATACAGACTGCTATTCCAAAGGCAACAAAACTGCATTGAAATTTCTGGCTGGACCTCAGTAAACAATATCATTTCTGATAATCAAAACCCAATGTCATTCACCCCTTCAGCAGTGCTGGTTTTGCAGTCTTGTCAAATTTTTAAGTAATGAGACATATTTTGCCTATAGAAGCAGCAATTATAACTGAGTAGGATGAATAAGAGCCTAATTTCAGTCGTGGCTACTTTTCAGAGCAGAAGAGTTAATCTACACAGTAGACTATAAGACCCCTGAAAACAACAAATCAAAGCAACCAAGCAACTGTTCAAAACACTTGGTTTAGTTTATTCCCAAATACAAACTCTTATGTCTCAACATGCATTAGAACATAATTATTACTACATGCACCAAGGTATGTTTTGGGAGAGGTGCTGAGGGAAATGTGCTATGAAATCAAGCCCATGTAATGGAGTTGGAGGTAAGTAATAAAAACTTCAGAAAGGATATAGCAATAATGCCACTATATCATGTTGCACCTCAGCCCTGATCTTGCTGCTCCAGTTCCTGTGCCTCTGCATTACAGCTTTAAGCCACACAGAAAGAGCTTAAAATAGAGGTATGGGTTTACAAAAAGGACAACCAACCAAGCAAAACAAGGCTGACACCACACCCCATTTTCAAAGGCCAAGAGGAAAGAAGTGGCACATGATCTTGTCAACCATTCAGGTCCTGTCTGCTCTGCTCACACAGGGCAAGCGGCAGCAATAACCCCCTGGTCACAGAGACACGCTCCAGTGCTGGCTGGTACCTTATACTGCATAAGGGTAGGATCAGCACTCACTCATCACACATGAAGAGGGGCAGGGGGAACAGTCCTGCACAGAACTATAGAAATGTTGGGAAAGAAACAGGAAAAAAACCATAGCGCTCTCTGCCTCTCCTTAGCTCCTTGCCTGAGTTTTGGTTTGGTTGGTTGGGTTTTCTTGTGCACTGGGCCATGACACCCGAAGAGTGATAAATAGTTGCAAAGCAGAAATTGATAAATCTGAGATCCCCACTTTTCATATATGTTTTAAGTAAGTATAATTATGACATTACACAAAGTATAGCAGGGAGATCACAGGGACAAAAAGAGGCACACATGCAAATAAACATCTGTTTTCATTACAAAACACGTGCTATTTTTATCTTCAACAAAAATCAGCAAGATGGGAATCCTCATAACCAGGCTTTATTATATCTGTCCAGCCCAGACTCTCCTCCCTTATGTTTCCATTTAAATCATTAGCACTCATCGTACTAAGGTTTGTAAAAAATGTATACAGCTTATAAACAAGTTTCACTCAAATCAGCTCATAACAGTCTTTCTCCTGAATCCACATACCTTTACAACCACATCTCAAACCCCCATTATTAACGTTGTCTGTTTGCACTGGGATTATCTCATTCCCCCTCACATTTTTCCTTTCCATAAACCAAGCATCACCCTGTCATCCAATTCTCTTGTTTTAAATTTAATCAGAATACCTGAGGTGTCAATAATCATGTTTGCCTTTCTGACAAGAAGAAATCAGCCTTTTGAAACTAAATTTAATATGCCATGCAACCTGATCCAAATACTAACTAATAAATTAGTTAAAAGCTACTAGGAAAGGTGCCAGGATCCGCTCTCAAACCATCAGCATCACCTTCAGAAACACACTTCAATTAGTCAAAAATTAAAACGGGAGAGGAAAAAATGTCACTATTATAATAGATATTTATTGTTAATGTAATTAATATTTCCCTGTGGTTGCTTAAGACAGCACTACTAAAACAGTTTTAGCAGCAAAGCTGGAAAGTACTACATAGCCTAGAGTGCCCTCTTTCTTTTCCAAGAGGAAATTCAGGGAAATACTCTATTAATGAAGATGTCAATCAGCTGTTTCTCAGAATGTCAAATAAAATAGATAACTACACTGCATTAACACATGAAAGAAGCTCAGCATAATTTAAATTATATCCTTACATGACTAATGAATGTGATTCTACCTTAATAAAAATACTTACAGAGCCATCTGAAATTGTTCAAGCCATTTTTTCTTCAAGTCTTTAGTTTTGCAATAAACTTCTAAACCATTTTCACCTTGGATATGAATGAGGTAGAAGCCATAAGACCACTGCACAAAAAGATTTGCAATACAAAGGTCATCAGTATTGAAGAAAGGAAAGTGGAAAAAAAAATGAAAAATAATAAAGCATTTGTATGTCCTTTAATTCACTCATTTTGGGAACAGCAACATCACATTTTTATGTTCCTTGAGAATGACTTACTCAAATTATTTAATTACATCAAAACAAGCAAAAGCTGAAATTCCTAAATATTCACTTCAGCCTACATATAAAGCAAAGTTTCTTAAAGAAATTGTATTTACATTCTAAACTCCTGCAAAAAACTTCAAATTGTTAGTAAAAGTATACATTTTAATTGAATTAGCAACAAATATTTACCTTTTTATTTTCTTTATCAGTAGTGGGGTTGTTTGTAATTTTGTATTTCTGAAGATCTATTATTTCCTTCATTTCATAATTATCACCTCTTCGTTTGCAAACAATTACAGCTAGATCAAACAAGAATATGTGCCTACAAAAATACAGCATAAAGATGGTTAAAAATACTCCAGAAAGCTAACACCAAAAGTCTTATTTTACACACTTTTGCCAGTGGCACTTAAAATTTTGAAGATGAAGAACTAAACTACTGACTAATAAAACAACAAACACTGAAAGTCCTTTTGCTCAAGACTTACTACTTGCCAGGGACTTAGTGATCTTAGGTAATAATGTAATAGCTCATTTTCTATTAATCACTTTGCAAATTCACTTGGCAAACAGAAGATCAGCTCTGTCAATGCACAGTGAATGGGAAGTACTCAAGAATCACTGAGGTGACCTCAACTTTACCAAAATTTACTTTACAGGGTTTTAGCAGCAGATACCACAAGTTGTGCCATCACCTGTCTTGCCTCGCACGTTTGTCTAATGTTGTTATCCTAATTTCCCCATCACCTTGAGGTCTTCCATATTGTAAGAGGGAATGATTCTGAAACAGAAGTAATACGCATGATTCAATACAGCAAAATTGTGACCACTCACTCCTTTTACCCCAAAAAAAGGACTATGCAGACCAAAAAACATCATCTTATCCTCGCTACCATTTAAACTGCTATAAAGAATCAGTCCATTCTATTTTTGTCTTCAAATGGGAAAAGTTTTCCCATTACAAAAACATCCAAGTCACTATACAAATACATATCTTGAACTAAGCAAAAATATTTAACTACAGGCACCCAAAATAGTAGAGATTTCTGTACTTTAAATATTCATGTCATTCTAAACCAAAGCACATTTACATTAAATATTAACAAGAGTACTTATAATCTCATATGAAATTAGGAAAAAATGCATCTATCAATATTTTTTATCAACAGTGGTTCAAAAATGGCATATAAATTTTTAAAAAATCACATACCAAATTCTCTATTGATAGTTGAAACTGTCTAATTTCACGAAGAGTTTCATTATCTCTCTTTACTTCATTTACATATTGAGCCAAGTCCTAGAGTACCAACAGCAAAAAGGAGGGAAAAATAATTTTCTATAACAGGCTAATTAAATACATTATTTTGACAAATTTATTTCTAATTTTATCTTTGACTTATCAGCATATTTAGTAATTTCTTCTGAAATTACTGAATTAATGTTCAAGAATTACCATTATGCATGCCTAAATAAATATTTACAACTCTCTTCATTATATCTATTGAAACATACATTTAGTATCAAGAAAGAGGGAAACTAGTAATAAAGAGTAAAAAAGGTCTGATTTTTTCTGAATTTCATTAAGGTCTTATTTACAAGATTAAAGATGGAAATGTAATTTCTGCAGCACACTGCTGAAAAAGCAGTCAGCAACACTGAATATCTGAGGTAAATAGAAGCATAAATAGAAGGTAAATAGAGCATAGAGTAGAAAACGTATGTAAGGCATCTCAAAACCAGAATGTAAGGTGGAAACGTATCATAAACCTGGGTGCTCATTAGAAGAGAAGGAGCTGCAGCTCCAGTAGTAGGATTTTGCTCTTACTGTTGCACAGCAGAGAGAAGTCATTACACAGCAGATTTTAAAAGGGGCTTTAGAGGGGATATACTACCTGAAGTCACAGGTTGAGATCATTATTGTGCCCTTCATCAGAACATGTACTGTACACATTTCACTAAAGCCTTTAAAGTGCTCTGAACATGCTTGAGCAATAGTGACAATTTGCTGGGGTTTCTCTGTTTATGGTAGGAGATGAGGAGTGAGCAGGAGACGTAAGTGGTAAGGTCAGAGATGCTGAGAGCAGCAGCTGGAAAAGGCATTCAGATCTTCCTTGCTTGCTTTTAAAGTATCCCTTCAATATGGTCACAAATTTGGAGGGTGGGAGGACGATACATCTTCTTCCTAAGCTGATTTTAATCAGAATCTATGAATAGCTACAATCACTATGCTAGCTTCCCAAATGGATCTGTGCAGGATACATTCACGTCAGTCTTTAAAGTTAGTTTAGAAATTAAATAACCTCCTTTCTTGCTGCTAGAAGAAATCCAACAGCATAATCCTTCCTAAAAATTTCTTTCCTTAGGGGCAGTACCACTTCGCAAGCAGTTTTTCCAAAGACATTTTCTTTTCAAGCAGAGATATCAGGGTTGTTAGAAGCAAAACACCAATGCTGCACTGTTACTTCAACTACAATGGTAAGGACTACAGTAAATCAGGATGGGAACAATGCTGCAACCTTAAGGAGAGATGCTCATACCTTGGAGGTTTTAGGTGTTTGGAAGGGGAGGGATTGGGGGTGGGGTTTTTTTTGTTTTTTAATTGTCTGGTTATGTCCTGCCAGCCAGCACAAATCTGCCACAGCCAGAGGCTGGCGAGAGATTTCTTTGATTTTCAGTCCAACAGACACCAACAATGAAGCAAGGCAGCAAATGGGAATGAAAAAGCAGGGATAAATAAAAACCAGAATTATTTTCCTAGCCAATTAGCAGCAGCCAGGATGTACAGCTTGCCACTAGATGGAAGCAACACAGTGCCATCTATTTTCAGGCATCTCTCCGAAGGAAATTATCATGGTGTCCCTCTCTCTGTATTCACTGCACAAAAATGGATAACAAAAAGGGGAAACAAAATCTCATTTGTAAGCTGGTTGTTATTCCAGGCTTTCAAGACAGTCACAAAATATGAGACAGCTGTGTGACCCAAAACTAACTTAGTCTGATTCCAGCATCTTCTGTGGACCATACAGATTACAACAGAAGCAAACATAACTTATGTCATGTTGGCTTCTTTCCCCCTTTCCCCACCAAAGACTGAAAAAATTTCCCAATTCCAGCACATGAATGTCACCATTCATGCCATGAAGCTAACTAAAGCAGAACTGTGCTTCCTTCCTGAAGCTGTGCAGAAGAACACATAATAAACATAAGGCAGCACAGCTATTCAATAAAGCATTTGTTTGTACCACTTGCAGGTGAAGGTACGGTGACAGATATTCTACCTCCAGGGAGACACTACTGCTTTCAAAGGTAAAGACACAGAGATCATATTAAGATGAAAAAAACAAGTCTTGTAAACAAAGATAACTCTCCATCTCACTGGGAAACTACTGACCTTGATTTGAATTGATTTACAGTGGTAGAAATATTCCTAAATTTCAGAAGTGAGACCAACAGGATTGAAGCAGTTGTTTTTCATCTTATTATATGATAGCAAAATCATGCAAAAGTGAACTGAAATGGGGAAGTTCCACTTCGTAAACCCTCTACTTCAGAAAACTACTGAACTTGTTTCCTAGGCTGGAGCAAAGCCCTTGACTATATACTTGCCATGACACACAAAGCTCATGGTGATCTGTGAAAATACATTTGATTTGTGTAAAAAACATTATCTCCTCCAAGAAATACAGTTCTGAGCTACCATTTTAAGTGCCAATAGACGTAAATACTTCATTGCCATGAATACTCACCTTCATTGCATCAAGGGCCAGCTTTAGATTTGCTTTCTCCATGGGATCAGTAGTGTGCTTTACCAGCTCCTGTGGACAGAGCAGTTAAAACTTTCCACTCACTATTTGTCAGTTTATACATTGAAATTGTCAATGCTCATCCCCACCAAAAAAAAAAAAAAAAAAAAAAAAAAGAAGCCAAAACCAGAAAACACAACCCAAGAACTGGCATTTTCATCTCCACAGTGAGGAGCCTATCACTGAGTGGGGACTATTGCAGACAGATAATTGGCAAGTTGTTTAAGAATGATTGCTGTACAGCCTAAACACTGACTTTAGCTGCTAATGAACCATCACGAGAAGCTAATTTGGTCTGCCTAGCACTTAAAACTTGCCAAATCAGATCATTACTGTATGTGCATGCTGAAAGCCCAGGTAAATACTCGAGTTCATTTGTACACTGCTGTATAGTACATCATCCCATTCCAAAGCACTCACTTGTCTGCAGAGAGGGATGGATGCGTGCTGGCAATAAAACCTCAGCTAAATTGTGCACTGTTTAAAAGAAGTCACTGTCTCATCAAACCTAAGATAAATCTGACTCAGAAGAGATACTGAAATCAAAAGGTACATGTTCAAAGAATTCTTTTAGTCACTTCCCATATGGAAAATACAGGGGCTTTTCGGGCTTTATGAAGTGAAAACCTAACATCTTGGGGAAATAGGTCATTCCATCTTTGTAATTTGAGAAAAGAATCATACATTTCAGCTCACATAAGTTAGTAAAATCATGGGAAATTAAATAATAAGTATCAATACTTCACACTACAATTTGAATAATTTACTCATTTTTTTCTTTCCAAGTCCATAAAATATTTCTTTCTTGTACAACGTATACTATAGTGTCACACACAGCACAATGACATATTGTATATAATCTTTTCATAATATACATTGATTATAAAATCATTACTCATATCGTAAGATTTTTTTAAGAAGCTGTGCCACTCATTTTGGTTTCTTCCAATTTTCCACTGATCAAAATATTGATGACTCATTTACAGAAGTATTTCAAAAATTTAATACTGCAGAATGCATGTTGTTCTGCAGAGTCAAAATTATGCTCCACATAGAAATGGTAGATCTTTTTAAAATGACATTTTACAAGCATCAGCAGGGTTGACAGTCTAATATAGTAATAGATTTCTTTGCAGCTGAACTAATGAGTCTCCTGGCACAGCTATCAAATTAAATTTATAAGACTCTCCACCCTTATTACAGGACTAACTGCAAAAGCTAATGCTTTGTGGGCTATAACAAGGAGCATTTCAAAATAAATATGGCTTAATTGTAATTTATGACAGCAAAGAAATATCTTAAAAGTACACTATATGTATGGTCCAGTTTCCTCTTTCAGGGGGTAATGGTTCACACTTCAAAGTACCGTGATTATAATTTGGTACCACTAATCATTTCAAACATACCAAGAATTAAAGGTTCAGATATGGGGGAAACAACTGTATTTTATTCTTTTTTCCCCAGGTATGCTTCAGCTCTGAAGAACCATCTCTGTGAGAAACCTTGCACTTGACTGAATTTTATTTTGTAAAAATCTAGGGAAACATCAATCACCTTCCTTTGATAAAGACATTTAGCTCTCATTCTTACAATCCACTGACAATAAACAATCACAGTTTTCTCTCAGCCCCTTTAAATTTCAAAAATAAACTACCTGGAGCAGTAGGTGGTATTTTAGTACTCTCTGCATTGGAACCACTAGTAGATCTCGCAATGTAAATTTACCATTATTGGCCCTCTTGGAACATTCCTAGTTCAAAGCAGAAGAAAGAATAAGACAATAGAGCAAGAAAACAAAACTATTCAAGTGATATACATGACAATTCAGTGACATATAAGCAACTATATTAAACTGGTGATAAAGACTATCAACAAAATGAACAAAAACATTTAACATGGCAATAATTGCAAAGCAAAAAAGGACTGGGTCTAAGCACTTGTTTTTAGATATTTGAACATGCATGAGAGACTAGAACAAAGACAACAGAAATCAGTCATTCCATGCAATTTAAAAAAAAAATATATATATATATATACACTTATTTAAAAAAAAAAAGTTAAAAGATAATCTTGAAAACTATAGGTCAGTCAGTCTCACTTCAGCCTCTGCAAAAATTCCTGCAAAACTTGTGGAGCAAGTCCTCTTCTGGGCACATGAAGGAGGTATATGGGAATATCCAGCATGGATTTACCACAGATAAATCAATGCTTGACCTACTTGACTGCTTTCCACAATGAAATGGCTAGATCTATAAATGGGTGGGGAGAGTCTACCTTGACTTTTCTGAGTCTTTCAACATCATCTCTCACAGTATGGTAATATCCAGGTTGGGATGTTACGCTCCAGGTATATAAAAAACTGACTAGATTATGAGGCTCAAAAAGTGCAGTGACTAATATTTCCTGTACGACCTGAGGGACAGTTGCAAGTAGAGCTCTTGAGGGCTCTGCCCAGGCTCCCCCCCCCCCCCTTCAGTGTCTTTAGCAATGATCTGCAGGAAAAGGCACACATTACACACAGCAGATCTGCAGACACCACTAGACTGGAGGTGCAGCTGACACTCTGAAGAGCATGTCCAACAGAAACCTCACACTATGGCAAAGCCCTCCACCTGGTATGCACTCACCAGGGACATGCTCACCCTGAGGGCTCAGCAGGGGAGCAGCTCTGCTGGAAATGACCCAGGGGTCATGGCAGACAACCCTGTGAGGCCATGGGACAAGGGTTTGTTCAGCCCAGAGGTCCCTCCCAACCTGCACGATTCTGCAACTGTGTTCTAGATGAGATGTACTGATAACTAGAAGAGTATCACCAACGATCACCTCCTGGAAGGAAACCCTAACTCTGCAAATGTCAGTGGTAGAACTGCACTCACATCAGTACCAGGATGTGTACTGCAACAGTGCACACATTCATTTGATCAGAGGCTCCAAAAGAATGAAAAGAAACAGAAACACATTCACTTATCAGTCCAACTAATTTTGTCACCATAAAGTTTTTTTTACTTCAATGAAAGCAGGGCATATTCACAGAAACACACAATTTTATGTATGCATATGAGCACATTAAAAAATACTGATACCTCTAACTTCAATTTAACATCTTCTTTTGTCTTAGAGATATTGTCTAAGCACGATATCGCTATCTCCACTTGACTGCAGTACTGTCCATAAACAACCAACCTAAGTCAAAGCAAGAGATAAAGAATAAAAGGAACATTTGCTTATTTAAGAACAATCCTTGATCATTTTTTCACAAATAATTGTTAACAATCCTTCTTTCAAAAGGAGCAGTGCCTAAATAAGCAAGAATTGACTTTACCCAGTGTTCAATGGACAGCATGAATATAAGGAAGACTATTCAGGAGAATATATTTTGCCCTACCTTCAAAATGCTCTAAAATCATTGCAATTTCCTTTAATATTCACATATATATATGTTCTGATAAATATAGGATTCATTAAAAAAGCAGAATAACTTCTGTTTAACAGAACAACAGTCTGTTAGACTGTTTAACAGTATTTATAACAATGTAGATTTCTAAGGTTGTAAAGAATAAATTCTGTAGCACAGGCTTAATAGGATTAATTACAGCCATCCTTTAAAGAACCTGTATGTTTATCCACACTGATCCCATAGTTTCTATCAGGTTATATCATATGAGCTCTCAGATCAAAATAATAGTGCATGAAACCTCAAGAAATTTTTAACAGTTGTCAAGTGAAGCAATGCTTTCTGAATGAGCCTGGGTTTATGACAGGAGTTTCCTGCCTCCATATGGAATGCTTCCTTCTCCTAGTCCAGTGCAAAGAGTGCTCTTTTCTTTCACCTTTTCATATATTACTTCATATATCCTTCTGTATTCTTCAGAAGGATACTTTTTTGGGAGTTCCCATGAGCCTTCCGTTGTAGTCTCCTAGGTTTCTTTTTCTCTCACCTAACTTTTACCCACTCTTTTAATTCTTTTTTTTCACACTAAAGTGATGACATTGATTTAAAACCTACCATTTCTGATTACTTTTAATCACTATATAGCTAAGACAATCTACCTCTGTCTACTTCCTTCTTTTACAATATAAACATGGTATTTCTTCTCAGTGCCCTTTGTTCCCCTTTTTGCACACATTTCAGAATGACTGTTGAGAGATAAGCATTTTCCAGAACAACTACTTCTTCCCTAATTCTCTCCTACAGCAGCACAAAGTCTAACAGCCTGGGAAATAACTATGTCCTGCTCCAAACCAAAAGCTGAGACAGAGGGTCTCTGAAGACAGGACTGTTTATGAGCAGTCTGGGATACTCTCCTCCCTCAGAAAACTCTCCTGTCTAACGTTTTCCAGATGCTGCTGTCCAGTTTCTCACAAGCCTATTCTTACTGCAACAGTCCTCCTTCACCCATCACCCGCAGGTCTTTCCCACTCCGGTCCCAGAAGGAACCAATTTTTAACTAAAACCCAAGGGTTGCTTCAAGGTAGGTCAGCACTGCAGCCCACAGTACAAGTGTTTTTCAGCCCAGTACCACAGGCATGTAAGTCCATCTGTATAGTCCAACAGCTGTTCAGTGCTGGCAGAAGGAACAATCTGAAAAGGTGGGTAAAACAAACTGGCAGTTGGCTTGAAGGGCTCCCCTGTTACCAGCTTGGCTGCTTTCACACCTTGAAGGCAAAGGGTGTTTGCTTTACTGTCACACTTTGGACTGCAGGGTAAGGTAAGAGCACAGTCTCTTCTCTCTTCTCTTTTACACCTGCTTTCTCTTTTTTTAATTATGACCTCTTCTGCTTTCTTTAGTCTAAAATATGCCTAATATATATCCTTTTTGGTCTGTTAAACAATACAGGTACATGCCATAAAGCATCTGGGATTATTTGCGTGAAAAAATGTTGCGCAAAATAAGATATTTAAGTTTCCTTAAAAATATAGATGTTACTTGTCTACATAACAAATTGCCAAAACTGGGCTAAGAAGAGGGAGGTTCATATAACAATATGTTACATTTTGACTTCCAGGCTCAAAACACTAAAACTAGCTTAATAAGGACACCGACATGGAATTTAATCCTGTTTCAGAAATATTCATACAACAAAAATACAGTAAAATACCAGATTGAGCACAGATTAGCACAATTAGTAGGAGTGCTTAAATCTTACCTTTCCTTGTAGTTAATAAAAATTTGATATAGGTTCTGATCATTTTTGTTAACAATGGAGTCATTGATGTCCTGTGTAAGATTCCTGTGGATTTTCACCAAATCCTTAAAAACAGTAAGGGGGAGGGGGAAAGCTTTTAAAAACAGAATGGTTTAAAGCTTTGAATTTAAAAAAAAAATAAATTATTTCATGTTAGACCCATTAATTTCAATAAATCGGAAAACGGATCATTTGAGAGTAGAATCTAATTTCAAGGTTTGTGACATGTTCTACATACTGCAACACGAAAACCTAAACTCCAAGAACTACCTATTAGAGACTAATTTATTCTAGCTTCGACTTGCACTGTTAATTCACCTTCATTTTATAATGATAATTTTAAAATTAAGCAAGTCAAGTAAATGCTTTAGTGACAAGATGAAGTAATGATTCATGTCCCTGAGCTGTGAAAAATTAGTTTTGTACATTACATTGGTCAATTAGTGATGTCCTAATGCTAAATTAACTGCAATCATAATGAGTTTCCCAATACAGCACGTAACTAATGCCTGAGCGAAAGAAAAGAATACTGCAGAAAGATTTGCTCTCCGGTTATAGTTGCAACTCACCTTACTTGTTCACTATTATACATAGACTACAGGAGATTGCATCAGCCTTAACACTGTATGGATACTGTTAGAGAATTCACAAGAAACTAAGTTAAAACAGGTTAAAAAGTTTTGAAATCAGGATATCTGTAAGCAGTGTACATGCCACTGCAAGGAAAAAGAGAGGACTGCTTAAAAGAGAAAACCACTGAAGATGATTTAATGCAGTAAATTATATACTACAAAAATAATATGCAATTTTGAGTCGTGAACTACGTCAAAACATTTCACACTGATGAAGACTAAGAGTACATACAAGGTTAATCACATCACTGATGAGGGAGCAAAATCTTGAGACAGATCAAAATCAGTTGCTAGCAACTGTATGGACATACCCTCAGAACCTTAAATGACAGTACACAAAGACGTTATTACAGAAATGCTTCCCAAAGGATATATTATGGGAGCACATTTTCTCAGGAGCGCACAGGGACTCAACTAAGCAATATCCCTGAAAAACAGCTTAATGCTACAGGGACAACAGGTCTTTTTGAGTTTCTATCTCCAATTCAAAGTACAGCTTTAAATTAAACTGATGTTAACATCATTCACAGTTAATGTAGGTTCCAACACTTCGGTATCTGTTACATGCACTTTCATCTCTCTCTCTCTCTCTGTATGTCCATATATATAATTCAAATGCATCCATAAGTGCACATGCATATACATAGATGTACATACAAATACACATATACTTACATATAAATAGACATAGAAATACACAAATATAGAGCCATACACTCATTTTATAGGACAAAACTTTGAAATATGAGCCCTAGTGAAAGGCACTCCCTTTAGACTGGTGAGCATTTTGGAGTAATTGGTTTGGGTTTTTTTCTTAAAAATAAAGTATTTTTACATCAACAATTGATTTTGTCCAGCAAACATCTTTTGGAGAAGATTTAATGAATATAGCATCACCCTAAGGAAACGATTCTTCACCACAACCCTTTAACAGAGAAAAAACCATCCTGTTCTGAGAACACAGCACTTGTTCTCCACATTGCAGTTTGCTGCAGAGCTCTGTGTAACAGCTATTTTTAGTTTAAAACATGCTTCCACTGCCCTCCAGCCTTCCTGCTGAGGAACTGCCACACAGACAAGATCTGATCAGACAAAGCATTTGCAAGTATTTTTGGCTTAGGCAAGTCCTATATTTCTTTTAAGGTTATTGGATGCCTATGAAATGCTCCTGGAGTCAGAAATAAGCACCATCTTCTAACAGCAGAATACTGAATGCTGACAACAAAAAGCAAAGTAAAACAACTTGAACTTCTACTGTATGTCTCCCTAGACTAAAATAAACAGGTTTTGTTCTTTTTACTGTTCTTCTGTGATCCCCTTACATATCTTCAAGGAGTAGTGAGTAGGCTGACCTCTCTGCGATTACAGCATGCAAGCCTTTTTCGTACCCTTGTGTTTCGCGTTACCTGGAATTAGGTCTTTTAATAAACATAAGTCAACATGCCTGGGCACACAGAGCCTTAGAAAAGAGGTTTACAGTAACTTAGGTAGGGCACATCATGGTCATATTGTAATGAATAAGAAACACTAATGTAAGACAGAATATAAATTTGTTTTCAAAAGCAAAGGGATCTCTACGGGCAGCTGATGTAATTCAAGAAGACAAGTTGGTTACCGAGATCTGTGGCAGTGTTTTGGACTAATAGTCAGGAAATAACAGCAATTGAGAGTCAGGGTGAAAACCTTACTAGTGGGACAAATGTGGCAAAAGGTCAGGTATCATCATCAGTGTAATAAATGTCATAATTCAGTTTCTATCAGGACAATCCTGGAACAGCAACTAAAACATTCTTACAGACAGACCAGATTCCCACAGGATAAAATAAAACCCCCAAGATCTCCTCCTACAACTCTGAGAACCTGTTGGACACACCAGAGATGGTCAAAACAGAGGTGATATTTTACAGGCAATACAGGTTTGATGTGGTCCATCGGCCACACTCAGGGGACCCTTTCTTTACAGTAGGCCTCATAAAAGAAGATTAGTTTCATTTGTCTGTGTTGAGAGAGGCTTCAGACCATGTCTGATGTCTTCCTCTAAAATCAGAGAGAGTAAAGACATATGCTGAATACTTATATTAACTACAAATGTATGTAAATTGTCATAAGATTATTATTAAGCAAAAAATAAATGCAACAAAGTACCAATCACAGAAACCATGATTATTTCAGTCAAATAAGAGGTCTCCTAGATAGTTCACACAGGAATTCCTTATCCTTTCCAGCACCAGATTCCAAATCCAAAACCAAGTTATGTTAACTTTCAAGTGTCTTCAATGATGTCAGAGCCAGAGCAGTCACAAGCTTTTGCAGAGCAGCTACAGATACTCAGTACACAGTGATAGGTAACTTAACACTCACAACTTTGTACCATCACTAAAATACCAGCATTTATTTAAAGATAATCCATTTCTAGAAATTATTAGCTTTTAATCACTCACTATCTGACAGGATAATACTATTTATCTTACCCTATTCCCTCAAGCAGAAAGAAAAAATTGAATAGTGCACATCCTTATCATCTCATATCCACATAAACACACTGCGCACTGTATTTCAAATAATCATTTTGTACAGTAACATACAACACAAATATATCGCAATCAGCTCTGAGCCTTATATCTGTTCATTAAATATGCAATTACTCACAGGAATATTGATGAAAACAGTATCAAATTCTGATGCTGACAGAAATCTTTTCAATGGCACCATGAAAAACTGCAAGAAAAAGAAATTACATAAACATTGGCTTTAGTACTTGTATTTTCTAGACTGCTATGAAAATACATGTTACAACGCTGTAAGTCACATCTTACTTTCTCAATCGATTCCAGAGTTTCCGTGTATTTCTCTTCCGTTTGCTTTATTTCAGCAAGACAACAGCTTCTTATGTCATTTTCAGTATATTTCTGCAATTACAATGGAGTCAAGTTTAAGTCATTAACAGGCACCTAATGGATAACAAATGTTTTTATTTGTTTAGAATTATGCAATTAGGATAACTGCTTCCTGAAATTCTCTGAGTACTGCAGCCTCCAAAGATGACAGCAATAACCTAGAATATTTTAATGTTCAATTAGCTGATGACTTTAGTAAAATCAAAATAATATTATGAAAAGTTAATGTTTAGACATAAAATGCTGAAGTATCTGCATGTACTTTGGAAGCTGAAACACAAGGTCACATTTAATTTACATCCAGACTGAGAAATCTTATTTAAAATACTCAGCAGTTAATAAATCCATTAAACTTAATGGGGCTAAATCATGTAAGCAACTTTGCATTGCCATAAATATTGGATTCAGTCTAATCCCTGCACTTATTTACACTTTTTTCCCTTTTAGTTCTCAAGGGGGGGTTTCTCTTCAGACACAATAGGAGTATGTCCTCAAATCAGGAAGTGCAGTGACCTCCAAGTTCAGCTCTTACATATGTATGTGTGTGTCTCCAAAGAGACCCTGGAAGTTTTCCATGTAAACCACCAGACTCATAGAAAATCAAAGTAATTATCAGCCCAGAACTTTAAAAAAATAGTTTACAAGCAGTCTTACCAAAGATCAGACCTACAGCATTAGCATCAATAACTTGAAGCTTCAATACAATCTGATTTCAAATAAAAGAGTAAACAACTGGAAGAAGATATGGAATCATTTGTGTCAAGCAAGACTTAGAAGATCTGGAGACAGACAGGTCAGCTTGGAGACCTCACATAGTAACTGGACAGGCTCTTGTAATTAAAAGCAGTAATTAATCTAAAGTGTTTTCTCCTAAACCAATAAGCAACAGTACTATCACATCCTTTCTGAAACCTATTTATGGATTTGTATTATCCTTCAGCATATCCCTGGTTGTTTCTTACCTATTTTCACCCAGTGTAGGGAATCCATATTGCTACATGTTAATACACCTGATGACTAGATGTTATTCACATACAGGGGGAGTCAAGACTTGAAATTTAGTACTACAGTTCTTTCCACTTAAGGTGGGGGGGGACAAAACAAACAAAAATAAACTTTTGAACAAAACACTTCTCTCTTCTAAGAGCAGCAAAACTTTTAAACTTGAAATTTTAACAATTAGCTACTGCTGTGTTCAAGAGCTAGACTCCTTCCACTCCCTCTCTCTACTACCGGGCTACCTGACATACATGCTAAGCACACCACAGTAAATAGCAAGCCACACTTAAACCGTCCATGAGCCACATACAGCCCCTATGACACCGCTTGATCACCTCTGCAGAGTGGGAAATGTACTCCTACCACCTCAGCTAGATGCCAAGTTGCAAAGCAGGCACAGAAAGCTTGGTCACTGCTCACACTTGTTTGCTGCTTTGACCAATCTCCTTTACTCTTCTCTGTCTCCACATGACTCTACAAGCAGCTCCTGCAGGTGGAAATGGCTTCTCACTCTCATCTACCACGTGCTGCAATCTCAGAAATGCTTCTTGAAAACCAAGTTCATGCAGTTTTTTAATTTTCCCACAACAAATGTTAAGGTGCCACCTTCATCAGATGCAGACACAAGTAACCATTTTGCAAAAATACAATCTTATCAGAAGAACTGTACTTTGCAAGCATCATCATCTGATGATCACCCTTATCTCAAGTCTTTAGTCCCAAGTTCTTTGGTAGGAGGAAGCAGACATTGTCACAGTTAACTATAGTTAATTAATCTCAATAAAGTATTAGAATTTGATGTTATTTAGACTTTCAGTTATTTTTTACCTCTACCTCTGTGAGCCCAGTACTGTTCAGATGCCTTGCAGTATTTGCCCCAATACTGCTGTACTCAATATCTTATATCCATTCACAAAATGTGGGTGCTTTTGTTCACCAGCTCTCGTATGTGCAATGCAAACAAATCCTGGGATTCCACTTAAAACCATTCACTTCAGTTTTGTGCTCACCTAACCCAAAAAGATCATTCTCACAGACACTTCTGGCAGAAATTAACATATCAATTTTTCTATCTGTACCATAAACTTCTAGAATTTGAGTGCAATAAAAAAAAGGAGAGAGGGAATAAGAAATAATGTGCAAATAGCAATACAGATGAGAAGAACTGCCTTCAAAGGTCAGCTACTGCTAGAGAAAACTTAGTGGTACAGTTTACTTCACAAGATAATGGCAACCTAATGATCAACAAAAACTACATGGCTGAATAAGCAGGAAATTCATTAGTATGAAACAATTCTGTTGTCCTTGTTAAGTAAGTTGTCCAAATTATGGCTCAAACAACAGCATTTCACAATATTTTAACAATTTTGGAGGCAGGACACTTTCAAGTAAGCAGTTCCATTAATTGCTTTTAAAACAGCTGGTAAGTTTTTCTACTCATAACTAGCCAACTTAAATTACTGTATTTCATTTAAAAATTATATTTCTTTCAAAAAATTACCATAGTTAATGTTTGACCCTTTATCAAAACAGCCTGTGAAGTCTTACACAGGACATAAAGCACTGGACATGAGAACTCAGGATGCAGTTGAGCATGAGTGAAGTTTCAATGAAACTAGCTATAAAGAGATAATTTCAACTTTCAAAAAGATAACTGCTATTGTTCCAAAGTAGCATGGAATTGGAAAACATACAGGTTGCTGTGCTGCTTCATCTTTCATTAGGTCTTCATAAACCTCTCCACCTTCATCTTCTCCATAGACACAATCATACAAGTCTTCATCTTCATCAACACCAGTTTCACTGAAAAGACAAGACGAGGAAAAAGCTGCAGCATAGCTGCAAGGGACTACTTCTCATAAAACAAGTTTCTACAGTAAACAAACAGATTAATTATTTGAATATCTAATGAAAAGAACTCATTAAGGGAAATTAAGACCATTAATTTTCTTTTCTCAATGCATTTAAAATACAATTGTACAAAATCAACACAATACTGAAGACTACATGAATTTAGAACCACACGGGACCTAAACCATACAGCAAAAGCAATACATCAGGACAGTTTTGTCATGAGCTACTATCCAGATGTCCTCTTCTCTTTGACCCTTCTCCCAACACATCCAGTGAAGAGGAGCTGCCTCTCCTTCCTGCCTGGCATCCCACTTCACTGGGATGCCAGGCGCTGTTACAGGTCTTCTCTCTGCCTAAAGAAAGGATTATCTGGGGTAAAATTGCTTAGAGCACGGTGCTAATAACACCAAGGTGTAGGTTTGTGATCCCCACATGGGCCAATCACTTAAGAGTTAAACTCAATGATCCTTGTGGGTCCCTTCCAACTCAGAAGATTCAGTTATTCTGTGATTCTGTGAAAATACACTAAAGACTGCAGAGCCAGCACCTGAGACTCTGTCCCTCCACTCCATAAGGCAGTATCTTAACTATCGCATGGCAACTTTCAGCTACTTGAAAATTAAAAAAGTAACCTATCAAACTGAAAATTATAGACAGTTCACCAGAAATGTTCTCTTAATACCCAGACTACAGAAATAAGGCATAAATTAAGGCTCAACTCTACCCTCAGCTAATTCAGGCTTCATTAGAGTTAGTCCTGCTAGAGTTTTTCCTACTTTGTGCTAGTATCAAGCCCATAATATCTTTTACTCCTATTTCTCAGGATATGTCTACAAAAGAACTCTAAAAGATATTGAAAGCACTCCAGTCACAATAATAATACAGAAACTGGATCAGATGTGCTGACAATTTTGAGATTTTTCCTCTTGGAAGACAACACTGAAATCCTTCAGAGTAAAAACCAACAGGTTAGTCTAACATTTCAGCTCACAGTGATGGTATGCCAGCTCTTCACATTATACACTGGCAGCTGTCAGATGCAGCAGACACACTCTATTTTACCACCTCTGCTCCAGGGAACAAAAGCTGGCAAAAAACAGAGTACTTTACTGCAGCTCTTTCTGACAAGACTTCTTCAGACATCATTTAAACTCAGGAACAATTAAATTAATTTCAGCCAAATACACTCACTAATAATTAAGAGAAAGTAAAAAATGTGGACCATTTGCATCATTCAGTGACACTTTTGTTTCTTAGTCATTAATTGCTTTCTCCACAGTTGAGACAGCATGCAACTATCAAATTTCAGTTAATAATATTTGTCATTTGATGCAAAAGAAGAGCTACGAATATCAATTTATTTGGTTTACTAACTTTTTTTTTTTAAAGACTGTCTTCCAGTACTGAATTTATATACCTATTTAAGAATTGGTAGAAATATTATTTTCAAGCAGTGCTAATGCCACCACATCTAAGAGATGAGGACATCATCTCTAGCCCACTTGGATCTCTCAGAGGAGACTGCAACTCCTACCTTCTGCACCTTCAAGTACACAGAGTGAAAAGCAATTATCCATGAGACAGCTGCAGGAAACAAGGACAAGCTATGCAGGGCAAGTGGTAAATTGAGCAATGCTAATCATGGTGGTGTTTCCCTTCTTTACAGGCACTAAGGAAACAAATCCCTGGTAGGAACAGCAGCTCCTTCACCACATTGCAACAAGCAACATTGCAACAAGTGTGTCCCGAGCCCGGGCAGCACTAATGAGTTGAGTACTGGAGGAGCTTCGAGCTTTGGGGCACTGAGCTCTGAGCTCTTGTCCAATGTGATTCCTAATGGACCTTGAAAGGTCCTAGCCATAGAATACAAGGGTATCCTGACAATCCTGCAAACACCCAAAAGAGGCAAATGCATACATATGCACAATTTCATCGACTTTAGGGAAACAATCCACTTGAATTATGATCCAAACATACATTTTGTTTGCAAGTTCAAGTAAATTTCCTTTGGTCTCTTACAACTGATATTTCAACTTTCTGAAAGCATTCTCATAGTACAAAGATAATTTAGAAACACATTTGTTTATTTACTTTGCTACCAGCCCCCTCCATGAAACATAGAATCTGATTCTAAGCTTCCTTACATATACAAATGTATCACAATTATTCAAACAAGCTTTCATAATTAATTCTTCCTGGTCAGCATAATTGCTAACAAAATATTTTTAAATCAAATAAATATCCCATTTTCATTAACACCATGTGTTCTATAACATCATATAAATAACAGCATGCAACTGAAAGCCAAAATCATTAATTAAATATTTACAACATACTCTATTAAATCAGGAAGACCTTTGTAGACATCTTCATCATCAACGCTTTCTTCTGTAGGGAAGGGCCTATAGAAAGAAATATAGCATTAACTATACACAGCACTAGCCTAGTCATACAGTGGGATTTTGTTTGGTTTCTAAGATTTTCACACAGATTACTGCATGCTAATGTGTTTGTATGTTCCTCTCTTTCTCTGATGAACAGTATATATGTATTTAGACTCCTATATGTGAACGGACACTTAATATAATAAACATCCTACTGGAGGGGGTTGTTATAAATCACTACTAATACACATCATTGTCATTTTTCAAGTGGGGGGGGAAAAATCAGCAAAACTGTCACATTAGGTCTGGTTGTGGGTTTTTTGGTTTCTTTTTGAAAATGAGAATTTCACCAACTTGGAGGAAGAAAGAAGAGAAAACCCCTTTGTCTTTACATAAATCAGCACTGCATCAGCTTGACTTGTGATCCTGCGTCACTACTATCACACAAGTTCTGCAATACCAGCTGCTCAAGTTTCAGCATGAGAAGTACATAGAGTTCAGGCACTTCAGTAAATGTACCAGAGGTAGCAGATACCTTTCGTAACTCCTCAGAGGTCCAGAGCCTTGGTTAGCTGCCACTGGGTATTCCGGGTTACAACTAGAGAAATTCTTAGTGGGGGACACAGTATTTACTGCCTCTAACAACCTTTCCAAGGAGCACCATGCCAGAGGCATTACTCCCACCATCCATTACAGCAATAACATACCTTATTCCTGTGCCTAATGCAATAGGAGTGCGAGAAAGTTTTGAAAGTGTTTCTATCACCTGGAGAAGAAAGAAACAAACTGTGATTAGTTGGAGAACAGAAGCAATAAAACATTTTGTTCTCTATTGTTTCATTATCAGCAGCACTACTTCAAATTATATAAACAGACAGAGAATCTGGCTGTGTCAAACACTGAGTGCACCGAACTTCCGCAGATTTCCCCCTAGCTGGTCCTAGGTGCTTTTGTACTGGGATACAGTGTTGGAACCGCAAAGAGAAGAAAAGGGAACTAGTAAAAGCTAATTTAAGTGGATTTAAAACCAGGTGATATATGTCACAAATCAGACATTCGATTCGCAATTGAACCTGGATGCACTTGTAAACAAATTTTATCTCACAGACTGTGCTAAATATTTGGGATTCTTATTGTAGCTCCAGAAAGAAAACCGTATGGATTTGAGCTTCGGCACACAGTGGCCCGCAGAGGGAGCCAGAGGCCAAGGCAGAAGGCGGCCCTGCAGGGCCGGCTGGGAGGGCACGGATTGATCTCATTGATCTCTTCATCGGCCCCACAGCCAAAGCTGCGCGAAGGAGCCTAGAAGCTTTCTTTTCTTTAGAATATGGTAGCAGTATGGAAGGTGTCATTCTAAGAAAATACGTCCTATAAGTGCTAAAGGCTATGCAAAAAGCGAGGGAAGCATTAAGGAATGTTGGATACACACACATACAGTCACAAAGGTGGAGTTGTTTTGCTGGCAACTGTAATAATAGAAGACCTATTTTGACTCTGCCCAGCATGTCCTCTATGTCACAAGTATTTTCTGGTATACTGGGAACTATCAGATTGGCAAGCCTTATTTGCTAGAGAGAGAAAAAGACCCAAAATGACACCCTGTCTGAATTTCTATGCTTCAAATGAAGGTTTCCCCTGAAATTCCCAGAAGTTTCAGCTTGGATCTTTTCAACTTAAAATTCACATTAGGCTGAAATCTCCAAAGAAGGTTTTTATCAGCAGTATCAAAATTCAGTACAGCAATTCTACATTTCACAGCCATTTGGGAATAATGTCTACAAATTCAACTGTTTATTTTTGAAATTTTAACTACAAGACTACCCTGACCATAAAAGAGAGTTAAAAGTGCATCTCTCAAAGGAATGAACATTACATGTTTACACAGGAGAATGACAAAGTAAAAACCACAGAGAATAATCACATACTACAGAGTTTAAACTGAAGTAACAAAGCCTCCAAAGTGAATCATATCTCATATGCAGATGAGTAAAATTAAGAATTAACAACATTAAATTACTCCTGTGAAAGGTACATTTGGGGTTCATGTAAGCTGCTGTGAAAATGAATGTCACAGAAAAACTGATTTTGCCTTACAGCAAAGACAAAGAATTATAAAAACAAATAAATATGCTACGAACATAATCAAAGGTTGGGGCGCATATTCCCATTTGAACAGAAGAATTGCAACATGGCCTAGAATAAGTTTTAGAAATTGTGAATAAAAGTTGACCGAATAAATTACAAAGTTAATTAAAAACTATTTCACAGTAATCAAAAGGTCAAAAGGGAAAAAACACTCCTTTACAAAGTGTTACTGTTGCAGGGGAGTTGCGGTTTCCACACCAGACCAGAACCTGCCTCTGCACACCTGCAAGAATTCCAGTGAAGGGTTGCAATGACTGCTAAGCCACAGGAGACAAGACAGTATGAGAAGTTAACTGAAAATTCAGTAGCTGGCAAAATGATCTAACAGATGAGTGGACATTAATTGGCAAAATCACGGGAAAAGAGGCTTAATGCTAAAAACAAAGGGGGGCAAGTCTGGTGAACTGAATATCCCTTTCTTGTTTTAACATGTTACTTCCCAGCACACAAAAAATCTTTTGCAAACTGTTCCACCCACACAGACCATTTTCCTTAGAGGGATTCTCACTTATCTAGAATAATCAAACCCAGCAGAGGTACAGCTTACTCTTCACAGCTAATTATGGTTGCTTCAAAATAACACAAAAACCCAAGCTGTACAAATGAAACTATGAATTTTAGGTAAGTAACTAGCAAATATTATTCCCAAAACGTACCGCCAAATCACATTTTACAGCTATCAATATGAACACAAACAAAAGCAAAATGTATAAATTAAGAGGAATAGAAAACCTTTTTCAGGAACTGATGTGAAAACTTGGAAGGGATGGGCATGGTGACACACGATGACACTCACACACACTGAGGAAGCCAGAGGAGTGTTTACAAGAATATGCACCCAGAAAAGGACAGAGAAAGGAACTATATGACTAGAGACAACAAAAGACTACTAATAATTTTCACTGCTCTTAGAAGGGAGGTGGTTTGGCACTGCAGGAAGAGCAAACTAACAAGCTAGGAAGCCAACAGACAGATCTCTATCGAAAACTGAACACTGGATAATCTGGTAAGAAGAAAATGGTCATCAACACAACAGGCTGTCAGCATCTCACCAGAGACACACTGCGTTCTCCAGAACTAAGTGACAAAGTGTGGCCACGCTGGCATCACAAAAAGGGGAAAGGTAATGGGCAGAGATCACTATTTTATTTCAAAATAACACAATTAAGAACTTAAAATCATTAAGCACACTAGTCTTTAGTTAAGATTAAAATACAGACATAACTTCCACAGAAGAAAAGGTAATGTTCACCCACTGACTACTGAACTGAACCTTAAGACAGCACTCAGTCAAGGAACAGAACCGTGCCTACTGAGGGGTGTGTTTCACACAGTTATGGTTTCCTTAAAGAATTCTAAGAAAATGTCCAGAATACTCACACCAGTAATCACACATGAAACTACCACTTCTGGGCAACACACTATTTCCATATCACATATATGTAAATGTCTTTGCTCCAACTTAAAGTGAGGAAAAGAAAGCTTCTCCTTCCACACGAAGTTTCCGTTGTTTGGTTCCGAGTCACTGCAGGAACAACTAAGCATCCCCAAATTTCAAGGTCCATGTGCATGGTTGCTGTTATGTATGGGCTGAGTTGTCAGATAAATGATCAGAATTTCAATAGTCATTCATCAAAACAAAATTAAATCCAGAAAAATGTCTGATTTTCAAACTCACAAAGAAAAGACTCAGGAGGTTTTCAGAACAGTGCTAGTTTGAAGCCCTGTACAGTCGCATGAGGGAGCCTATAATATAGTGCAGTTCTGAACTCCAAAATTACTATGTACGATACACATTAAAGGCCATAACATTCAATTTAATGCTTTTCATGTGCTTTTTTTGCCTTGTTCTCTTCCTTTCAGCAGAGCTTTAATCCCTTTTACCCATTTAACCCTAAATGATTGCCCAGTTTTCTTCCACAGCAAGGACTCTGACCGATGCTCCTGCACCTTTGAATGAGGCTTAACTGGATCTTATTTTAAGTGCAAAAGTAGCATTTCTTGCTTGTACAAAGTTCAAAACAACAGGGCTTCCACGCCTGGCTCTGCTCTGTGATAAACAACCGCACAAAGGGCTGCAGAGCCTTTGCACACACTATTACTTGGAACAGTCAGCAAAAAACAGATGCTGAGTAAAGAGTAGCATTGGCACATGAAAAAAGAAATGTTTCTACAACGTCTACATTCCTGCACACTGAAAACTTAGTAACTGTAACTCTCCTGCAGGGAACCTAACACTGAGATGTTAGCAAGAGACTTCCAGATATAAAAGGAAGCCTCACTGCACCCGCCTCAGTACAGTTCCTTTGCACTGCCTAACACCATCAGACAGAGGTTAAGCAAGTTTTTAGAAGTCACATCAAAGTCACGCTCACTTCAAGAAGATATGAACATCCAAGTTTGTTTTTCAGTACATAGCCAGTTTATGCAAAACACAACATAAAATTCAAATCTATGGCCCTGAAAGAGGAAGCACACCTCAGCCCACACCCTGGTGAGTGGCTCTGCTCCTCATTCATATTTCAGGCACTGTTCACAGTACATATTAACTCTCTACTTCATTAATTACTCTAAGTGCATTTTTTTCAGCTTATTATTTATTATTGTTTCACTTGACTTACTGTTGTAGGTCAGAGTCTCCAGTTTATGTAAGGACTTGAATACCCCCTGCCAAAACACTATTTTGTAATTTCCTGCAGCCATGCTCTTCAGAAAATCACATCAGATGTTCCTGTGCCTGCTTACAGCAGCAGTACACTAGAGGGACTATTTTACTTCTTCCCATAGCAGTGGTGCATCTGAGTTTGAAATGTGTCTTTATATTTTGGTGGTGTCCCTTTTTAATCTTGTTTCTTTAAAGAAGAACTTGCAAATCATGCAGTTAAAAAAACAGATGAAGTACATTTTAAAAGTACTTTTCCACTTTTAGAAGAAACAGAAGTAAATCATTTTGCAACCCACCGTCTCCCCAAATAGGCAACATTTCCTTGCTTCTGACGGCTGCTGTAAGGACTAGGCCCATATTTGTGTTTCTGATGTTTACTTCAACTGAAAATATTATGTGATCAACAAATGTTGATGGCAACAGTTTCATAGATTATGCCAGTAAAACCTAGAAAGACTTACTTGTGGTTAGATTATCAAAGCAGTTGCTTCTATGTAGGCACTTAAATCAGGATGTGTTTTTAAGACATGGTAAAAGTCACCAAGAATTCACAACTGCATTATGCATCAAGTAGTTTTTCAAAGTCTGGGCATCTAGCTTAGTAGTTGAGCATTGCAATTTGTTGAAAACTTAGCTTTACTCCCTCCCTTGAAGTGAATTTTTCTAGCAGACACATGGAAACATACTAGCATAACATAAAGCAGTTATCCGCCAAGGAAAAATGTTTCCAATACCAACCTACTTTTTGACACATTCACATGGGTTTCCTCATAAACAGGTCTTATTTTACTTCATCAAATTTTGGAGGAAGAAAAATCTTCAACTATATAGGAAAATTAATCCTTTGGAGGAGCTGATAAGCTCCTTAGCCATGGTCTGTATCCATTCCAGCCTCTGGGTTGGAAGAGCACTCTTATGTTCAAGAAAACTTTAAATCTGTAATTACATTAATATGCCCCCTTATCAACAGACTTTGAAATAGTTCTGGTTGGTTGGCTGACTTTGAGTTATAATGAAGTGTAGTAGTGTAAGAAGATTATAAAAATACCTGTTTTACATGTAGTTGTTCCTACTCTTAAGCTAAACTCTAGCCATGAAGAGAGCCTGATGGCTGCATAACACCGGTGCAGATACCTACCTTCTCAAAGGAAACTACAGGGCTGCTATTTGCTTTTTCAAGGAAGTGAGCAGACCTGTAATTTGTTACCCAGAAAGAAGGATGCTTTACTCCCCATACTTGACAAAATCTTAGCACCATTCACTTGTGCATGCCGTATCAGTGTAAGTAACCAGTGCCATTTCAAGAATCAATTTCCTCAAAAGCTTGTAAAAAAGGCATTTGCTCATTTAATAAATGTTGTCATACGAGAAAAATACTACATAAGCTTCCAAATGGTTTCCAAGTAAAATTTATCAGCAAGACAACCATGAATATAAAATGCTTACACATACTTTAGACTACTTATCAGGGCTATGTTACATTTTCTGGGTTTTTTCCTCCTTTTATAACCTGAAACCTTTGATTGAAAGAAGGGTATATTGGTTTTGGCATGAAAAATATAAGAGGGTTTAATTTCACAGGAGAAATTCACCATAGAATCTTTCAGAGACTCAAATTAGGATTATTGAAAGGTAGGAAGTCTTGAGATGTGTACATGCACAAATTAATTATCTGGATATGTGCATACACTTAGCAGATTATGAAAATCAAGGCTAATGCAAATAGAACTCCTATGTTCCTACAGAACACAAAGTAATATGTGCTCTGCATCACAAGGGTAGGGATCTTATGAGGCCAATTTTCAGTGCCACATATCCAGGACATTTTAAAGCCAGAACTGCTAGTCGTGCCCACATGCTGAGTGAGTTTCCATTAAGCTGTTTTCACTCACACATCAGATTGGTGAGGAGGAGGAGAAAGAGAAATCATCATTTCATGTCTCTGTCACTCAGAGATAAAATAAAATTGCTATACATATTCTCAAATTACTTATATTAAGGAAGAAGGTTTATCATTTGCTACTGTGGAGTTTACCAGGCTCTGGACAGCCCTGGATCAATACTTCATTTGGAGGGGAGGAAAGGGGGAGGCGGGGAAGACATATTAATATATATTAATATTTTACACTAATTCATCACTAACTTTCGAACCAAAAGACCTCTAAGAACTGCTAAATCTACATTTGACTTGGTTAACAGATGTTAAAAAAAAAAAAAAAGGAGATGTAGCTAGACAGTTCCAGGGTGATTACACAGCTGCTGATCTAATGAGCATATTATTCCAAGTAAAGCATGTTCGTAAGTTAAATTGAACGTTTTCTCTCCATCTGCCTTGTTCGGGTACTATGTTACTAGTCTGTTTTGGTTCAGGTTAGTTTTAATCAAACCACAAGCCTCTAGGGAAGGAGAAAGGATGAGGGCTTTTCCAAAAGGCAAAACAAATGAAAACTCGTGAAAAAGAAAAGAAAGGGGGGAAGAAAGAAGGAAAAAAAAAAGGGGGGGGGAGAGGAGAAGAGACAAAGAAAAGAAAAAAAAAAGGGAAGAAAAACCATGACCTAAAAGCAAGCCTTCATCTTCCATACTGGCACCTCTAACAGGCCCTTAAAAACAAAAAGCAAATTTGAAATACCAGTTGTGCAAATATGCCTTTACTAAATACTGTGATAGCATGCATTGAAGAATTGAAGTCATACAGACACAATGATGTGAAAGACAATTTACACCAACTGGTACCTGCACCAACATCTTCTTAGGAACTCGGTAGACTGCAGACCTCCAGCAGGCAGACATGTAATGGTCTGGGTCTCATTAAACAAATACCGATTTTCATCTCATTCAAATAATCAAATACAAGTTTCAGGTGTAGAGCACTGATAGATGCAAACCAAAGGAAAGCCAGATTTACTGTCAGATTTACAACAGATTTACTTTCCACCGGGATAATCGCCTGTGGGATGCTGCCTGTTTTCCCACTGACACTACCTTCAGCTACCCTGATTCTGGCCTCTCTCATTCCATGGCCATTCTTCCATTTCCACTGGGCTACATCCTCAGGAAACACATCTTCATCCCTCTTTCCCATCAAGGCTTAGCACTGGCATAGTAGCAGTAAGGAAAACGGACCAACTGTCCCATGGCAGAGAAATGCACGACCCAGAGCCAAGTCTGTGTGACTGACAGCAGCCTGCCAGCAACTCTGGAAAAAAAAGGTTTGCAACCAGGTGCCAAATGCTTTCATGCAGAAGCAGCAAGGGTAAGACTGCTGTAAAAGCCGGTTTTGGCAGTCATGCACATTTCCTCTGAGCACTGAGCCCCAGCTCCCAGCTGCGAGAGGAGAGCTCAGAGGTGCTGCTGGCTGCAGGCATGCCGACCTTCATACCATACACACATTGCCCTAGGGAAGCCTCCTCCAGTACCCATTTTCTCCAGTGCCTCCATAGTGTCTTCACAACAAAGTGGCAGGAAAGCTTTTCCAGAGGAAAAAAAAAAAAGTAGCCAAGACAAAAAAACCTCCTGGGTGTTGCCTCTTTCTGTTTGTAGATAAGCTAACTACAGAGATGCAAACTGCTGGGACTTCAAAGCCCTGGGGAATCAACAATTATAGAAGATGCAATGTTTTCTCCAAAGCCTTGTAAGAACCAGAGGTGAGGAGGGCAACTGAGCACCAGGAAGGCAGGTAGAGACAGAGAGACAGGAGAACGCAATTTTTAAAAACCACCCTGGAAGATACAAGAACAGATGACCTGATATCCAAAAGGACAAGTTAAGGGCAAGCATATTTACCTCTTTTAGTAAAAATGGAACATCTGACATTAAGTTAGAAATATCCAAAACAAAGTTCTGTTTTCTTTTCACATCTCTAAATTAGACCAAGCAACACTTGATGTCATATGTTTACATTACAGATGTAAAGTATCTATAGCGTTTTTCTCTAGGTCACTAGTTAAAAACATAAATGTTGTTTCCAACAACAGCAAAGGGCTGCTTGGACCCCTCACTAACCAAAGCCTTCCTTCCCCTTTTGCACACTGAACATTTTTAACATTTTATCCCTTTTATCAGGGGTGATAAGGCTGATCATGGAAACTCCTGAACTAGAAAAGTGGGACTGGCTGACATAACTAACTGCACACGTGAATCCTAAACATTAAAGGAGGAGAAACAAAACCAAATGCTCTCCAGGAATCCGTAAAACTCAATGCCATGTTATTAGGACCATAATGAGCAAGTCTTTAATAATCAATATCCAATTATGGACACAAATGTATGCACATTAAACACAAATCATGCTTAAAATCCCATTCTTTTCCAAGTTTGAGGTCAGTGACGGGGCTACAGTTGCTAATCCAAAAGTATGAAAGATTCCCTTGACAGCTTTGCTCTTACAAGGATATGAAAAAGTCCAAATTGCACAAGCAGCACAGTCCTGCTCATCTCTTGGTTCATTTTGTCCAAAAGGCCCAGAGACTCCCCAAAGCAGGCACAGGGGGAGGGAGTTCTAGCAGCTGCTTCCTGTCTGCAGCTCGTGGTTTTGATTCTATGAATACCTTCCAGCCCTCACCATGCCTTGAGGGGGGTTAAATTTGGGGTTGGTTTTTCCATTGTTTTGTTGGGTTTTTTTCCCTTTTTAAGATCTTGCTTAAAGAATGACAACCTTACTTTAAGTACTGCTGTGTTATGTATGAACAGAGCACTTGAACACTGTAACTAACAGCATGAGTGCAAGCTGCCTTAGAGCATACTACCCCTGTAAAGATGGAGACTGATTAGGATAGTGTAGGATAACCTATACTTACAAACAGCATCTTCAAACTGTATTCAGCTTTGATCAAGTGTTTGTTTTCAGTGTTTTCTGAGCACTCTTACTGATGATACCATGATCTTTTTACCATATTTTATATGGGTCAAAACAGTAGTCAATCATGGAAAAAACAGCTTTTTCCTGCATTTTGAACATGATATTTTAATACAATCTATTTTTTTCCTAAACGTAAGCATTCTTTTCAAAACCCCTAATGACTGAACAGTGAATTATCAACGATTATTGGATGTTGAACAGTTTTCTTTAAATAGGAATGGATGTATATCAGTGCTGTATGTTCTCCAAAATTACATTTCTTTTGCCACTGCCCTTTAACAGACTTCAGAAGACTATTTTTACACATTTTGAAAAGCACAAGCAAATTGTCTAAACTGCAATCACCAGTTTATACACTGTCTATACACACTGTGGGTGTTCTTGACCTTGGACGTTTAAAATTGGCATACAAATGTTTTAGAAGGAAATTAGTGCTTTCATATTCATTATTGATTGCACCTCCAATACTGTTTTGGATATGCATCCTGCAGTTTAAGTGACATGTGGTTTCCTCACTCCCACTGTGTTATTTCACTTCAATATTTAAACTGATTCCTTATCCATTTTGATCCGAGTAAGAAGGATATTCAGAGGTGGCTGTGCAATGGAGCTTTTCTTCCTCTCTTCTGCTAAAAGCAGAGGAAGATCTTTCTCTTCCTGTCTTGAGTGAACCAGTCACTGCCATGCTTCTCCCTTTTCTGAATTTAATTTAACCATTGACTATATAAATCCAATTAGCATTGGTTTTGCTGAACAGTATTGAGTCCCACTTGAATCATGAACTGAATTTACTCCAGTACACAATCTCTGAAGATAGGAATATTTATGTGGCGTAAACACACATTGTCTGTCCCCTTATTCTCTGCAAGAAAAAAAATTGCCCTGCTGTAGTGGGCAGTGCAAAAGGAAGTGAGCTGTTCTCTTTGATGCAATTACCCTCCAACTCACTCAGAGGCTTACAAAAGCCCACAACTATCTTTCAGGCCTCACACTCTTAGAGATCTCTCTACTCCATCAGAAGAGACAAGGGATTGGATCAGACTGACTGAAAAGCATTGCACTTGCCTTCAACACTACAAAAGGATACGCAGTAAACTGGATGGCATAACTCTGACATTCCACTGTCTTCCACTCATTTTAAAAATGAACACCTTTGATACAAAATTTAAAAAAAAAAAATCAAACTTGAGGAGACATTCTACAATGGAAATGGCCATATTATCAGTTTCTATTACAGAAACCTGATAAGTACAGTGGTTTGGTTTTCTCCGTAATCATCTGTTAATTTAGACAAAAAAATATAACTATGCTTACAGTAGTGAAAGAAAATATGAAGAAATAGTTACATTCCCATCATGTTTGTACCCAATTCTCCTTGAGCTGGATCCTTATACTGAAAATTACAAAATGAATGAGAGAAACTAACTTGCTATTTTTATTTGAGATTGCTTAATTATTTTCCTGCTTTATTGCCTTGAACATGCAGCAGTTTTCAGGTTGTACTATCTGTGTACTTATCTTTCCCCTCGGAAAGATTACTACACTTCCAAAATGCCACTGCAGAACTGCACAAGCAAGAGAGAGTGGGATTTCTCTGTATTTTTAAAAATGTTGTTCTTTAGCTTTCATTTGCCTGGAGGTTGAAAGAAAATTTTGAGTTCTTAAAATATGTGAATGGGGATCATACTATGTATTTTAGATATAGATACTGTGATAAATAAGAGCAAACCACAGATACCTATCACTAGTCGTACAGTTATGTTTACTGTTAAGATGTCACTTGGGATTTCACCAGCATTATTGACTTCAGAAAGTTCTGTCCTCTGCCTTGTGCTCTTTACCCACTTGTTTCTGCCCTGCACTTCAGTTTGCTACTGTCTGAGCTGTTCTAACCCAACCATAAGCATGGTCATGTCATAATGATATGCAGAGAGAGGGAGGAACCAATTTCTTAAAATGTTATTCTGAAGGGGAGGTAAGCTCCTCTGTTATTTCCCAGCTCTGCCACATCAAGAGGTATGACAGAGGCAGCAAAAGAGAGGCAGTAACTTCTGATATTAAGATTGCCTCTTAGAGCACATAGGACTGTACCTCCCTTTTACTCTATAGGGCTTACAGGCATTTCCAAATCTTTGTTCTGGAATTGTGCTTGAAAATATTTGTGAAAGAGCACAGAACTGAAGACATCCTAGACTGGTAACAGGTCATAAAACTTCATCTAAGGCCAACTTCAGTTCTAACTGTTTGTGATAAAAGCATCAGTAGCACATAAGAGTCCAATGAAACCCTTGACATGAATTTAGTTGGGCATTTCAGTCCAATACAGTGAGATCAAACCACACACGATATCCTAAGTGTTATTTAGTTCCACTACAGTCAATCACAGCAGTGGCCCACACTGAACAAATGCAACAGCAACTGCAGGCCAGCAGGTGCACCTGGATAACACACCATGCTGTGCTTTATGAACAACAGGCCCCCACGTCTTTTGCAGTTAAAGCACAAAGTCATTTTGGGGAGATGATGCTGGGAAAAAATACATTGCAACCAACCAACTTTGTGTAAATGCTCTGGTTTTACCTGGCATACAATAACAAAGATAAACCTCAAAGGATACCAATATTCTCCTGGCAGTTTGTCACAGGCATTATGGTCTCAGTGAAAGGCAATATGTCTGTTAAAGAGCATTAAATTTTCGCAGGTCAAATGTCTATGTGGGGGAATTTCAAACTGAAAGTTGTAGTTCATATGTAACCTGAGTTACATCTCTACCTTCTTTTTTTTATATATCAAACATCAGATCTAAAACCGAGATTGGTTAAAATGTACACAGGATGAAGAATATTAAACAAAGTGAGAAAAACAGCCTTAATGGTGAAATTTCAAAAAAAGTTATTCTGCATTACAGCTTGTCATTTTATCCCACATTACCTGTAATGTTCCTTAAAATTGTGTCCCTCAATATATCTCCCTTTCTACTTGGCAAGCACTAATTTTACTGCTTACAGGTATTTCCAACAGCACAGAAATTCCCTTACTGCACTCATACCGAAAATAGTAAGGATGAGACAGCATCAAAACCAGTGAAATAAAGCAATGCTTAACTGAGACAGATGCATGAAATGTAATCTTCAGACAACAGCAAAGTCAGAGGATTTGGAGAGACTGAAGTTTTGGGAAATATGAGAGATGTAAGGAGTAAGATGTGAGAAAGTTGAAGGAAGGAGAGTGAGACAATGGAGGAAGAGGAAAAGTCTCATTCAAAGACATTGATGTTGTCAGCTTCTGAAAGGGTTTGAGATTACAAAAACATTACCTCAAAATAGAAAACAAGATAAGAAAACGGAAAGCAAACCTGAAAAGCAAATGAAATATAAAATGAGAACAAAGAAAGTGGTAATTTGTTTCTACAAAGATGATCCATGTTTTCCACAAAAAGGAACAAAACCATTAACATATAAACCCCCTCTTTTAGCTGCATTAATGCTGTTAGCTTGTTGCTGTAGCTGAGGTACCTACAGCATGCAGAGCACACACAAGGTGGATTTTGTGAGCTATGTGGATCAGCTCAGTAAAAGGCACAGCATTTGTTCTAAAATGAGATTTAACTTTTGCAAATTTTTAATTACTGCTGTTCAAGAATAATATAGCCATTAAAAACACTCCTATACAACATTTTTTATTATCACTCACACTGTAGAGTATGGAGAAAAGCCCTTAAGGCCTACATACAACAAATGATAACTACTGATTTTATACTAAGATGAAGGTCTAGTTCTCAGTCAAAATTAAGTGTCACATATGTAACAAACAAGCCAGGCTACTGTAGTACAAGTTTTATTTTTCACTGGATCCTTGATTACTGTTGTAGAGTAGGTTTCCCATGCCTGTGACACTCACAACATGCACCACATGGTCTCCAGCTTCAGAACAACTCATTAAAATCCAACAGAATATCAAGGAAAAAGGGCTTCTGACAGGATTCACTGCCTTGCTAGTTCAGGGCTCCTCTGTCTGAGAGGAGCTTCACAGAAAGGGCATTTTTTTTCCCTTAAGACTTCAGTCTGCCAAGTGAACTAACATGGATCAATTTAAAGGCATCATAAGGTCTGAGGCACTGTCAGATGGATTCTTTCCTACTGAACAGCTTTCATACAGTGGCACCAAGTCACAACACGTGTTTGAGAATGCTGACTGCTTTTAACATTTTACCTCACATTACCAAATTCATAGCTGAATTCCCCTGCATACCCAGAGCTCTGCACTTGCAAACAAGCAAGGACACAGTAGTTACTTTGATACCACACCTACTGGAATGACCAATTTCACTGCCTGAGCAACCTGTTTTCAATGTGCACACGAATAGCAGAACAAGATGTAATATTGATAAGTTTAGATTCCTAGCTTCATATTGGAGGGCTGAAAATTTTTTCAAGTAATCTTCTAACTTAGAACCTGCATAGAAAGCAGGTCAATTTCTACATCAGCTTACATTATTTTTACTTGGCAAAAGCAATACTTTCTCTCACAAGTTTGCGAAAACAACTGCCTCTAAACCAGCACCTGTATTCATCTTCACTTTCCATTTCTGGGAAATGACTCAGAAAATAACAGCTTTTTGGCTTTTCATTCTCAACAGAGTGATGCAATAAAGCATCTTTCATGACTCCCAGAAAAATATCTAAGGAGAAAAAAAGTTTATACTCACTAACTCTTATTCACTCTCCTGAGACACATATTTTCTTTTAGTCATAACCAGAAACATCCTGACTACATTCCCTGGTGGTTTACTTGCACATACTCCATCTATGTCAACAGCAGGAGATGAACCCTGCCTTTTAGCATCAAACTGTCTATTTATTAGGCACAGGTGTGCAAATTAAACAAACCAATGCCTCAGCATCCAAATTAGCTTCTACAGCAAATATCACTATTTGTCCCCCCTGAACCAGGCAGAGATTTGAAACCATACTAGCCCTGAACCATAACACCCATACACTTGACGAGACCTTCCTCTGTGCCCCTTGGCACTGCCCAGACACTTGCTAGCGGACAGAACAGCAGCAAGAGTAGCAGAGCACGGCAGCCCTTGTTGGCAGGACCTGCTACAGCAGAACACACACCAGCAGCCCCAGTGAAAAAAGCCAGGGTGGTCATAACTTAAGGGTCTGAACAGCCAAGCTGTGGCCCCCTCCATGCAAAGGGGGAATATAAGTAACTCGAGTCACCACAATGGCCTTGCAGTCTGACTTCACACCAAAAAGTGTTTCACTCCCAAAAGTTGGTACATCTGTAACACTCTCGGGGGGAGGGAGGGTGCATGGCTTTTTTCCTTTTCATGCCTCAGACAACTCAGGCTGCCAGCACTGCTTGGAGTCTCTGCTGCTGCAAACACACACAAGCAGAAATGCACCATAAAAGCACAAACACACCACAGCGCACACTACACTTCCCTGCCTTGCACAGCACTTTTGGGTCAGCCCAGAGCTGTGCATTGGCACAAGACTCTTGCTACTTTCTATGTAGCATCGTCTCTATAAAGATCTTGATCAGCTCTTGGAGTTCATAATCCAGGCTTCTAAAAAGTGCTAACGCTCAAGTACTTTTTATTGGCTTGTTTTCTATGACACAAGTATTGTTTTCTGTATTCAAACACCACTAGCAGTTTTCAGTCACATTTGTGAGTACTGATCTGATTAGAAATCAAAAGCTAAACCCTCCTCTCAGATTCTATAGTAGAGTGTCAAATGAGGAATCAGTTAATTTCATCTTGTAATTTGATAAATTAACTTTGAGAAATTCAGGAAAAGTGAATGTGGTACAGGTCTGACTTCCCGAGACATCACAGCAGTTCATATATGCATACATTGACTACTGTTTAATATAATTTTATTGAACAATTTGTGTCAAAATTCTAAGTTGCTTCTTTGCAACTTCATTTCTAGAGTACTGGGTCAGGGTTTTTTTTTAGTATAGGCAAAGGAAATAAAACTTTATCAGAATATCAGTGCTAAGAACTCTTTTTCCTTTTCTGAGTTTCGCTGGTGCAAGACAACATCAAAGACTGGTCTCGCTGTACTGTTAAATGTATAAAACCATGCTCTGAATCAGATACAAGAGGAAGCAAACAAAACCAAACTTGAATATTTCCTTCTTTAGAGGTCAAAAATGAAGGAAGATACCCTCATATTTAAGTTCAAGAGGAAGAGAAGCTGAATTGCAGGAATTCCAAGAGAGTTATAGTTCCCTTCTTATGCATAGCAAGTACTTACCTGCTACACAGAAAAATCTGAAGACATATTTAAATAAGCACAGGAATAACAGGACCACTCTCCTAGTAAAAACCAAGACACAAAACAACACTGCAGAAACAAATCTGAAATGCATAAATGGAAAAGGCCCAAGAAGCACTGTAGGGAGGGGGACATACACCAGACTGCAAGACAGAGTGGTGAGAAAGGCAAGGAATGAAGGCCACAAAGGAGATAAGGCAGTGATGAAGAGTAAAGAGTAACTAACCAAAGAAAACAAGTTTAAACACTAGGTGATGGAAGCATAATTAATTAAGTAGAAATGATCATACAGATTACATTCTTTAGGTGTAAAGCTAGAGCAAGGGTGAACACAGGCCAGCACCAAAAGCCAAGCACAGAGGAAGGAAACTGGGAGTTCTGCTGTCCAGAGCCCACGGCCCGTGGACAGAGCCCTCTGCTACTTGGTATGATTATTGCTTTGTTAATGTCAAGTCTGAAACTAGCACCTTTCCCTGATGTTTAGCAGACTATTCAAGGCAGAGGTGGACTAGTCACTTCCACAACAGACAGAAGGAACTACCTAAAAGTCCCACAATTCGAATAGACATGTTCTCATGCGCTCCCGTGTACTCCACATTCAGCATGAGCATGGTTAATCTAATTAATAATACACACAAAGGCAAAATTCAAAATCGGTCTAGTTGTGACTCCTACAGATTCCAAATTCATGCCACCCATCTGTGGGTGGCAAATCTCCATAAAAAAAAAAAACCACCAAAATGTAAATGTGAATTACTCTGTAAGAGTTCAAAATCAAAGTGCATGTTATGCTTAAGTTCCTAGTATTCAAGCTCTTTCCCTAAGTTTTGGTTGATATTACCTTAATATCATATTGCTAGATATAGGAACTCTTTCCTATGGTCTGAAAAAGAGATCAATTCATATTCCAATTTGTTTAATTTTATAAGGAAAATGTCTGTAAAGTGAGACAGTAATAAATTATTTATTTAAAATCATATGCCTGGTTTAGAATCCTCTTTTTCAATGACAAACCACATGCTAAAATGTGTTATTAATATTAATATAAATAAAAATATTCGTCCTAATTTAAAGCAACCTTGTACTAATTTGGCCAGGAAAAACCTGTTCATTTTCTAATAAGGTGCAATTATGCTTTCAACAAACACTTTTCACCACAAAATATGGAACTGAGAAAAACCATCTTATATCCAGCCTATATCCAGCCTCCAAGCGAGCACATACAAAATGTATGTACATACAAAATGTATTCACCACTTTGAAAACGGTATGATGGCATTAAGACTCATAATGAAACTTGTTTCCCAAAGATCACAGACTGTATCCATCCATTACATAGAGTACTCAGTTTGTCTCAAATTTCTTTTTAGCTTGTTGAAAAATTCTAAGGGAGGTTCTCCCCAAATCAAAACATGCTACAACTTGGTCTCAAAACAAACCCAGAACTACTTCACTCACCAATATTTAGTAGAGCAAATAAGTTCTAAGAGAGGCTGCCATATACACAAGTGCTTAAATCTCAACAGAAGTGTAAATATATATACATAAGTGTACAAAGTACTTTTCAAACAAATTGGTGGTGACCAAGAGATAAGACAAAAGCATAAGACATTGCAACAGCCAAGTAAATAATCTTAAAAATCTACACAGCTATTTCTGGCTGGTCATTTGTTTCAAACAGCTATTTATTTCTTATTTATTGCCTGTCCAAGTGAGGAAAGCATTTGAAAGAGAACTTGTAGGTTTAAAAAAAAAAAAAAAAAAAAAAAGAGATTAAGTCTCACTCCTTGTTCCCCTGCTTTTGAAGGTAAGAATACATTGTATGGGATCCTTACACTGCATGCAAACTACATCCTCTTACCAGGACTTTGATAGTGATAATATTTAGACAAGTAGAGCCAACTTTTTGGGACAGGGCTGCCACAAGCTTGGCACTGTTTCCTTTCCTCGTGCCCTGTTTTATTCTCCAAGTCTTCTGTGAGGTGTTTCCTGATACCACCTCCCAGTTATCTCCCCAAGCCCAGAAGCAACTCCGCAGGTCTATTCAGGTACATCAGCCCGAGGGCATGCAGTTAAAAACACATAGTATTGTACCTCAGAGGACTCAGGAAGATTAATCTATTTTTGTCTAGCACTGGAGGCAGGAAAAGCTACATTATGCCCTACTGAGTCACTATGAAATCAACAGCATCTCTTTAAACTGCACTGTGAGTTTTGGACTGCAGCTTACCCCAGTGAAGGCTGAATGGGAATTTGCGTGACACTCCCCAACCCATCAGTGACCTACATTCAATTTTCTGCTCTACTCTCCTTCAAGGACACAAGCAGTAAATCCTCCCTCAAGTAATTCACATATTTTTGTAAAAAATGGATTACCTAGTACACTGAATTACTCAGCTAGTATCAATTAGCCACTGCATGAAGCACACATCATGTGGCTGCACCATGTCTCTGGTGCATTTTTGCACAAATCAGTTCTACTTCAGAAACATTTCAAACCTTTCAGCATCTTAAAGCTGACTTGGGAAATGAAATATACTTATGTGAACTAGCCCTCAATTGGTTTTTTGAAGTAATTCTGTAAAGTGTTCCTTACACATTCACAGTTTCATTTGAAGATCTATATGCAACTTATTTAAACCTATATGCAACCCTAATTTGGGAATTTTATCATATTAAAATTTGCATGCAAACATATGATCAGAATAGTACCTTTCAAAAAATTCAAATAATATACTTCTGTCAGCTCCTTCAGTATCATACTACATCACTGCATGGTACAGTGTACCTATTATCTAAGACTCTTTATGAGCTGCTCTTCAGATCCATGCTGGCATATTACAGTTTTAAACTGTAGCTGGTTGAAATCTAAGAACTTATTTACTTGCAGAGGTTAGCAGTAGTTAAAATGTGCCATTTAATTTCACTTTTGCTAATAATTTTATTTGACAATACTTTTATTTCTTCTGTAATACTACTTTCTACTTAGCAACTGTCTTTATTTACAACTGTTTTTAAATACATTGCCAAGTTTATCAGCTAATACATTTGTCATAAAATTTTGCACTGAATTATTTAGTTATGGAATGGTTATCTTGGAAATTAAATCCTCAGTATTCAATAACCAATGATGCACCTTCAAAATCTCATAAAGAAAGCCATGAAAATGCAAACAATCTGTTTAATAGAGCTTTTCCCAAAAAAAAAAAAAATCTCATTTCATACAAACTTAACAACATTCAAGATCCAAAACCTAAGATCCCACATTTATGCTATAACATGTTTTGACAAGAAAAAGCCACATCCCTAAATATGTTCAGTGTTTGCACAGAAAGATGCATTAGTTTTCCTAGCAAGATAGTCTTGATGATCTCAATCACCTACAAACAATATAAGCTTTTCAGATTTATAGATAAATACCTTGGAATACACTCTTCTGACTTATTTTTCCATTACTGAACTATTCAAGCATCTATCCTTTCCAAAAGCATGTGCAGTTGTGCAGCTGACATTTATTCATAACACAACTACTGTGTCAGAATTAAGAACTGCAGAACACAATCCTTAATTAGCAAACACCTCTCTAGCCTCGTCACCAACATGTTAAGTGTAAGCCCTCTAACACATTTTGTGAACATTTCTCATTAACTCATACCTTTTTATGAAATACTCAAATGGTGTTTTCTGCTGCAAACCATTCACTTCAGGTTTCACTTTCTACTGAAACTGGACAGAACAAGTCGAGTGAATGAAATTACAACCAATCTAACTACCAGAGCATTCTTCAGGTTAAACAGACCCTGATTTTTGGATACCTACAAAGAAACAAACAGCAACTACGGTTTCACTGTCTTTGAAAACAGGTTATTATTTGTGACTTCTCACTCGAGTACACTTTTGCTTTACGCACAACTACCAACCACAAACAGCTGAAGGCAGCCTCCCCCTTGCCTGCATGAAGTGGGGGAACTCTAAGGACTGAGCAGAAAAATCATGGTCTGGCTTTCCCCCAGAACACGAACAGCCCCCAGGTGTGGCCCCATGATGTCACTGGCAGATTGTCTTTGAGAAAACTTACACATGCCTGATTCTCCAGAGGAAACCCCAACACTGCCTAAGTGATGGTTTAAGACACATCTCTCTAGCTTGCAATTCATGCCTCTCAGAGTTCAAGAGCAGCCCAAATCTCTCTGGTGGAGGTTTAGCACAGACACCATTCCATTCCATTTTAAATTGATGATATCGAGAGAGATGGGGGAAGAGAGGCAGAGAGGAGAGGGTAGGGCTAAGAGACATCTTGCAATACTAGAGAACTTTAGCAATTACACTTAGTAATTATTTAACTTTTTCATATTAGAATAGAGCAATAAAAGTCATCAAATTTACTATTTTAAAACTATGCATAATAATATATCAAGCCAATTGAACTGTTGTCATCATTAATGCACACAACAAAGAGACATTTGGCAAGCAACATGGGGACTTATAAGTATTTCAGATTGTTCAGTTCTTAGCATCATTTTCATTTGTTTGTGCTTCTTTGCCTCCTTATCTTTGATTTTTATCAAGATGCAGTCAGATAAGATTCAAAGTGAACTGCAGGGAACAGTAAGAAAAGCAGGTACTGCATCATACTGCTTGGGTCAGTCTCTTGCTCAGACAAAAGGCCACGCACAGAGGAACTACAAGGAACATCAGGGAAGAACAGTTTAACAGTACCATAGTAATTAAGCTAAGTTTGTTGTAATCAAAACTCTTAATATTTTTTTATCTATGTCATGCACAAAATCATTTCCCATTTTAAAGGGGGTGCCCAGTTTCATACTACTTTTGAATAAGCACCCTACTGTATCTCAAACGCAGCCTTATATGGGTTATTTCAAGGCAGACTTCTGGGGTTTTTTTTGATCAAATATCTTCTCAGAATCTCTACTGTAGTTTTCAATCAAGTCTCAAGTCCACAACTAGAATGGAAGTATATCAAATGGGTTGATTTAGATAGGTTCAAAACCAGAAAAATATATAACAGAAAAAAAATGGGTTGAGGCAGATAAAACCAGATAAGAGCATAAAGGCCCAACAAACATAAGAGATAAGACATATATTAAAGTGACAAATGAATACTTTTACAGTAAACATAGCCACCAACTACAAACCATGAAGATACAGTCCTTAAATCCAAAGCAATGTTGTGGTGTATGCATTTTTCAACAATAAGAGTAGACCCCATTTTGCATGATAATTAACCTGAGATGGCTGAGGGACAGGGGGGTGAAGCGTTTGGGAGAGCCCTGCCAAGAAGGACTTGAGGGTGCTGGTGGATGAGGGGCTGGACATGAGCCAGCAACGCGTGCTCACAGCCCAAAAAGCCAGTCGTGTCCTGGGCTGCATCAAAAGAAGCATGGCCAGAGAGTCAAGGAAGGTGATTCTATCCCTCCACTCCACCCTCCTGAGATCCTGAGCACTGCATCCAGGTCTGGAGTTCTCAACACAGCAAAGACATGGAACTGCTGGGAGACCTCACTGCAGCCTTTCAGTACTTAAAGGGGACCTAAATGAAAGATCAGGACAAACCTTCTAGCAGGGCCTGTTGTGATAGGACAAGGAGCAACTTTAGACTAAATAAAAGTTAAGAAATTTTTTACAGTGAGGGTGCTGAAGCAGTGGCACAGGTTGTCCCAGTGAGGTGGTAGATGCCCTATCCCTGAACATATTCAAGGTCAGGATGGACAAGACACCACACGACATGGTCTAGCAGATGATGTCCCTGCTCACTGCAGGGGAGGGTTAGACTAGATGACCTTTAAAGGTTCCTTCCAACACAAACTATTCTATGATTCTTAAGTGCATCAACACTAAAGCACCCTGTACAGCCTGCTGTCCTGTTACCTGAAAATCTGAACATACTGTACTAGTTCAACACATCAGACAAGAACACAGGCTGTCCTTGACCTGCTTACATTTAAATATAATAACCAAAACTGCTCTGTCACTTTGTCTCTTGCCATCATTTAATAGCAATAGTGGCTTATTTCTTAAGATACGAGAGTAGCCAAGTGTTCAAAACAACCCTGTAAAAAGACTATACTTGAAACCACATGGCTTAATGAAATATCAGATTTGAATACATATGACTATGTTACAAGCAGAGAGAAAGTGTAGTCCAGACCATTCATTCTGTCCCTAGAATTACTAATATAAATTGTAAACAAAGAGGAGACAAAGCAAAGCCTGAACACGACTTGCAAGTGTTTTCTCATGGTTTTAACAATAATGTGCAGTCAACCATGTCAGAAGGCACTGTTCCAGAAAATTAGTATATAAATGAAGAACACAGATTTAGATCTGAAATGGAGAGCACCTTAAAAACATACACTCTCATAAAACAAGTTCTGAGCTCAATGCAAAGTCCAGTCTGAGACTACCATGAGGTAAAATTAATTAAAATGGGAAAACATCCAGGTACTTTGGGTAGCAACGAATGGTAATGGTACATGCTAACATAACTTTACTATAAGCCTTTGCTATAAGTTCACGACTCCGTGGATCAGACCAAGTCTTCTCTACCTAGGTTGTGGGGAAATTAGTTATGAAACTACAACCAATGATCACACTGGGTTTACCCAATTCCTGGGTAGGAAAATAAAAGGCTGATGTGTAATGAATGGTATTCCCCAGAGCTGAGACCATGCAGTGACACCAAGTTCTCTTTTTTCCTTCATCATTCACATAATATAAAACATAATTAAAACAGGAACAAAACCAAACAAAAAGACAGGAAAATAAACCACCAGGACATTTACTTCATTTTTTACTTCACATTTAATACTTACAAGTAGACGTGAGGATTATCAACTGAAAGCAAATGGCCCCCAACTCAAAAGAGGCAGTGCAGGATCATTAAGTGAGTAAAAATCCTGTAGCTCTACAACTGCAGTTGACTTCTATCTCTGACTTGAATATTTAATTTGCACTGTTGATGACAAAAATAGCAGCACATTGGTCCAAAAATCCAAGACCAAGCCGTTTAAAGTTAAGTGGAAAAAACAATGTTGCCAACAGCCTTTTAAGGCTTTTCACATGGTAACTAAAATATCAGTGACCAATAGGCCCAAGTAACTGTAATAGCCATATACTATTTGGCTCTAGAGACAGTATGATTTTATACCTGTGCCATTTAAATCTCAAAATCCTAGCACAGGCAGAGGGAAGATAAGCAGAGAACCCAGGCAGCAAGCAGGAGAATCTAGGTCAAAGTGGGAGAGGGATTCCCTTAAAATTAGATATAGTGCAAGCATGAGAGAGCATGGAACAACTTACATAGACTGTGCTTCAACTTCTCCTCTCCCCTCAACTCCTGCCATCTGTCTGCTGTACTAACAGAAAATTGTTGTGCTTTTCCTCTTTGGAAGCCTCCAGGTTTTGCACAAGATGGAGGCCAAACAAACAAAAAAACCATGTTGCCTACCCTTCTTTGGTCATGAACAATTTCACTGTCACATGTTCTGCAGTTTTAATATGACTTCATTAGTGAAAAGTGATTATATTTTGCTCTATTATCTCACTGAATAAATTCAGTGAATAAAACATGAAAGATTTGTGGATAATCTCAACTGTTTCAGTTTTATTGAAGATTTTTCCTCCTCTCTCCTCCTGGAAGGGTATACAACTTTTTATAGCAACAGTTGCTTTTTGTTGTGTTGATTTTGGAGTATCTCTTGCACATCTGCCCAATCTTCCTAGAATCTGTTAAACCTGAGGGAATACTAACACACCAGTATTCTCTACTTCAGCATGACTTTCTCCTGCATCATAGCCTGGATTTCCTTGGCAGTAAGAGAGTGACTAAAATGATCACAAACTATATAACCTGAGTATATGCACTCAGTATTTTCACAGCAGTTGGTTGCTTTTACATAAGCTAGCCTTTTAAGTGTCACCAGAGAGTTAGCTACACTACACATTATGTTATGTGCTTTTAAACAATTAAATACTTATTTCATTGGTGGCAGTTGATATTTGATCTCCTTGTTTGTCTTTTTAAAATCACAATTGAATACTGTACATTATTTCATGACATCTATTACAGGATCCCTACTAGGGGGGTCTACCGCTATGTTCATATTAGATCAGTTATATCATAAAAACACTCCATGCTCAGTTACATGTTCTTTAGAATATTTAAAAGCAGAGCACACAAAGGTTTTTTTCTTACAATATCTGAACACCATCTGAACACCCCACAGGACCCCAAATCCAGCTCTCTGAGACCAGGGAGCATCTATTGCCATAACAGACATGAGAACTAACCCTCAGATTCCAATTTCTGCAACACATTAGTTGCAAGCTTCCTTCAGAGAATAGTGCACAATTTGTTGCGGTGCACTAAGCAGCAAAGACTGCTGTTCCAGGAGCGTGCAGGGCTCACAGAGCCCAAAGAACAAGTACCAACATTATTTGCTTATTCTGGCACACAGGTAAGAAAGGAAGAACCTGACAACCCTGAGGTAGTGAAAAATGACTCTCCAGCGTGGAATTCATAACGAAAACACTGTCTGGCACCCTGAGTGCGTGGGAGGGCATTTCATGCTCTGTCAGGAACTCAATGCAGCAACAATGAAATTTACTGACAGAAAGGTGAGGGGGAATGGGTGAATACTGAAGATCTCCAGGAAAATCAACTTATATATAGTTTTAAAGAGCATGATTTAAGAACGTTCCTGTTTCTATGTAATGAAGCCCCTCTTTTTTCAAGTACAGTCTGAAAATAAGAAAATCTGTGCTATTGTACTTGAAACAGAACAAAGTCCTCATCTTGTAACAGCTGATATCAATATTCATACAGAATGTACACATTAAACATACTCATGAGGTTACCTGCTTTCATTTCTTAACCTATTCTGTAGCTATTTACATGTTGCTATTTACAGAGCTTCCCCTCTGATTCCCATCCATTCCATGTACACCTTGCTTTTTCTCTAATCATTGAGAGATCAAAGTCTCTGCAAAGTGGAGCACAAAGTTCAAGTCAAATTTTCATATGTTATGTCAAAGCATCTGGAAACAGCTCCTTTACCTCTAACTATTAAATGCAAGTTTCACCATTACAAACATTTTGTAACCTGTGTTTCACAAGACTGTTAAGTTTTATGACTATATTGGCAGTATACAGCTGCTACTTCCACCACACTGGGTTTTTCTGCCATTTTCTTTAAAGAGTTGAAAAAATCAGAATATTTACAAAAAAATACAGTTGCCTTCACCAGGTGTCTAATTTTTCCCTTCAATCTTATTTCCTTGAAGGCACATTCATTTACAGTTGACACATTTCTCTTGTTCCCTCCACTAGCATGCTTAAATAGTCATTGAAATCTGTCATATGAAACAGAACATTCCATCTTAAAATGACAAATTCAAAAACAATTTCTTCATAAATTCAATTGAAGCATTGAAAAGTAAGAGATAGGGTTTACAGAGTCACCCCAGCTACAGTTTATTTACTTCTCACCACTAATAAGTACTTGCCAGCTTCTGACATCTCAAGACAGCTTCCACTATGCTTAAATGTGTCAGAGGCTGTAGAAATTGCACACACTCATTCCATCACCTATTTGAGCATCAGTTTGGAAAATAGTGATTCGAAATCATATTCTCCCCTTTTTGTTTTCACCTGTCATCATTTTAAGATCATTTGTATTTTGTACACCTTTAGGGAGAGCAGGTCAAATAATTCTTTTGGAAACGGTTGCAGTAGCAGGGAAAATCTGCAGCACTGTTTTTTTGGCCTTTTGCATATATACAACCTCTGTTCGAGGAAGCTGGAGATGTACAACTATCCTGGAGTTGTTATTCACAGGAAAATATAATGAAGGGGAAAGTTGAAAAGCAAAGAACAACTTGAAAAAGATACACTTTCTTATTCTCACTACTGTTACTAAGAATCAGAATTTCCTAAGTAATAAGTACATTATCAGACATGCAATTGAAATCCCATGATATTCTCCACTAACTGTATAAACAGCACACTTAAAGGCACAGAAATAACTTAGCACACATTTTATTAATGCAATTTTATTAATTTAAACACAGCTGTCATTTCCCCTTCCACTTTCCCAAGTGGCCTCAAGCTCACCAAGTGCTTTCAGAAGCTGTTTACACATGCTCATTTGCACGGGCTGGTAAAACACACAGCTCAGCCCATCTAAATACAGCGTATTCCGACCTCAAGTCGCATGTGGCGAGTTTCCACACAAGCACCCACTGGAAAGGGCTGAAGAGCACAGCCAGGAGGCACCTAAAGTATGGCTCCTATTGCAGGATTGCACAGGCTTGTTCAACTCAGCATCTCCACCTCTGCACAGGCAGCTGCTCCCACACACACAGAGTTTGTCTCGCTAAAGAATCCCACACGGCAGTGTCTTTCAAATTTGTCACTGCATTTTTACCTGGCAGCTTTCCAAGAAAGGTGACCTAGACTAGAGAAAACATTGCTTGTAGACACTAAATCACTAAAACTGGAAAACCAGTGCCATGAACAATTATTTCTGCTGTATTGAGGCAACAAACAGTAAAAAACAAAAACAGACCATGTCTCTACATTCAACAAATTGACTTTGTGAAGAGACATTAAATACTAAGTAAGTGGATAGAATACAGTATTTTTTTAAACCCAATTATTCTACTTATATTCCAAAATAAAGTCTGTTAAAATTACAATTAAAGAGTACCAGAAACACTTTTTTCAGTTAAATTCAGCCTTAATTCAGAACTTGTTTACGGGGTATTCACTGATGCAACAATAACAAATTTTTATGATTTCTTCAAAACTGGACTACATTAAAAGCAAGATATCTTTATGTGGCACAAAATGTGAAACTCTCAGCAGTCGATTAGAACATACAATATTTTAAAAATTCTGTGCATTAGGCATAGGTAGCAAAGACTTGAAGCAAGCATTAAGATACCTGACTTAAACACCCTAAATAAGACATTGCTAGTGCAAAAAAAAAAAAAAATAAAAACTAATTTTTAATCTTCTTTACTTGCACAATCAAACAAAATCTCATTTTTAATAAGCTAAATTTTTATAAAAGGACCATATTTAACCAAAAGCTTTATCTTAAATATGATTTGTGAGAACAAAATCTGTTCAGCCAAATTAAAGAACAAGTGGAATTACCAGATCACTTAATTTTATGCTCAAAGGACTTAAAACTAGACAAAAGATTCAGAAAAATAATTCAATATTTTAGTTAATGGTAATCACTGAGCCATTTAAAACAATCATATTGCAGCCCTGATTCACGCTTGCATTCTTACATCATCTTTACCTCTATGCCTACTTACAAAAAAAGCAGTACATCAAAATTAGGCGGTAAATTTAAGATCTCTTAAAAAAAGCAATAATGCTTCAAATATACTAAATTTGAATAAATAACTATTTTTAGTGCTACTTCAGGTAATTTTTAGACTTTTTCCTGTGAAATTGGGGTAATGATACCCTATGAGTCAAAAGAAGAAACTGAAGTTGAACTAAACACATGTTGGCAATGACAGATCAAATAGATATGTAGGAGGCTGTGAGCAACAGACTGGAAAAAGCTTTTACATATAGAGTAACTAATCACAAACTTAGAGATTATACTGTAAATATACTGTGTAAATTAGAACAGCCACATTAACCTACCACAGATGTGTCTGAGTTTTACAGTAGGTTAGCAAAAAAAACCAACTAACTGTCAAAGAAAAAGTTTACAGGGGCAAATACCTGGGTGAATGTCAAGCATCTGAGACTGAAGAAGCACATTCTGTGCCATGTGGTCTTTTAATGTACAGGCCCAGGGTTTCCAAATCCACACTATTTATGCCAAAGTGATTTCACCAGATAGCGCTCACCTAGAGTTTGCCTTTGCCATCTTCTTGCATTTCCTTTACCTTTAACTCAGCATCTTTCAAACCATTTCTTTTCCATTAATTTATCTTTGCTTTTCACAGACTCAGAACTTTCCCACATGGGATTTTTCTCTGTTCTTTATTAGCCCCTGCAATATAAATCTAATTTTTCTGCTTTCTTAATTCTTCCCCACCATTTTTTCAGCAATGATTGCTCATTCATTAGTCACAGCTCCTACACCGCAACTGCCATACAAGTCTTCTATACTCAAGCAGCACACAGGTGTTACTCAGGATATAATTCAAAGGATCCTTACCTTTCCAAAATCTCTCACGTCAAACAGATCAAATGCTTCAAAAAGTTCACTTTTCTTCATTCCAAATATTTCACAACATGCAGAAAGAAAAGTCCTTATATTCTTCAAGCAAAGAAACTAGGAGAAAGAAAATAAAAATATTAAGTGTCAAGTGTGTCTATTGGCAACTTATGTGCTCACATTGGTCACAAACACATTATATAATTCAGTGATACAATTACTTGTAAGTCAGCACTTACACTATGCTGTGATCTTCCACTGGTTCTAATTCAGCCATAGAAGTTCCCTTCAGACTCAAAAGTGTTAACCAAGTTCTGAGTAGACACTTTGAGAACATAAACTATGGCAATATGCTACCAGATACATATTAATCTAAAAACAGACGTACTTTTCAGTTCCCTACAGACAGCATAGAACAAAACAATTTACCTGAATAAAATTATATCAATATATGAAAGTTATTCTTCATGTATAAACCAAGTGTTTTCAGCTGTTAAAAGTCTAGTTTGAATGTTTAATGAACACATGTGCCCTGTTTTAACACACTAAAGACATTATGGATACTAATTCTCCACCTGGAGCACAGGAGCAGATGAAATCTGCAGTTGAGAAGTCATTTACAATTTATCTAGTAGAGATTTAAGATACTCAGACCACTTCGATTTCTGTACTGAATCCACATGCATCAATGATCACCTGAGTCTGGAAAAGAATAAAGATTCTGCCACGGTGCTTTCCTTAAAAGGCTTTTATTGCATTTTCCTGTAGACTATTTCATTTTAAAGACCTTACCAGAACAAAAGGTAGTAGCTGTCGACAGCATTGCCATAACTTAAGAGGAAGAGCTAAAAAGGGCAATATCTATTCTTGGTAATGATTAGCACTCTAAGATACTAGCAACTTATGAGGACATCAGTACCATGAAGATGCTGTTGTAGAGTTTTATGATCCACAGTTCAAAAGCAAATACAATATTTATAAGCAATGGTATTTCAAATGACCCAGTACTGTGCTTTCAATATGCATTTTAAAAGAAGTGATACAGCAACTCAATATTAAAACTGAGTTCCTAGAGTTCTCCATGTTATAGGGGATTCATGAGGATCACTTAAATTACAGTGGATTATAGAACTGCTATCTGTTCCAACTCAATGTTTTGATCAAAGCAGTATTTCTGATATTAATATTGAGTGTCACAGCCATACCCTTCCTGAGTGCCATGTAATAAATACTCAAACTGCTGACTCAGACAAAATATGTCACTGCTTTACCTTTAGCATGAGACAACAAAGCATCAACACGGAGCCCTACTTCATGTCTTACACAGAACTATCTAGACAGACATTAAAAACAGAGCACGTGAGAGACCAAATTTACAGCAAGGTTACACAAATGAAAATACTGATTCACCAACAGAAGCTACAAGAGCCAACAGCTCTCATAGACGGTTGTGGACATCAGGACAACAGCCAACAAACTCATTGCAAAGCATCACAAAAGCAGTCCCTGTGCAAATCAAAGCTCCCAGGAAGGCACCTGTGACTGGTAACTGGCACATCAAGTGTAAAGGGTCCCAGATGTACCAGGTGGAGCTGTAGCCTCCATCCTTTCTCCCACTCCAAACAGCCTCCTCAGTCTGTGCCTCCCAGCTCACATGGGACAGCCACTGCTGGGCTACATACTGGGCTGCTGAAGGACAATGCAGCATTTATGCCAGACTGCTTTTATGCCTAGTGAAACTTTAAAAATTAGTCTAGCTTGCTCAGTCAATATGGAAGCTTATCTGGTTTTGCAAAGATTATAATTTTGACGCCAAAATTGCAAGGTTAGAAGGCCAAGACATGTACAACATATATGCTTCTTCCACCACGAGTGGCAGAAGGAACCAGAAGAGGAACTGGTTTGGGACCCTGCAGCTTTAAAAACAAGGTGGCACATACAAAGTGATTACTGCTTCCTGTTTGCTTTCCCCAGGCTTTTTATTATTTGTCTTAAAAGCTATCAGTGGCCACTATGTTTGTCCAATGCACAATACTGATTAAACTTGAACACCCATCTATTTTCTTACATCAAAATTCTCAAAACCACTGACAGATGTGATCCTCACTTGGAAAACTCAGCTACCTTTTTAAAGCCTAAGTTTTGAGTTTAGATTAGTTAGTGCTGACATCTGCCAGTGCAAAGAAAGCTTACAGCTGCATTAAGTTGTTTACCTCTAAAGAGAGCAAGAAGTTAAGGGAGAGACAGGAGCTGTCATGGGTCTAAAATCTGACCTAGATTCGCTATAGAGAGCATTTTAGTGAGTTGCACTTAGCTTCTCCATAGAGCTAAAAGAACCGTTTAATGGATCAGCAGTTATGCACAAAGTGCCCTTTTCCTTCTGCAAAATGTCTCCAACTATTATTCTTAACAGAGGACTCCTACAATGAAAGATAAAGATGGTAGCATTTTTTCAACAACATTTATTGGTTTCTTCAAATTTCTTCAAATTCAGAGGCAGTTTTGTGAAATTGGCCTTTTGTTTAAATTATCATTACTATGAATTATATGTGAGTTGTTTGGAAAGCATATTACAAGAAACTACAAGCCCACATGTTTTAAAGGAAATGCTAAAGCACCTACACTGTAAGTAACAAATTAAATTATTTTGAATATTCTAACAGAGAGACCAAAGAAGACTGTTGTCCCCTGTTGTCCCCCACTTTTTTTAAAATATTAATTCATTACGTTAACCTGTACCATTACATTAAAAACAGGTTTAATATAATTATAATCTAATATTCAATAACCATATGAATGACAACACAGCAGTTATATTACATGTCTTGTGGACTCTAGAAACCAAAGAGTAAGCATTTGTCAAATCTGCCTGCACTTGAGAAGGGACCACATCATCAATGAGTGTGTGCCAACTAGTGCCTTTAGCAGAATAGGCATCTTGACATGATAGTCTAACTCATGAGAGTTCAAAGACTGCTTAGTGAGTTTTAGTTGGTCATCTAATGATTCAGTATCCATCAGTTTTCTCTTGTAAAATGAAAGTCTTATTACTAACTATCAAGCTAACCACAGCAGCTACAAGGATAAAACTGTGAGACTACTAAAACCAAAAACATGTTAATATTTAAATTAATTCATTTCTCAATAAAATGTATGAGAAAAAAAAATCTTTAAAAAAACCCTTCGTTATACGCTACTCATGTTTTGGAAAAGTTATTTGATTATATTATCCAGAAAACTTTCAGAAATATTTCCAAAACTTTATAATGCTATCATCTAAAGAAACAATTTTCCTCATTGAAAACAAAGATTTTTATCGCTGTGGTTACTTGTATGAAGAAGTACAAATTAGTAAGAGAAACCTCCAAATTAAAAAAGAGTATACTGCTAAAATCTAGGAAGTTCTATAAAAGACAACTCTCCTCGCTGGCAATAAGAAAAAGGCACCATCAGTCTTCAGTCTCTCATTAGTAAGTACAGTCCTCGGGATACTTGGAGACCTACTGCATTATTGTGTTTCTTTTTCAAAGGAAAACATTATCCTTCGGCACACCGCAAGGGATCATTAGAACAGTTGGGTACCCAGTTCTCAGAGATGCAAGAAGTGCTAAGTATCTCTCACTTGGTCTGATCTCTCAAAGTTTTCTCCACAGGAAACACTGTCTTTCAGTACAAGAACTGGTCTCTCTTTGTTAAAAAAAAAAAAAAACAAAAACATAACTTAAAAACATTCCCTTGGAAAAGTTCATGATGCCTTTTTTCATTCTGCCTCCCTTTTTTTAATTACAGGGCTATATCAGGAGACAGCAGTCCAGAATTCTTAATATACAGATCAGTAAAAATATCGCAGTAGGGCAGTATAAGCCATCAGTCCAAAAATGTTAACACCAGTGGAAAACACAACTACTCCCTCACTCACCTGCAGGCACAACCGTGAGAGGAGAGCACATCCAGCACACAGAGGGACAGAAATCGCAACCCATACCTATCCTGTGATCGGGGTTCAGGATCCTGAGAACAATTTTCAATATTAACATCTATAAATTATCTAGATATTTCTAAATCATCCTGATGTTTCACAGCATAAGGCATACTACTACAAACCTGTAACGTTGTCATTGTCAGGGCTGTTGAAATGGTATAAGTCTTGTGATAAACCACTGTGTTTTTATGGAACAGATTAGAGTTTTAGTGGCCTCTGGTCCATTCTGCACTGAATTTAATTTTTTTAAGAGGCACTAGCTGAACACATTGAAATGAAAAGCAAGTTTGAAAAAAATAAAATTTCCACCACCTAAAAAAAGAAGGTATGGTTTATATAATTGAGGCTATATTTGTCTGAACATTAAGCACAAGAGAGTGAGCAAATCAAATTATATCAAGTTCCACAGAAAAAGCATGCTGTTTTCTACCATAATATTTGCCACTTCACACAAAAGAAACATCTTTTTTGAGTTTTTTTCCCACACAGGACATGGTTATGTGTGCTGACAGAAATGCATAGAAATATTTTACAAAGGGTACAGAATAGAAATGACTAATTAGACACTAAAAGCACAGGCAGGGCTCTAGCTGCCCACAGGGAAGACAGAATTCTCTAACCAGACCTCTAATGAAGTGAAAGATAAAATGCAAAAAAAAAAGAAAGAAAATAAAAGTCATATAGCCTCTATTCATATAATCTAAGTGGTATTTCTCAGAAAATGTATTTTAGCACCGAAGTACTTCAATGGAATACAGGTCTGTTTGGTACAGACCATAATATTCACTATCTAGATGTATCCTTTGTACTAGAAGCACTTCTACAGGCGTTCAGAGACCAGCACAAAGAGCTCTGATGATTAAATTGTGCCACAAGACATTTATACGAAATTCCAACATAGCAACACCAGTCAGGCAAGTGAAAACTGAAAGGCCGAGAAATGACAAGTGTTCAGGAAAGACAGAGTTCTAACTCACTTTTTTTTTAATTACCAAGAGTGGTAAAAAAAAAGGCTATTTGCATTCATTTCAACTTCCACCTCCTTTTTATTGTGGCACTTGAGTCACAAGCATGGTTATTTAGTCACAAGTTTGGGAAGCTGGCAGTTCCCTTACATTTGTATCTGGATCAGACATTCATACAGCTTTTAGGACAAACTAGAGAACATACTAAAGCCTGAGTGATCTAAGACAGTCTAAACAGGTGCTCGGGTACAAGGGGTATTAAAACCAAAATGGATCACCATCACTCAATGTCAGGGAAGGTGTTTTTTTCCCAGTGTGATTCACTTTTGCTGACACTAAATACCCATGCCTTCATCACTGCACTGTTTTTTGGCATGTTGTGTTCCCAACCCCACACAGACTTCAGGAGCCTCCCATTAACTGCATGAAAACTGAGGCCAGTTGCTCCAAGCCACCATCATAATGTGATGAAAGAGTGAAAACACAGGAAAAAGGACTCTACTTAGCCCATTGTCCACTAAATCCATTTCAGCTCCTGTGGAAGAGACAAGGCACTTCAGTGACAGAAAGTCAAGAAATCTTCCCCTCCTCTTCCTCCCCTAAATGGCACCACTTTATAAACTACATTGCTGCAGCTATTTGCCTGTGCCTAGTCTTTAAAGAGCCTTAGAGGCAAAACCAAAAAGTGACAGCATTTTACATAACAGTAAAATTTTATAGCAAAAATAGTTGAGGAAAGGCCAGACATTTGAAACCAGTATATAAATAGGAAATAATGAGATGAGCAAATTTGGCTTCAATTCGCACTTCTCAGAAGGTACAATTGCTTTCTTTTTTTAATTTGTAAAATACTGATGTTGCACACAAGGAGCCACATACAGGTTTGTGAATATGGGAGGTTTTTCTATTGGTAATTTGTGGTCTTAGAAAAGCAGAATTATAGAAGGATAAAAGGTAGAAGAATAGAACAGATCACCACCATAACACTTAAATGCTCTTTTCTACACCCTCAGTGCTTACTGCAAAACATGAGCTCCTGACCTTTCCTGTCTGTTTCTGGGATGCTGATGAGAACAGATTAGCTGGGAATCTCTCAGTTTGACTTCCATCCCGTTCCTCAGAATGTATGCAAAAAGGAAAATAATGCACTTATACCTGTTGAGCATGAGGAGAAATGTGAAAATTGCCATAATGGATTTAACTGGAAGAATTGGTTTTCTACATTCTGTCACCAAGATTCATATGTGAAGTTGTTTCAGTGAAAGAAAGCACTGAAACAGAGGAACTTATCTCTTCAAAATTTCTTTCAAAGAACTTAGTTAACGCCCTGAGGGTTGTAGATTTTCTTTTCTCACTTGTTTTAGTATTTGTTGCAATAACTGTGCCAATAGGAGCAATATAAATTCCACAAAAATGCTGTTTGAATCCTGCTAAGTCCAAATTTGAGAAAGATCCTAGAACTTGCTACTGTGACCAAGCAGTGCCATCATCTCTAGTCAGCAACTGAAGATGTTGTGACCACAGCAAAGCTATACAGCAGCAAGACCAAAATTGTACCTTGAACCTACATAAAGGAGAAAGCAACAGTAACTAGAGATACAGACCCAAGGGTTTCATCAGCTCCTACAGGAAATGTTTAGCTTCCTTAAAATTCTTTCAATCACATCCAATAACGGGGGAAAATTAGGTACTTAGAGATACAGCTGCTCATATATCAAGGGCTCCTTTCTGTGAGCCAGGCTGGACGGTTCCCCAGCACACGCCATCCTTGACAGAACAATCCCAAAAGCAGGGTTACCAAAACAGGAGCACCTTATACCTCTATTAGATGACACTTTTTTTTTTAAGAGCTGTGTGTTCATTAACATCAGATTATTAGGTAATCAGACAAAGGCCCACTGTGGTACTGACAAAATTGCACATTCAGGGTTAACACAGAAATCATTCCTGGCTTCTTCACAGATTTCAGCAGCCAAAGTACATTAGATTAGTTCTGCTCTGCCAAAAGGAGTAATTATCACTATACGCGGTAAAAAAAAGCTGTAAGGATTTCTAAGTGAATGAAGTATGGACCCACTGATGAAGTCTTAATTCAACATCTATTAATGTCTTTTCATAAGTCAGCAAGAGGGAAAAGAGCAATATCAGAGTCAGGAATAGCATTTGTAACATTATTCTTTTTCATATGTGTGCAGCTTTTCTTAGAGTCTTTTTTTTAAATCCAGAGTCTTACTGAGTGTAGGCAAAAGGGCCACAAGGAATTTAAAGACCAAGTCAACATGAGAGGATGAGTGCTCCTATTTTCAGTAAGCAAATGAAAACTACCAGGCTGTCTCCAGAGATTTTTTTTTTTAATTTAAGTGCCACAATACCCCGAGTCAGCATTATTCTTTTTTTTTCACTCTTAGGTAAAACCTATTAATTTGCAAATTATATTTAAAAAAGAAACCAATGCACACAGGAAAAACACATCATCCACAGCAAAGGAATTCAGTTTTAGGTTCTGCATTTGGTCTCTCGTTCTGCGAACACCATCTCGATCATTCAGATGATCAATATTTTTAAAGCTCTAGGCAAAAGCAAAGAAGTCAAATGCTAAATACCTCCTAAATTCTGCTCTCCAAAAAGTTACAAAGCAGGTACACTAATAAATATGGAGGAGACAGCACACTGAGTCCTGGAAGAGGCAGGTTCATTATCAGTATCTCACCAGTTTACAGCCTATACCTAAGCTCTTTGTATAATTGCTTAAGAACCACTTTTGGGTAACAAAGCATTCAAGACTGATACCATTACAATACTGTGAAGGATTTTACTAAGAAATGTGCTATGCACAGAACAACAGACACTTCTTAATTCATAGGTCTAAGGAATAGCTAAGGAGATCTGAAGTGTTATTACCTTTCTAGATGTGTGCATTCTTTGAAGGCCTACACAATACATAAAATGCTGTATGAACTATAAAACATATTAAATTCCTTTGAACCACTGCTAACACTGTATGAATATTAATAGTATGTTCTTTATTTGCTCAGTTAATGTAGTAATTAAATATTCATAGCAAAGCTCTTCTTAAAATTCCTGACTACTATTCAATTGTGTCTATTACATTTTGGCTTGAGTATGAAGTTTTGTTTACGTACATTTGCTCTTCTCTGTGCTTCAAAGAAAGAAAATGGAAATTGAAACTTGAAAAAAGCTGAAGAAGCACAAAGGATGCTCAGCTTTTATTAGTACTGATACAGAGTGAATAGAGGGCAGGAAAAAAGAAGTTTAGGACTTGTTTTGCATTCCCAGCTCTCTCCTTGGCTATGCTGGCACTATAACAGTGGCTGAGCAAGCAAGGGTGAAGAAGCATTTAAATTCTCTGTGTCCCTTAAATACTCCAACAGGCCATGAAGGTGGCAACTTCTACTCAGTGGTCACAGAAACACATTGACCAAACACCTTCTATGGCCTATCACCTGCATCAGAACAGGAATCACTGGGCTGCCTGAAAACGCAAGAAACCTTTCCTCCTTTGCTATTGCAAGATGAAAACTAAGAGAGATTCAGGAAAGCACACAGTCACTAAACAGATGGGAATATTTGGGCCATAAAACCTCAACTACTGGAATTACCTAAATGTAACTGGCAAGAGGCACGGGTGGGAGAGTTCAGGATAGCATCTGTTTGCAAAGGGCAATTTTTAGAGTAGTCCTTTGTTCCCCACTAGCAAGATTTACCTAAATCTATTCTGCAGTATTCGTCAAAAAAGAATAGCAATTGTAACACAGTATTAAACATATAAAGCACACAGAGATTACCTAGGGGGTTCCTGTATTTAGTTACTTTTTCAAATAATTAGCCTTACCTGCCTTATATCCCAAAGTTACACCCCTAAAATGTCTTTCACTGAAGATCTCAGTGTCTTACAGACAAATGCAAAAAGAAGGAAGACAAAGGGAACATGGAAAATAGTCCTGAGGAGAACATGAATAGGAGGAAAACAGCAACAAGGAAATGAAAAGATGACCACAGGAAAAGGAACAGGAAAGGGACAGACACACACTGAAACAAAAGTTTAAAAAGAAAATAAAAATAGACAACGGAGAGAAAGATCAAGGGGAAAAGAACGCTAATATAAAAGGAGACTTGAGTCACTATCGATTAAATTATGGGAAACACGAAATAAAAGCCAAACCGCGGGAAAATAAATGTTTTAAAATTTTGGTGTTAAAATGCTCCAGACAAAACTATTTATGAAACTGGCATTTAAAGTAAGACAGTGGTCCCTGTGCTGTAAGGTGTATTTACAATTGTGACATGGAAAGCTGCTTCTGTAAGAGGCAGAACTCTAAAGGACACTGATTTTATACTTGGATGTATTGACATTGGTCCCAACTTAGGCTTCCTAATCACTCTCATTTCAACTTAATTGATGAAAAATTAGCAGTTGTCAGAAACCCCAAAACTCATACCTACCTTAAGTATTTAAACTTATTCAGGGCAGGAGGGGACCCTAAGGCCTACAGCCTTGCTGATACATTTGAAAGAAAAAGGGATAGAAAGCCTCAAACAAATTAGCACTCAGTGTTTTTATAATCAGAGAAAAAAAATTATATCCACACTGAAAGCATGAAAAACCTTACAGCTACAGTATGAAACAAATCTTCACATCTGTGCTAAAGAGAACATCCAAAGCATCTGTTCCATATCAGTAGCTTGGCACACTAAAAAGCTGCTTCCATTGTATCTTAGTATCTTTTATTCATGTCCATGGTTGGTTTTTAGAAAGTCTCTAATATGACAAGACCTCTTACTTTCCCTATATCTGTGCAAAGAAAACTAATTTTGGGGTGTAAGGAGCCCTATGAAGGTGTGATAAGAGGCTGTCACACAGACTAAAGGCACACAATTCACCTGAAGGATCCACACTTGACTCCAGCTCCATTACAGAAACACAATCCCTTTCCCTATTTCTATCCCACACCTAAAAGTAAGCAGCAGTGAAATCACCATTTGAACTAGATCTCCTCTGTGAATAAATTGTGGCTCTAGTACCCTGGACACAGGCTCTGTAAGTCAGACCCGGACTTCAGCTATATAATTCCTTTACAAATACCTGCAGTGTGGCTTTAAAATCATCTTTTAAGTTAGCATGTACTAACTTGTTCTTTTCTAAGCACTGAAAAAGTCTCAAAAGCTGTCAACACTGACTCTTTTGGAAATTCAACACAAGTGGGGGGGTTGATGACCTTCACAGGGTTAGTCACTGTCTATTAAAGCTGAACCCAAATAACTCCTGTGCTCTCTTCCATTTCTTACCAGCAGATCACAGATCAGGTACTAGGTCTACAATTTCCAAAAGAAAGGAACTGTATTCTTATTAACATTCACTAGTGTCAACATACATGACTCATTAAACACTTCAAATGTTTTCTGGAATTGTATATGTGCATTCTTTTCCAAACTCTTATCATCAGGGAATAAACTCCTAGCAAGACTTGAAGGAACTACAGCTCTCTACAAATTGCCAATGTGAATACAACTGTCCTCTAGTTACCTATTTGAAAAATCCACTGTTCTATTTTTGCTGGTGTGTCATTTAAGGTTTGCAGTTTATTAGACCATGCTCTCCGTGGCAAGGACAGGGGTTTCCAATATACTCAGGGAATACTTCAAGCATTGGAAGTCAAGTAAGTAGAACAGATAAGTCCAGAAACCCAAATCACAAACCAGTTGGAATAGCCACGAATGGAAAACAAACTCATCAGTAAATCTGCAGGATTGGAAGTAAAGATATCCTGGCGTGCTACATCCTCCACAGTTATCTACAGGGTTTCTCTTCTGAAGAATCTGGTCCAGATGATGATGATGAGATACTCAAGTAAATGAAACAGTGGTTTGATCAACTACTGCAATTCCTGTGATAAACAGAATACAAGAAAAGAGTTCTCAAAAATTCTAAGACAGTTAAAATACAACTCTAAACCTGTAGAGACTAACATCTTTTTACACACAACTGTTTTCTACCATGTCACTCTGAAATTCAGCCAGTGTCAGGCAAACTGCCCTTCCTATCTTCAGTGATATATAACCTTCCTAATTAAGGAATTGAAAGTGAAGTATTGGTATAATGCAAGAATTGATAAGTTTGAAAACAAATCTACCATCAGCAACCTTAATTTACAACACCAACTTAAAATCAGATGACTCTTTGTGAAGCTGCAGTAGGTTTCCTCCCTTAAGAAGGCTGGCAAACAGTGAAAGGTTAACCTGACACAAAGCATTTCAGTTGTACACCATCATAGGCACTTGCTGTCTAAAAGGCTGCATTCACTCACCCCAAGCTGTCTGCCAAACTGAAACGCATCATTGAAGGCAGCCCAAATTTGTGTGGGAGATGTGTCAAAATTGCATAAATATCTACTTGCACTAGTATGAATTAACAGCTGTGATCATCTCAGCAGAGGCAAGTGAGTGAATGCTCATGGAAATTCAACTGTCACCTCTATATGTGGCCCATTTCGTGCCACAGCTAAATCATACTGATACCCCGCCTAACAGTAACAGGTGAAGTACACCAAGGAACAGTCCAAAACTATTTCAAAGGATATCCATTTGCCATCTCACAAAGTAAAACAATCATGAGCATGGTCTCATGAGAATGAAGGATATTTATGAAAAGAAGAAAAAAAAAATTAGAATCCTAGAGCAACTGTCAGTATTTATTAGATAGCCTAAAACAATCAAATTCTGAATAAACCAAATACTTTGAAAGCTGAGCAGCAGAGTATAATTTAGCATTATCTGGACTCATAGTCTGCTGAGTAATTTGATGCAGTACGATCAGGGTTTTAAATTGAGTATGTGGGCACCAGTGAGAAGTCTGCATTACTGAACCATACCACATGCTGAGTCTTAAGATACTAATATCATATTTTTCTACAATTCAATTAAGAAAATTATTCTTCAGTTACCATAACATAGATGGCTGTTTCAAACAGCTCATTATAATCAGCACGAAGGCAGGTTTAGTAAAGAACTCAACATAATTGTTAAAAGACCTGGTCTTTTAACGTGGGAGACCCTACAAAAGCACACACAAAAGCTGCCTTTTCAACAAGAGAGCAGCATGAAGCCCAAGATGCAGAGCAAGTTTAACACCTCCACACAGCCTCCAGTGCACTGTCTCAGTTCCCATAATAATTAAATCCTTCAGCAGTGTAAAAGGCAACCAGCAAACCAGTAGATGCTTTCTTTTTACTGTATATTGGCAGTTCCTACAATATAGACTACAGAATTCAAGGGTGCTGATGAAGCCCAGCAGTAGCTGTTCAGATCAGGGGGCAGAATGAGATGTCACACACACAAGAGCCCCCTTTCAATAACCACCTGGGGAACTCTGCCTCCTATACCTTGTCAAGTACAATTATCTTGCCACCAGATATTTTCACTCTCTTGCTACACGACCACCTTGGGAAAAGAACTACAGAACATTCTACCAAAATAATAATTCCAGTGATGAGAGTACAATGTGCTTTGAGTTTGGGCACATTATTCCAAGTGTCCACAGGTGATGAACTGTGTTAAGGATCAATTCAAAGTAAAGAACTCATCCCACTCTTTATGCTACTGACTTACAGCTGAATGACTTTAGAACAACACTATATATATATATATATATATATTGATGACCTCATGAAAAGCAAAACACACCTGTAAAAGGTATTCCTCAACCCTGGAAGAAGGGCTGTGTAACTGATTACTGTTAGTTTCATGCCTATATTTTCATGTCTTTTAAATTTACAAATAATATACACATCAGTGCCAGAAATATTCTACCAAGAGGACCTGAGAACTGCTATCTTAGGAAGTCCTCTGCTAATCTTCTGAACTTAATCAAGAGAGCTGGATCCTACCTGTTTTATTCATAAAATTAATCCTATTAAAATCTAAGGTGGTCATACATGCAGAACAAATCAAATACTTAGCTATTTCGCAGCAGTGTATGATAGCATGACACAGAATTTAACTTGGTTTTACAAATACATCCCTATTGTCTTAAATGTAGGATCATCAACAACATTAAGTTTAAAATGGCACTCCAAAATCATAGCAAGACACTGGCTATTTGCACGAATCTACATAAAAATCAACACTCACTCTTGTCATGGCTAAAAATTTCTACATGAGCAGTAACCCATTACTGGTTGTAGCACTGATGCATACATAAAGGAAAACACAGAAACCTAACATAGGGACAGCGAAAGCATCTACCTGCAAGCTGTAGGCAAATATTTTTTTAAACCTATTATACAAAAGAACACCTTCAAAAGAAATACAAGCAGCTGCTATAACATATTTCCAGACCTCTGAACAGGCATCAGCTTACTAATTGCCTAACAGATCATCACTTTAACACAAATGAGTCCTTAGGTGTTTTTTAAATAACATATTGAGTGAAAACATGGGAGCTAAGCTGTAAGAATATCTAAGAAGCCCAAATTCTGTCTAGGAAGCCTAGTTTTATATCTGCTTTTGTTCAGTATTGTTTTGTTCCACAGACTATTCAAGCCAAATAAAACAAAATCTAAATGAAACGCAATATGATCCTGGATTAGTTACTACCTTCTAAAAGACATAATAGCTTATTGAGACAGCAAAGCAGGTGGAGATTAGAAAGAATAACAAAATCAATATATACGCAATTTGTAATTGGGAATTTATAACAATGACAGATCTTCCTCTGCTCTTCTGTGGAGATGGTTCTCAGTACAGAAGTAACAATAGTGATTTTCAGACAAATGGACACAGCAATACTGCAAGGTTGATTCTTGGCTTTCAGTCAGGTAAGCAGAATAGCAGCATGGAGTGTCTGTAGCAAAAGACAGACTTGTTTGATTTGTTGAAAGATGATAATAGAGTGTGAAAACTAGACAGAAAAATTATTGAGCAATGGTCTTTTAATGGATCAGAATAAGTGAGGTTACGTGAAACAAGGACAGGAGAGTAATTGGGCAAAACAATTAGAATAGACCCTTGCAACTACTTTTCTGGCTCTATTATTCAGGAAATATTTGTATTCAGATCCGGTTTGCTTTTTTCAGGAACTAGCATTTTTCTATTTGTGACAATAATACGCTACTTCTCAATATGTGTTCCTAAAAAGAAAGAAGTCATTATACAATAAGTACTTGACCCAGTCAGCCTAATTATTTGTCTCTTGCACTGGTCTTTTATTTCTAAATGAAAACACAAGAGCAGCTACAGGGGGTATTTTCTTTACCAAGGACTGGAAACTCACGAGTTCGTGACTCATTGTTCCGCGGCTGCAAACAGCTGTGCCACCCACGGCTGCCCAAAAAGTGACTGAGCCTCTGAACGTGACTCACAGGTCCACCAAAACCTGTGTGCAGATCCGCTACCAGCAAGAGGCCACCCCATCAGGAGCGGAGCATCTCCATACAAATTCTTGGCAAACTCTCCCACAGTCACTCTGCTCAAGTTTTCCCACCAGTTTCAAAAGTCTCCTCAGGGCAGAAAGGGGCAGTAGTTCTGACTTGAGACACAAGTTATCCAGACATCTGCTAAAGCCTGTTAAGTGCACACCCTGCCATCAATAAGCAACACAAACTACAGTTTGTAGAAGTTTGATCTCTGTAACTCACAGAGAAAATGACTCCCTAAGGATGGCAGGGGGCCAATAAACTGTCCACATTCTATACACCTATGACAGCAACACCAGAGTTAAGAGATGCAACTTCTCTACGCGGAATTTATTTTTTAAGTAAAACACAAGCAAAAACATCAATTGGATATTAGGGGTAATACTTATCAGCCTACGTAAGGAATAAGTGATAAACATAACAATAGTTTTTACTTCATTTTTGTAAATCAGTAGACCTAACCATCAGGAAACAGTTTCAACCTCAACAGATTTTAAACTTCTAAAACCTCCGAGATACATTCAAAGCATATTTTAAAGGAAGATCCATTAGCACGACTGCTACTAAAAAGTAGACTGAAAATAATATATTTGAGGTCAATCCTGCAATGTCATCAGAGAGCTGGAGTAGAAAATAAGTCTTAGATCCTCTGGTTCAAATGACATTGCCTTTTTAATACCACTATGCCTTGCCACTCAAGGGTATTCCTGATTAATTTTTTTGACAGCTGCAGAGAGGTAGCAAAAATTAAACTGTCCCATCTCCATGTCTGTCAAAACAAGTCAAGTTACTGTCTGCTAAATGTGGTAATTTCTTGAACAGAATAGAGGACACTGAAGAACATGCTTAGGAAATTCAAGAACCTCCTAACACAACAGTATGGAAATCACTTCTTTTTGTCAATGACTCCTGTTTTGAAAAATTCAAGTTTAAAAAAAAAATAAAAATCATGGCTATTTCAAAGCCAGCTGAGGGGAGGGAAAAAAAAGAGGAAACATCTGCCATTCATTTATTTGTTCCTTCTAATTGTTGAAGACTTCTACTCCAAAGAAGGTTTTAGTCACCCTAAAGCAACCATCAGTGTGTTATCATTAATACCAAGGGAGTAGACATAACCAAAATATTTTTAACGTTGACCAAAAAAACAAATGAAAAAGAAACCCACAAACTATTTGGTCATCCTGTGTCCTTCCAGTGAATCTGTAGCCATTCAAAATCTCCAGCTTACTTTCCCCTTGGGACATTAACAGTCAATAAGTGAATAGAGAGACATGATAATGGCTGGAAAAGAACATGACTAAGAGTAGAAAAAAAATTTTAAAGGACTTTCCCTAGTTAAAAATCACTCTCACAACTATAAACAGTGAATAAAGTGAAGGAAGCATAAAAGAGCAGACTAGACTTCACAATTAAAACCTTCATGATAGAAAACTAATAGAAAGCCACTTCCTTCACAGCAGCTATTTCAATTCTGAAGGGGTACATGGGGAAAATTATTCTCAAGTTAGGAAAGATCCAACACTGAAGTAAAAAAATAATTGACCTCGATTAAGTTCTCATCAGTATTTCATCATTAAACAAATAGTCTAAAGCTGCTCTACGTACTTCAAATCATATGAAACCATAAAATCAGCCAGCATAGTAGGATGAGTATCACAATAATTATTCTTCAAATATATGTTCTCCATTAAACTGGGGAATGTATGACAAAATTTTCATTTAGTCCCGTGAGAACCTTTAAAAAAATAACTCTTAAATGGTAATATTGAACTGCTTCATCCTCACAAGCAGAGAAATAACATGAACAAATGGGGACAAGAGGTGCACATTTACAGAACAGTTACTCGCTGTTTATGCCTTGACCCTACTGAGCTTTCATTTACAGCACATCCACAAACTTCAGTGGAATAAACCAGCTGGGCATCACCTCCTTCTCTGCCTGCAAGTGCTATGAATTATATCAGGCCTATAAAGACTGTGTCCATCCACAGAAAGCAAGCAAGCAAAACTCCGGAAACCTGAAGAAAAATTGTAGTTTGAATAAAATGAAAAAAAGTTTAAGGAATCTCTGATAGAGTTACTCTTATATTTACATCTATCCAGTTTACAGCTGCCATTAGCCATCAAGGTAATCCCTCAGGGACACCACTGTGCTGCAGATGCTTGCATCTCACAATACCAGTGTACACAGTACAGTGTAGTGGTTGTTTCACTTTGAGTGTAAACAGTCTTGTCACCTCCGGCTTGAGAAGAAGAAATAAAATTATCATGTCTATCAGTCTCTGAAGAGTGAGTGGAGCTAACTGGAGGAAGAAACAGAAAACATGGAGTTTGAAGCCCAACATGAGGGAGCTGCAGGATGAGCGTGCTGGCTGGTAGGACTGGCCTATTTCTGCCTTGCAAGCAACACTGATAATCAATCTGAAAAGTGGTTAAAAATAACTACCATTCCCACCTCCACCTGCTCCCTGAGGACACAGGCCCTGAATAATATTGCTTAAGCATTGCCATGGAGGCACAAACCTCCAAAGGCTGGTGGCAAGGGCAGGATTGAAGTGATGCTGCTTTTGAAAAGAACAAGTTTCCAGTCTGATTCACCCTGCAAATTTCCAGCACCAGCTTTTATCCTCATCACTCCCCACCAGAGTTCTCTGCCCAGTCCATCTGGAGCAAAGAAGCAAAACAATTCTGGGGACACCCTCACATATGCTGCAAACCTCTGACTGCAACGGGAAGGAGGCAGAAGTTTTTAAAGTAATGGGTAAAAGCAAAAACAATCACCATTTACAAAACGTAGTCACTGAAAAACAGCTTAAAACAGCCCAACGTGTGATTGATCGGTCAAGAGCTGTCTGATCCCTTGAAACCTCTGTGTTCTCTGGTCCTAAAAATGTAACCTCCACTGGAGCCTTCCTGCCCAACACTCTCCCTTACGCAGGAAAGAGCTTCCGGAGGAGATGAGCTCTTATCCATGTAGGAAGCATATTTCAGAGAATCTGTGGAGGGATGAAGTCAACAGGGCAGGGCAAACAGTTGGAAGGAAGAAAGAGGATCAGGAAAGAAGTGAAAGAGGAAACAGATGTACTGGCAAGAGAAGGAAATACAAGTGGGAGGGGGAAGGCAAATGTAGAAGGTGAAAGTAATACAGTCCAGTTTGAGAGGACAGAGCACAAGTTGCAGAACAGAGATGAGTCAAAATGGGTGAGAATTATAGACAAGAAGATAGAAAAAATAATTAAAAAAATAGCCCAGACCTGTCAGAGCAGTATCTCTTATTAATCACAGAGCAGTCCGAGTTTCTGATAGAGAAGATCGAGCCACCTGAGTCAAGGCAGAGAAATGTGAGAAACACATTTTCAAGGGAAAATTGAAAAAAGGTTGTCACTAGCAGACCTGTCAGGAAAATGAAATATCCAACAGAAATCCTCACATTTCAAATTCTGCTGCTCTTTCAAATCAAGATGAAAGGCATTTTAAGTTCATTAAACTTTAACGTGACTTTATTGAAACACTGGATTTTGAGGTCAAACTCTAAAGCTATTCAGCACTAAACAGGAAGAGCTAAATACTACCACATTTCTTTTCCAAATAGTTTTAAGAACATCTCCCAAGAATGGTATTGCTGCAAAACATTTTGAGGACTAATTTTCCTGTTGAACTGCTTAACCACAAATTTTAGATTAGACACATTAGATGAAATCACTGTTCCTCACTGGAATTAAAAGATACATCATTTAGGAGTTATTCCTGAATCTAAAGAATTTAGCAAAATATAATTGTGGTCCTGCATGTTGAGCCACAAATTTGGAAAAACATTTTTAAGACTTAGAAAGCCATTCCCCATGCTTGCCCTCCCATTGCATGGAAAGAGACATGAGTTCTGAGCTAAAAAGACCAAGTCTTTAGTTAATATGACAACTACAGTCAGAAAAACTACACAGAGAAATTCCACCAAAACACCAATTCTGCCCCAAAAAAGAACATCTCAACCTTTCTTCACTGCTAATCAGAGATCACATGAACTCACAACCACTGTAATACTACAGATGTAAGAATTTACTCCTCAGGCCTATTCCTAGTGAGGTGTGCTAAGAGAATGTTACAAAACACATTCCCCCTCTTGTTTCAGGAGTTTTTTAATTAGCTTTCTTATGTTTCTCCCATTGGTCATGGCAAATAACTTACAATCTCTTTTAAAAAATAAATTTTTTTTTTTACTTCATAGCAGGTATTTTTAACAATAGAGAATAATCCACATTACATTAATATTGCTAGAGCTTGTGCTCTTGAAATAACGTGATGCGCTATGGGGCTTACAAGCTACAAAAACCTACATTTTCAGAAAAGAGAATGCATACAGTTTAAATTAATCAGATTCCCCAGGGGTCTATGAATCTGAGCAATTATAGCTAGGAAGACACACAAATTTGAAATATGCTCCAGTCTGCTGCTCAGGAGCTTCTCATGAGGAGCAGCCCACCCTGTACCCAGCATGGCTCTGCCATTCCCACATCTGCACCCTCTCCCATCACCATGTCCACATACACATGCAAATCATACCCATCCCAGTCAGCAAAGCCTTTCACCTCAGCTAATCAGTTTACCAGGGTCTTGAGCAGAAAGGGAAAACTTATAGGCCTCTGATACAACTATAGAGACATTCCAATAGGATTACAGGTGTCACTTCCTTAAAGCTTCATGAAACCTGCAACAGTACAGTGACAGTAGCTACCAGCGCTTTCTGAGGCACAATCCTTCTAACCAACAACACTGCTTGAAGGCATCACTGAGAACAACAAATGTGAAGTCAAACCTCAGCTTTTACAAAGATTGCCATCTGTTCAGCACACTTACAGTGAAACCAGTGGCCTCAGCATAACCCACAGAGAAGATGCATCACCATATTCAGTGCTGCCAGCCACAAATGCAAAACGAATGAACAGCAGACCCTGAATAACTTTCTCATGACTCCTTGTAGTGATTAACATCAAGGCAAAGCACTTCTTTGAGACGGATAAAAAGAAGATCAGGACAGGCAGAACTCAAAACAAAATAGCTCAAGTTAATCTTGTTTAAGATATAAAACCTCAGGACAACAAACACCTGCTAAAGACCACTGAAGATTTTAATATAAAAATGCTCTCAAAATCCCCTAGAACTGAACAGCCCTAAGAGAACACACACACATCCCAAACAAGCCCTCTAGGTATCGCCCAACAACTATTATTTCATATCAAGCATTCAAAACCCTAGGCGAGATCCACCAAAAAAAAAAAAAAGTAAAAGGAGGGTGGGAAATCAAAGCTCAGCAGGAATTTTCAACAACAATAAAATAAGCAGAAAAAAGTTAAAAATAAGCAGAAAGGTATGCAATACAACCTGAAATCCTGCAGCACTTTGTGCACATGGAGGGGCAATCACTAAGAGAAAGTGAAACAATTATTTCCTGACACAACTTCATGAAATAGCAAAACTGGTACTGCTGTGAAATGCAAAACTTGAGCTGTAAAGTAGCATTAAGAAGTTTTCAAACTACCCGCCTCAATATAAGTTAGGTTGTAAAACCTTGGCAGAAATCCCTTTTCAACCAACCAGAAATCAACTGACCGTAAGCCCAAAGGCAGCAGCCTGCAAGGGCACTTCAGGGAGTCTCACTCTTTTTTGAGAATAAAAGATGCTGCAGGCAACAGCAATGGTTTGAACATTCTCTCTGGTGTTTCCTACACTCTACTTATTTTCCAGGAAAAAGAAATTCAAAGTCTGATCTAAATTCTACAGAGATCAGTAAGATTAATGAGTGTTCACCTTGAGTTACAATTCACATGGTGGGACTATGTCATCACCATACCTCCATCCACAGACACCCAAAATCTGTGGGGACATTAGTGCACCGAAGCTGTGGTCCTCCATCTACCTTTAACTGTCTCTGTGCTGGAATCAGACATACTCACTTATAGATCCTGAAGAATTCAGAGGGAAAAATACCATGGCCCTCATGGCCTTTAATCAGGTGATATAAGGCAACACAGCTACATGAGGCAGTTGTTGATGAGAATCTGAAGTCAATCACTGGAGCATGCAAGCATAATTTAAATCTTGACTGCCAACATGCAAGGAAGACATAAGGAATTATACAAGCTGTGACGATGCTGTAGTTATTACACTATTAGTTTAGTGTGGGCAGGCAAAATTACACATTAATTTTTTAATGTATCAAATTTCCCACCCAACAGTGAAGTGGGTCTGCTTCGATGATTAGAATTTTTAGGGGCCAAGCTCTAATCATTGTTTGAGTTGATTCTAAGGCTGCTTTCCATGCGGAAATAGTACGAATGAAGGAACAAGCAAGGATAAAAAGTACCCTAACTACAGACTGTACAGCACATACCCTTATATAACTCAGAAAGAAATAGGTAAAATTGATGGTATCAAGGATTAAAGGGCATATCTAAGGATTTTGGAAATATAAATCATTTTGTACTGCTAAGCATTAGCAGTTAAAATTGTGCTTTAAAAATGCTTTGCTTTGATGGCTGAGGTTTTGTTCCTGGTTTTTTTTTCAGAAAATATTTTATTACAGCAACAATGTCATATATATATATTTTTTGTTTGCTTCTGCAAGGCAATCATGCTGTATTCACTGCATAATTTAAAATAAGTTTCAAGTGATTTTTAGAGGGACAGAATAGTGAAAAAACAGGTACTGAGAGATGCACTGAATACCTACTAACAATTATAAAATAAAATTCTGATTGAAAGTAAAGGCAATTTAGAGGCCCAAAATATTTTGGATTGTAATATAAAACAGTTGAACAATACCCATAGGTCTGCAAGAACATTTTAAATAGTACATGAGTGGCTTTTATACAAATTGCTACAATAGCACTATATTATGAAATTTGAGATTAATGTTTCATGTTCTGAATATACAAAGAAACAAATAGCCTTCTAAGAGTCCTTCAGTGTTTCACATTACCAAGACATTCACTATTGTTGTGTAATACAGGATAAAAGAAAGGGTCATTGACTGATATTTTTCCAAAAGATATGTTCTCACTTGACAATGTAGTGAACTGAAGCCAATAGCATTCAATGAGCTTTGAGGGAACATCTTTCTCCTACATTCAAAAATTCAAAACCTTACTATAAAGATGTCAGTTCAGACTTCATTTTACACATCATAAGTCTTAGCAAACAGCTGGTAATTCACAATGCCTCAAGTCTTAAACATGGCTTGTCAAAGCAAAATAAGAGGAAAGAAAAGGTAGCTCCAGATAATGCTAAGTACACTGGAAAGTGCAGGGGAAAAAAATTAATAGCCAATTTGACAAAGTACACATCAATTTGTACTCCTCTGTGAAAAAGAGTTTTTGAAATATTGAAATAATACAATGTAAGGTAGTACAGAACATTGCTATGAAGTATTATGGAATGACATGGAAGTACTGCAACGCTGTTTCAGAGCAGCAGAAAGGAGAACAAAAAAAAAAAATCAAAGGTTTGTGATGGGAGTTTTTGTTCAATCTGATTTTTAAAGAACTATAGATACAATTTTAGTATTGAGGGAACGAGTTCAAAAACTGACACCTCTATATCAAGCAAAACTTAAAGAAGATAAAACTGTCAGTGATCTAATAAAACAGTACATATTCCTCTGTACTCAGAGATACCCACACAATGCAGGGCACGAGCCAGTACTTCCCTGCCTGCAACAGGTAGTGACTCGTGGAAGGCATATGGAGGGGAGTACACTCCGGAGGGTTTCCTTTGCACCCACAGGCACTTGTCCTATTCCTGCATGGGTCAGCTGCTGGTCAGGGAGCAAATGTTACTTCAGCAGAAGGGTCTCCTTCCCTGCCTGCCTGTATTTTACCAATATCAAACCGTGTTCTGAAAGTCCTTCCTGCCCATGCCTCCCACCAACCTGCCAGCTGCTGCTCCCAGTTACTCTCCTCCCCAACACCCACACCAGTGAAGCCCAGGCTCAGCTATGATAGGGCCAGGAGGTGCCAGGCCTCTGTTGGCACAGCCAGGATGGATGCACCACCACACTCCCTGCAGGATCATCCCCCTCACCCTGGCAGCTGCCTCGCCTCTCTCTCACCTTGCAGCCCTTTCTTTCCTTACCCTCTGTATTTCCTCCTTTACAACTATGATTTAATCAACTCTTTTGACCTTCAAAGGAGAGCAGAAAGGGAGGCATGTGAGAAATCCAAGATCCTCTATCTCACCAGTGCACAAACTGTACCACTATATTATGCTAACCCACTGGTGTTGCAGCCTGGAAAATCACCTCCCGCACTCACAGGCCTAAGGAAGGATGTTATAACATAGTGCCATTATCTGTTATATTCAAGAATATCCAAGATTGCTTCTTAGGATAAAACTCAAAAGCCTTAAGTGTCTTGCTTGCTGATACCCTCTTCAATACAGCTTCCAACTTCTGATCATTCTCTCTAGTTAATATTTGTTTCTTTTGATTATTTCCTCCTACTTCTTACATATGCATCTCTCCTCCCTTGAACCCTTTTTATTTATTTGTTTCTTTTCATAAGCAGTCCTTCAACTTGCCACTATCATGGGTCTCCCGCCTTTGTTGGACAAGGTTCAGAAAATAATTTGGCTTCTCCCACATGACACGGCAGCAGCATGCCATACACAGACACTAACTTAAATTATCCACTACTGGCATACACTATAGCCTCTGTGAGAAACCAGTATGAATATTTTTCTAATAATGCTTTAGACAGCTGCCAGCACACTAATATTTTGTGCAGGAGGAGACATTTGAGACAATTCTTGGCAAGATGTGTGTGCTGCATTTAATAACTGTATGATAAACGTAATATGTTAAATAAGCTTTACCATACAGTACAACCGTGGTTTTCCCTTCCAACCAGAAAGAATCAATGTGGATCAATTAAAATCATTACATCAGTTTTCAAGCGCTATTTTCTCCATTTTCATAAGGTAAGAAGAATTACCTAGGAAAACTAGGTCACTATTTTTCATCAGTTGCTTTTCTTAGAACAAAACAGAGGTCATATTAAGGTTTTGCTTTGAACAATATTTGTTCAATATATTTTACCAAGTCTAACATACAGGATATGTATATGTACACATATCATATATATGGATAAATATACCTTTTAAGGATAATATAAATCAAAACTGTATTGGTCATAAGATAAAGAATCATGGAAATAAAATTAAATGTGAAGATGATGTTTAGCGGACCGAAGCACCAGCAAGTAAGCAAAGAGACTGACAAAATTTGAAAAGTTAGAAAACAGTTTTAAAATAACTGAATTCTTTTAAGTCTATGAGAACATACGGTTAGTTTCAAATAATTCAAGAAAATGGCAGGGGGGGATTAAACACATCTTGTTTCTACACACTGACAAAAATTGAACCAGTTTCTAAACTCTTGTTCAAGCCCAAGAAGTTTTACAGTTTCAGAAAAACTGTATTATCTAAATGTATCTTTGGAGTACATCCTAGCACCTCACACAACAAAAAAAACACAAGTTATTTTGCACATCAGTGCTCTCAAAGATCTCTCTGCCAAAGGAAAACAGACTACTGATATCCTGTGGCTCCTGGGGAAGGTCACAAGAACCACTCTAAATCCCTTTTATTTTCTTATTTAGCTCATCTGGTCCCTCCTAAGATCCTAAACTACATCCTCAGGCACAGAGGTCAGCACATCAATTCACTCCCAATCTTTCTCCTTTAGGTAACATGCAGGGTCAAGATACTATTCCTGTTTCCTCCTTTGCAGAGCCACATGGCACACAAGGTTTGACATGTTGGGAAGTGGAAGGGAATCAAGCACAGATGCATGCATGGGAGAAAGCACAGGGGAACTTACAGAGGTGGGATGCACATGCATGGAGTGAGGGACAGGAGATCGGGGTTATCATTTGTTGGGGACAGGGAAGCTCCAAGCCAAAGGCAGGATCAGAGGAAATGGAGAGGTATGTCTTGCTTGGCACACCCACATCCTGAGACTACCTGGTACCACTGTAACCAAGAAAAATAAACTCCTGCACAAAAGCTCTGTTGCCACACCAAAATATTACATGGATGACAAAGATAATCAACTTCCTTTGGACTACATGGTCACACCAAAAAAAGTAACTCCCTAAAATTAGAAAACATTTGAACTTTTAATACTAAATTAGGGATACTTTGTTTATTTTTATTAGAATAATAGGAAATAGTTATTTTTAATATTTAATCCATGTCAACATCCCTTTTAGTAAACTCCCATGCCAGTATTGCATTAAGCGCTGCTTTCCTGTTTAGCAATCTCTCACAAGTTAACTAAATGCCTTGCAAAAACCATTTCAAAACTAGTTTGCAAAGTACTAAAGATAAAAGATAAGCATTAAACAGATGACATCTTCTGCAAATCCATCATAATCTGTTCATTTAGGTTTCATATTTCTGGTGATAAATTACTTAAGTTCTTGTATGATTATGATTAAACATTAGGATTAGTACTCTCTGTTATGGATCACTTCTATTTTTATTATTCTCACCAGCCTACATTAGCCAAGAGGTAGCATCTGAGGAGAGTGAATGGCTACAGCTCTGGAAGACACAGATGCTGAGCTACAGTGCTCCATCCTCCCTCTCACTGTCACCAGGGACTGATGCTCCAATTCGGGGGAAACCCTGCAACACACTGGCACACCAGTCACATCTCTGCTATGTATTTAGCACACTCCCTCTTCTAGCTCCATTCCCAGTGGCTACAAAGTTTAGTCTCGGTGCCTGCACTAAAACCACTCTCACAACACCAACTCACAAGTCTGAATCAGGCAGACTGCCCTACACTTAAAGGCCAAAAGGCATTATTTGATCCATTTCTTAAATTTCCTTTTCTGATGGCACATGCATAAGTTGAAATATCTGAAGTGCTAGCTCACAGGAGCTCAAAGAGCAAAGTGGTTTTGGGCCTTGACACAAGAGTTCTTAACAGAGCCAACACTTTCCTGTTCTGTTGGGGGGAGGGAGGGGAACACAACAAACAAACCCCAGGCATGTGTGTCCCTGAACCTGAATTTCCAATCTCATACAAAGCCCAATTTTCACAGGCAATCTTGCACCACAAACGCCAGCCTCTCAGACAGGAGCCGGGCAGCAGTGAACTGGCAACCCGGAGGACAAAGGTTCACTGGCAAAGCAACAATCCTACTCATCCTTTATATATGCAAGGTTTATACTTTCACATCTGAGGCTCACTTTCTGGAAAGCGTAACTGACTGAATCAGCTTCTGTTCTTCAAAGGACAACTTCCACTAACCAAATATACATATTTTCATAAACTTACAGTAATGCAAATGGAAACAGCCAGCATTCAAACAGCTTCTAAACCCAATGTTGTGCAGTCTAAAACCACCGAGACATTCCTCTTGCACAAGCACTGTTATCTCCAAAAAGGTAGGGGGGCAGAATCTACAGCTCTCAAATGCATAAAAAAGCCCAACCAGGAGAACAGTTATGACACAAGGTTCGTGGCTGGTGGTGGGACAAAGGCATGCAGGTCCCTGTGCTAGCCAGCCCATAAAAGAGAACATACCTACTGCCATTTGGTCAAGCACATGTTTGTGTTGCAATGCTGAGCATCATCAGTCTCAGTTTCTATTCCTGCCCCAAGAGCCATCAGCAGCCCACTGCTTACAAAGTAAAGCAATAGTGTTCCTGTTTGAATGAATGATGTTCCACCAAAAAGCAGCATCTGAAGCCACAGCATCAGTCGCAATCACTACACTTTTCATGTAGCTTGTAAGGGGTTACCAAGGTCCACTGAGCAAAGCTGGAACGAAACAAAAGAGACTTACTCCTCACAGAGAACTGACACCTACTCCCAGGTCTGCCTGAGGCAGCACCTCTCACTTTCCCATTCTTTGGAGATGCTGCATTTACAACAACCCCTAAGACATGAAAACTCAGTTCATAGAGAAAGGCCCAACAAACATCAACAGCAGTAAGAGACAAGGCCAAAATGAGTCTGTCCTCAACAAGGCCCATTCATCAAGCCTACCCTTCTCAGTCTCTGTTTTTATTGAGCACGAGCTGTGCAGTAAGAATTCCATGACCCATTCTAAGACCTAGTGGCAGAAAACAACATCAGATTAGGGAGTACAGGAGCTGCATCTCAATTCTAGAAGATGATGGATAAGGGCCATTTGAGTTCAAACAGCTCAGCTGAGCAGTACAGACACAGCACCATGGTCAGACGGACTGCAAAATCAGCAGCCAAGACAGTTTCTATTCTAATGCCAACTCTGCTCTGGCACTCCATGCCTCCAGTGTCTATAAGTCATTACCCCAGAAGGAACAGGTGAGTTAGCTAGTTTTTCTACAAGACCCCAAGATCCTATGATGCAGCAAATTTATGATGCAAATTTACTATGATGTCAGTATTAGTTTACTGTTGTAAACTAAGCAGTATTCTGAGAAAACTCACAATTCAGGGCTCAACTACAAGCAGATCTCACCAACTGAATAATCTCCAAGCCACTGAGATTTCTGGATAAATTCTGCATAAGAGCTCTTTACGGTCTTTCCCACAAACTGCAAGCAACTTGCAGAGTTTCAACCTACATTTTTAATAACAATTACTGACATTTTTCACTGAGTGATCAGAAAGAGTGTCCTCCAAGAAGCTTTACATAAACCCCACAGACCCTTACTAAAATCACAAAATCCTGAACTCACAGAACACAAAGGTAACATTTCCAGTAAATTTAATGTTGCATAGAGTTATCTGTTATAGGTTTTGATCCAGCAAAAGTTCCCCCTGTTTAAACGGTGAAATCAGTGTAGGGTAGAGAAATGCACCACTGGAGAGAGCAGTCTACAGCACCATGGAGTGCAGGTTCCTCAGGCATAGAGCAGACACACAGACAAGGAGGCAACTGTCGTAGCTGTGAAACAATTCCAGAAGCTACACTGCACATATATAAAGCTCAAAATACAAAGTTCAAAAGATGCATTATAAACCAAGATCTACAATTATAATCTGTAGTTCAAACACACTTAAAGAAATAAATAGTATTCTTGATTTCCAAATCTACTCTAAGACAGAAGACAGCATAGCATTTTGGTACTTATTTTTAGTAGACAGGAGACCACCATGGTTTTAATTCATCAAAAATAAAATTAAGTAATAGTTGTCAGACATGCAACATTAGTCTCTAATTGAAGTTGATTCAATGAGTTAGCCACCTCAAAAATACTGTGTCATGGCATGAGGACACCCTTACAGTTCATTTAAAAAAAAAAAAAAAAAGGAAGAAAGAATCTGTTTCTATGCTTTTTATCTACTCTAAGCAGGGCAGGAGACCATTTCCAACAGTTCATAGATGAAGTATTTATAGCTCTGCAAGTTAAAGTGAAAAAGGGTCAGTTTGGAAGCAATCAGGCTAACTACAATGAAAATATAAACCAAGGCTCCTGTTTAGCAAGTCCTGGAACTCTCAAAGGTTTTAACCATGCAGAGAGAAAACTTATCTGGATTTCTTCCATTCGGACAAGCCCACCCTCTGTGCTGCTCCATCACTCAGATAAAGTATTGCCTCTGCATATGCCATTTAAGCAGGCACTTGGGCTCTCAAGTACACGGGGACAACCTTTGTACCATTCACATCTAGTGCAAGGGTCTGGGAGTTTTTACTCTGAGTATCTGAAATACATTTTCCCTTTTTGCACTGTGGGCTTACAGAAATCATCGCCTTGGTAGCAAGACACAGTTGCTAAAAGAAAGAATTAAAAAGATACAAAATAACCGGGTTTGTAAGTAAACATGGACAAAGACAGACAAAGCAGTGTAATTCACTACCGCTTTCTGCCAGTATCCTAAACGTGAATGGCAAGTTGTATTTGTATAAACCTAAAACGGAACCATAACACTGAAATGTTACAGTGTATCCGTTTCTCAATGTTTTAAAACCCATGAAAGGTTCATAAGTTAGCTTCCTTGCAGACAACATCTTGGCTGCCACCGTCTCTGCCGAGACATAGGTGTGAGCGAAGCAGTGACAGGAAGTCATGTATATATAGAGTTTCTTCCTGAATTATTAATATAATCTTATCTCGATATCTGAAACCAACTTTGAGGTGCAGTACCAAAACATCAGTCCGAACTGAAAACCGCATTTAAACGGGGCTGAATTTCGAATTATACTTAGTTATTAAATAATAACTCCAAAATATCAACTTAAAAAGCCAGAAATAAAAGGTCAGCTATCGAGAACACGATTTCTCATTATTAATCACTCTTCGCCATTCAACTCCATAGGTCACAAGAAGCTCGGAGGAGCAGCTGACAGGCGCTACCAGGGCTTCTCCCGCCGCTCCCCCCAGCCCCTGCCCTGCCTTCGCCGCTCCGGCCGGGCTCCGCTCCCGGCCACGTCGCCCGGTGTGCTCCGCCGCCCTCGCCTCCCAGGCTCCGGTCCCTTCGCCCTCCCTACCCATCACACACCTAGGTACAGCCAGAAAAACTAGAAGCAAGGGGTCAATTTGATTTGTAACCTGCTCACATGAAATAGCAACGCACACAGAGATGTTGAAGTGCTGACTCTGGGAGTACTGCCGGAACTTCTCCTTAGCACGGCCACCTCGACGTGAGAGGCGCGGGGGGCCCCCGCCCGACCTGCCTCCCGCCGCAGGCTGTGACCCCTCGCGGGGGCTTCGGGAGCCGCCAGCCCGGAGCTGCAGCTGAGCCCTGCCCCGCCGCCCGGGACGCGCCGAGCCCGGGCCGGGCGGCCACCCCGTGCAGGGAGAAGGCGCCCGGCGGGGACTGCCCCGGGTCCGACCCACGCTCACCTCCCTCCGGGCGCGCAAGCTCCGCGCTGGAGACGGGCAGCGGCCGCATCCCGCTCCCGTATCCCGCGGGTCTCGCTCCGCGCCGCCACGAGCCGCGGGCAAAGCACGCGGGGACCCCGCGAGGGGCGCGGCCGTACCTGGGACATCTGGGGGCGCAGGTTGATCTCCTTGAGGTTGATGGAGTGGCTGCGCAGGTTGTTGAGCAGCTGGCAGAGCAGGACGCCGTCGCGCAGCGTCTGCGCCAGGTCGAAGACCTGGGCCGTGTCCCAGGTCACCCGGTGGTTGGGCGGCAGCACCTTGCAGCTGATCAGCCACTGCCCGCACTGCTTCCAGGGCTCCATCCCCGCCACCGCGCCGCGATGCTGCGGCCACGGCAGCTCCTGCTGCGCCCTCCCGCCGCCGCCGCGGCCGGCCCGGCCCGCCCCGTGTCCGCACCGCCCCGGGAGGCGGGTCCGACGGGTCCCACCGCCCCTCGCCCGCCCCTGCCCCGCCCGCGGACCCTCGGGCACCGCGGCCGCGGCCAGCGCTCGGCGGGCAGCTCCGGGGGCCCGTCCGCGAAGGTCCCTGTCCCGTCCGCCCGCCCGCTGATGGCATAAACAGCGCACCTGCGGCACAAGGCGCAGCGGTGACAGGCAGGTGTGTGAACAGCGTAATGGCACGTTCTGCCTTGTTGTCAGGCTTTTGTCCTTTCACCGAGCAAAAAGCAGCATACTCTTAGCTACTCCTAGAAATTATAGAGAGCACATCATGGCATAGCATTGTTTTCACCTCTGTTCTCCCTAAAGTATTTTCCACTGCCTTAAATTTTATTTGCATTTTAAAGAATGCTAAAAAAAAAAAGTAATAGCTTCCAACAAGCATTCAGGCACCTTCAAATAAAAGAACCACAAGTGATTTTAAGTTACTAAAGGTGACAAACTCCAAAACCAGACAATATGAACACCCATAGTTGACAATATCCTCCACAACTCAAAAGCTATTATTTCCTTTGGATTTTTGAAGCAGTCCTGCAAACCTAATTTCACAAAAGAAAATCACTTTAAAGGATACAAAAACTGGTTTTATCCTCTATTAAAATATTATTCTTTTTTTTTTTAAGCAGAGAACCCTTTTAAAGTACTATTAATGTGTAATTTATGTGAGGGGGAAAACAAACAAACAAACAAACAAACAAACACCAAACAACAAGCAGTCCAGGCTGAGAAAGCCTCCAAGTGCAAAACACTAACATGGTTATTCAAGATAGTCCACAACTATCCCTGGTTTTCACATCTCCTCTGCTAAAAGCCTCACACTGCTGTCTGAGCTCAGATTTTAATAATTTCTGAAAGAATTAATAGAGAAGTTCTGGGAATTTTTTTCTGAAACTGAGGCCTAGCAAGTGATTTGCACATTTCATTAAGCTTAAAATGCTGATTAACTTTTTTATTTCTTTAAACAGGCAGCATGTTTGCTATTCCAGGCATTTTCCTGAGCGGACAGTGGTATTAACCACTGGCCTGTAGGACTTGCCACAGTACAGCTCACCATTTTATGCTGCATTCACTCAAAAAGACAAAGGAAATTATGGCCCAAAATGTAGGATCCAGCTCCATGATCTGTAACACCTGTCTCATCCCAGCAGGTGATGGGATGAGACAGGTGTGATTTACTACCTCATTAGAAGGCACAGGTCATCTGGGAACAGCATTTGGTTCCACTTGAAGATGCACAAAGTTGCAAGCACCTGGTTTGGTTTTCAGATCTCTGCTTATGTTAGCTGGGCTGGCAAAACAAAGAGGCTCCCAGGTCTGACCAGCACAGAGGGAGCTCCCAAAGCTGCTCTGTACAGGCCTGGCCTGTCAGACCACAAAGACACTTTAACAAAATACAAACTCCAGTTAGCAGTAAGCAGGTTTGCATCAATCAGAAGAAGAATCCTTATTCCAAAGGATTGGTGCTAGTGCAGCTAAGATTTAACTCTTTAAAATAACTCCTACATGGGAGAGTGTGACTTCAGGTTGAGTTGCCTCAGCAGTGCCTCCTTCCCTGTAGGTCCCTCCTGCTCTACAGCTACCTGGGCAGCCAGAGCCATGCAGCTCCCATTTCTCAGGAGATGTGAATTCTCTGTTTAACCACCTCAGCCCAAAGCTCACTTACCAGTAACAGGTACATCTGCCTACCCAGAGCAATATTTGATTGTTTTATGCCTGAGCAGCTGGAGGAGAGGGCAGTTTGGAATGCAAACATACTATCAGACTGCCTACAACCAGGCAGAATTAGAGAGAATTTAATTCCTAATTTAAATCAAAAGGGACTGAAAATAACAGTCTTCACTGTGATCATTTGGATATCATCATCCATCAAAATGAACATCAGAGCAGTTTGATCAAGAATACAGTAAAACACTGTCTCATAGAAACATATTTTTATCTGTGACAAGTTAAATATGAAGTGATAAGTGAGTAAGAATTCAGTTGTGCCCACAAGCTATCCACTCTCAGACTGACAACAACCATAACGCTGAAGCAAATGCGGAAGGCAGAAAAACAAAACAGATAAAAGAAACAGAAAACCATCTGCACCACGTTATCCACATCCCCACTTCAGCTGCCCCCAGCCAGGATTGGTGGTACAGCACCCCGAAAGCAACATAAACAGTTGGGATGCCTTTGCAGAGATACAGAAAAAGGAGCCCTGTTCGCATTCATAAACACCAAGAAAAACACTTCAGGCTAATTGCTCAAATGGATCTAATCTGTTTTACATGGTTAATAGGAGCAATCCAACACTCCTTAATCCAAACATCTGAAGAACACATATGCTTTAAAGGTGGTGGTTGGAATTCTAAATATCTGGAAAACCTACACTGCAGTTTTAAATTGTTTCTAAGTCATAGACTGTTACAGTGCAATATAAGAAACAAATTTCATTCAAAATACATTGGTTTCTCTGCTGTACCTCATTTAATCAAGTGACATTCTTCCACATGGAGAATAATCCATATATCCATGCAAATTCCAGAAAAATAGCTCTCTACAAAGAGTCACATAGCTGAGAGAAGGGAAGGGGCAAATGGATTCATGGCCATAAGTCATGGTCAGCACAATCTTGCTAGAGCAGAAGGCTAACTGCTACTGAGGTCCAGGAATATTTGCACATTCACTCAGAGTACTCTTAACAACCTTCTTCACCTTCCTATATTGTCCACAGGCATTTACTGGAAGGGGTTCAACTTTTCCTTCAATCCCGAAATTTGTTTCTCTTCAAAAGCTACTTTTACATTGGCTTATTTTCTGCTATTACTAGATTAAAAAAAACAAACAAATAAACAAAAAACCACAAACTCCATAGCTCAAACATGAAGTGCTTTAAATGAACCAGTTGCTGAAGACATACTGGAAGTTTGTCCTATATCCATCCTGTTCTTCTCCTCATACTCCACAGATCTATCTGGATTGAAAGGGGAGCCAATTTTAAGTCATCTCAGTCCATCTCCTCCAATTGCACTATCACAGGTTGTCCTGGCAGATAGATCTCAGCTTAGAGTGCTCAAAAGATTCAATGTACATGACATACTTCCATTTTTATTAACACATCAATAAGCCATTTGCTGAAGCAGTTTTTTCTTCTGATTTTCTATAAAGAAAACATTTCAGACACACAGTCCCACTTTCAAAGCAGTGACAAATACAAAAAAAAGAAATCTCTATTACAAGAACAGCAGGTCTGAAGGAGAATTGTTCACCAAAAGGCACACAAAAAAAACCAAGCTTTTGCATGTTTTATTTCTCCTTCCAGGAGACAATTGTCTCCTTACTGGAGATACTATCATAAATTTTTTTCTTTACTTGTATCCTATGCTGCATCCTATGAAGATGGCAACTTTCCAAATCTTTCCTTGTTGCTTTATTTAAAACAAACGAACAAAAAAATCCACCTCAATTTGTTTTATAAGGGCATATTTGCAAGCTTTCGGAAATAATTACTTCCTGGTGTCACCACACTTGCTACATTTAAATTACTTATACTGCTCAGTTTTGGAAAAATTAATAGATAAAATACAAAAAGAAACCAACAAATGTACATAAATTCCCTCTTTAAATTACTCTTGCAGATACAGCAGTGGCCATGAACCCCAGGCACAGACCCCTGCTTGTGTGAGATGCCAAACAACAATAACAAAATGGTAGATCTCTTCCCAAAGAGCATCACTCCTCACTTTTTTTCCTACTTGCTCCCTCGATCACCAATGGGTTCATCAGTTCTGGTGCTGAAAGTTTTCCTGCCTTCTGACGATATCTCTTGAGCACATTTTTGAATGCTACAGGCAGAAAGAAGTGCAAGGCCGAGCAAAGAACTGCCCTCATTCATGGGTACCAAAGGCCCACTGAAGTCTTGGCTGAGCCAGCCCTGAGCTCATGCTCAGCACGTCCCAATTAGATCCACTCAGTTATACCGGTCAGAAAATTGAGTTCCACATGGTCTGCAAGTGAGAACATGCAGTCTTGTGCCTTGGCCATTTGTATCTTACTCCTGTTCAGAAATACATAAGGCTACCACAGCTCCTGGCCAGAAGCCTCCCTTGAGCCGCTCTCTTTTTGGCTGGATGGGAATAATAGGGAGGTGGCCAGAGTGCAGCATTTCCTAAGTGGCCTGCTTAACTTGCAGTAAAGGTAAATGAGAGTAGGAAGGCCGACCAGAATTCTTCAGTAATTCCTGTCTGCTGCTGATGAACATGAGCATCAATATAGGTTGAGATCTCCCAGATGCATCTGGCTGTATCCTATAGCTACAGGGTCCAGTTTCAGAATTAGTTTGGGAACTTTGTGGCAGAAAGTCAAAAAGCAGTGCTACTTTTCAGTGATTCTTATTAATTATTTGTTTAGGTTATTACAAATCAGATAGACTTAAAAAATCAATTCTAAAATAACAATCCCATCTGAATTATATTTTACTTCAAATAACTGTGTCAAGTTAGCATGGAGGAAGTCACAGATAAGTGACTTGAAATCTAAATTAATCTAAACAAAAGACAAAATGATAAAATGGAAATAATAAGCTAAGAGAACATATGGAACTGAGTGGAGTTGAGTATTTGCTTTTCATTAAAATCCTGAAAAATGCAGACAGACAACATGATATATAAATGTATAGCTAGCTATAAACTGAAAGGAATTCTAAATGCTAATAGGCAGAACAAACACCAAGATACTCTTTTTAGTATAAAATTGCCTGAATATGTAAAATGCATTTGAACACTTGAGAAATCAATGATGCTGCAAGGGAAGATCCACCCAGACCAGTCAATGTCAAAATAACACATTAAAGCAGTCAAACAGACTGCCTAGCTCTAACAAATAACTACCAAATAATCATCTTAAGAGTAGAAGGCATTGGCTCACCCACTCGACAGAAATGTCCTTTTCAGAAGAAGCCAACAGAAAGTTGTCTCATTTTACTGAGTCCAGAATCCTATACTGAATTCCTAAAAGAGGATATTCGCATTCCAGAAGGCCAAGTTTCAGCTTTCTAAAAACCATTCATGCAAAAGGAGAAAGCTGCTGATGTGCCACCTGTTTGTGCTGAACAAAAAGGGAAGGCAGGCTCAGGCAGCCTCTCTCCTCCTGCCTGCAGACAGCCATGGCATTTTTGATAAGGAAAACATTTAAGGTCAGACAAAAGAAAGGAAATTGTCATGTACTACTCTATGTATTTTAAATGAAGTATCAAAAAAGAATTCTTAAGAAGCCAAACAACTTGAAACAATCAATAAAATCATAACCTTCCTCGCACCTTAGTAAGTTCTGTTCAATTTTAATCAATATTTTTAATACCTCTAAGCAATGCACCCTTTCCCCATTCATCTCCATTCCTCATTTTCCACAGGTTGTTCTCAACAGTCTGATGATGCTTTTAATGCAAAATTAGATCATATAACAGGGTTACAGGATAGAAAAACTCCCCCTTCACTCAAGACAGAAGGAAAAGAGATGCTGATAAAAATAATTTGTGTGGTTTCAGCTGACAAAAAGTGATATTTTTATGAGAAGTCAAGGTGTTCAAGTGCATAGAACCAAGACATGAAAAGCTAGAAATTGGCTAGAAAGTAAGCCCTAAAGCAAGGAAAACATCTTCTCTGTGTTCTCATAGTCTATTCAGGACACAAAACCAAAAATCCAGAAAGATCTTCCCACATTGTTGAAAGAAGGGATCAATCACTGAAAGCGTGACATTTGCAGGAAACACTGTGCACTGGATGCGGTGTGAATATACAGAAAACCAGGGAAAAAAACTTCACATAAAGTCTTCACTCTACCTAAAGTTTGGAAAAATTGAAAAGTGTCATTCATTCAATATCTACTTGAACTGAAAAGTGCTATTCATGAAATACCTACATGAACAGTGAAGAATATCGGGAGTAATGTTTCTAACTCTATTACTAATAGAATATTTATTTCAAAATTGCTACTATTAGGCAATTGAATTTTTCATATCCTAAAGGCACAATTTACTAACAGCCTCTAGACTCATGCTGTCTTAACTGTTACAATAAATAGGGCAGTTAAATAGAATCTCTGAGACGTTGTTCCAGTTTTACATTTACAGTGTTAGATCTGTATATACATACTAATCTAAGTTTAGTAAATAAAACTTTCCTTTTATGCTTACAAGTCAAAAATATTACTAATTTTTAACAAGCAGAACATTCAAATTTATTTTTAGAGAACTCAGCAGGCAAAGTATTTCTAAAGACTCAGCAGGCAGTGAAGGTTCATCTCTAAAGTTACCCATACTTGTCTCACCTCAAGAATAAAGAACATAAATATTTCAGCACATTCTGCTACCTACTTTTTTTTAACCTTTCATAAGTGAGTGTCCCAGGGTATTGCTTGTCTAATGAGGCTGGGCCAACACTAGAGTGCGGATCAGAAGAGGTTTAAGAGATAAGGGGCTTTTTATTCAGGCCATTGGGATTGAATTTGCAGCACCAGTGACAACAGCTAGATTAGGGCCTGAAAGTACAGGGGCTATGAGCCTTCACCTTCAGTTCAGAAAAATAAACCATCACAAGCAATTCTAAAATAGCTGTGTTATATTGCCTCCCTCACTTGATTTACAAATAGGATGTACAAATGAATGCAGGTGGAATTACAGCGTTTGATTTTTTAGCTCTTACTTGTCTTGTTGCCAGGTGCCAAAGAGTAGATGAAGCGTGGGCAAAAGGCCAGGCAAAGGTCTGGCAGCAGAGAAAGCTGTTCTGGCATGCAGTCCCTGGAGCAGGAACCAGCTCCGAGCAGGCAGGAGTACCGAGCGCCAGGCTCGCCACCAAGAAGTCCCGGAAGTAGGCAGCACACATCCCAGAATGACGCAAGCCAAACCATCAGGCAGCCCCCAAAGCCAGTCTATAGTCTCCTGGGAAACTAATGGTGCCCAGGTGGCCCAGCCAGAGCTTAACTGCTCTGGGAGCCTTAACTTCCTCAAACAGGATTCACGTGGGTTTACGGAGGTCCCTGTTGGGTGTCTGAGCGAACACAAGATAGGTTAAACTTGTCTGAAGGCTGTTCTTGGAGTGATTTGTGATGGGCAAGTCTACCACAAATCTGTATGCCCTGCTAGTTTGTCAGCATCATCCTCGTATGGAAATAAAGGGGGTTTGGGTTTTTTTCTTCACTCTATGTACTATAACTGCAATTATACAACGATTTGTACTGATGCAGAATTATTGAGAATTATGGGTACTACAGTGATTATCGATGCCTTTAACTCTACCAGCTGTGACATTCATTCTCTGCCACTGGAGACAGCGGAATTATGGACAGCAGTCACTCAGGAGCTGTAGTCTGCAGGTGGTGCATATGCAAAGAGTCTGCAATGAATCTGAAAAGGCATCTGAAAAGAAGCACGTTTCAGCCACCCGGATGGTGAAATGTGCGGTGTTTGATCTCAGCTGATAAGGTGCTATTCAGCTGCTGTTTGGCTGGCTAAGTAAGCACTGCCTTGCATTGTCAATGTCTGATAATGAGGTCCCAACCCATAGGTTAGAATTCCAGCCCAGTGTGCAAGAAAGAGAGAACTTACAAATTCACTAACATGAGAGGAAAGAATGCAAAATGGATTAAAAAAAGGATAGAAAATTGATACAAAAGTATATGCACAATTATATGCTTACAGTGCTATTTTCCCCTATGATTACAAATTAAATGAAGATTTTCAATGGTATGACCAGTTTACCACCATCTTGTCTTGGCTGCACTGCACGCTGTGGGATGGTGTTCGGAGCGATGAAGGATTAGCTGACTGCAGAGTCATTGGCCCTATGGATGTCACATTTCTCAACTGCAAACACGCTAAAAATGCAGGACTGAAGAGGCTAGTAGTCCTCTGCTGCAACACTCATCATACAAGAGCCCCAAATTTCTGTTTAATTTAAATTAACTAGACTTGTTAAATATTTCTTGGCATATAAGAGGTGTTCGTTGGAATTTAGGTGCTTATGAAAGCGAATGTCTGAATTGCCTTCCCATTTTCAAGATACACTGCTCGTGGATTTTGGAATAGATCTGAGTTTTCCCTCAATGACCGCAGGCAGAACATGTGCTTTTTCGAGGGGTTTGGTTTGGGATTTTTTCCTATGAGCAGGGGTGGGAAGCCTTGTGGGGAACACAGAAAATCTGGTTTAGGTGACCCCTTCAAAGCCATCAGTTTGGTGGCTGGTTGCTCAGCTGTGGAATTGCATTCAGGGCCCACTGCTAACGACCCCTCCTTATGTGTTCAGGGCACTTGTAGATACCTGTAGATAAATTCATCCCTGGTGAAAAGTGCTAATTTCAATAGAGTTGTACTAGGCATGAATTTGAGTCACTATGTCCTTTTAAAATGAGCCTATTGGGATTACAGGACTGCAGTTAAACTCAGATACAACAGTTAGCAAGATCAAGGCCACTGCTGCATCACAATTACAACTGAGAAAAACAAATGTACCAATCAGCTGCGTCAAACATAGGAAAATGAATAGCAATTATAAGTATCAACTGTTTGTAACAGCAGACTCATACTTGGACATCAGATACCTTAAACAATCTGGAAGCTCAGCATAATGATTACTCTAAAAGGGGAGAAAAAAACCCATGTTGATAATAGTTGTTATGAGACAGGTTTTAAGTAGATGGTAAAAAGTGTCAGTCTGAGGCAAAATATAGATCTCCCTTCTGCTGAATAATTAATGAAAAACTCCTTCCCCATTATAGCCATTGTAACTGTGAATAGTCTCCATTTAATAAGGTCTTGTGTATATGAGCTCAAGTCATCTCTTAAAATCAGATTTTTTTTCCAGGGCTGATTTCTGCTGTGCTCTCTCCCTCTCCTGATCCTTTTCCACAGGACAAATTCTGTTGTGCCTAATCAAGAAGAACTTCTAGTGAAAGCAATCAAGGCAGTTTGATTTAGCAGTGCACCTTTCCTTTATTTAAGAAATCCTGACTCCACTGAAGGCGGTTGGAGTTTTGACATTGACTTCAGCCATGCAGACATGCCACATCCTGAGTTCTCCCTTTTAATTGGATTGTATCCTTCTGCTGGTTTACATCAAGACAAATGGTAATTTTCTCAGAAAGAATTCTATTTTCAGGTATTTGAACACATTCACTGGAAATGCTCAAATACACCTGAACTAAAAAAATAAATCATGCAATCTCTAATTTCAGGAATATCATCCTAACATTTAGAGGTTTTTATCATACCAACTGCCATGGACTATTGCCATTATGTTCTCGCATGTGTTTCATAGCAGAAGGAGGGTCTGGGAGCCTAAGTAGCCAGGAAAAAAATAAAGAAGAAAGTGAGATAAAAGAGGGCTTTGGAAAAATGAGAAGAAAAGGAGGTGGTCAGAGACAGGCACAAGAGATTATGCAATAACCTAAGCTGAAAGACACTGATGTGGACAAAGTGGTGGGGCAGGTCATGAAAGTACATGTGAAACCAGCAGGTCAATGCCTGGCTGCTGTGCCAGCAGTGAGCAGAGCACAAGCCAAGTACCAGGGAACAATTGGAAGGAACACTGAGGGGAAAGCAGCCACTTCATACTTTCTCTTAATGAATGCACTTGGCTATGGCATTTGTCACAAAATACTGGGTTTTGTCCAAGCACAGCACTAACAGAAAACTCAGAGCAGTTGTCAAATTCTCGTACTCAGAGATTTAAGACCCCAAAATTACCTCTGTCTCGACAGGCAGGGAAGGCAAACCCTCAGAGCCACACATGGCAGGCAGAGCAGGAAGCTGCCAGCTTAGCAGAGCCTCTTTAATACCTTTAACCTGGGCCTCTGGCTCTCCACCGCTGCCAGGGCTTGCATCCCCGTCAGCTACAGCCCACAGGATCTCAGGGAATCTAGCTGTTTCCTTGGAAAAGATAATATTGATGATGGGTGAGGACTGAGTAGTGAGTACTGCTCGCATTTCTCTACCACAGCTGAGATCACAACTAAGGGGTATTTTAGTGCAAAGTTATTGTTCTTTAAAAACAGAGCATTATTGCTTTTCATCACCAGTAAGGGATGACTGTGGTAGCTGAAGGGAATGCACCATATACAGCACAAAAATGGAGAAGAAGCCACTGTCATTCACTTTTTGTGGCTACACTACGTGAACTCAGCAGTGAAGCCCAGGGTACTGCATTAATCTCATGCTCTTGCTACAGGAAAGGTTCGTAACCAGAGAAAGAGAATTTCATTCACTTATGTTCGTGCAGGGTGGGCAGATGGAAACCAGACCTCTCTCTTCACTCTCTGCTGCCTGTCAGCTCTGGGGTGAGACCCCAGAGTCCTGGGGCATCGCTGCCACAGGAGAACAGCCAGTTCACCAGAGCTCACCAGCAGAATTCCACTGGTTTATGGCAATAAACATTGGTGGGTGAGATGAAGCTTTCATGTTCCCTCTTACATTCACCTTAGCTTCTGCAACTCATGACAAAACATGATTTCATGTGGCATTTCATTTCCATGGGCATTTCATTCAGCCAGTCCATGCATGCAAATGCCTTTCACCACAGCAGAAATGGAACATGGAAATATAAGCATTAAACACACTAAAATTTTAGTATGGCTGCCAGAGTAGTGTAAACAGCTCTTCCTATTAGCTGCTGTGATCCAGATCCTGCCTGAAATTAAATCTTAAATCTCCTTTTGGAGATTGCATGCTAGCAGATTTCTTTGCATAATACTCACAGCTTGCCTTCAAACATGTGCTGCATAAATAGCTCAGGGAAAGGCAACAAACTCAAAGTCACACTTGTAAATTATTTGATCGTGTTATTCAGTATTTGCCAAATTCCCTCATCTTACTACAGGAAAAAAAAAAGAGGTTTCACGATGCCCTTCAATCACAGCAAATTCTTTCAAGAGAAATCCCAAAGCTGACAATCTGCAGTCCCTTGCAAGGCACAGCCAGGCAAACAAAAGACATCTGATACAGGTGACTCTGAAGAATACTGCTGCAAAACATGGAGCTGTATCATTCTTGGGGAAATACTGGGCTATCTCTCATAGGTTGTCCACCTTCAACTTTCTGACAAGGAATAGCATCTGACGTAATGCTACGGCAAGTTTACAGAACTAAGACACATTATTTAAAGACAGTGTTTCTAAGTGTAAGGTTTTCCTTGGCAGAATGTCTGCTGCGCCTTACCCTGAGGCTCCTACACCATTTACAGGATGGGCATGGCCAGCCAGGCCTACATCTCAGGGATGAACAAAGTCAAGACAAGTGTTGCTCAGGATCAAGCTGTAGAGTCAGGAATGACACTGGGACCTAACCTGGTCCCTCTGCACTTTGGGTGTGAGTCTGTAATAATCCTGGCTTTCATCATGCGAGCTCACGGCAAGCCATCTTTGGCTTTACAGGACAGACAAAGGAAAGAGCTTTGCTTATTAAAGCCAAAAAAAAGTTCATGTTGAAAATAAAGATTATTTGAATCCTTGCAGTGACCACAGTCCATGTCTAAGAACACTGTTAGTATGAGATGCCACCTAAGACACGTTAGTGATATGTGCGCTGCCTTGAAGGGAATCCATGTTCACTGATCAGTGATCTCGCCTTGGCTGCATTGACCTCCAGTCCTAAACACAACGGATGACAATAACCAAGTACTTATTTAAAAATCAAAGAACAAGGACCAACCCAGGACTTCTCAAAAATCAAAAGGCACAGAAACCTTTGGAAGTGGCAATGGAGGAGGAAGCCTTTTGAAGTGCCACACAAGTGTATGCCATTCAAGTAAAATGCCACCTGGACAGTAAAAACTAAAATAATTATTCTAGCAAAAAGTAAATAAATGAAAACTGAAAATATTTAAATGCAAGGCCAAGCAATGAGCTCAGAGATGAGGATCTGTCCATCATCTGTTGGGGCACAGACAGCTTTTACTGGTGAATTTTCAGGGAGCCAGAGATGCTTTTGCTGAATTTGCAGGGGAGCCAGGGATGTTTTTGTCCTTTTGCACATGAGCCGACTGCATCTTTGACACATGATTTGCCTGAAGAGTGAGTGACAACCTATTTCCAACCTTTGTTCACCGTGTGTATTTGGTACATTTCTGGCATTGTTCGCCCGTGCCAAGTACAATGTGGGGTGTGAAACAGAGATCGCTTTCCCTTTTGTTGATGCTATCTCTAGCTCTAAAAGCCCATTGACTAAGAACAACAACCAACTCAGATAATAACTTGCAACCAAATGTTGCAGACAACAACAACAACAAAGTTCGCATGAAATCTTCAGCTGCAGTGCTAGGGATTGTTCAAGGAGACTACAGCTAAAAGCTGTCCTTTCTCCATGTTGACCACACATAGTTTTAAAGAGCTGTTCAAACAGACAGGTGGGGGCTTTTTTGTCCATTCTTACTACCAGAGTTAGTTAATGATTCAAAGGAAGAGCTAAAAATTCTCAAGATAATTTAATTCCTGACCTTTCTGACCCTAAAATCTCATCCCTCTGGGTGCTGCTGCACACCTCACACACAGGCTGCCAAAGCAGAAGAGATGTAAGCAGCCTCCACACAAGCACAGACAGCTACACAAGACACACATTGGCAGAGAGTCAGATGATTTGATAAAGGACTGCTTGAAATGCTAGGAATTTAGGGAGATAACTATTTTTACTGTCATTGTGATCATTTAAATTTAAATAGATATTTAAATTAAGCTGTTGATGAAGATAAAGGAAGTGCTTCTTGGGAGATACCAGCTCTTACTTCATGTTAGTTGCCATCAAAAAGTGTAATAATAAGGGGCTGCAGGTGTGACTGTGAAGGAAACATACATTTGTATGTTTTCCACAAAGAAATAACCTAGGAGCCTGCAGTGTACAGAGGAGGCATAAGGCTCCTTTGTTAGATATTGGGATGATTTTTCTAGCTAAAGTTCTTCCCAGACCATACTCTATTATGGTAGATGAGCATATAAATGGGCAGTTTATAATTCCATACTGCACTGCTTTCCTTTTACTGACTTGCACCTGATCATGTTTACAAACAGATGTTATACTTTGATCCTCTTGTGGTCCATGTAGAGGATGAAGAAGTGACAGCCTGGGAACATGTTTACTAAGCAACATGAAACATCTGTTTCTGTCTTTCAGCACACGCTATACGCTTTACCTACTCACAGGAGACACAAATTTGTATTTACTTCACAGTTACACCCACCAAGCTATTACAGCTATCAATGCAATTATGATTTAAACCTTAGTGCAGGTATGGAGCAGTTTCCTTAAACAGCAAGGTACTGGGTGTCCATAACACCCCCTATGTTTGATGTCTCCAGAGCATGTTTGCATGCCTTGCCATCACAGCCAGCAGATCCCTGGATAGCAGAGGGTTTTTTCTGTCTTACAGAAATTCTACTGCTATTAAAAAATCGTTAGTCCTTTTATGTCTGGAAATTCTGAATATTTATGAAATGCTATAAAAGATGTGGTGTTTTTCACAAGTTGGTGCTCTCCCTGTACTAATATGCTGGCAAGCACAGAGCAGATGTGAGCGCTTGAGTGTTTAACTTCAAGGGCAGCAGCAATCCTGCTCTATACAGTGACTTTAATGTCTCTTAGACATTATTATTAGACTTTCTGCTTTGAGGGCTCCTCTTATTCATCTGCTTAGTTACTGCACATAAACATTTACCCTTTTTATGGCTGAATTGGCTTACAGAGATATGCTTTTATCATTGCTAAGACTAAAATCTTAATATTATTAATATTAACTCAGTACAAGACAGTGCATGGAAGGAAGGAGAATTAGCTACCTGAATTATTTTCATTGACTGTCACATTACTTTCCACAGCAATGATATAAAGTCATGACGCTATAACATAGCAATAATTCTGCTGGCAATGCCTTCTTTGATTCCCAAAGCTCACTTCCACTATGGGTGCCAGTACAGAAATTCCTTCAGTCCTGCTAATAAATATGATAGAAAAGTCCACCATAGAAATGCCACCTGCATCTGTCACTCACAGACCAAGCCTTGTGCCTGACATTTGGCTGATGCAGCTCCTGCGCTCACCCGGGGCTTGAGGCTGGCACACAGCACTGGTCCATGCAGCACACTGTGGGACAAGGTGACAACACAGCTCTGCTGCTGGTTTGCATGGCTACACCCGTGTCCTGGCAGGGTTCAGGACCAGCCAGGGCAGCCCTACACCTGAGTATAAGCTCCTGTTATCTTCAGCCATTCAAATTGCTGTCCTGCTCCTGTGCAATTCAAACGAGTTGTTACACAGCAGTATCTGCTTGTGGTCTTGCTGTACTCCTCACTTTACAAAATAAAAAAAAAAAAAAAAGAAAAAGAAAAACGAAACCCTATTTTTTCCCACATTAAGTCTGACAAGTAGAAAGCTAGGGTTAAAGGGTCTCTAGAGTCTGATAGCAGGTAAACAAAAGTAACCAAACAAGAGGTAGTATGGTGATGGTGCAGCTAACAAAAAAAAAAAAAATGCTAAAAGCACATATACTAATGATTTCTGACAGTAAAGAATTCCTTTCTTTTAATTCATAAAGTAACACGAATTTAAATTACTTGGGGAAGTGACCATCTTCTAATAGACAGATTGCATATTTAGGACTTAAAACAGATTTAAAGTGAAAATTATGCTAAAATTGTTGGGGAATATAAATCCTTCTCTAATTGACGCTGCGTGAGCTGCCAGGAATAATTAATAAGGCTAAATTTAACTGCTCTGGCAGTATTTCCCTTTCAGATGCAGATAGTTTTGGCCAAAGCCCAGACCATCTAAAGCAGGTCCATCATTCCAATGGTGCCATGGAAGACCAGAGCTGGAGGAGAGGTGAGCTGGGTTTCTTTATTCAGAAGAGCTGCAACCATTTTGTGTTCCATGGCACTGAAAAGTGACTTCTCTGCTATAACGTGCTGTTTCAGGCTGAAAACCCTTTTCACCTCGGCTGCAAACCGGTGAAACCAGATGCAACCAAACAGGCAGGTTTACCATTCTCTTTTATGCTTTGGTGTGTGAGCTCTCGTTAACTCGCAAGTTCAACTCAGGAAGGAAAGCAAACCCAGACACCACACAGGCGAGCAATGGGTAAGTGCTGCTACCCTGCCTCAGGTGTGAGGGAGCTTGGTTTTGTGACATGCAAAGAAGCAAATGACCTTTTCAGCCCAGCCCGAAGGTCGATCTCACTTAATTTCCTGCCTGTTATAGCCATGCATGGGAAAGAGAAGAAGAAACAAGTATAAACTTGTTATCCCCCTAATTTCATTTTAGCACACTCCTCCCAGTGCTTTTCCAGTGAGAAATTCAGGTATCCAGAATAATACTGTTGCGTTAAGAAATGAGAAACAAATCGCTTAAAAGGCATCAGGATCCAGACAATCTAACCCAGTGCCTTCTGCTGGTAAAAACAGCTGCCCTTACGAAAATCTGCCCAAGATGCTGCCTTCAGTTCTTGCGATGCAAATCCTGAATTTGAAGGCAAATCAGGCTTCCAGCAGGACATGAGCACAGCAATTCAAATGAGCTTCTACAGGGCAGCAGCTCAGAAAAAAACTCAGCTCTAGCAGCAACTTGGAGGAGGAAACCAACCTGCCAGTCATGGCAGAAGGACCTAACCTGGGTGTTAGCAATGTTAGAAACATTGTCTTGTTTCATCTTCTACAGCAGGAAAACATGAGTCTCAAACTCATCCCTGTTAGCTGGCAACCACAAGCCCTGTCCCATGCACAACCTCAGCTTCTTCTTTCTCTACCATGTAATTAAAGAGAAATAAAAGAGCACAAGAATGACCCATAAAAGCCAACTGAGTGGCAGTTGACGAATAACTGTATTCACATTAACTATCATGGTGTTCCTCTGCGGGAAAGAGCACATTTTTTGTTTTGATTGATGTTTTTGTTTTTATTGATGTTGTTTCAACACCAGAAATAGTGCAAAGCTCATATTTGGATGATGCACGCAACTGTTCTTCAAGGTACAGTGAAGAAAAGAAGGACTCGTAGCAAAGACTGTCTTGAATGAGGTAAGAAATTTATATTTTGATCTATAGTGGGAGAAGAAAATGCTGCAGACATAAAGCTAATTGTCTAGGCATCAAGGGAACAACCACAGCACAGCAAGAGCTTTAAATTATTTTAGCACTCCATATAAGAAATGTTTTAAAATCCAGAATAAACCATCCCTACTCAAAGAGAAAATTTGTTTCTGTGGTTAAGATGAAACTGGAAATTCAAAATACATGGTAATTCCTAGTCTGCATGACATGGGAGTAATTTGATTCCCTGTGTCCCAGTTCCTCACCTATAAAATAAAGCTGAAAATATTACCTTTTCTTTTTAAAGGCCCTGCCTTTTAGATTATCAGCTCACAAAGCAGGTATTACATCTTATTTTGTATTAGGTACAGCATTCAGAATAAAGATGGTATAATCTCAGATGAGCAAGCCTATACTAAAAACTTAAATTTATATGGTAAGATTTTAATTTTAACCTAATTCCATGTCTTGTCATGTCTTGCTTGGGATGAACTGACTTAAAGGAAAGACACCTATGTTTCATGCACTGTAATAACCCTTGGAAGAAAAACATACCACAGAAAGTGAAAGAGAACACGGGCTGAAATATAACTGTAAACCTTGCACTGACATAGCGACAGCTTCAGCTGTGATTTGCAGAGCTGAGTCTTTTACTTTCAGCTGTTCCATCAGTGGCTGCCACTGCCATTGTGTCCCCTCAGGCAGTGTCCTGCTGCCATCTCCTCGCCCACTGCTCACCCCTCACATCTGCACCACTTTCAAACCCAACCTGAGGGAGCCAAAAGCCGGAGTGCGGGTGAGGGGGCTGGGGGCATGAAGCAGGGTCTGAGGAGGGCAGGGAAGGTGAGCAGCCCTGCACATCCCTCAGCAGAAGCACTGCTTGCTGCCTCCCTGCCCCCTGGAATGTGGGCTCTCATGGGGGTTACTCTGCTCCATTCCTTGCATCCTTCCAGTGCGGACACACCTCCTGAGTGGAGGATGTCTCCCCCCTTTGAGCTGTGGCTGTAAACCCTGTAGCCACCAAACCCGCAGTCCTCCATGCCTGGAAATCAGCCCCTGGAAATCTGGGGCTTACACACACACACACACACACACACACACACACACACATTACTTTGCATGTTTCCAGCCAAGATCCTGCCAAAACAGCATGATCTCTCCAAGTGCTACTGCCTGGCCTGAGGCAGCTGTCCTCAGCTCCATGGGCAGCTCCCTTTTACTTGTCCAAGCCCCAAGTGTCCCCCTGTACCACAGCAGCCCCCACCCCCCACTGCTGAGCCAGCACCACTGCCTGCAGACTGCTCCTGCCCTGCACCAAACAGCTGGTCCAGGTCCCTCCTGGCATGCTTCCCTTCCAACCCAGAACCCCCCAGCCACGCTCAGCCACCCTCCACACCCTCTTCAGACATACTTTTATTCTTCAGGCAAATGCAGGCAAAACCTCTGCTGGCCACAACCTCTTCCTATTGCTCTAGGCGGGCTCTTGGTTGCTCTCTCCTTGGAGGAACACCTGGCTCCACTCCAGCGGGTGTTGCTGGCTAACCTTGGCTTTACCAGGATTGCCAGTGGCAGGCTATGACATATCATTGCCAGGGTCTTTGCTTCCCTCCAAAACAGTCACTCCTAATGGGCTGAGCTTGAGCAGGCTGCTTGGAGCACATGTGGTGGTTCCCATTCCCACACAGGTTAATAGAAAGACTGCAGGTGTTTCCACATCACTTGCAATAGCTGACTCCTGAACTAGCCCAGCATCTTTAGCTGTTAAATTCCCCATCAGCAACTTCAAGGGACAGTCCTGCTTCTACCTTCAAATTAATTTGTCCGTTCAGAGCCCCAAGCTGGATCTCAAACCCAGATTTCATATGTATGCAAAGTAGGCTAATCAGTGAATATATAAGAGGAACTGTGGAGGCCTGGATGGCTGGCAGTACACACCGAATAATAACTCAGACAAACACTGCCTGCCTGTGATGATAAAGGGCGATTGCACAGCACAGGCAAACACATCCCAAATAGACTGCAGTGCAATCTGTCTCCGTATAGCCCCATGAGTCATGCTGAGTTGGAAAATACTTTATAAATGCTAGCAATGGCAGGCAATAATTTTAATTAGATACAGCCTAATTAAAAAAGAATAGAGGCTTTTAGAGTTCATGCTTCCCCAGTGTGCACTAGGGATCCCCACTGTTTGGCAAACAGGAAAAATGTTTGTATTATTTAATAAGCACAATGTTATCGGCAGAGCTTTAATGCGGGATTTAATGCGTATGCTCTGGCTCACCAGACCAAATGCTGACTGGTCAGTGTGCAGCCTGGAGGGAGGGAGGTCACAGGCATTTTGCATCTCTAAATGAGACCTCAAAATGTGTCAAAACAATAAAGTACACACAAAGAACTGGATCGACCTCCTGGGTGTTTATTAAGCTGTCTATGGGTGTTGGACCATTTAACTCAAAGTAAAAATTGGCCCAAAGCTGCAAAGCGGCACCTCAGGTTGATCAGCTTCTCTGCAAGCATTGAGTAACGAGAAGAGAGAAGCGATCCCAGGGCCCTCCTGCGAGCCCTGTGCCTGCCCACAGCCCACCCTCCTGCTCCCCTGCCACCCTCCCCAAAGAGGACCAGCATTCCTGGCTGTTGAGAGCTGGTGAGTGCTGCCACACCAGCCCTCAGCCCTCACCCCTCCACTGCTGAGATGGGAACAGCCACAGAAAGCAGAAATCCAGTGCTCCCATAACCCAACCCACTGGCGGTGCAGGTCCCTCTCTCATTTTCACATGCCATTGTGTAATGCTTCCACTCTTCTGGAGAGGAAGCAAAAATACCACAAGAAAAAGCACTTCCTGCAGTATTTCTGAGCTAGTTAAATCCAGGAAATAATGGAAACTATGGTGATGCACAGGCTATCTAGTTCCTGTGGTTTTTTTACATTTCTGTTATTTCCTGTGCTTTTCACGGGAATATTTGAAGTCATAAACAAGTTAAGCCTGCATATATGTATAAGTAATAAAAGCTTCTCTTCTCCCTGCTCATGTTTAAAATAACAGAGGCCTTCAGTGAGTGATGGCTGTGCATCGTTCTCGATGCATTGCCAGAGCCAGACTGATCCTACAGACTAATTGAAGATCATTACTCCTGCTCAGGGGATCCCAGTGAGCCTATCCCACAAAACAACCCGACACTGAAGATCTGCGGTGTCTCCCTGAGAGCCTGCTGCTTTGGTACAACCAAAGGACTCCACGTGTTCAAACCACCCTCCATGTTACCTCCTTGCATGTGAGGGGGCCGGTGGCTCCCCAGGGCCAGGACAAGGGGCCGGGGTCAGGTGTGTGCAGGGCTGCTATGGGGCAGAGGGTGGCTGGGGCTGCCCAGCTCTGGCGTCGGTGTTTCTGCTGAGAGCAAGTGCTGCTTTCAGCAGTCCTGTATTGATTTGCCTCACCCAAGGTCACCTTAGAAGATGATTTACATTAAGAAAATCAATTTTTTAAAAAGTCACTGCTGGGAGCAATGCTTAAGTTCTAAATTCAGAGCACAGCTGAGCATGCATCTGAGTTACCCAATACTTATTAAAGGCAGTTGGAAATCTTCTTCCTGTTCCATAGTTTTGCACTGGAAACATGCACAATAAAATTTCTATCATTATCTCACCATCGTAACTCCAAAAGCCTTAAAAGCAAAAGAGTGCTTCCTTATAATTTTGGCTTTTCCCAACCCCACCAAAGTTGTTAGCAGTGTCTACTTTGCCCTGGAAAGGAAAAAGGGGTTTTCGAATAGAGTTCTTTCCAAGCATCTTGCCCCAGTTTCATCATTTCCTTCCTTAGTGAAACATGCATATTCACCTACTTCTTATTAACAGAGAATCAGATGATACTTAGTCATCTGTTGCTCAAGGCTCTGCATGGATGTCATGCAATGTGCACAGTAACTCCTCACTGTAATGTCAGGAATACTGCCCTGCCATCAAAGTCCGTTCATGGTTTTTTCTAATGGATAGCTAGATGTCGTACACACATACATGTTCCACATCACTACCTACAGAGGTCTCAAAAATCTTTTATCAAACTCTTTTCAGCTCTGAGGGTCATTCTCTGCAATCTCTGTGAGGACCCCCTTGAGTGCCAGAGTCCTGGAGGTAAATCCTCATAGCACCCATGGCAGTGAGCTGGCTGCTGCCCCGGCTCGCTCCCACTTGCAGGCAGAGTGCAACCAAACCAAAACACAGATGTCACAGGAAGAGGTAAAACTGGAGGAGAGCTTAGTGGGACAGAGGCCCTGGCTCACTCCAGCCTGCCTCCGGCTGCATTAGACAACCTGGGTTTGTCTTTTCCAAGGAGGGTGTAGACAGTGGGATGATGGTTAAGGCACTCTCCACAACTGCCTGACAGGAGGTTGTAGCCAGGTGGGAGTTGGTCTCTTCTCCTGGGCAACCAGCAGTAGGACAAGAGGGCTCGGTCTTAAGCTGTGCCAGGGGAGGTTTAGGTTGGATATTAGAAAGAAATTTTTTACAGAGAGGGTAATCAGGCATTGGAATGGGTTGCCCAGAGAGGTGCCCAGGGATTCACCATCCCTGGAGGTTTCTAAGATGAGAGTGGATGTGGCACTTAGTGCCATGGTCTAGTAACCCCATAACTCCTGGCCCTGCTCAGGGGTCTCTTGCTGCTCCAGTTTGCCAAACTGCCCCTCCATTTGTGGGCAGAGGATACCACGCTCATCTCTTGTCACAAAGGGGATAGAAGTTGCAAGAACAATAACTCACCAGTCAACTTGCACAGCTCCTCTGCCTCACCACAGGTACCTTCAAAGTCTGAACTATCATCCTAAAAAAGCCCTGTACTCTTAAAATAGTTTAAAATTTATTTACACCTCAAAAAGTTGCTTAAATAATACATTAGTCTGTGATAGCTGCTAATTTTTTCAAGTCTTCACTAATGTACATGTTTACGCACATAAAAATGCAATTATATGCTTTTTATAGTCATTTATCCTCTTTTCAGTCCACTATGAGGACCTGCCAGGTTGCTGTCAGCACTCCGAAGCGCTGACGGCACACGGTGCCTGTGAGCTGCATCCAAGCACTTACAGAATGCACGTGTCAAGTGCTGCACATTTCCTGGTGTCAGCACCATTTGCTCAACACATGACAGACAAAAGGATGGATTTGGGCTTTCCTGCTAATCTTTTTTCCCAGAGAATGGAGGTGTCTGTTCCTGAATCCATTAAGTGAAATACAGATGAAGTGTTAAGATTACCAATATAAACCAAGATGCTGCTGCAACCCACAGTACAATGCCTTTGTAATTTATTACATAACTATAATAAACAGTTCTCTGAGTCTACGATAATTGGGAAGTGTCACTGAGATGCTGCTACCAACACAGCTGGGCCTGGAGCAAACATTTATTAAAGCTCCTTAATCTGGGCTGCTTAGCCATCCTTATGGAGTATTACTGTACTTTGCATTAAAGCCAGCAAGATGAGCTACATACACCAAAAAGGAGAGATGGCAGATTATGAATCTTCACACTTGTGAGAATAATGAGACAAATATTCCCACTCTCATTGAGCATCTCAGGAAGTTTGGCAACTAATTGCCAAGGTTATTCAGTGTATTAGGAACTTCCTCATCACAGAAGTCTCCTTTGGCTCAGAAGGGCCTTCAGCTTTGAATTTTGTATTAAGTAGTCCTGACTGATCAAAGATTTGCTACAGTACCTTTTCGGAGCATCAAATATTTTCACCTTATATTTTCAGCCATCTGTGAGCAGACTAATACAGCAGTACTGACAGGCTCTTCTGTCTCCATGGCTGGATTACATAAATTCAGTTACACGCTCCAGACAACTTTTTCTTAAGCATTTGCTTTATATCCCCATTCTGGGTATCTTATGTCCTTATCTGCAGGGCAATGCTCTGTACTAACTTCATGTTTTGCTTTTTCCTTAACACATTTAAATAATTCATTTAAAAAATGTATGCAGACATCAGGACCAATTTGCCTCTAATTGAAAAAGGGAATGTTGAAGCTTACGAATTATCCCATTTTAAAATGAGAGAAGAATGGTATAATTACATGAGGGGATGGTGGGGAGAAATAAGATCCATCCATGTATTAAAATAAAAATGCAGGATAACATTTCCTACCCCATTTTACGTTTGATGAAGTTAACCTTTTCTTGTCATACATCAATATTCTACTTTTATCTACTGTATTTTAGGTTTGACTGGATGTTTTCATTCATCCTAAGAGAAGGTAAGTGGATCCTGATACCAAATTCAAAACTGAATTTATGAGTGCTGCCATTCAAAAGCAAGGACCAAGCAGGGGTGGAAGGATATAACGTTATGGAAACATCAGAACAACTCAGATAAAACTGTGTGCAACTCTAAGAAAGAAAAACAGCAGCTCTAGACAAGCACTGAATTAAGGTCTTCAGCCCCTTCTGCCTCTTGTAACAGTGTTATAAATCCTTTTCATCAGAAGGATTTTCCCCTTCCATAATTTGAAATGTTGGAGATGTGTGACATACAGAAAAGAGGAGTTTTTAGTAGAATCAGGTGGGACAAAGAGTGAGTTTTCTCAGTCCTGTAGGTTTCACAGAGATATTAATGTTGCTAAGACTTTTGCTTTGTAAATAATCCAAAACTAAAATTCTGCCAGGAAGTTCATGCTATCACTGGGAAAACACATTGCTGTGTGGATGGGGTACAGTCTTGCCAAATCCTTCCCCAAGAGCCAGCTCCAGCTCGTGGATGCTGAACCATCTGCACATTGTGGCATGTGGCTGCCAGATGTGGCCCAATAACCCAGTGGTTACAGTTATGTCAAAACTATCATAATTCTGCTAAACATTAGGGGGGGAAAGCAACAGAGTTAATGAATATTTAAGGTCCTCAGAAGACACACTACTGAAACAGGTCTGGGGCTTTCATAGCACTGCCTGAGACTACCCCTAAGAAAGAATCAGCCAGTTCCTCCATGATAAAAATCTGCTTGCCTGAAGCAAACAGACAAGGAATCATACTTATATAGAGGGAAAATAGGTCAATTTTATCTCAGCTATTTTATGCAGTTACTTTCTGTGATAAATAAAGATTTCTGGTGAGGCAATCTCAATTTCTGTATGGTACATTATATATTCCACTCATTCATTTACTGTCTAAGATGAAAGACCTGAGTGACTGCACTGGGTTTGATCGAATATTAATTAATGAATAACGCTCCAATGTTTAATTTAGCAATGGTATAACCACATGATAGTCATAAATGCTAAATGATTATGCCTAAGCACACAAGTTCTTCCTAGAGAAGGCCAAGAAAGCATGTCATCAAAGATTTAAATGTATGAACATTTGAAGAATTAAAACAAATTAAGAGTAAGAACAAATTAAGACTAAGAGAAAATAATTCAAAATATATTTTTTTAAAGAACTGAGAAACCTCAAAACTGTATTGCTGTCTACAGCTTAGTACAGCAAATGCTTTATCCAGAGCGAACACAGTTTCCCTTCCTTCTTAGCAGCTGGCTGAAAGGAACTAAACTTAGCAGGCCCGAGGTGTAGGAAACCAGATATCACGGTGTATGGCTGGATAGGAAATACAGGCCTCAATGTGTTTGAGGTTAAGATTAAGCCCTGACTTCCTTTGGGTCTATTTTAAACGGTGGCAAATGATGGCATGCTTTCTTACAATAAAATGACAGATGATCAAAGGTCGAATATGATCTGTATGTCAAGCATTTGCACAAGGACCTTTCTTTGGGGGACTGTGCAGGAAGTGTTTTAACATGGTGTCTCATACTTCCCCTCATCTGTGTTTGTTCAAAACGTACCAGTAACTGGGGAAAACTGGATGACTGGCTGTGGATAATTGGCCAAGCAGCATTTGCCTGAGCAAGAAGAGCAGTTGGTTTTGGACAGGGTGAAAGAAAGATTACCATGGTCCCACCATTGCTTGTGTGAGGAAAACAATAAGGCAGCATTCACTGTCTCACACTTTCAGGTGCCACACCTGGGAAACAAAGACACAACATGTTGAGAGCATCTACGTAGACATCCCTTCCAGAGGTAATCAGGGATCACAGCAGAAAAAGAGAAGAAAACAATTTGGAAACTCTGCATTTTCCAACTGCCATTTTAAATACAGTTTTGCATCACCCATGGCAAATAGGATGCAAGACTCACTGTGTCAGCTGACTACAGATGGCACACCTGCTAAATTTGCTACCATAATGTATTACCCATGACTGGTCCTGAGGCAGCCAGAGGAGGACTTCACCTTCATGTGAATTTGAAAAACACACAAGAAACACACAAGTGTTCATCCCAGAAAGTGAGGAGGTACCTGAACACCTCCCTCCCTCCTACTCGTACTTTGAAATCTGCAGAACAAAAGCATGTGTTTGAAAATTCCTTTTAATCAAATTTTTCATTTTGCCTCAGGCACTGCTGCAACAGTCCACAGGTCCAGCTCTGACCTGGAGTCCGCTGGCAACTCTGTAGCTGCCCCTGCCAAATACTTGTCCTACTTTGCTAAGGCAAAGGAACAACTTGCTAAGAAAGATCACTGAGATCATTTTGCTCCCCTGAAAATCCACAAAGCAAGAGTTGAAAATAAAGCAACTGTTCAGCCCACAATTTCTGAAGATCCTGCTGACAGCACCTACTCGCATGAAAAAATTATGTCATTTGTAAATGCAGCCACGTGGACTCTTAAGCAGCATAAAGCTGCTTCCATTGAGATTTGAGACTGGCTCAATAGAGCATAGAGAATTTTTAAGTTAGAATATTAAATATGTATTTGAATCAGAAAAGCATTTTCTGATGTTAGGTGGGTGGGAAGTCAAGAGAGCATTTTGTAAAAAGCCACTGTGTTTTCTCTACACCCTGTCCCTCTAGCCAATAGCAGGATGCTTAGCGGGAGTTGTGGGAACTGAAGTGCAGTTTTAAAAAGCCCAATGTGGTCTAAAGAGTGAGAGGTGAATATCCTCTTAAACTCCTCTGGGTTGTATAGAGGAACACAGCCACCATATAGAAACAATCTAGTACAAGCAACAGATATACCGCTCCGAGCAAAAGCAGCTCATCAGCAAAGCAACCATTAGGGGAAAAAGATGGGAATAATCCCACATAGATGCATATGATAAATGAACTTAGAACTTGACTAACAGTTAGGATGTGCCAACCATAATTTTTGGTCTAGTGGCTGAAATACCAAAAGTTGGTATCAACACAAAGATCCACAACATTCTCATTCAATGCAAAGTATTCTTATAATCAGAAAAACAGGAAAAAAATATCCAAACTGCCATTTTTGTGTTAGAGCAAATATCTTGTTCAAGTGCCCCAATTAACAAGTACGAAACAGGGGTAATATCTCAACAAAACATTGAGCTCAGTTCTGACCCATTTTCTCACAGATATCAAAACAGCAAGCAGGAGCAATTTCGTTAAAGACAGGCTGTGATGATCAGGATAAACTGACACTGGAGGACATGAGAATCTGCTACCTGGCACCACCCTGTCCCACAGCTTGGCAGCTATTAACATTTCAGCATGTACATCACAAACCAGTACAAAGAGCGATGCCACAGGGAATGGAGGACACAAATATCTCTGCCATCAGGTTTAAAAGCTCAGTAAAATTAAGGTACTAATTCTCTCAGCTGTGAAAGAGCCCCCAAGATGTGCCTCAGAGTAGACAGAAAGAGATCAAATGCTGTCACAGTGAAAGGTATGATGGTTGGCAGGGCCACATTTCCTCATTCAGTGCACCCGTGATAGCTGACTGCAAGCAAAGGGAATCCATCCCAGCTTTACCCCCAGCAGGGTGTCTCTGTGTGGCAGGGAGCTGTCAGCAGGAGCCTTCCCCACCTCCAAAGTGTAGCATAGAGAATGCACAGAAGGATATCTCAGGGTAGGGAGGGCTAGGACTGAGCTATGTGAGCATTTTGCAGCTGCTGGAGCGGATCCCAGAGCACATCCTCATGCAACACCTTCAGAGCCAAAGCAATTGCCAAGGCATTTCCCCTTACTGTGCCCCACCTTCTGCTAAAGGTATGGAAGTGATTCTTAGCAGAGAGGCTGATAAGGTGGAAGCTGAGCTTTGAACTACATATCCATTAAAAATTACATTCTTTATGTTCACTTACATAAACATTTTTCTAGTATTTAGACCACATTTCTGTTTGTAGGCTTTGTCAATGTAAAAACTTACCCAGAGCCTTCTGGAGTCACTTAAGATGCGATCTTCTCTCAGAACACAGAAGCTTTGAGGACAGTATAGGGCCTTGGTGAACAGCAAATTTACACTGCTTAAAATAATTTACAGCATTTTAAACTATTCAGTATATTTAAGCATATCAGTCAGAATTCCCACAGTTTCACAGATGTTTCTTGAAGACTGTGTGATTGACAACACTGTCTCCACAGAAAGATCATTTTTTGCTGCTACGGCTTTGATTTAGTATCAAGTGAAATAGCATTAATAATATCTTTCCATAAAAGCAGTGGTCAGGTATTACATATATTTAAATCAGGTCTAGTGAGAACGCTCAGTATTTTTCTTCTCAACAGTCTCATTCTAAATATAGGCCTGGCATGGATTTATTGGGGGAGGCACAAGGGAGGGTGCCTGGTATTGCCCACAGTTTCTGTGACGGGACATGGGAAGGTCTGCACCACTGGGCAGCAGCCATCCTTCAGTAGGACAGTTATGACCAGAGATGTGACATAAACTTTAGATCTGAAAAGGTACTAAAGTATTCAGAAAGGCTACACAGGATAACGTTGAAGGTTTTAATTCACACTGAGCCAGTGCTGCTGGAAGGATAAGCACAAGCATTAAAGCACAGGAGTTCTCTTGCCAGCTCTGCCACTAAGTCCATGCAAATCACTTAATCTTCCTATTTGGTTCCCCCTTTGCTAAAAGGGGAATGTTAATATTTATTTACCTTCCAACTCACAGGCATGTTGTGAGGATTAATTAGTTAATAACTGTTAAGTGCTTTGAAGATACGAGTGACTGTGCAAAATACTAAGTATTGTCAACTAACATTAGGCTAATGATGCAGATAGGAGTGGCAATTTTTTCATTAGCTATATCAAAGCAGAGCCCAGGATTCAGCACCAAGATGCATGCTAGATAGTGAAAAATTAACAAGATTATGAGAAAGATTAAAAGAATAAAGCGAATTTATTTCTACTGGTTTGCTGGAGCACAAGAAAAAAATTAAACAGTTGTGCCATTCCTGACCTAGCAAAACCATGGCTCTATTAATAACTCAAGACCACATTCTGAAAGCTGTTGCTTTGCACCTTGATTAGTCATTTCCACCAATGTGCAAAGCGTTATGGTTTTGAGTTGGTGGCAATTCCCACTCCTATATCTTGCTCTGCACCTGTGAGAACAGTGGCATGCAGCTCAAGGCAAGCAAGAATCAACCACAACGTGCAGGCATTATGTACTAAAATTTTGCAACACATTTGCTCGGCATTAATTCCTACCAAATTTCTGTGAGAAATCCGGACAGCCATATGAGAAGTCTGGTTTTGCATTCAGGCAGCTCTTCTGATACAGAGGAAGGTACAGCCTGGGGTTTGTGAGGGCTGGCTGCTGGGGAACAGTGCACACCTCTGCCTTATGCTGCTGTTATAATTCTAGCAAAGAAAGATGGTAAAGACACAGCTTGGAAAATTGAGACAGTAACTAAAATAACTTGGGAAGATGCCTCCTCGGAGCAGCTGTCCACATAGCTCCGCTGAGGAAACCAGGTGCAGCCCCTAAGAGCCATCAGCACTTACACCTGTGGACCTAAATCACTTGCTGCTTATACGAAAAGACAAGGAATTCCCCAATTCCAATTACAATCAAGCATTTTGTTGATGCTTGCAAGCAATTTACAATTCATGTATATAACAATATGTATTTCTACCCTAGTATCTGTCTGATTGTCAGTACTGTAGGTGCATAGGACAATATCTTATCAACTCTCTTTTTTCACTTCTCCACCTGAACTGGCAAAGTTTTGGTTTTCTTTCTTTCTTTCTTTTTAATTACTTCAGTGGTAGTAGAGGTGGGTAAACACACAATGATTTTAGGAGGGAATATAACAGCCTATAAACCTCTTTTTTTAGGTTACTCTCCATACAACTGTTCTGGTCATGGCCAAAATTTTTAACTTCTATTATCTCACAACATCATTATGCAAAATGGAGATTATGAGACAGAGCAACACTGAAGTTGAAAAAACTTCGGAGGAAAGATTCCAGTTACTTCCACAAATTTTTTCTTTTGAGTGTTATGTAAACACGTTAAGCCCTGCTGCTGTGAATGTCTATTGGCAGACACAAGACTCAGTGTGAGGCAAAGATGACCTAAGATACCCCACAGGCTCCCTTAAACTGAAAATGTCCTCTCAGGCAGATGGATGATTAAGGAAACAATGCAGGCAGCCTTTGCTGCACTTGTTTGACCCAGTTGTGAGGCAGGAGGCAATTCCTCTATTTTCACTTCCAGATTACAAAGCTCAAAGGCACAATACAATTCTCAGAGGTACAGGTTTGACCATCACAAGAAGTCTCATCTCCTTCTGCATTACAATGTACTAAGTCCTTTGGGAATCCCTCCCCTGTGCTCAGTTTCCCAGGTACTGGCCTCCTGGGGAGAGTGGGAGAAGCGCCTTTGTGAAGCCATCTCCTCAAAAACACTTTTGTCAGAAGAGAAGCAGCCGCTGCAACTAAAACAGGTTGGGAGAAGAGTTTCTGCTGAACCCAGCAAAAGCTGCTGAAGCCTGACATTCAGTTACAAGGCTTTGTACAGCAGGGTGACAATATGGAAGTAACAATTAAGTACATTAAGTTACAGTAAAATTTATATACAGTAAATATCTTCAACAACTGCATCTCAAAACAGGAAACACGAGAGACTGAATTTCACATTTCAATGTAAGGCTCAGAGTAGTGGTGACTGTTAAGGATGCTTGACATTTTGGAAGTCTTCTAATGATCAAGCTCTGTTTTCAGATACTTACAACATGACTAAACAGTATTGACTTGAAGTTCAGTTTTATGTAACTCAACACTGACCTTGATGTATTTATCTTAGCAATATGTGTGTGAGGGGGGGTTGTCTTCTAGAATACAATGAACAAAATCTATTTTGCATGTTAAAAATATATCCATTTTGATATATCTCTTCCTGCATCTTATTTAATAAGTTCTAACATTAGCTCAGGATTTCTGTTTGACCACAAATACCAATGCACATTGTAAGTATACCTACAATCCACTTACAACACTGTAAGGGTTAAAAACATTTAAGCAAGGACAAAGGCCAACTACTCACTCAAAATATCTTGCCTCCCAGACATATTGTTACTTAATCAATTTTCACATGGATTTTACTTTTGCTGCTGAAATTGCTGGCTATTATTCGACACATAGTGTTGGACTAGAAATACTATAAATCTGAAATGCTAATGTGCTTTCCACTGTGTGTGATTCCTACCAATCCAATACATCATCCAGAGTTACTTTTATCTCAAGCCAAGACTAGCAAGGGCAAAACACAGTCTTTTATTGACTTCAGAGCTTCTTCCATTAAATTCCTTGCTTTTTCAACCTTCAGAGCAATCACAGGCTGATGGCACCCTTCTGGATTTTATTTTGCAATGTTATGAGCCCAACTTCCTTACACAAAGGGTGTCTCAGGGGCTGGGAACCTTCTCGAGGCAAGGAGGCACATTACTCGCGGGCTGCCTGTCAACAGGGGTAATTGCTTTTTCTTTTTGAAACTTGCAGTGAAGGGGCAGGCTTAGCCAATGCAGAAGCTTCTGTAGAGCCTCCGGGAAGAACAGGAAAAACACTTCATGCTCCTTGCCAAAACGTTTTAGATGCTAAGTGGGGCAGCAGCAAACCTGAACCAAGCTACTAAAGCCCTCACAAGCCAGCCATGCAAACAAGGAAAACAACCCTTCAGGAACAGACTTTTTTAAACAACCCATAGAAAAGCAAGCAATGCATATTGGTACAAATAGCGTTACTTTTTAACATACATGAAAACCAGAGATGTTCCTGTTTAAAGGATGAAAATACATCAGCTCTTGTGCGTGCAATATCTAGTGCTTCAAAACCTCCTAAATCACCACCAGATCTACATTTTTCAACTAAGGCACACATTCAGCTTCATCACACACAGCACGAGTGAGCAGATTCAGCACACTTCCAATTATTTTCAGCAGATCTGGCACAACTTTTTTGCAGTTCAAAAGAAGCTGCTGCAGCATCTATAGAAGGTCTGTAATCACTCACTCCAGTGTCCTGGGCACAGAGACACTGTGGACACAGTACAAAGTCAGTGCAAGCATCTCATAACTCTTGCTGACATTGTGACAGCTCCCAAGGCCCAGAGCCAAACACTGTGATTCCTACTTGTGTTGCTCATAGGCTAAAGAAACTCTGAGGGCTAAAGAAACTCTGAGTCACCCTGAGGGCAGGGTGGTAGTAGCTGGTGGTACATATAAAAGTTAACATTAAACACCTGACTAGAACTGGTCAGAAAACACCATATTTTCACAGGAGAAAAACAGAGCCATAGCATCCACCATGGCTAAAATCCAAAGTAACATCAAAGCGCTGTTGTATCCAGGCAGTGGGAAAAGATCCATCAGAATTCAAGACACCAGACTGCCAAACCTCTTGCCTACAAATTCCTATACAGAAAATTTGTTGTATGGTGCCTAAGACCCACGCAAGTCCTCATCTCTAACTCCGAAGAATAGAGAAGGCAACAGTGAATGATAGTTCTGATACACTCAATGAACTAAATGCTAATAATTGTAATGCTGCTGTTGTTATCCCGTAAACAGCAGCCTACATTGAACCTAATTTATGTGCTGCAGTAAATACATGTGGTATTGTGAAGAACAGCGGACTAAAAACTGCTACAGAGAGAGTATTGGGGTAGGATTTCCTGACTAAAGATACAAGTTCATTTTCTCTCAGATTCCTTGAGACAGTGCATTTAGACTACACACAACCTTCTTAAGATTTTCTGAGTTTTGCTAACTCTCTACTGGCACAGAATACAGTCTTGGGTTCATTAGAAATCAGTTTGATCATGCAGCAGCTAAGCACTTTGGAAAAAGATATAAGTGGATCTGTAATGCTATCAGTGATAGGGGCTTACAGCAGGGTCACTAGATAAATACAAACACTGTTACAACAGCTGTATTCGATTTTGTACGTACAGAAGTCATTAATAAGTAAGACTGAATCATGATAATAATCCTTGAAAACAAATTAACTGGTTGATTTCCTTATTACTGAGTCCATATATTTCTCATTTGTTCTGGCTGGTAGCACAGCAACATATTAGTTAAGAGTGGCTTGTTTGCTTTCTTAGAGCTGTTGTCCAGATGTCCAAACATGGATATCATTACATAAATTACAAAGTTTAAAATCAAAGTGTTTCTTAAAAGCAGAGTGTAAATTCATAGAATACAGGGAATTTTTTTTTTTTTGCTAGATTTGAAATAAAATGTTATGTAAAGGAGACATTCAAACGTTGAAAATCCACATCAACATGCTGAGTCTATTACAGAACAGCTCGCTGAAAATTATTGGGTACTAATCTTTTAATACTGCAGCTGATCCTTGGTCAACCTGTTCCAAGAGCAAATTGCCATTCCAAGCTGTGCCATACTATAAGAGGATAAGCATCAGAGCAGGCCTTAGGAACAACCTATCTCAAGAATATCTCTTCAATCTTTTACAGCTAATCAGAGCCACATTAACAGAAGAAAAGCTGCCAGAAGGGAACATATGTAAATATCAATCCAATTTGATGCAGTAAGGCACAGATTACTTTTTTTTTAATGTAGTAAGATATCAAAAACTCACTATTAAAAGACTGCAGAACTGAGAAATTAAGACTCAGGGATCTAACATGCAAAAAATCTGGGCCTAAGTACTTGGCAGAGTCTCTTTTCTCTCACTGCAATAAAATCACAGTGGAGCTTGAGGGGGGGTTATGTACCTTAGTGCTCAGCCTGTTTCAGAGAAAACTTGGTGGACTCCCACATCAGAAGTTGCAGTGCCATCCAGAGTATGATGTACATTTGGGAATTGAAATGCCTCGGGATCTTACCAGCTGCTATATAAGCTAAGTTTCCATTTAAACAAGTTGTGCTCAGCACTTTTTTGTGCTTATTGGCTTTTTATTCCATAAATGCATTTTCTCCACCAGTTTCTTCAACTTTCATTTGCACTTACTCTAGTTTGTGCTTCCTTCACAATTTCAAGATGACTACTGCTAGTCATATCTGAGCAGGAAACCTCTCTGTACTCACAGAAGACTTGTCTAAAAAAACTCTTGGCATTTGTAAGCTTTTAAAGGCAGAAATGTTTACTTACTGTTTGCACAACACCTAAAGCTATTGGACCTCCAACCTAGCCAAGGTTTTTGGCCACTATCGTAACATTAATGTTACATAATTATTTTAAATTTATTATCTTTTTGCCTTCTGTTTCATGTGCCAGAAAAGTGTATTTTGTCAGATGACTAAACGCCACTTCTTTTAATCATCCCCACCTTATTCCAAGATGACAGTACAGAATTACTGCAGAATCACACTGTTTATTTAATATACCACAAGAGGGCAAATAACTTCCTTCATCTACCAAAACATTTATGTGGATAAACAAAGTTCTAGAGAAAGCTATTTTACTATTGTCTTTCCAGTAATTACAGAAATACGGACTAGCCAATTTTTAATATCAATACAGCCTAGCATATGGCCATGACCAGGCTCTGCAAAAGCCATCCTGACACTTCTAAAATCTAACCCACAGTTCTGGTGAAATTATCAGAGGAAGGAAAAGGTATTTCTCCACAATCATCACCCCCCAGGGCAGCACCCATTCCCTGGTGTGGGGCAGGAAGGGCTGTGTTCCTTGCCTTCTCCCTCCCCATCACAAACAGTTCAGCTGCATCCACCCAGCAAGACCCGGGCTAGTGAGCAGCTGACTCTCTCTAAGTACTGCTCTGGAGTGTTAACTGCTATTTCTCCAGTCTGGCTTACATAGTGTTAGTACTTACACTGTTGGTTCTTGCTGGAATTACTATCAGTGCAGCCTGAAAGGAGAGTGGAGGGAGATAAGATGGCTTGACAAATAACTACTGAAAATCGGTAAGTGGTGTTAATTATGAAAAAAATGAGAGTATATGAGAATTGCTAATAAAATAAATAGCTGAACATAATTTATATATCTTATCCATGACTTACGCCACAGCTAGATTTAAAAGCTGGCATTAAAGAACATTTCTTCTTGCCAGTCTTACAAGCTCTTCCTTTGCACATGTGCCTGGTACAGCAACGGACCCAAGGGCTTCACACCTCAGGATGGACAGGCATTATGTGGATTCCCCCCCCCCCCCCATTAGTCCCTTCAACAATTACTCTCTCCAAAAACGACACATTAATCTTTGGCCTTCTTCCTGCACAGGGAATATTTAGCCAACCCTCATGAAATGAGTCCAGTTTGAAAGCAGCCAGAGTTACAAAATAATTTGAGCCATGCAGTCAAACCTTCACATAAAAACCTTGTGTCCTTCTGCTGATAGTGTCAGAATCACCGGAAAGGCCTCTCTAAAACCACAGAGAGTACTTCCCTTTCATGCCAATGCTTCCCTGTGTGCAGGAGGAAGGATGGTCTTGTGGCTCACAGAGACTTGGCTGTCAGCATGCATGGCTTCTATTCCTGGTGGTCAGCAACTTCCCTTGTGACTTTGGGAGAGTTATCAAACTTCCCCACCCACCAAAATCCCTGTCTGCTATACAGTGTAACAACCTAAGCCAGTTTTGCCCTTTAATGAAAATACCTTCGGAAAACTTGATGGCTTGGCACAGATGGGAAGCAGTGTAAGAGTTCAAAATGTTATTATTTTCATAGTGTTATTATTTAATGGCATTTTAGTTCTCCTCACTGAGCAAAACTTTCACCAGATGTGTAGTGTCTATCTCTGTCTATCTCTGAACATCATCTATACCCTCAAGACACAGAGATATAACTACTTAAATATACCTATTTTTCATCACCTGAGGGAAGGATGTGGCAAATACAACCAAAGAAAGCACATCTTGAACTCACTGTCAACTTCGCCTTCATAGTTACGGTCATTTTGAAGAAGTTAGATAGCAATGTTGTTTATATGTTTCTTGTAAAACCCTCTCCAGGCAACTGCTATCAGATCAATAGTGCACATCAAACAAACACTGCAAGTGTTTAATGTCTGCCTCATTTAATTCTAATTAGATGTACCTCAAGATCCCACCAGCACTGTGCAATAGATGTCGAGCTAAATGACACAATCACATGGCTCAAATGAAGGAGCAGCTATGTTGGTTCCCATGTTTTACTCCTAATTCCCAGTGATAATATTTACCTTGACAGAAAGCCAACCAATGTGCAGGACCTTTGTGATGATACTCGCCTGGAAAGCTGGTTGGAAAGACAACACTCAAGAAAGTGGCACACCGGCTACATTTTAAAATATTTTCTGAGGGTTAGAAGCCATTATTTTTAGAAAAGTTTGAATTCCACAGATTGACAGAAGCATCAGGGAGGCTTCCACTGACAGTCTTCAAACACCATATATTTGATAAAAAGCTGAAGGCAGCTGCTATGTGAACCAGGAGTAAATTAATTTCTTCAACCTTGACTTTAAAGAAAAAAATGTTACTTGAAGTAAGTAACCAGACAACCTTGAATTGTAACTTGCAGTTAAATTCAAAACTCATGTTCACGTGTGACTCAACAAACATCAGGTGGCTCGTCTGAACACTGAGACTGAAATAACCTCAGTTTGAAACACAGAGGTTTAAAAAAAAATTAGAGATATAATTTCTTTTCCTTACATCATGCCTTTTTCTCTTCAGCTATGGGGCTGCCTAGCTTAAGGGCTGCTACAACAATGCAAGAAGTGATGTTGTACCAGGGAAATTTGTTTTTTTCATCAAAAGTACTATATTGATCATCGTTATCTATGACTTGTCACCCGGTTTCAAAAATAGTTCACATTAAATTAATCTGTTAAGCACTGGATTACATGTTTCTTTTCACATTTTAATTTCTCAGACAGAAGCAAGATAGAATTGCTATCTGAAACATTCTGTTGCCTTGCATTATTCAGAACTTTCTACCAAAATTATTCTGGATCTGTTGCAGAAAAATTAATTCTGTTTTTGCTCATGGTGCTACTGTGCAGAACTTTTGCACCTGCAAGGCCACTATGCACAGAATTATCTGGAAATGCCATGTGAACTGCTAGCATGAGTATGCTGTGTGTGCAGAAGAAGGTTAATAGGTTTTATGATCCATACCACCATCACTAAATATTGATGCAACTAGGGTAAATCTCCAAATATGAACAAGCTATTCATGTGTGCTTCTCTGAAACTGTAGCACAGTTACAACATTGTTTTGCTGTTTAGTATTTCCTAAGCAATAGCCAGTGTGCACACAGTTTTGTATTTTGCTTTCATATCGTGATAGGAAAGGCAAGTCGAATGCTCATGTTGTTTCACTGAAAATAGGAACGACGTAACAATGAAGTTCTTTCCCATCCAAACTGGTATTAACAGCACTGCTTTCAAGCTAGTCACTCCCTGCACTGAAAACTGGTTTGTTCAGAACCCATTTGACCATTTTGCTGCAGCATCTATGTCAAAAGAGCCAGCTCTGTGCAGAAAAAAACATAGAGACTGTTAATGGGATCAGTATATCCATTTCCATTTTCTGAGCTCCCAGAAGCTCCAAGAGCAAACACAGAGAATACAAGAGAAACTTAGCTTTCAGAAATTATTTCAATGCAGCAGTATGACTATTGTCACTAATGAAGGAGAAGAGCTGTTTTCATTACATGATTTGAGATGTTACAGGGACCTTCCTTTTGTGGAGGTCAAGTTGAAAATCAGAACCAGAAGCAATTAATCCTTTTCCTTCATATGCAATAAATTTCTAGTCAATGACCCTTGTTTTTCTCAGATCCTCATTCCAGAGCATCACATATACTATGTAGAGCATGAAAACACAAAGCTGGTGCACGTCTTTATCCTACCCAATCTGTAGGCTCATTAGTACTGTCCTGAGAGACACAGTTCTAACTATTTTTATCATTTATCTAACTATTTTTATCATTTGAGAAAGTTCGCAAGAAATGTCAGTCTCCTGCTGTTTACTGATTAAATTAATTACCAAATACAGTATTTAAAGCATGATAGAATGGGGGTTGCTCAAGCTCCTCCTCTTTACCTCACCACTACAGCTAAAAAACCCTAACAAATTAAAAACCACAAACTCAATTATTGTGAATAGAAATGGACAATAAATTCTCCTACTTTACAATCAGTTAAGGAAAACTAAAAGCAAAAAGTTCCCCCTATTACAAAGGTACAGTGTAGTTACGGGAGTGTAGCAAGGAAGGAAAAAAAATTGTTGGCCAGACATTTATAAGGAGTGTGACCAAATAACCAGATGTAACAGGTACATTTGAATACTGTCTGAGAATGCTCTTATTTTTTACTTGAAGTTCTCAATAACTAAGAACTGCATTAATTAATACCTGAGGGAATATTCATGTATTTTTCACACACAAAAACAATCTGCGTGCCATCCAGACTCTCCCAAAGTGACTCAATCTGAGTAGGGCCACTGTGTAAAGAAAGGACTTTTCGGCCCTTGGACTCATCCCCAGAGAGAACACACTGTAGGCACCGGGAAAAAGGAATTTTATTTGGCTTAGGTTACATTGCTTCACAAGGCCAGTGCCTACTGAAGGACAAACAAGGTGCTGAACACATTTCGCTTTAGTGCTTGACATCTTTTCCCAAGGTGCCTAGTAAGTTTTAAAACACAGTGAATCAAATGTGCCTGTTTCACGAGAAAGGGAAAACATCTGACACCTTAGGAAAAGCTGTGAGAAATTAACAAGAGATAAGCAACTTAAATAAAAACACTGGAATGTCTTTATGTACACAGATACAAGAGAAAGGCTGCTTCATCCTCTCAGCTTTGATATCTGCTGGCAGATGTTAATTTTCTGTCTCTTAAAATGAGCACTTTTGAAAGCAGATTGCCTATAGAACCATACAGAAATTAAACATGTTAGTCAAAATGCCCCCAATTTTTACATCTCTTCTTTATGCCTCTATTGCAGGTTTCGAGTTTTTCTACTAGGACTTTAAGACCTTACACTTTATATTTAGCTACTGATATACAACTGCAAACTGAGGTTCAACAACATGAGCTATCAGTTTAATCTTGAACACTGTGTATTTCCTCACTTTGACAGTTTAAGACAACTGAATTAAATATTTATTACTGATTTAAACTCTTGAAGCTGAACTACGCTTATGTCTTAATTCTATTATCAGACAGTGACGTATCAAAATATGCCATCCCTAAAAATGGAAAAAACCTCAAAACACTCTCTGGCAGATCAATAGTTTTAAAAGTATAACTGATAAAAAGTAAAATCCCCTTACAAACTGTTTCTCTTATTTTGTACCAAACTGATCACTGTCTATGTACATTCAGCACTGACCCCTTCTGTTAAGTCTCAAACACGTGCAGAACACTTCAACCCCTTATAAGCAAATTCACAAATGCCTCAAAAAACTGAGAGAGCAGGCAGTTGCCTAATGTAGCAGCCTGCAATGGGGGACAAAGTGCTTCAAGAATGCAGGATAATAACCTTTATTCCCATGCTGGCTATTCATGCTCTAAGTCTTCCTGAAGCCTCTAAGAAGGTTCTTGAACTTCAACCGATGGAAAGCAGTGCTAACTGTGAGGAAACAGCTCACACTCTAGACCTGTTCCCACCATGATGTCCTGCTGAGGCTCTGGGACAGCACTCCTGTGGATAGTTCAGTGCATGGAGGAATGCTTTTTCCATGACATCCTCTCCCTAAGGAGGCACTTGAATGATTTCATACAAGCAAGTTGAAAGCCATCAAGTTACTTTGAATTTCAAACTTGAAGCTTGCTTAGGGAGGACATGAGAGGTAACTTCCCCTTTCTGCAAAGCAACTTCCAGACAGAACCACTGAAAGGCCTTTGTTGAATTTGAGTAATTTTTGAAGTAAGGCCCATTCTCAACAGGTGCATTATAAATCCCTTGTATATATTCCAAGTATTAACAAGATATACTTGAAAGTTAAATAAAGAGCTTGTAATTAAAAGTTTCAAATAGTTCTACAGAGCAACAACTTCTGGGGATAGAGATGCCTTGAGCATTGGCTTTTTACCACACAGCTTTCATGGAGAAGTTCAGCCCTAGCATCTTTACATGGAGTAAGCCACATGAAAGTCAGCTTCTAGCATCTGGGAAACTTTCAGAACTTCTGGGATCTTAAAGGCCATTTAACCTATTTCTTATAGGACAATGGGAAATTAAAGGAGATGAACATATAGAATTTACTAAAATAAATGCAACTAGGAAGAATAAAATATTCAATTATTCACTGAGACATTCTCATGAGAAGTTATTGTGGTCAGCCAGAACACCAGATTTCAGCCTGGAATGCTTATCTGAACCTTTGCATTTGCCTACATACTTCATTTAGGCTCTAGTCTGTTTAACTCAGGCTCCTAGGTGCTCAAGCTCCAGCAGAAAATCCCAACAGAATCAAGATTCTGGGCATGAAATACACAGTCCTGCCGACTCCTAAAGGGCAATCGAAACCCTTTTGTCTTTATGCTTATTGCAGTCCTAAGTGACCTACAGCAGTAAAGGACTGTCTCTGATAAATGTTGCCATAGATTTTATTTATTCTATTTTTAATTAGCGTCTCAAGCAATAGGAATCCCTGGGGGAGATTTCTGCACTGTCAGGAAAAAAATTTCTGACCTTCAGCCTCGGATTTCATTGCTCACTTCGATCCCATCCCTCGCTCCCCTCCCCTCCTGCCCACTTCCCCCCTCGGCGGTACAGCCCCCTGCACGCACAGAGCCTGACGACGGCAGACGGCCGCAAAGGCAGATATATTGCGGCTCAAATCTTTCCTGCGGGTCACTTAAAAGCAGCTTCCCAACCTTCATCCTTCTCATCCTTCCCGGCCCTTCCCGAGCTGTTGGATCAGGCGGGGCGGGGGGCGCCCCCTGCTGGGCCGCGCGGGCCCTGCCGCCCGCTCCGCCCTGACCCGGGGAGGGCAAACAAACAGCAAAAAACAGGGAAAAAAAAACAAGGAAAAAGAGCGGAGAAGTGGCTCCTGCTGGCGCTGCCCCCCTCTCCTTGAACACTGCCAGGCTCCAGCATGGAAAGACCTGCGTAAAAACCGAATATTACTATTTGCGACTCGGAGAGCACAAGACGACCCATCAATCCACGTGTGTTCTCCAAGGCCGAGAGTACTTCCAGAGAGAGACGGCAGAAGTTCAAGTAATCAAAATATTTTAAATCATTAGGCTCTGTAGTTTTGCACTTCTCTTTTTCTTTAAAACCAGAATTCACTACTGGAGTTCGGTGGGTTCTCAGTGTTCTCTGAGAAGACAGCAAGACGTACTAAACTTGCAGCGTTAGAGATGGCAATATTAGGGTGAGAAACATTACTGCCAATTAAAAATAAACTAGAAGAAAAGGCTGAAAATAATAATCAGGCAGGAAGCCAAATTTCCTTTTAGAGATGAAAGACTATCTTTAATATTAATTTATCCCAGCAGGCGGCTTTGGCAATCAACTTTTTTTAGAATATGGTTACCTTCCTGCTTTCATAAGGTTTCTTTTCACATTGTGTATTACCTTAATTACCAAACCAATAGAAAAATCTCCACCAATAAAGTGTGTAGTACTTTAATAAGCACTGCTGTAGGCCAAGGTCTTAATTTTTAATCAGAATATTATTTGTATCATAGCACAAGCCCAGGCTACACACTGAACCATCACAGTATGATGGCAGTCTTGGAGAGGTTAACACATACAAGACAAGAAAATACCAGGACCAGAGATGCTGAGAAAGGAGATACATAAGATCAGTAGCAGAACTGAGATGAACATCTCCATCTGCAAGACTCTCTTATCTGCAGGATCACACTGTTTCCCATCAAAATGTCATACTGTGGCAATGATGAGTGCCATTAAATTACAGCCCAGCAAATATCTCGCAGCAAGGAATGGGCATTGAGTACAAGTCTGCAGGAACAAGTGAGAATACCAAATAAATCTTTTCCTTATCCCTTTTTTTCTCTAGTATAGGGAAAGCACAGAAGACTGGAGAAGCAAACTAAAACCAGATACTCCTTAAGGAACCAGTGAGCAATATCTGATGTCTAAGCCAAAATAACTTCAAGGGGATGGCAGTGTCATGACTGATTCAGAAGTGCTCCTACTCCAGCTCCAATTCCCTGTGGAGAAATATAACACCACACTTGCATCTTTTTCTCTGCTGCACAGAAACCAATCTTCTGCCAAACTCTGGCTGACTGGTAAAAGCAAAATTAAACATTTATGCAGCAGATAGATCAGATGTGTGCATTGTCACTAATTCATTAGTACAGACATTTAACGAGGATAGGTTACATATTGCTGCCATCCCAGAAGGTTTTGTATGAGCAAGTCATGGAGTTTTGGGGAGTCCAGGAGTTTTCCACCCATGCAGCGCAACCTTTTCCTAACCCATAAAGAGTAATTTCAGCTACTTCTGCTATGAACAACATAACTGTGGTGATGGATGAATCAGAATCTTATATCCTTCCTCATCACGACCAAAATTTGCAGTTATATCTCATTCTTTCTTCCATAGTGAAACCTTTGCAAATCTATCCAGTTAGTGAGAAATAAGAAGCTACAAACTTGGGAAAGAAATTCTGAAATGTAGCTCTTCCCTATATACTGCAGACAACCTTTCAGCTGACAGTAAAAAATTTTACATTTGAGATCCATCAAAATGTGAACTGCTAGCTTTAGTATTTATGAGGCAAAGGTGACACTTTTTATATACATCTATTTTAAGAAGGAAGGCTTCAGAGCTACTGCCTGGATTGAGACAGTAATCTGTACCACCAAGATTACTCAGAAATCCTATTTGCAAACCAAGTCCTATTAAAACACCCCTGCAGTAACCCAGCCTCTGAACTTCTCCTCCTTTAGTCAACTATTGCCCGGCCCAAACTATTTGAAAGGTTTAGTTAGGATTTTTACACTGGAAGGAATGTGACAGATTCAGGCACACACTGAAGCAACCTGATGAAGTTAACTGGCATGCAATTATCAGGGGAGGTCATAAAAGAAGAGCTCAGAGTGTGGACTTGAAAATCCACGAAGCTATATGCTATGTTAACCTGGTAGTGGCCCAGACAGAGCCATGCAAACATACACAAATCCTCAGTACAAGCAGTATCAATGTAATGCATTGGTATCAAACAGGCAGAGGCTGCTGCATCTACACAGTAAGCCAGTTAAAGCTGAGGAATTGGTTTAATAAGGGAAAGCAAAATGGCCCCATTACCAGCCTGCATCACACACGATACTACAGCACGGGGAAGGCTGCAGGGACATGCCATCACAAAGACTCTTTGCCAAGGCTAACGCAATTCAACCCAAAAAATTCTATTCTGTGATAAAAACATGGCTCAGCTGGGTTCATCCTGCACTGTTATAAACTGTTTTTCCTTTGCTGTCAAGATTAAGTCCAAGTACTGAACTCAAACGTTCAGCCTAGAACAGCCATTCCCCCTCACAAATCAGAGTTACAACTTGACAGTAGATGGCACTGCTCGAATTCAGTCTGAGCCAGGCCAGGCAGAGGAGAGGGGTTGTTAAGGCTCACTGGGGAGAGACTGATTCATGCACAACACAAATTAGTAACAATTAAAAACCATGGCATTTGCTTTGGAGAGAGCACAAGTGCTTCTATATCAGTGCCTCAGCAAGAGCTAAACTACAGGGCAAATATATTAGCAAAAGGTTTAGTTTAAGATGGCAGGAGTACCTGTCCAAAAGTTCATCTGCTGTACTTCCATCTTCAACTTAATGGCTTTTGCTGACACCTACTTCAAAGGGACAGGCACTAGATATTCGCTTTACATGAGCCCATAGGGGACAAAACCATTCTGGATTTTAGCATGAGTAGTACTGACACATTATATAAGTGAACTTACTGACTACTTCTCTTTGATCTCATACTTTCAGCTTGCAGGAGAAAGGTCTGCAGGGACAGCAGTTTCACTGCTCCAAGAGTGTTCAAGTAAAAGACCATTCTGGAAGCTGCTCCAGCTACTGCACAAAGGAGATGTGCAAACTTGGTGCAGAGAAGAAAAGGTTTTATATGTGTCCATGCGCATAAATATATGTAAATATGTATGCAGGTGTATACACACTATGGGTTTTTTCATACACTTATATAGTAAATACTAGACTCCTTTGTTAGCTTTTTAGCAAAACAGATGCAAAGGTTAAGAGCTTAGGTGCACAGTACTCAAGCATTTAGTTAGTTGCCAGAACACAGACAATTTTTACCCTGAATTGCACAAATATGGACAAAAAAGAAATATTTCTACACATTTTCAGACACCAAGAGGGCTTAGAAGCTAAACATAATTCACACAGCAAGACTGTCAATATTTCAAAATTACTGTGTTGAATAGCCAGTTCTTACCAATTACGTTCTCCAAAAAATACAGTTTAGACCAGTATCTTGTTTTATATAAGTCTTAAAAGACTTATATTAAAAGTCCAGTCCAATATCAGAAGGGGAAGCATTTAAAAACCACACTTCCTTGCACAGCAAATAGCCTGCAGGTTAAGACATCATTGATATTTTCGTAGTTCTTGTGTAGCAACATCCCACACTGCACTGCATTTACTGCCATACCTCATCTCATGGGCAAATATTGAAAAGACATGAAAAGAAAGTCACAAATACATTCTGCCACACTCTAACAAGTGCACCTAGCTCAGAGGTGTGAAACAAGGCAGTAAAGAACACAAGTCGTTCAACCTGGGCCTCTGAAGGCTAATCTGGGCATCAGGCAGGCCCATGACCCAGTCTCACCTGGGTAGTGCAGCAGTTCTTTAGCAGAAGGGAAAGCTGGGTTTTAGCACACAGAGTTCACTGTGGCCTTTCAGCTCCCAGGTGTGTGCCAGGCAGCTTGGGCCTGGGCTGGGGCCACTGTGGGGAATGCAACTGCTGCAGGAGGCATATCCTGCCAGGAAGCCCACCACAGTCAAGAGGGGAAGGCATGCACCAGCAGCCCTATTTTAAATTCCATGCCTTTTCTGCAGCATTTTCTAGTGTTAGTGCTACTGAATAGCAGTCACACCCCACATATATCTTGAAGGGAAAACAAATGAGCTTTTCCTTTCCCTTCTGGGCCCTTCTTGCAGAGAATTTCCAGTTAAAAAAAGCATTCTTGCCTCGAGTGGAACTGGATGTCAGATTGTTCATTTAGTCAGGAATCACACATTGCACATCTACCTCTTTCATTACTTAAAAGCAAACTTCTAAATCTGATGTTACAAGAACTGCATTTGCAGCAATCATGGACAAGAAAAGCCTCCGTAATTTGTTTACAATCGTCTTTAATATTTGAAGGATTGGTGTGAAAAACTCATGAGTTTTCAAAGCTGGCTGCCAGCATGCTTTTAGTAGCATAGCCATGCTACACATGCAGAATAAATTAAGTCAATTACCTTGAAAAGATTTTATATTGATCCTATGACTAACAGGTAAGATTAACAACAAAGTGAGATCAACACTAAGAATACAAGCAAGTACATTTGTCCCAGGTTATTATGAGTTCTGTCACGCAACAGACACAGAAGAAATCATGGTGTAATAATGTTCAATGAATGAGCAAAAATAGTAAACATTATGTGATCTCCCACTGAGCAATGAGACAGCTAGAGTTTTAAACAGGATGACAATTGACTAATCTCAAACTAGGTTTTCAAATAACAACATTACAGCAAAGCATAGGGTAGTCTCAAACTTATTTTTAGATAAATTACTTTCATTTTTGACATTAAGTGTTACGCATATAATGCAAGAAAGAAGACAGATGATGATCTGTCTATCAGACCGTGAAAAAAACCACACTCCAGCCAGATAAGGAAACAAAGATTTATTGGTAGTTTTATAAAGCTGAAAAGGTCATATATTTAAGAGACAAAGAATACACAATTGAACAGAGTCGTTATCAAGGCACATAATGAAAAACCAAATTTGAAACATCCCATCTTTTCAACATTTGAAAAGATCACCATAATTTTCAATACTCATAATGGCACTTGCACACTATAAACAAAATGGAGGAAGTCTAGAAGATAGAAACTGCTAAAGTCATCTTTACATCACACACACACAATACATTTGCTCATTGGTCACAGTCAAACAAAATGATCAGCAATTGATCTCACAAATCCCACAAAGATACAACAATATTGGCAAAACCAAGAAACACTCAGATTAGAAAGGCATTATACATATGAATGATTTGGATTTTTTGGGTTTTTTTGTTTTTTTTTTAAAAAAGTGCAAAGTCCAAGGTTTCCCTAAAGGGAAGGCCAAAATACACAGCTAGAGCTGCCATTTTCTGAAATCTGATGAAAACAAAATTTTATAATACAGGTTTTATGGAGTTGTTATATATCAGTTTATGGAATAAACAGCAGCCATGGAAGCACTGATCACAGATTTACGTGTGACTGCTGTTTGCAAAATATGGCCCAAATAGTATGTGGAATAAGGGAGGTTCAGGCAATTATTTATGCTTGCTTATTTGTTTGTTTAAAAAACCCCAAACAACGAAAAAACCCACCCCCCCAAGAAAAAGAATTAAAAAGGAGACCCTTAATGACCTTAAAGGAACAAAGTTCTTCCTTCGGTAATCCAATTTCAGGAAGTGGTCTAAGAGCAGTTGCTTTTAGAAGGTCAAGGTAAGTATAATCTTGAATTTACCAAGATTAAGACACCACACATTGCAGAAAGCAGAAAAAGCCTAAGAAATGAGTTCAGTAATAATTGTTAATCTATTTCAGTGTTCAGGCCTGAAGGCAACTGAAATGTGTGCCCCTCAAAAAAATAAAAAAAAAAGTCACTTTGGAAGTACTTGGAAATGCTTAACTTTCTGCATTGAGGAAGTGCTGCTTTGTTTTTTGACAAGGACCTGTTTCTCAAGCACTAACAAGGTCTATATGCATGCTTTGCTTGCTTCATGAACATCAATCTGATGGGCACCTGAGATCAGCACTGCCAGTTGGTCACCTGGACAAAACACTTCAGTATTTCGCTGTCTGAATTTCACACACACAGCCACTGTGCACAGAAGAGTGAGGCAAAGAGGATTTATTGTGCATGACAGACCTGTAAAACCATTACATAATAATGCAATCCTCTGTGGCTAAAAGCACATAGTGGACTGCAGCCCTCTGAATAAGGGAAAGAATGGAAAGTCCAAAATGAGAAGCATTTCTCTTCCCAAGGCAGCTATGAAGAGCTCTGTTATTGCCTGTACTACAACCACCACCCAGCTTAATACTGCATCTGCCACCCTGCTTTTAAACAGCAACTTGCACTTGTATGGAATGGATATAACAACCAAAGCCTTTTCTGTTCCTATGTATTACGCTCCAATAAAACATGCAGCTGTTACCCAAAGCTTGCCATGGTTAATGGTGCTAACATTTACAGGTGCAATGAAAAGCAGGTCCAGTGAAGCAAGTTATCAAAATCGCTGACTGTATTACAAAAATACCGTGTAAATCCATTCGAGGTATCCTGATACCATGGAACAGCAGTTTGTCAGGCTCTTTAACTAACAGAAAAAAAAGGTCTGCCTGAAGATAAAAGGTGATAGACTACCTAGTAATGTGTAACTCCATCCTTGTCTGTATCCAAGATCCTATTTCTTACGAACTTAACATTCAGTCTTCAAAAATAACAAAAGTGCTTACTTCTAGGCATGCAAAATGTTGCCTGTGAATTGCTTGAGTATAGGCAGCATGACAGAACAAAAAGTCACTTTCGTACTTTCATATATTCAGTATCAAGGCAGTATAAACTTCTCCTACCTTTGGTTTGATCCAAGACAAATACACATTTAGAAAAGACAAATAAAAAAAAGAGAGAGCAAAATATGCATGATTTCCTAAAAATAAAAACATATTGTTGATTTAAAGACAGTTTCTTGATTTTTTTTCAACTCAGTGACATTTTAAAGTGCAATATAAGTATCTGTTTAGAAATGGTGAACTAAAATTTAAGAAAGTTTCTTCCCACTTAAGGACAAAAGTAGAAGTTGCAGCATCTCTCCACGAAGATCTGCCTCAAACTGTGAGAGCAGATTACTTGAGAAAACATTATTATTCTGGTGTTTCCAACAACATTAGAAGCATCTCACCTTTTTCCTTCATCTCATGCTATTCCCAAATTCTGCTTCATTTTTTCATATACAACATAGCTGATGCTGACAGCTGGAAGCACTTTCATAAAATTAGGGGCTATGCCCCTGTAAAGTCCTCTGAGTCCCTCTGTAGCAATAATTCTTTGAAAGAGACCAACCATGCTTAGCTGTGGAGCTCCTTCCACTGAGGCTAGAACAAAAATATAGTGTGTTATACAATAGTTTGGGTAATATTAAACTTCTCAAGCAAGTATCAAATACCTGGGTGGTAAGCCTGATATTCACCCCTATGGTCACTGAAAGGAGATCTTTTTATTCCCAGACATTTGGGAGATATTCCTGTGTCAAAATCCCACTGAAAAGCATTATCCATCTATATTCCTTTAGAAATCTAGGCTCCTATCCTTAAGTGCACAAACCTATCAAATAAAAATCTCAACTATGAAGCTGTCTTTATGCAATGTCCTCCAGAGCAAACCTTGTTGTCTGCCTTCACAGGACAATGCAAGCCCTGCCACTTAAAATCTAAATTTTAGGGAACATTCTGAATTTTAGAAAAGTGCTCCCAGACTGTGACAGGGGCTCTATGTCTGGTAGTCTTGTATGGACTCTCAGACTATACAGAGCACCAGTGTCCAAAATGTTACTTTTGAATCAAGTATGAAGAACAACAGTGTTGGGGCTAAGAGGGAGGAGAGACCAACATTAAGAAGAATTTTCTAGATAAGTCCTTGGTTTTTCCAAGTTTGTTTTTGGGGTTTTTTTTGTTTGTTTTTTTTTTCTTTATTCCTATGTCTCTGCTACAGCTATTCCAAATGATACAATTTTGATGTGACCACACAGATATATTTTCAGTACAAGACAACTCACCTTGAGCCTGCATGCGTGTTCTGATAAGAGCCAGAGGGTAACTGGCTAACTGCCCACATGTGCTGGAAGCAGTTCCACATCCCAACAATACAAAAACACCTGGGTTGGCAGAGCTTGATGCATAGTGTTCTAGCCATGTACTCTTTAAGAGCTGCCAAGGTATAAAATTAAATAGTAACACAAGATATCTGCATTCAAAATTAAACAAATACTTCTTTATTCATAACAGACCTTAAGGGCTCAATCCTGAAAAGCACCAATCTCACTACACCAGTCCTACACGCTGACTTTTAAAATCCACACCTTAGGACACAGGCAAGGACTTAAAGCAGACTACAGTAGTTAGTACCTAGAAGAGAAATCCTTAAAAGATCCAGCAGCAGGAACAGTGCTCACATTCTAGACCCGGAATACTTTGAGGAGAGAAGGAGGGAAACCCAACTCAGCACCCCATGGGGTGCCACAAAAGCTTGTTCAGCTATGCACATCACCTCATGCAGAAAAAAGGATGCAAACTGGGAAAAAGAATTTCATGCAGTTTTGAAAACATTTGTCAAGCAATTCTGCTGATTACTAATGCAGTGTCAAAAAAAAGATTTGTCTAGACTAGGAAAAAAATTACTCTATGTATCTAGAGTTATTTAACCCACTTTGAAGCAACACATAGCATCTAAGGTAGATGAAATATTTTCAGCATTGGTGGTGAGTGTAATAGGTGTCAGTTCCTCTTGAAAGGAAAGACAGAGGTTTTTCTAATTCCTCAGAACAACTATGTCAGCCACAAAGAATTTTGGTAACATGCACAGACACACAAGAAGTTCAGGTTTAATATAATCCAATTATAAACCAAAGAAAATGGCAAAAAAATATATTAACTATCATAAATGCAGGATAGGTACCATAATATGAATATCTTATCAGGTTTTTAAGGCCCATATTTACTATAGAATGGTATGTTCCTGTCTAACAGAGTTAGTTTAGTATGCAAGCACAGTGTACTGCCAAGTCTATATAATCCTGTCTAAGAACATTTCCTGTTTGGTACTGTTGCATGTAAGAGCCCATCTGCACAGGCACTACTGCAGGAGGGGCAAACAGAAATAATGAAGTCTAGTAACATTAGAGGAAAGTCTCATTTGTCTATTTTCAATCAAAGGCAACTGTAATAATACAAGCATATTACGAATCTAACTAATGATACAGACATTGTAAAGAATATTTACGCTTTTTGTAAAGTAACTGGTGACACTACATGCATCCAGTGATCTAAACTCACAGAATCACAGAATATGCTGAGTTGGAAGGGACCCACAAGGATCACTGAGTCCAACTCCTGGTCCTGCACAGGACCATCCCCAAGAGTCACACCGTGTGCCTGAGGGTATTGTCCAAACACTTCTTGAACTCTGTCAGTCTTGGTGCTGTGACCACTTCCCTGGCAAAACTGTTCCAGTGCCCAACCACCCTGTGGGTGAAGAACCTTGAACTCACCTCATAAACAGCAAGGTCAATGCCAGCATAAGGAATTATACCCAGAATATTAGGAATATAGCCTTTGTAGAAAGCCTTTAGACCTTCTCTTTTTAAAATCTTCTTAGCACAGTCAAACATCCCAGAATATTGCCCTGTTTTACCCACAGCCAATCTGGTCTTTAAAACCTAAAAGGGAAAAAAGAGTAGCCTTAATTAATTACCTATTTTATAGTCTATTTTATATACACAGTATACCTCTGCTTTTTCAATTCTCTTGAACTGCTTTGCATTTTGGTGCTTTAAGCCTCCTTTGTGATGATTTCTGGCAAGTATTTGTTAGCAGTAGGCTTCTTCAGGTCTATCCTTAGTGCAGAGCACAACACAAAACCATATACTAGCTTACAAATTCTTAGACTTTTTGATTAAAAGAGCAATATTTTTGATTAGCTTGAAGGCAACAGTGTGGGCAATATTCAATGAAGCATCAGCTAAGGAACAAGTGAGAGCATTAACATACCGACAGATCCCACTTCTGGTCTGGGAACACCGAAGCATATGAAGAAAATAATTTTTTGAAAAGCATGACACTTAGAGAGGTAGTTAAGGAATATAAAGATTATGTCTCACTAATGAAACAATATTATACAGCCAAATACAGGGAAAAATTACAAGAACCAATCAGAACATAGTATATTCTAAAATGCCTAGCACTGAAACTCTGAAAGGAAGTCCAAAGTAAAAATAAATTAGGATATAAGACTAGAAAGGAATCCTTACAATATTTGCAAGAGCAAAATGGGGTTTACTTTGGAAATGAAGTAAATATTTGGCTACTCTTTGGTATCTCTGTTACTTACCTCCATGGGATAAATAGAAGTTTGTGCTGTTGCTCCAGCCAAAGAACCAGATATAAATCTTTCAACAGTGCCCAGCTTTCCATCATCCTTAGTGAGTATCTTCTTATACTGTATAGTTAAAACATAAAATAAACATCACATGCTTTTTAGGAGTGGCAAGAGTTACTATGAAAGGCAAGAGTACAGTACAAAACGTCTTTTCAAGCTGTACTTAGTTTTTCGTGTATTTACAGTTACATTTACTAACCCAACAAATTTAGAACTATTCTCACTGCAGCTCTGTGATTCTCCAGAATACAATAAACATTCCAGCCTACAAGAATCCTTTACATTAAACACCTCAGTCACCCCCAGTATTGTCGAGTGTTCCACAGTCAACTCCAGGGTACCCTCACTATGGACCCCAGAAAACAAACTGGAACCGAACTCCTTGCATTCTTTGGTTGGAAAACTGGATCTGCAAGGATCAACTGGCAATTTGACAGAGGCACTTGGAGAGCTCTATATACTGTGTCCTGCCAGGCAGAGACACCATCATGCAAGAATGCATCGTCAGCTCCCGAAAGGCTGAATAAGAGTAAAGAATAATGTGCCCAAGATTACTCTATGGTACCTAAATCTGCACTTCAGTCTAGCAATATCCCCAAGTTTATTTGATTTTTGTTGCTTTTATTTCCTAGTTGTACAGAAATGCGCAGTACCTTCATTCAGACTTACTTGAAGCACTAGCAAGCCCCACAGAGGAAAAATAAAGCTCATTTAAATACACCAGAATGGGAGTTCATTTTCCAAAGGAGGATTAGGCCTTAACATGATGCTTAAAGCTGATTCAGAGGTAAATATAACTCTGAAATCCAGGCTGAGGGCATCATAGCACTGTGATATTTGACTTTAAATGAATCCTGTGTAGGTTCAGCTCACATAATGTGCTAAGTTTTTGGTTGTTGTCACTTTGAAGGAACAATCTAGGTATTAATACAGGGCTCATACAAAGCCATGCAGACTGGAAGACAGTTTAAAATGTATGACAGATTTAGTTTATGTACACTACTTATAATACAATAGCAAAATCTGCCTAATACTAAGTATTCTATTAATGGAATAGACTATTTTAAATCTGAAAGTCACCCTAAATTACTGTGACAAAATCCTCAACCATGACAAGAACTCCTATATAATTCAACAGTGCAAATAATGAACAGTGAGAGTGATGTAGTATTTTATTTACCATTGTTTCCATTCCTGATTTATCATCCTACCTGTTCATAAGCCCAGAACTTAATAGCTGTTTCAGGAGCTATTTTCACAACATTTACACCATTTCCCCTCCAAAGGGATCGAACACCACCTTCTTTCAACATTTGCTTGAAACCACTGGCTATATTCATTTTGTTTGATTTTGAACCATGAACCTAAAAAAAAAAAAAAAAAAAAAATCAAAGTCACAGTAAAGAACACTGCTCTGATTAGCTTATAAAATTCATCAGTATTAAACTGATTAAATATATCAACTAGTAAAGCCACATCCACTATTGAAAAAAATCTTATTTTAGTGGCACAAGTACTGTAATATTTTGCTTACATTTTTGTCCACATGACTATGGAAAAGACAATTTTCATTAACACAAAACATGGAAATTGTCAAAACATAACTAGACCTCCAGAACGTAGATACTGAACTGATGCACTGGAAACCAAAAAGTTCTTGGACATTGCACCCACCTGCATCATCACTTTAAGGCGATCTAATGGTGCTGTACCTGTCCGGGAGACAGCACCAGCCACTCCTCCTGCCAACAGCTGCTTCCACCACTGTCCAGTCTTTTTCTCTTCCTCTGTGAACTCATCTGGAACAGTCAAACTATCTCCTATATCCAACACCTTTTAGAATCCAAAGCAAAGATGCACAAGTAACTGTCTCGTTCCATCACCTCGGTTTTATCAACAGTTCTAATTCAAATTAACATATCACTTAAGAATCTGTAAATAGAATGCTAGTTAACAAAATTAAAAAATAGCTCTAATTTACATTCTATAATTAACTTGCTATGCATTGCTATTCAATGAAAAGTAACTTTTAGTGACTTCTACATAGATATTGAGCAATAACACCACAGACCCACCATTTCAAAGACAGCACCATCATCATTAAAAATTACGACAAAGTTCCGCCTTGAGTATGGCCCAAGCAAAGACATTCTGTCATGATCGGCAGTCCTTTACAGTCAGCACTAAAGCTCAAATGCTTATATGTTGCAGCTAACCTTTCACCAGACAGCCTTCTGGGATTAGTTTGGTAATCTCCTAAGGATGCTAACAAGAGATTTCTCTCTCACGGTAATTTATTCACACATATGTGGAATGTCCCCTTACCCACACTCTCCCCAGCATTTTCAAGTAGCATTTTTACAGCTGATACAGCAAAATATTCTATTTCTGGTAATTGCTGTGTATTACCTTAAAAAATTAGAAGTTTGACTAATGTTTTATACATTATCTTATCATCAGCTATACTGAAAAACACATTGAATAACTTTTCTCAGCTATAAATGTTTGAAATTTCATTAAGAGGTGCACATTTGTATTACTATTCAATTTGATCAAAGAGCAACATTACTGCAGGCTTTAGTGATAAAGCTGTCCAAGACATAAGACTATGAAATCTCACATTTCACTTAAACATAGTCTTTGTTCTTATGTGTAACTTGCAACCATGATATATGATACGTAGATAATGCAAACATGATATTACACATAAATTAAACTTATAAAAGGAGCAAGAATATTTTAATAACTGGTAAGTACTGTCCAGAAAGCATGTTAACAGATAAACCTTTTAAATTATTGTTGACTTTAATTGTAGATACTATATCCCTAATTTACGCTGTATTCTCTATCTGTTAGTAGACAGACTACTGTCTTGGTCATGTGGAACAAAAATTGCAGAATGCAGACTATAAATATTGCCAGTGGACAAACAGGATAAGCACCAACTATTCTGGATACTGAACACAGAAGAGATCAATGGGAAAATCCTTTCATCTTTCTGACATTCATGGTTTCCACGTAAGGTGTCATCAGTTGCTCAACTACATGAAAACATCAAAAGATCAATCAGAACTCTCAAAATACAAATTCAATGTTCTTAGAGATATTATGCACATCTACCAGGGTTTAAACCTTGTGTCTACGGAGACCTAAATGCAACTAAGAAAAAAAAAAGATAAATTTGAGGGCCTTTATAACAGACAGGCCACAGCTACCAACTCATAATAAGTCTATGCCAATGCAGTTATCTGCCTGGAAGAGCCTGACAGCATTAAAATTTTACAATAAAAACAGAACTGAAAGAACTGCCAATGCCAGCCAGGCTGGGAGGTCTCACATCTGCTCTTATCTGAAACAGCAGCTGTGTTGCCGTGTAGCTGGATTTTGCTTGCTGTGATAACTGGGTCATCAGCTGACTGCAACACTAAGAACACAAGAGGCTCCCGGAGTTGTTTCTAATGACATTCCATAAAAAAAAAGAAAAATATAGATCTTATGTTTAATAACAGTAAAAAGCGGCATTTTATTAAAGCAAAGGTTTTTTTACGCAAAGTAAGCTGGGACCAGGGCTATTTGAAGTAATAGCAGTGCTTCAAGTGCTTTCTTGAGCAAACAGGGAGCTAACTCTCTTTTGGCAGGCATTCCTGAATTGAGATTGTACAGTGTGAGACATTCAAAGCTCTCAGATCTCACAAACTGGTTTTTATTATGGAAATGCTGACTTATCCCTGGAGATACAAATGGTCTCACTATATTCAAAGCAATCTGTCTTTACCTAACTTTATTTAGTCAAACAATCTACAGGAAGGATATTTAGCAAACAGGACTACTATTGGTTTACTTACTTATTGTTCTTGAAAGTCAGTCACTGAGATGACAAGAGCTCCATTCAATAATAACTTTAAAAATTTATTTGCAGAGTGGATATCCTATTGCTGTATATTCTGTCATTTTTAAATTCTATAGCACAAAAGAGTGCGAGAACATGTGCACAGAAAATCATCACTAAAGACACTAGTGATTTTATGATATTACTGTATAAATACAAATACTAATTTCAGCATAAGAAACAGTCTATATAATGTCTATATAATTTGTTTCAACAAATCAAAAAGCACAGAACATAAAAATATACTGTAATGTGTGGAGAAGAAAAATATTTATTATTGTGGTTATTATTTTTCTGTGGAATATCTCCAAAGGAGGAAAAGGATTCCATCCTAAGAATTACTGATAATTATTTGCAAAGTTTAGACCAAGTGCTTTGTAGAGAAGAAGGTCACATGACACTATCCTGCTGGCACATGGGAGAGCACAAAGTGAAAAGGAAAACCAAACAATTCTAAACATAGATATGCTTGAAATATAATAAGTGTGAAGCTGTTATACTCAATATTGCAAATTAACACAGCAGAGATGAACCTATAAACTGTACTAAGTTAAAAGAAAAGTTGAACTTACAGTGGAATGTTTCCAATATCGAATTATTTCCTCAATGTCTGTAGCTGGATTAAACATAAAATGATCTCTCCACTCATTCCAGTCTACTGTCATTGTCCCATCAGCATCAATACTGAAAAGAAATTGAACAGAACTATATAAGGAAACAGTAGCAGGGATGGGGTTTTGTTTTGTTTTCTTGCCTTCCCTCTGTCCTTTTTTTTTCTGTCCATCACATCAGTGACAACTAACTGTCAATTCCACGTGGTGACTTCAAGGCTGAATCTGCCATGGCCTTTCAATACTATGCTTTTCCTATCCAAGTGCATCTGGCATATTCCCTTTAAAAACATAATATAACACTTCATTATATCAACATTTACAGGGAAATGAATAACATTCTCCTCCAGAACCAGATGCTCCAATAGTGACCACTTACTATTACCCAAGAGTAGATGGAATACATGAGAATTCCCATAAAGGCACCACTGAAAGTACCAACACTTTTCAAAATTATAATCCCATTTATTCTGTTCTCTGAGTTATAAAAATACTTTACAATACAAAGAAGCTTAAAATACTTCAAGAAATAATAATTCCTGACCTTTGCAAGATCTTTTCTGCCTGTTTTTCTGAAATGTTTATACCCAGTATCTTGAGGGACTGGACAACTTCTGATGCTTCAATTTTTCCTTGAAACATTAAAAGAAAGATGATACATATTTAAAACATGGATCTTACTACAGTTAGCACCTTGGAGCTCACTAGGTTCTATTGTAATACCTGCATAATAGCAAAGGTAATTTAAAATCAGTTTAAATACAGATGATGTATTTTGATTGCCTACTATAAGGACTGAGCAAAGCCAAGTACATTAAAATCATGCAACCAAATTGGATGCAAACATTCAGTAAGAAACTGTTTTATCTTTACTAGGTAGAAATAGTTAGAAATTTCCTTATAGTTTCTCCATCTGGGAAACAAAGAGCCCCAACTCAATGAACCTGGAAAATAACAGAAAGAAAAGAAGACCACAATAACTTATTATTACAATCTGTAGTAAACTATAATTATGATCCTATTAAGGAAAAGAAGTAAAGGTTCCATATTCACAACATTTTTTTCCATTTCAGACAAAGAATATAAGTTGAATTGCTTTTAACGTACAGTTTCTTCAAACGATATTTGAACAAATAAGATAAATCAAGGCATACCATCATTGTTTTTGTCCAGGCTCTTAAATGCCAGTTTCATCTTCTTCTCATGTTCTTTAAGGTACTGCATAAATTCTTCGAAATCCAGCTGTCCATCCTGGTTAATATCTCCAGCTTTAAAAATTTTCTGTTGAGAGAAAATTCAACAGTTGACTTTTCTAAATTACAGCAGGTCACAAAGCACCATTTGGTTCCAGAATTTAATGTACTCATATTTTCATAAAGAGAGAAAACACTCGGCAGTAAATATATATTTGAGAAAGCATTACTGATTATTTACATAACTTTCCTATGTAGAAATTTTAAGGTTTCTTACCAGCACTGGCAAGTTATACCTACAGGTATCAAATAATTTGTGGAGAAAGAAGTGGGGGCAGGACAAAATCACAAAAGAGACAAGTTTAAGCCTGTGAGCTTCCTATACATGCAATTGGTGAATATGTCGGTCAAATTAAACAAACATAATCTTGACTATCCTCTTAATCCAGTGGTCTATTAATTATGAATTATAAAGATAAAAATACAAACAATATTTAACAATTTAACTGCTGACCAAAAAAAACCACAAAAAACAAAGATCTTGCCCAACTAGCACTTCCATCCCCCAGTGTTTGAGACCAGGGCTTTCTGCTTCCAAATGCCCTGACTACAATCTTAAACAAACTTGTACCAAGTACAGACACACTTATCTTCCTTTTTTGCATGTGCTTCCTACTAACTGCCCTGCAGATAGAAACATTTACATGTAAAAATCAACTGAGTTCAATACATGGCACACAATAGCCAGGAAACAAATGCGAAACAGAGCTCAGGCTTCCAAGTCCCTTCTATCTGGCAGACTACCATGCACAACTCGAGTTTCAGAGGAAAGTAACTCTCAACAAGATTTGCACGGCTGTTCTAATCTGCAAAATCTGCTTTTAATCATTCTGTTTACTCCACTTTAATTAGCAGAAGTCCTCAAAAGACCAAAGTCCAACGAGTTCTAGCCTACAGAAACTAAACACAAAAGAAGCTGAAAACTGGTATATTCGTTGAAGGTGTCTGAAGAAAAATTTAAGGCATCTGAGTGCATTTATGTGGCCTCATTCATCTTCCCTATCCTTCTATAAAAAGTAACGTACTTTAACATTTCATCTCAAAAATCAAAATTGATAAGATTATCAAAGATTTCTCAACAAAATGGAGGAAAATTATGTGGTACACCACAGTGAAACAAGCAAATTATTTACTTCCCATAATACAGCAAATTGCACCAAAAAAAAACCAACTCAAGATACCACCTATTTAGACAAAGGGGTTTGGTATCAGCTTTGAAAATAGTGTTCTTAGTACAGTCATCAGTCCAGCTTGATTGTAATTTCTATTAATAACCTGTCAACAAAGATATACTCATCAATTCAGTTTCATGCCCTTGTCAATATCGTTGGAGCTATTCAGAATTTACAAAAAATTCTGAATAGAAATTTTACAAAAAAAATAACTTACATTTATGGAAGTTTATGGATACGCTCCTGACCATGACCTTCTAACAAGAAATTAAGAAAGGCTAACAGATGAATCATTCAAAGCCCCCCAAACAAATAAAAAAACTAACCAAAACCCACCATTAAAAATTACTCTAGCCCGAAAGGAGTCCCCCTCCTCAAAGACACTGCAATCTCAACCCATCTTTTGCTCCATGCATGGCACTCCATGCCACAGGGTCCAAGTGTCCTGCTTGGCTCCCACACACTACTGAGAAGAGGTGACTTACGTGGCACTTGTACTCACTTGGAGTGAGTTCTAGTCAACACAAACTCCTACTGTTCCCCACTACTATCCAAACCACACAAAACAAAATGCAGAACAAGGAAAGTGTTGTTCTGCCTCACAGATATGACAAAACTTGAACTATATTATAAATTACAAAACCTCCACTGCTGAGGATGATGTGAGCCAAAGAAAACGGAAATTCCTAGGAAGTTCCGAGAGCCACACACTTCTGTGTGTGAAGGGGGGTACCTTTCAGTTCATCTGCCAAAGAAGCAGATTTCATACTGCAACAACTAGAAAAGGGTAAGCACAAACATACTCTCCATTCCCTACTTTTGTTTTGGCAGTTATTTTCCAGACTTCAAGCCAGTGTCAGCCACTCTCAGTGTGGCAGAACACAAGTGACGGGGAACAAAAACGTGTGGTTTCCTCAGTAGGCACACGGATTTTTCTCTCAGTGCAAATCTAAAAGTTCATACAAATAAAAGCCTCTTGGTGTTTATGAAATGAACTAATTATGTGGGTGTTAAAGTTTCAGATTAAAATCAGTAATTCACAGGTTTGTGGAACAAACAGGAACACTAGAAGAAGTTTGTCGTCCACCTGTCGGGCAGAAACTTCCTCCTGGGGGGTTATATACTCCATGGGCATAGCCAGCAGGAAGACACATACTTGATTCTGTGGGGAGCCTGGCACACTAAGTCCTAGGTACAAACTGCCCATTCACAGCATCAAATAATTTAGGCTGGAAGGAACCTCTGGAGGCCACTGAGCACAACTCCAGCTCAAAGCATGTCTAATATAACTGGATCTGATTAGATCAGGTTGCATATGACCACGTCCAACTGAGTCTTGAACATCTCCAAGGATGGAGATTCTACAGCCTCTGCAAGTAAACTGTTCCATCATTCAATCACCTCCTCCCCAGTTCAACAATTAATCCAACTTTGCTGTTCTGCATTTAGTATATTACCAGATTTTGTATAATTACAGCCATTTGTCACTCTGCCACTGCCTGGTTCACCAACTTCTCTGATGGAGGAGAACTGGATGCATTTTAAAATAGGTATGCTTACAACAATAGAGCAGGAACCAAACTAAATGCCAATATTCACTTGGAAGTCCTGGGAAACAATGTTCAGCATGCCTGCCTCATAAAACCTGCCATTTCTTGTTACAGACTCACTGTGGGATCACCTCACCTTTACAGAACCAAGAGGAAAATGTTTATTTTTCAAGGCATAGTATTTCTTTTCTCGTTGTCTAAAAACTGTAACCCCAAGCAATAAGGATAATTCACTAGATAAAATGAAATGGTGACCACGTAAAGAATTGCTAATTACTAGATACAGGAAGACAGTTTAGATGATGACATGAGCCAGCAATGTGCACCTGCAGCCCAGAAAGCCAATCACATTCTGGGCTACATCAAAAGAAGAGTGACCAACAGCTCAAGGGAGGTGATTCTGTCTCTCTGCTCTGCACTTGTGAGACCCCAGGAGTGCTGTGTCCAGCTCTGGGATCCTCAGCACAGCAAAGACATAGACCTGTTGGAACAGGTCCAGAGGAGGCCACAAAGATGATCAGAGAGCTGGAGCATTTCTCCTATGAGGTGCCTATGAGGAAAGGCTGGAGTTTTTCAGATTGAGGAAGAGAAGGCTCCAGGGAGACCTTATTGCAGCCTTTCAACACTTAAAGGGGCTTAAAAGAAACGTGGGAACAAACTTTTTAGCAGGGCCTGTAGCAGTAGGACAGGGGATAATGGTTTTAAACCAAATGAGTGTTGATTTTGATTATTTATAAGGCATAAGTTTTTTACAATGAGGATGGTAAAACACTGGAGGAGGTTGCCCAGAAAGGTGGTAGATGCTCCACCTCTAGAAACATTCAAGGTCAGGCTGGATGGGGCTCAGAGCAATCTGATCTAGTTGAAGATATCCCTGCTTATTGCAGGGGGATTGGACTACATGGCCCTTTAAAAGTCACTTCCAATCCAAACAGTGCTATGATTCTATCATCTTTCTTTTTAATGCTACGGGCCTTCAAACATACTGACTAAAATGCTCCTATGCTGACCTATTTGGTCGTGACACTGTCGCCTTTTTCTCTCCCCCTCTTTTTTTTTTAATAATTCTGCTACTTTTATTCTTTTTCTGCTGCATATTTTCTTAATACAGCTGCTTTCAAAGTCCTGCACAACCAGGCAACACCAACGTGAAAGGCCACAAGTAGAGTGAAATACCGAAGATATTTTTTAAAAATTTTCTCCATAATATAAATCATGTTGCAGTGTTGAATTCCTACTCCTCCAGAAGACCTCTGTATTTGGTGTGGAAATGTAAGTCAGCAGGTCTGATGAAAAAAAAAAAAAATAGGAGTTACAGACAGGCTTTATATACACATCAAAAAAGCCTGACCCTCTGTAAGTGTCCTGATGAATTATTAGATTACGCTGTGCCAAAGTTGTGAACTTTAACACATTTATGGCTACAATGTAAAGACAAAGAATGCAAGACACTAGAAATCTTAATGCTTTTATGTAGACTTTTAACTTCAGAGTTTCATTTTTTACACTATTTAGTATCACTATTTACATATTGTGCATAAGCCTTCACATTCTGTTTACAAAACTCAACTGTGTGTGAAAGGTGGGGCTGCTGAGTGCAAAGGATTACCAATCATCTATTCATCAGCTTGTTATGTCAGCTAATTAATATAATACAAAGAATATTTAAAAGGAAGTGATTCAACAAGAAGTTACTGGCTTCCTATCGTGCTATCTACAAGACATAAGCAAAAAACAGCACTTCAAGATACGTAACTGATGCAAGTAGCAATTAGTTGTTCTGCAAGCTGCAACAGGAGTTCCAAAGGGCACAGTTACAAATTCTGCATATAAAGAACTCCAACATCACAGTAAGAATATCATCATAAGAATATCATGACGATATTCTTATTTAGCCATTCACAAGTTTCACACTTGCTTTTAAAACCAGAGGTACTATACATAAAACCAATCATGATATTCCCTCCTCCTCCTCTTTTCCCTTTTTTCAGTTCTTTCCCTCTTCACCTCTATTTTTTTTAGCACCAGCCATTCACATAGCTCTGCATTCTACAATTTTAAGTTATTTCACTGTAATATTATTGGAAAACAAACTCAGTTACAGCTGAAGTATAGACAGCTCTCCTCTCTTTACTGGACACATACCCAACAATAGTCCTTTTCCTATTTATATTTGCCAAGACTACACAAATTTATGCAGACTATGATGACCCAAAAAACAGTAGTAAAGATTATTAAAGTCAGTCTTGTCAAACTACATCAGTTGGGAGATAAACCCAGCATAAAGGGAAAGGGCCTGAGGATGTGTTCACTCAGCATTACACCCCAGTGAGTCCATATAACACACTAACAAACTAGACTGACACTCCACCACCAGAAATCCAACACAACACTGTATTTTGAGCAAAACAGTAATTTGAAGTGCCTCCAAAGGCCTCCCAATTTGTCCAAATTCTGCATACATATTTACTCGCCCCCCAAAGCATACTAGTAACATGTAAACCCAAGCAGGCCCTTTAAACCTGCCACAGAGAGACATTAAGAGCCCCCTACTCCAGTACAGCAGACTTGCACCCTTGACAGTAGCAGCTGTTGCTATCAGCTGCAGAGCTTCCCTTTCCTGTTCTCTGTCCTAATTATCACTCTTCCTGCTACAGGACAGCACTGGCAGAGGTCTTCTCACTGGTCCATTTCAGGTAACAGAATGTCTAGAAAACAGGACTAAAAAGGACAAGATGCAAGTCATGAGTATGCTCTCCCCCCATGCTTTGCAGAAGCTGCTCCCTCAGGACCTGGATAAACTCTCTCAACTCATAGCTATGAATTAAATTTCAAGAATCTGAAACAGCATACATGGAAGATGCAAACTATCCCTTGAATTTTCATTCAGCATTCCTTGCAAGTTACACTGGTATTTTTGACTTTGAACATACTTGGTAGACAGACTTTTCCCATTAAATAAGACTACTCTGCTAAAAAGGCATCCCCACCTTAGTCATCTCAAAAGATTTATCAGTTTACCTTGTTTGTTTTTCTGGGACACACTGGTGTCTCAAGACAAGGGTTTAGCAAAGCACTTCAGCATATGGTTAAGAGATGTCTCAGAGGTGAGGCTTCCCATATTTGGCAATTCTTGGCATTCTTGCACTTTGCAGCAGCAGGAGGAAGAATTAATCACTCACTGTAGTCTGTCACTTTTCAGACAAAAAACTATCAAGTTAGTATTCAAAAATAGTTCATTTTATCTCCTTGGATGTTTAAGTTGCTAAAACAAACTTAAGATTCATCTTGCTCTTTCATATGGAGACTTGGAGACTACAGCACATATCGGTTAAAAGCTTCTGAAGCTGTACACATGGAAATGAAACAATTACTATATTATATATATATAAAAAATAATGAAACAATGAAAAAATGTTTGCTTACAATTGAATATTACTGAAGATATTTGAGGTATTTCACAATTAAGTCCCCATAAGCAGACATAATCATCACAACTATTATGACCTGAAAAGGGAAGTTTTCTACAATCACATGACGTGACTGTAGAATCATGTTTTGGTAAAAACTGCAGATATCAGACTACTCTAATTCTGTAGCACCAGTTTTTTAGCCGACTATTAAGGTGAGAGAAAGCTTCAATTCACATAAAGAATGACACAGACAAGGAAATGCTGAAGCTTCTAAGACTGTGAATCTTCATATCACATATGATAATATCTAAGAGTAGATACAGTGTGATAGAAGATGCCCAGGTATCTTCTTTGAAATTGCCAAAGTAATCAGTATTTTTTCTAATTTTCTAGCCAAGCTACAAAATAACGAAGACACTTCAGTTAACTTGGTCTCCTAGCCTTCTAATTTTGCCATGTATGGGAAGTTACCAAAATTAGGAAAAGAGCAAACATCTTAATAAAGTAGTGCAGAATTATTCAAGGACATATTTAGCTCAGTCACTAAACAAGTGTGTGCTTTCTGGACTAAGAACTGCTAAGATAAGTTCAAGCTCTGAAGCACTATCTAGCTGTAGTTTTTAGAGGCCAGAGAAAAGCACAGAAGGAAACAATACACACCTGGCCCTGTTCTCACCCATCCCCTTCTGCTGAGACACAGCAGTGGAACACAGCACAGGGGCCTGCCTCACTTTACAGAATTCCGAATTTCCTATGGTTTAAATGCAGAAACACATTTCAAGTGTTTGAGTATTTTTTAGACTTGATTGGGCTAAAATTTTCATAAGCAGAGTCGATTGCTCTAAATAGACCATATTCTGATTGTAGAGAAATTAGTCTCATTAGGCCCTGTCTCCACCACACAGAGGTGTCTCATCACACTGTTCTTTATCTAAAGGAGCTTTAATGTAGCCAAAGACTTATGTCAAAACGCTACAGAGTCAGTCCAAATAAGATCATTATACTGTTTCCAGAATGTAGTTATTCATTTCAGTAACATCTGCCTACTCCTAGCTCCAGGACTCAATGTATAAATAGTACCTGAATTTGAATGCTTGGCTGTTCCAAACTGAAGCTTGAAATACAGGGTTCACCTCCTACGGATTTACTGTAAGGACTGATTGCAACAGAAGGAAAGGATGAACAAAAATAGTACTTGATATAACTACTCACACCATTTATGGTACTCTCGCCTACGAGACACAGCATTCTGAAGACATAGGATGAGATCATATGAGATCTGATCCCAGCATCTATTTTGTGTCTCTACTAATCAAAGCCACCGTACAATAGCTGTTAATATTGCTTCTAAAGCAACATCTGATACTGTCACCACACTGAATTCCTTTTTCGTAGGTGTTCACATATTACGTCAGGAATCTTTTGCAACGTTTTGCAAAGTTAACCATTCCTGGCAGGTAATGTACTACAACATAAACCAGGTGTCACCCTGGCAGCTTCCAAGCAGCACACATTCCAGATTTTCCAATGGTTTACTTTTGTCTGTCAGACACTGACAGAAGGCAGGTCAAGTAGAACATAAAGTCAGGAGCTTCTGTCATGTTATGCTATGATGTCTTGCTATGGGGAAAAAATGATTCTTCCTTAGAGGGACATGCAACCTACCTCCAAAGCTTACCACATGGGTTCACATCAGTTCTTGTATCTACAATGTTACTTCACCTAAAAGAGTGTCTCATCATTAACAAAACTGTCAAGACAACTGAGGAAGGCTGAAAGAAAATACTGGTAGTCTACTACTCAAATGGATAGTGGGCTTGTATCCTATAAAACATGCATATTCCTTCTAGAGAGGAATTACATTGAAAGACAAAAGAGCAAAGTAGTACCAGTAGCACAAACAATAATTTCTACAGTGAAGATGACAACTTGGGATCAACCAATTGACTTGGCAGTGAAACCCAGTAATGCTCACACGGTCCCTTTACCAGTGCCTCCCAGAAGAATGATGACCCAACACTTCCAGGTACGTGGGTTGGAAGCCAATCCTGCAAGAGATTTTTGGAAACCTAACACAGGCCAGCATCTAGAACATAATGGCAGCACAAGGCTTAAGACTGACCCAGCCATGATGTACTGAAGCCTATTCTGCTCTAGGATATCCCACGCTCTGCCCATGCCAGGGTGCCACTATGCTGGCAGGGCTGAGCAGTTCAGTAGCTAACACTTTGCCATGTTGTGTCATACTTCCACGTCTCAATTCCTTACTCATTAGTTATTAGTAATTATAAGGGTACTTCTGCCTCTCCAAACACAAATACGATGATTCAATATCTGACTCCTTTAATAAAATACCCTTTTACCAAGTAGCAAAAAGACTAAATTCAACATCACTTTAAAGCTCGAAGTGAAGTGGGAGAAGGCAGTTTTGAGTTGCAAGAAAGTACAGGAAGCCGATTAGCAGGCAGTAGAAGGCAGGAAAGATGCTGGAGGCTAGTCTTACTGAGGCTCTCTTATTACAAGAAGTCTAGATATTAACAGTTACATATAACTAGTCTAGTTTCTAGTTCAAATTGTGCCCACCACTGAGTTTAAAACAGTGAGCATATACAAGTTCCAGTGCACTCCAACAATTCTTCCACCCCTCCCAAATGCACATGACTCATAGCTTGCTTTGTTTACTCTGTATTTCTTAAACTGAGGCAGCACTTCCTGCTCTGTTACATCCAGGTAAGTCTAGATCATCTCTATCTATTTCATGGGTTTCACTTTCAGTTTATCCTGAAGCAACTGAGAATAATTTGACAGTTATTCAGATGTGCACTAGTAATGAAGATCACTGATCTTGAGAAGGAACTTGGAACTTCAATTCTAAGTTGCTCAAAATTTCAGCAGCACACCACTTGTGACTCAGGGCTTTCACTGAATTATGTTGGAAGACCACCTTTGTTAAACACCAGAAAATTAGCTGGTCACCTGTTTCCCCACTGTTCAATGTAAGTAAAAACCCCAAACTGTTACAGTCAAACTGGTACAACAGGTTTACAACAATGTGTGTATAATCTGTGACTGAAATTCATAACTGTCATGCTCTTAATACTGACAACTTTCATGGATAACCAAACAGGCCAAACTGTCCCTCCTTTATATACCAACACCTAAGAACACAAAACGTGCCTGATGTAAAGATGATTTTGACCAGCAGCAATACTGAAGCGAAAGCATGCTCTCATTTATACTCTCGTATAAACACCATTCAACTCAAGAGGACTCCTGGATACTTTTCCCTTAAGGACAGGAGACAGAAAACTAAATACCTGAAAGTGGTAAAATAAAGACCAAATAATGAGACCATAGGGGAAAAATTGGCAGAGTATCCCACAGTTAGCATAAGGTCACTGAATTATTGACCCCTCAACACTAGAGTCAAAATTTAAGTTCCTTTTCCTGCAGCTCTTTCAGAAAGTGTGCAACAGCTACTACAAGCACGGCAGTGGAATGCCCTCGAACCATTCTTTATACTGAAACAAACAGAATTGCTACAGCAACAGCTCCCCCACAGATCTCACCTGTATCTGTTCAGCCTAACTGAACCCATGCATGCCTTGTCAGTGCAGACTTGCCTTACCACACAAACACGTACACCTTCAGAATTGCACATTAAATGACTTTATATGCTGATCCCTGGGGATTACTGAAAGCAATTAGGAGAGATAAGGTTCTCTTCCAGGTTCTCTTCTGCTAGTATAAGTCAGCATCGCACTGGAATGCTTGATGACTCAAGTTTTACTGACTTCTGAGGTCAAAATATCGATAGAAGGGACAAAGCAATGTAACAGTTGAACTGATTGCTACAGAAGCCGCACCACAAAGAAGTGCACTGCACCTTTCGTGGTTTGATGACCACTCTTACAAGTGTGCATTTTTTAATACAAAGGCCTCGGTATCTGACGTAGTCCATACCAAGAATCATTTCCATGTCTATGTGTCTAAGGAGAGCTAGCTTAAATAGCTAGTTCTGAAATCGCAACCTACGGTTATACAGATTTACTTACGTGCTGCCCAAACAAACCTTAATTTACTCTGATCTAGATAATGCATGGGTGGAGTGATAGATAAAAACTGTAAATTACTATCATTTATCGTGCTGGAAGAGGAATGTGCTATCAAATACCACCCAACAAGGAGTCAGAGGATGTCAAAAGTCCACATACGATGAGTAAACCCACTTGGCAGTGGAAGCGCCGACAGCCGCACGCGCTCGGGACCCTTCGCCTACAACCCGGGGCGTGCCTGTACAACACGGCCCGCGGCGCTGGAACGGCGTTCTGGGGAAGGAAAAAGGCAGGCCCGAGGCCGCGTCCATCCAGGAGCGGCCCCGAGCCTCCGCATGCGGCGGCAGCAGCGGCAGCCCCGGCCCGGCCGCGCCCGTCCCTCGGGCTGGGCAGGGGTGGCGGCCGGGCCGGGGCTTCTCACTCTCCCTGCGGCCCCTGGAGCCGGGACAGAGCCCTCGGCAGCGGCTGCGGCCCGCGCTTACCTCCTCAGCCTCCTTCCCCAGCGGGATGCCCATGGCCCGGAGGCCCGTCTGGAGCTCGGCGATGTCCACCCTCCCGTCCTCGTTGAGGTCCAGTTTCCTGAAGAGGTTGGCGTACCGGGAGTCGCCATCCCTGTTCCCGTCGCAGGCGGCCGCCGGCAGAACAAAGCCTCGCAGGAGCGGGAACATGTCGGGGCCGCGAGGCGCGGACAGACGGACGGACACAAGCCCTCGGCTCCCGCGGGCTGGGCGCGGATAAGACACCACCCGCGCTCGTGCTCCCACAGCTGCCCGGGGAGGGAGAGAGGGAGGGAGAGGCCGGCCGGGCCCGCCCGGGGGCGGAGGAGCGACAGAGGGAGGGAGCCCCGGCACACCCCGCCCGCCTCTTCCTCCACCCCGCGCCGCTGGGGCGGGGAACGTGAGATGGGGAGGGGAAACCGCAGCCCCTTGTGCCCGGCGCGGCGCTCCCGCCCGGATTTACACGGCTGTATCCAGCTCAGGGTTTCCAGTACAAGTAGAGAAACACCGACAACGCTGCAGAAGACCGAATTTGGATACTTGGGCTCATTCTAGTCCCCAGCGGTGGAAGACTGGGTTGAAGGTGTATGGAGAGCCTTCCCAGCCTAAGAGCTTAGCTTGCTTGGCCTAACAGAACAAAGGCTAGAAGAGGAGACATCTAGGTTTTTTTGCTTCATAATGGCTTCATAAATAAATCAGTGGAGTAAGTGGAAAAGGACACAGCTGGTATAATAGCAAATGGATAGAAAATGTCAGCAAGCAAGCTCTCCATGAGAGAGTTGTAGTGAAAAGTAATTTCAGCTGCCACTGAATTGAGTCTTGCTCTTATGGTGCATATTCAGCCAATACATAATCATGGAAAGCCCATTTCAGCCTTACAGCAGAAACTTAGCAGCCTTGCTCACAGAGTAATTAATAAAGCTTGTGTGCTACACTGTCTGACCACAGACTAGTGTTTGAAAAAGGGCTACACGCTCTTATGACTTGCGCATGTAAAGACTGCCAGGTTGAGTTATAGGTTCATTGAATCACAGAGTGAGTGTGGTGGGAAGGGATCTCCTGCTCAAAGAAAGCTCACCCATGAACTCAGGCCAGGTTACTCAGGTTTATTTCAACCTTAAAGACCTCCAAGGATGGAAACTGGACAATCTCTCCAGGCAGCCTGGCCTAGAGCCTGACTGTCCTCACAGGGAAGAATATTTTCCCTTCTGATCCACTCTGAGTTGTCCTCATTTTAGTTTGTGCTTGCTGTCTTTTATCATCCCACCATACCCCACTACAAGGATCCTGATCATTTTTTCATTGTAAACTCTGTAGGTACTAGGAAAGTGGAGGCCTCCGTTTAAGTCCCTCCCCACAGCCTTATTTTTTCCTGGTTGGGCAAGTTCAGTTTCCTCAGCCCCACCTCACAGAGCAAGTGCTCCTGCCCTCAGGTATTGTGGTGGCCATCTGCTGAACTCTCCGCTTTATCCATGACTTTCTAGCCCAGAACTGGACTAGAGTGTCTAAATACAGTCTAGTTTGTGCAGAGTAGAAGGGGATAATCTTCATCTCCTCACCATCCTCCTGTTAATACAGCCCAGAGTGCTGCTGGCCCATGCTCAGCTTGCTCTCTGCCAAGAGCCCCAGGTCCTTCTCAGCAGAGCAGCTTCCTGGTCTGTATAGTTGCAAGAGACTATTCCTTCCTATATGCAGTATTTCATGTTTGTCCTTGTTGAATTTCATAAGGTCCCTCTCACCCCTTTCCTCCAGCTTCTCTGAATGGCAGCCCCGTACTTGAGCACACCAGGTGATCCCCCACATCTGGAAACTTGACAAGAGTATACTCTGCTACCTCCACCTAACTAGTAAATATGCAAAACAAAGCAGGTCTAAATACAAATATGTTACTTTGTTAGCACAGCTAATGTTGTATATTGGAATAGGCAGAGCCTGAACATACTTCACTCCTATCTGGAATAACGAATGTGAATATTGCTGAGGGTCACTGCATCCCAGCGATGTAATACTGCTAAGTAGTGCAGCCTTTGATTCCATTTTTCTCCTCATACCATCATCCTTACATCTTTATCTAATGAAGTACAGGAGTGCAACATTCTTTTATCACTACTCAGAATATGCAACTAATATCTCTACTCATTACTGAATATAATACATAGATATGAGACATACATGGGAATGAAACAGTGCTACTCTAAGTTCCCACTGCCTGTCAGTAGGTTCCTAATATCCAGCATTGTCATGGTCTAAGGTCCTGATGAGTTACACTTATTTTCTTATATGGTATCATACTAAATACTGTACTTGTACATTAAGACCATACATGAACTAGAACCACTCAAAATTAACACCAAATACCTGAGGCATACACTTCAGCTGGCCTCTGGCAGTTTTACCGTATAGTGTGTGCTAATGTCATTTACAGGTTCAACATCAGCTCATCGTTTCCACACGATCAATGAAGACATACGCAAGCACTCACCAGAAACTGCAGGCACTGAGTGCCAATATCTTTCCTAGCAGCATAATACCAGACACGCTACCTTGGTAACAACTTCAGAGTGTATACATATAGATTATATATACACACTTTTTTAAAAATCAATTAAATATAATTGTTACTTTAAGTGGCAATACATAGAAATTTGTGGACTGATTGAGCATCTACTATAATTAATCAGCAGTGTGGATTGAAAGTAGAGTTTGATTGGGCATGATTGACTAATGTACAAAGTAGTATAAATAAAAGATCAAGATGAGAACCACAATGAAATACTGACATTTTTTTCCTAAAAACTCTACCTCTCCTTAACACATGTGAAAAGTTAGTGTCAATAGTCCAAAGTTCAAGGTAATCGAGGAAGAGATGCATTTGTTCTTCCTGAAGCAACAAGAAAAAAAGCTACTTCTGGCAGGCTTGGCTTTCCTAAGTGCATCCTGCGTAGTTATAATTTATATAGAACATGTTGTACTGTCAGGAGTTGTGTATTCACACACAAAGAGGAGGCCACAGAGAAAAGGCAAGATAACAGAGCTTGATGGTTAGACAATGCCCATGTGCAAACAGATTCTGCACACACAGCAGAAGTTGGAAGTACCGGCTGTATATCATTGGTCCAACTGTTTATCCATGATGTGACGCAACAGTGAAATTAATTTTTCATATTTGCACCGGTCTCCCCGAAAATGGAGTAAGTAGCACAGAGCTGTGCAGAAGGTTGAAATGCTTTGACTTTAGTATGACTGGCTGAGAGCAATAAGACAAATAGGTGAGAGTCTCAGGTATTTTGCACATGTTGATAGATAAACTATCAGGTACACATCTGAGAAAGCCATTGCTCTTTGAAAGATACAGACACTAGTTATGTCTAATTAACCTCCTGCAGTGACATCTGAGACAGTGATCACGAATCCAGAGATTTGCTTCATTTACATTAACCAGAAAATGAGTCTTGCCGATTACTTGGAAGCAGGCACTACCATAACTATCATTTCTTTTACAAATGGTCTTCTGTGGCAGGTTTTGGAGCTGTATCATTTACAGAGTCCCTATTTGTTAAAAAGGAGTCTTGAATAGATCATCATTTTGCACTCCTGGTTTTTACGTTGCTTGAAGGAACTATAGAGCTGCAAAGGACATCGAAGTCAAGAAATATCTTTGCCCAAGATGCCTTATTTTAAATGCTTTCTTTAAAATTCTGTAACATTTATATTGTTTTTAGTGCTATAAGGCTTTTTTATCTTAACACTGATTAGTATCAGACCATCAAAAGCATCAGAAAAATATATGCATTTAACTTTCTAGAACAAAAGCTTTTAATTAGTATTATATCCATACATGTGCAATAAATATTTAAATTACATCAATACTATTCACTTAGATGAAGTGCTATAAATATCACAAAACCTCAGAGACTAGAAGCAGACTTGATATATTTTTTTAATAGACTACTAAAAGGTAAGTCAGCTGAATTGCATCATTTGGTGTCTGCTCTATATACTGTAGCTCTTTTTCTGTAAGGAAACTCTTCATAATAATCTTAAAATTTTTAAAATCTTATACTGCATGAGCCAGAAGTCATTTCTGGCTTAACTCCAAGGACTGCAGGGGAGTAACTTTTAAATTATGAGATCAAATCCAGTTCTGCTACATAGTTAAAAAAATGGTCATCCAGAAGTTTTATGTCACCTGACAGAGCAGCCTTCAGATCACACATGTGAGATATAATTAAAAAACACAGAGGCAATAAATATTTAAAAGGCAAAGACAAAGTTCAGTGTTTTAAATTTGTTTAGGGTGAAATGAATACTTGCTTCATTATACAGATATAATTAGCTCAGTTTTAAACTATAAAGTAATTCTTCAAAACAAGCATATTTTAGAACCTTACTATCACATAGTTACAAGCTATAGCAAATTCAGATTATTTTATTACTTTCATATTTTTCTTTACTGGGAATTGTCTAGCACACAGCATTGGACTGGTTTAGCATGAAAAAATTATGTCTTAACTCAAAGATTGGTTCTGTAATGCATCTAAATATAATTTACCAATTAAGAAATCATGATTTAAAATCATCAGTGGAGGTTCAGCTGGGTTCTGACTTTTTCTGTGACACATCACCATTTTGGAGGGCACAGACCTCTCACGATTGGGGCTGTTACCTGAGCTTTGTTTACAGCACAGCTTTAAATAGCCAGGCCACATTAAGGCAGGGATCCTTCAGAGGCTAATTGGAGAGACTGCTCTGTGGGTCTGTAGTAAACATGTACAAACACACTTGGACAATTGAGACTTCATCAGACATTTCTTAGAGCAGCAAGAGAAGTGTCATGATTATAGACTTTACCTACACACATTGAATTTAGTTCCAATGGATGTCACTTTTTGGTTTAATTTCACTTCAGACATCCCAATTAATCTCTTCCATGGCCAAGACAGAGTGCTTACAATGGACTGATGCTGAAAGCACTGATCTGAGTACAGGTTGTAGCCCAGACCTTATGTCAGAGCCAGAGCAGTGATCCATCTAAAGTCAAACCTAGAAAGCATTTCAATGCTTTCCTGATGCCACTACTCTCAGGAAAAAGAGCTACAGGTCAGAAATTAAGTTTTCAGCAGAAAAATGGTGCTGCAGAAAACATACAGGCCAAGGGGCTGAACACAGATGGCATTAGTACCACCTCCAACAATGATAGAGACACTGATGCTCTGCAGGATTTAAAAATCCCAGAGAGCTGAGCTTCACCTGTTCACAAAGGCTATTCCCTATTTAACCCTACAGTTTTGTAACTGAAATCTTATATTCTTCAGGAGAGCAAACAGCTTTTGAATTATTTGTTTTATTCTGGTGTAACTGTGGCATTTTGTAAAACACTGATTTTTCTTGAATCATTGAGTTTTATACCTGTAACATCCAACTTCCTTAAAGATTTAGGAATTTCTCCTAAAATAAAACCCCAGTGCTTTAATCTTACAGAAGTTTTCTATCAATGACAACACAGAATTAGTCCATTACCCACAGTGTTCATTCTTTTTTGAAAAACTCCTCTGCTAGTCTGAGAATCTTTTGATTAAATACTCTAAATATATTTAAAAATCTATACTCTGACACTTTTGACTTTGACTCTTTTGGACAAGAAGGCTATACTCAATACAAAGGTTTTTTCTAGACACCAGTTCAGAATGTAAATATAGCCCTGGAATAGAATTGGGCTTTTTCAGATAAGGATTGCCTTTGACTCAAACCTCCTAAAGCCATTTGGCACCTACCCTTGCCTTTATTTTAGCAGTCAGCACCACAGGCTGGCAGGGCACAGCAAGGGCCAGCTCTCTCCTCAAGAGCAGGAGGATGAGTGCAAGAACCCAGACAGCAAGGCAGGGCCTCCCCAGCCAGAGCCCACCCCTGCCCCCCCAGTCCCCTAAGCATGGAGAGGAGGCATCTACTGCAGCAAGGCAGGCCTGAGGCTGGGAATGCACCTCAGGGTCCAGTCTAGCAACAGCAACCACATTGAGGCACACCTACAATAAAAAGAGACAGCTCTGAGATGAGTTAGGAAGCCAGCAGGCAAGTCAGGGTCCACCACGAGGTACAGACAGCACAACCACCACCCAGCAGACAAATAAAGCTACAAGATTTGAGTAAGGGCTCATGGCTTGGAGCTGAGCTTAAATGGGTCCCTTGAGCAGGGTGTGGATGAGGACTCAGGTGAGGCTTTTTAAGGTTTTTGCAGGTCAGCACATTAACAGCTTCCTGAAGCATTCAGTTATATAGAGGAGATGCTTGCAGGGGATGCTACTCAGAGCACGCAGGCTATAATAATTTATGAAGGTTGCTGATTTATTTCTTCTCTGACTAGGAGTGAATTAATTCAGATTTTTTTTAAAGGATTGTTCAATAACTGGATGAACTGTATTGAACTTCAACAGATAACTTATCTGGCCTGTAACCCTATTTTTCTTCCTACATCTTAATATGCTGGACCTTCCAGATAAATAGGGTAATTGCTTTTCTCAACCAGAACCCTGTGTTTTTAACAAAACTCTGGAGTTGTTCTTTAGCCTTTAAAGAAAGAAGGATCTTAGTATGATTTGATATCAGCTAAATACTTAGTCCCTTTAGGTGCTGAAAGCTTTTCACTTTCCGTCTCCTTGAACAGAGAGCTGATGAGTGCAGTACTCAGAGAGTTGCCTTGTATGATATATTGTAGGCTCTTGTGGTCTGTTAAGGAGAAAAGATTTTCCAGGATTACTTTAGGGCAGACTAAACAAATGTTCTCAAGGGGGAAGTCCTAGGTCAAGGCCAAATGCCTAGATCTCCTCTCTAAGATGTCTTCTTATTAATTCTACTCCAATTAAAAGACTTCTTTCAGAGTTATTACTTGACCTTAGGAGTTTTGTAGGGAATTCTTCGTTAGGAATGTGAAACTGACAATGGAGTCAGAACTACCCATGTAGCTCTTCTTACTAGAAAACTGTATATAAATTCTTTTCCTGCACGTTGTAGGACAAAAACCCCAAGAGCATTTCTTTCCAGACACCTTTTTTTCCCTCAGCTTTATTCTACAGGACAGTTGTGGACATTTTGGTATACTTAGCCACACATCGTTTGTGATACCTCTATTCATCAGGTATGTATTCCACAAAAAATATATTTCTGTGTATTTATACTGAATGACGGGCAGCCTCCTTTCACTAGCTGCAAGATTTCAGGGGCTCAGCATCATACTCCATGCATAATTTCACAGATTCTTTTTCTTACCATGTGAATAAGTGCTAACTTGTGGGAAGACTGTTGTGCGTTAGTTTTCTTACGCAACATTGTAAAGAGGAAACTGATCTGCTGATGGAGGGTGCTCGGAGCTTGTTTTATGCTTAAATCCTCTTGAATGGGTTTTTGAGACAAAGCTGTTCTCTGGAGAGCGTATGCTGGTGTTGAACTGTACATTAAACAAGAGCGTCCCATGTTTACTGCTGTAATCGCCTATGCCAGACAACTGTTCTTAAATGTAAACACCGATGAGCACACCCTCCTTTTCTACAAGACTATGAGCATCTGTTGCTCGTGTCAGAAGCGGCGTTATTTGTAAATTACAGGTTGAACGGCTGTACAAGACCCCGATAAGGTTTGAACTGCAGTAGAAGGTACCTAAATTCAGAGTTGAAAGTCCGAGGTCTAGATGATGCTTTGTTTTGTTAGCGCTCTGAAATGAGCGGCACAGGAGGTTTCCGCCGGCGGGACGCGCCCACCACCCCAGCGGTGTCTCCGGAGGCGGGAGAGCTGCCGGGGAGGGCGGGAGCAGCCCCGCTCGCCCGGGATTGGGGCCTCGGCCACGTCACTGATCCGGACACCTCCGCTATTAAAAGCCTTTCCCCGGCCCGGGCCAGCTTCTTCGGGAAACCCCACGCTCGCGTTGGAGCCTTTGGCGGCCGCGCTCGCCAATGGGTCTGGCGGGCGCTGGCGGCAGCGGGCGGAGCGGAGGCGGGCGGGTTTGAAAGGGAGGTGCCGGCTGCCATGTAAGCGCTGTCCGGGAGCGCCGCGGCCGGCGGGGCTGAGCTGGGAGCGGCCGGAGCTCCGGCCCGGCCCGGGTGCCGCCCTCGCCCCGGGCATGGGAGCGGAGCGGGGCGGCCGGCGCGGAGCGGAGCTGCCGTGGGGGCGGCCCGCGGGCGGCCCCTGGCCCATGGCCTTCATCATGATGAAAAAGAAGAAGTTCAAGTTCCGCGTGGAGCTGGAGCTGGACGAGCTTTCCTCTGTGCCCTTCGTCAACGGCATCCTCTTCTGCAAGGTGCGGCTGCTGGACGGGGGCAGCTTCAGCGGGGAGTCCTCCCGGTAGGTGCCTCCGGGGCTGCGGGGTCCCCGCCCCGCGCGGGCCGCCCCTGTCCCACGGGCTCCGCTCCAGTCCCCGTCCCCCCGAGAGCCGGGGCGGTCCGGCCGCCTCCGCAGCCCCTTGGCCGCAACTCGGCTCGGGGCGAGCCCGGGGCTCAGCCAGTTCCCGTTGCCCGGCGGGCGGGGGCCCAGGGAAGGGAGGGGGCGGCTGCCCCGGGGCTTTTGGAGGCTGCTCGCCTTTCCTCTCGGCGATGGGGAAGCTCCTGTGGCACGGCGTGACACCGGGCAGACTGGCTGTCCTCTCGTCCCGCCTGCTTTGCCAGCACCAACGGCGGGAGAACAGATGTGGGAGCATTTGCAGACTCCTCTGTCTGCGTGGCCGCTCGCTGCCTGAAGTCGTAACGTTGTAAAATAAACACTGAGGCTCTTAAACAGGGAGTAACAGGGGACATGAATCCCTCAGGGATGAGGGTTGTCCCAGAGAAACAGGTCGCTTGTGCCATAATGCCTGGAGCTGTAACGCCTGCTGATCAGATGGGTAACGGGGGAGGAAATTTCTTATTCCCGAGTCTGTAGTCTGAGCTGCCCACTGTGACTGTGAGTTGGGCAAACTTAGTGTTTCATTCTGTTGGACAGTGGCTTGCTGTGTTTCGTTCTGTGGATATTTACCTGGAGAGCGAAGTTCCATGAAAAAGTCCTCAATTATTCCTGGAAGTGTTCAGACCATGTGTGTTACTGACTTGGTTCACACTCAGTTCTGCAGTGCAAATGCAGCAAGGCAGGTGTCTTTTTTCTCTTTCTTTTCCTTCTGTTGTGTCTCAGCAATAGAACCATCGTCGGTCGTGTCAGTGTTCCCTAGTCCATGGGTAAATAGAATGACAGTGTGTTAATTTTTTCCAGGTACCAGGCAGAGGCAGAACCTTGTCAGTAGGAAGGGTGTGCTGTGGCTTCAGGTCTGGGGAGGAGGAAACTCCCCTCCCATTACACTTGTTCATGTTGTATGGGTTATTATATTACTTTAACATTATTATGAAAAGGATTTACTGGAAAATGTCTCATAGAATTCTGGGAGCAGACAGTAACAGTCAGTGAATATTCAGTTATTTTCTTATTAAAATACTGCTGTTACAGAGCTTTCTAAATTATCTGCCTTTTATTCTGTAAATAAAATTAATCAAGGAGAATGAAGCATCAAAACGGAACTTTGGCCTAGAACTTCCTTATTTAACCATTCCATTATACTTGCATGTGTAATTGAAGATTAATTTTTCTTCTGTGTGGTTGGAGAGTGTTCAACTCAACAGTGTTCTGTTCTCATTTCGTGTCTCCTTTCCTCAACATTTTTCTTGTGAGTGACTTCTTCATGAGTAATAGATGATGATGGCAATCATGATTTCAGGCACTAATGTGCCATTATTGTCCTACTCCAGCCCATACTGTCTTGAAGTCATTTTCACAGGCTGACATAAATCTTCTGGACAGAATCTGTATTTTCAAGGAGTTGGTTTCCGCTAAGCAGATGGTTTTGATACATTATTGTGATCTTAGTCTTTTTAGCCTTGCCTATTTATGATGTTAAAATTAAAAGCTTGAAAGCCTACATGCATATCTTTCTGAATAGTCTATTCGAGTAAAATATGTATGCTAGGAGGTAGTATGTGTAGTAGGAAGTGTCAGTGGAACTGTGATGATGTAAAAAATTGTATGTATTGGATGTATTGTGTTAGAGTCGAAGTTTAGAAATTCTTCCATTTTCTTTTTCTGAGGGTATGGCTTAAAAAATAACAGCAATGGAACGTATGCTGGTATAACAAGGTCCCTGTGAGTTTAACTCATTCCTGCTGGGCTGAGAAGTGTTGAGGTATGCTGGTAGGAAGGTAAAGAATTCTTGTGCAGTGATCCTTCAGCGCCAATGTAGGGAGTGCCTTTGCTCTTGGCTTAAGAATTAACAGATGAATTTTCACAGTGGTGATTCAGCAAAGGGCTGAATAAATAAGGAAGAAATTAAGTTAACATCAGAGAGGCAGGATTTCAAAACTTGTCAGTTGCAAACTTTTTGTAGTGGCCATGATTTTATTAGTTTCACTGTGAGCTGGCAGTTATATTCCTAAAGTAGTAATGTTTTTAGCCTTATAAAAGAAGTTTGAAGAATTCTGTTGTTTCAGAAAGTAATCTACAAACTCATTTCAAAAATTTTATAATACAGGGAAAAACTGACTGTTTTCTTCATAGCTTTTATTTTTGTTACTGAGGTCTAGTACTCTAGTTATTAAGTTCTCAATTTGGTATCCATACACACCAATACCTTGCTGCCTCTTGCCTTAAAAAAAAAAAGGGGGCAAAAAAAGGTCATATTAATAGTCTATAAACTACCCTAATATTACTAGCATTTTCCTTCCAAAGCTTACTCGCTGAGAAAGAAATGTCATAAAAACACAGGTCAAGTGGTTGCCTTGGAATAAAGGCCCATATGTAGCAACTTGTGATGAAAATGGATCGAAGCGACTGTCTTGTCAGTCCTGCGTTGATTGTGGTGTATGAATGATTAAAGCCCTGATCCTGCAAGCAATGTGATACCTACATCATCCCGCTCATCACTGAAGTGAGATGAAAAGAAGACAGAAAAATTCAAGCAACTGAAACATAGGGTTTTTTTCACTTGTCAGATCCTTGCTGAGAAAGAGCTACCTAAGAAATATGTTATGGAGACATGGTCTGTGTTATTGGAGACTTGTTGTCACAGTCCAGTTACTTTTCTGGCTGATACAGATGTGTGCCTGAAGTGTATAGAAATTCTGTGACCAGGTAAAACCAGCTTGTATAGTGCAGTACATAGTGATCTGGTTTGTGTATAAATAGCAACCACATCACTTTGTGTTTTGGTGTTTGCATGTAGTTTTTTAGAACTCCGATTTGAAAACTTCTATTTGAAACATCCTATGCATATTTGTGAGTATTTTCTGTAGGAAAAGAAAATTCTGTATTATAATGCTAAATGCTTAATTACCCTGACAAAATATTCAACTTTTAAAGTAATCTGGTAGTGCCAAATACAATTTTGATCCAAGGACGTTGAACAGCCAAGTGGCAGCAGTGTTTAAACTAGGAGAAATTTTTGAGTTTCAGCAAGAGCAGGACCCCAGAATTCTGGGGAGAATGAACAGGTTATAAGCTTTGACTCTGAAACAGGGAAAATCTTGAAGGGAGCTGTGAGAGCGGGGAGGTTTGGTTTGGTTGTTTTAGCAATTCCTGCCCTCCCCTTTTTGAAATTGCTTTCCAACCTGACTTCTGGATCTTTACCACTGTATTTTTAGATTTTATAACCAAAGGTGGATTTTCAGCAAATAGATTGCAAAGTTATGCTAACATTTTCATTTAGCAAACTTTCCTAGCTTAAGCCTGGTTTCCTGTATAATGAGACATCTTTCTAAATGTCTGTCTTTCCCAGGGCCAATGACACGAGATCTCTCTTTGAAATTGGATACATTAATACCAGACACTTGTGCAGATTTCAGGATTCTGTGTGTCTATACACTGCCTGGTCATAAAATATCATGTACATAATGTCTAATGCACCATGAAAGGATGGGAGATTATTTCAGGGAAGAAATTACACCTATGAATATTTTGAACAGGAAAAAATACTATTTTAAGGTACTTTAAAATAGACCAAATACTAACCATATTTATTCATGGCCATTTTACTGTAGACATAAATATATAACAAGTAGGCTTTCTGCAACTGCCCTCATTTTAATGGGCTGAAGAAATAATTGATGGGCCCCTAGAGTAGGTAACTGCTCATAGGCTGAGCTGTTGCTCAATCAGGAGCAAATGAATAGATGGGATATGTGGAAATCAAAGAAATTTTGGAAAGTAAAGGATCTTATTTCTTGAGGGTGTACTTTCAACACTGTACTGTATCGATTTAGGTTACAGTAGCTGTAAGCCTGGTAGTTCTGTTTTTAGCTTGGTTTCCAGCTGTACTTCACTCAAGGAAAGACTTGTTGATTGGTGTGTTCTTCTGACGTTAGTCTTCAATTTAGTCATATTCCCCTGCCTTTCAGGTCTGATTTCTGACAATTTAGACTGCTGTTGTTTCTCTCTTCGTTCTTTTACACAGTAACATTCTAAACTAAGAAGCTGATTGTGATTGGTATCTGTGACAGACAGATTCAGGGTGACCAAGAACTATAAGTTTTTCATGAAAACATTTTATTTTCCAACAGATTCCAGGAATGTGGGGTCTTTTTTTACATACAGCACATTCTTGAGTCCTGAGAGGAAGTCTCAGATCTTGCATTACTTCCATTAATATATTCTTATTCCTCATAGATACAGGCTAGAGCATATAATTGTCTTCTGTAGGAATTGATTTCTTATCTTCCAGGTAATAAGTACTTCTTATTTCTAGTGATGCTTGGCCACCTCCTTCTCTACTGTCTAAAACTACATCTATTTTTTGTGACACCAGGAAGTACATTTTCTGCCTCACTGGGCTCTTCACATTGCCTTTTAACCATTCTTTTCCCAACTGCTGCTATTGCATTTGGAAGGAAAATTATCTCCTGATAGTAACACAGGTTAACCAGCTCTTTGTTTTTAAATAATAACACTTGTTAGAAAAACATACGTGTCATGTGGAATCACTGCCCCTATCACTCTAATCTTCCTGCATGATGTATAAATTCTGCTGACAGTCTTCAGAGCTGGATAATGCTCCTTCTAATAGCTTTTTCAGCTGTAACTGGATTTGCAGTTGGATAACCTGAAACAAAATAAGTTTTAAAGCACTGTAAGGAATATTGGCAGTGGGATAAAAATCCTGCCTTGCAATTTTGTAGGTGCTCTTTTCAGATTGTCGAATGTCCACTTAATGTTTTTTTAGTTGTGAAGAGACACTTGATTAAACAGCTTCCAGACCTTGTCCTCTGTGAAGAGGAAAAGGTAAGAAGGGGAAGTTCTTTACACAAACTATAACTTTTTTTTTTTTCAGAATGTAATTTCTTTGTACCTCTTCAGCCTTTCAGTAATAGTTACCGTAAAATGTGCTTAGTCAACTGATTTGGAGAATATGCTTGAGAAAGATGAAAGAATTAATCAAAGGAGTGAAAAATTTAGAATTAGGTCAGAAGAGGGTCATCTTTGGGCTACTGTAGGAGGAAAAATGTTTTTACAGTTTGCATTTTGCGTAACTGGTTATTGCAGATATGAAAAGAGCTTAATCTTGAGACTTGTGTTAGTGTAACTGTAGGTACTGGTAAGAGATACAACAGCTAACTTGTCACAAACAAGTTCCTGATAAGAGATGCACGACAGGTATCTGTTAAACAGGGAGGGGTGGTGGGAAAAGCTTTCATGGTTAAGGCTTGTGCAGAATAGGCACCCTGGTTTAAAAGAGCTGGTGAGGGTTTGTTGGTTTGTTTTTTAAACCTGACCCCAGCACAGTCCATGGAGCACAGTATTGCCATTTACAAGCACTAGAGCACCTGATTACCTTCATATTTTTAAGGACTATTTCTGTTCATGGAATAATTTCGGGCAAAGGGGACTGCTAGAGATCATGCAGTCCAACTGACTGATCCAAGTAAGACTAACTTCAGTTTGATCAGGAAGCTCAGAGCTTTGTCCTGTCAGCTTTAGAAAATCTGTAAGAATGGAAATTACAGTTTTTGTAGACAACCTGTCCTTCTGCTTCACCACTTTCATTGTGAATGGTTTTCCCCTAATTTTATTGGAATTTCTCTGGTTATTACCTCTTTTCTCTGCTCCCCACTAAGAAACATCTGACTCCATCTTTCCTCTAACTCAGTAGAGAAGGCTGAAGATGGCAATTAGATCTTCCTTCACCTCATCTTCAGATTGTAAAAATCCCATGTTCCCAAATTCTCCTACATCAAGTCCTTCATCTCCTTCATCCCTGACTCCAGACTACCATCTTACACCCCTGGACTTGCTTCTGTCTTCTGCTGAGAATGCCCCTAAACCAAGCCCAGTGCTGCAGATACAGTCTCACAAATGTTCAACAGAGGGGAACAATCACTTCCTTTGACTTGCTGACTACAGTTTTGCTGATGCAGTTTGCCCTTCACAGTTCTAATTCCCTTCTAGGTCTCTTCATTTGCCTGTAACCAGCAGTTTTTTCATCCATGTGATGAAGACTTATATATATTTTATAAAGAATTCTTGACATGAAGTGTTGCTAAAGTTGTAACTTGTTTATTATGAGTAAAAACATGTGGCATAGAAAATGATTGCTCTGTTTGAGTTTTGCATGTACTAACAGCAAATTAACTGGGGAGCTGTAAACAAGTGGAGCTCTTCCTGCAGAGCAGCTGTTTGCTTACTGCTGAAATTTGTGAAACATTGAAGCTCTGTTTGTAAATGACTGGTTTTGTTCAAGTTTTTAGCAATGCTTAGGAAAAAATGTTTCTTGTTGGAGAAAATCCATGTTCTTATATGCCCAGGCATGGGGAAACACAGAGTATTAAAGGAAAAGTAAACTGTATTTCTTCCTGAATAGAAGGAACACAGAATTCCCAGTCCTGTCACAGGAGCCATCAGCCCATCAAAGGTCCATCTACACAAGCCCAGGGACACAGAGGCAGGTGGGGAACTGAAATTATGGGCTTAGACAAAAGGACACCCTGTCCAGGCCCCTCCTAGGGCTGTCCCAGGAGAGCCTCAGCCCCATTGTCCAGGCAGGAAACCCATCATGTCAAACTAACACTGAAGCAATTTTTGGACTGAGGGGAGTTGCTGCATATGAGACACATCATGGGATACAGGGAAAGAGGCTTATTATGGGACATTTGGGGGAGGAACTAAAAGTGGAAGAAGGGATGAGTATAAGTGATTTGATGAGGAACAAGTGTGGGGAAAAACAGGGAGTTAAGGGGATAAAAGGGCCAGTTAGATGTAAATAGTTTGCTGGTTGGTACATTTGTCTAATCTGTTTCTAATCAGTAATGTCTATTGTATTTTCATACTGAACTACATTCTAACTCCTTCCTGGGGGAAGGGCTCTCTGTTCAATGTGTATGGGAGAGTGGGAGTCTGAGTAACAGCAACTGGAGTCACGGTTTGGTGACACAGGGCCTGGGTGTCTGTGGTGCCAGCAACAGGAGACCTGAGTGAGCAGACTTAAGTACCAGCCATGGGAGTGGGACTGTGGGTCACAGGACCTGTGTGTCCTCTGTGCCAGCAGCTGGCCTGGGATCATGGGACAGAGCACTTGAGGGCCAGGAACTGGAAAGCAGAGATGAGTTAAAGCCAATGCAACCCACGGGGGTGGGACTAGGAGTCGGAGACCTGTGTGCCTGTGGAGCAAATGCAGGTGTGTGAGTATGCAAATGCCATCAGGGATCAAGCTGGACTAGCTGTGGAGCAGGTGCTGTAGCCCGGGAGCCATATATATCTATATATATCTATATATTTCCACAGATATATATGATATATGTATCTCTAGCAGAGCTCTGTGGTGCTCAGCTGGGGAGGGGAGTGGGCTGGCTGCCTGCAGTGCTCTGTGTGCCTGTGACCTGTGTGTGTGTGCTGGCTGTGGGTGCTTACCAGGAATACATCTTCAGCCTTGCTGCTGGTGGGATCTGGAGAGCGGAGCTGCAGCAGCTGCACTTCTCTCAGGCCATCTTATCAACATGACATATTTTCTCCTTGTTTACAGCACTTGAAATTTAGTCAATGTGGAACTGTCCCTCTAAAGAAAAAATAATTTGTTAAACTGATGATAAACTCTGCTTTGGAATCACTTTTTCTTAAAATATCTGTTCATTGAATTTATTCTTTGTTACATATTACTGACAGCATTCATTAAATCACACTAAAGCACTACAATCCAGTACGTATCTGAATGAATCTTAGTAGCTAAGATACGTTTTTGATTAAGAAAACAACTGGTTTTGCTTTGCATGTGGTAAAGTGACTGGAGGCTCATAGGAAGCTGACTCAGAGCGGAAAGCTTTCCCCAGCAAAGCTTTCCCAGTGTGCCTGTAGCACAGTTGCCAAGAAGTTATCTGGGTTCGTTTCCATAGTAACCAATCAATACAGCTGTTTATTTTCTAAAGGTCTTGCACTTCAACTAAGAATCTTATAAACTTAGATCTTACTGTTTAAGTTAAATGCTCTGATTATTTGACTTTTTTTTCTTTTTTTCTTACAGCATGATGGGAATAGCTAGCTGATACTCTTCTTTACTAAAAATTTACCTTAATTAAAATATGTCAAAATCTTCTTTTCTAGAATGGAATTAGAAGAATGTTCAGTGGGAGTGGGGGCAGTTGGTTGGGTTTGGTTTTGGATTGTACAGGAAAGTACAGAAAAGTTTGCAATGTAAAACATACCAGATAAATGGTAGTGGGTGTAGGGAGCACGTTCCTTTTAGGTCACATGCTTGAATGTGACTCAGTGTCGCATCATCAGAACCTGCTAGTTTGTTGTGGTCATTAAACTGACTCATTTTAGGCAGGCTAGTTTATTCCTACCTTAGGAAGTCACAGTGCCAGTGAGCACTGTGCTGGCTGTCTCAGCAGCAGAGCAAAGGGAGCTTTTGTGAGTGCCCTGCAATTCTTTGCTTTCCCATAGGTGTGATGAACTCTGACTCCAACTTATGCAAAACCATAGAATTCTATCTGTTAAAGACATCAAGCTGGATCTTCAATAGTAAGCTACTGTAAGAAGTTAATATAAAACATAGGAATGTATGCATTAGAAAAACTGAAGAGAAAAAAGGACAAATATCACTTTAATATGTGAAGACTGTACTTGAATGATTAGAGTGGTAGAAGAAATTATCTCAGTTTCTTTACAGTTCCATGTTTTGAGTTTAGAAAGATGGGGCTAGAAAGGAGCTGTTGATCACTCAGAATCACAGTCCTTACATCCCGTTATTGACAAACTGGCCAACCTTGTTGTAAAATACAATAAGATTTTTTTGCTGCTTCTTCTCTTATTTGAAGGCTGAAACTTGCTCTGTGATTTGAGACCTTTTAACTTTCAGTTTTAAGTGAGTGTTTGGTTGTACTTTATTTTGGTCCTAACCACTTTTCATTTGACTTAAAGTTATTTGGTCTCTCAAGTGTTTGAAACACCAGTGTATTTTTATTATATGCCATTTTTTCTTATAAGATACCAGAGTTTTCCTGTACCTGTTCATTTTGGAGTCTATTCTTGCTTTGTTGGCCCAACAGAATAACGTGTTCTGTCTGAACCTTACAAAATAACATTAATATAACTGAGAGCTTTCTACATTTTTGCCTTTTTCTCAGCTGCATCATACTGGCAGACTGCTATCCTCCTGTGAGGAACAAATCCGTTCAGATATGTCATCTTGCTCTCAAATGGTAATCTGCGTATGTAGCTGAAATTCTGGTTTGCCCCAAGTTCATTCCGTTGGGTCTGGTTATTCCACATCATGTCCTTTCTGCTTTTCCAAGTCTCAAATGTAACTAGTTCTGCTTGTATGATGCTCCCTTTCTCTGTATTAAAAAACTACTTGTCAAAGACAGTATCTTGAGCACAGTGCAAAGCTCAGTGACTTGGAAGACAGTGCCTGAGAGCTAATGTTCAGGAAAACGTCAGTCTCCCGAGGCAAACTGGAGAAATTATGGTCTCATTCATTTGCAAAAACAAATGGCTGTTTAATTTTTCTGTAGGTCTTATTGTGTTCAAGGTTTGAAACAGTTACTGGTCAAAGAGAAGAATGGAGGATTATTATAATTCAGGCTTTGGAACACAATTTGCATGAAGTGACCATTCTACAAACAGTGGAAACAGTGTTTGTTCTTGAGCTGTCTTACTGCAGTTAATGGTTCTGAATGTATATGCAACTAATACTAAGTGTATGCTCTCTCTTTGCAGGGAGGTGGTGCAGGCAAACTGTGTCCGCTGGAAGAAAAAGTTCTTATTTATGTGTAAAATCAGTGCCAGTGCCACAACAGGGATTCTGGATACTTGCACGTGCAGGGTGTCTGTACGGAAGGTAAGTAGCTCTTTTCCCCTCCTCTCCTCTTTCCTTGCTCCTTCTTCACTTGTTTTAATTTTGGAATGTCTGATAAACTTCATAAGGCAAATTTTAGCTGCAACCATGTTGGGTATTCCTTTTGTCAAAATTTTGTGGTAATGTTATTAATTACCTTACTTTGACTAATTCATGGGGGTTTTGTGTTCTTTTTGAAAAGAACACTTTTTTCCAGCAGGGCATCAAAGGAATCCCCCATCAGTGTTTATAAAGTTATCAAACTTTATAAAGATTGATACTTCCATCAAGCAGCAGTAAGCTTAGATGCCTTGAACTATGCTAAGTACCAGAATTTTGTACACAGCACATCCTACCTTTGGGGCCACACCTTGCAAGAGCCAAATGGCATCAGGCAATCGCTTTTCCCCCTCTGCAGGATGACAGTCTCCTGCTGGCCTGCACCAAAGGCATTATGAATACTAAGTTCTAAATGACAACAACACAGTCTAGCATGTGTGGTGAGGTATTTTAAAACAAAGATTAGTATCTGCTTTTCTAAAAAAACCAACCAAACAAAACAAAGGAAAATCATGAGTCAGTATCTTTAATGGCTTAATGGTGTGTCTTTTTTCCTTTTTTTTTTTCCTAGGAATTAAAAGGAGGAAAGGCATATGCAAAGGTAAATTGAGATGTAGGTAATTTTGCCTACAGATAAGCTTTTCTTTCTTGTCCTTTTATGCCCTTTTAAAGTAATTCCAGAATAGTACTCTAATACCCATGATTTCATTATGTGCATTATAGTGACACAGCGCTGTTGGAACTCTCTATCAGTGCACTTAATAAGTATATAACAATATTATACCACCAATTTTTTTTCTTTCAATTTGATATGTGGAAAGGATTAAAAATAGCAGGTGTTTACATTAAAAAATAAAGAAAACTCTCCTCATTATCCTTCTCTTTTGGCACTTTAACTTTTTAACTGAAAACAGAACTATGCTGAATTTGACACTCAAAGTTAGTTTTCTGCTTTTTGCCTGGGGCCACTCCCTTTAATTGGCATCCTCTCTGCTTGGCAGCAGAGAAACTGCTGTTGAGTGTTATTCAGTGTTGGATGCTGCAAGTACCTTCATTTAGTCATATGCTTACCAATAACTTTGTCATTTTCTCTTAACAGCTGGGATTTGCAGATCTAAATCTAGCAGAGTTCGCTGGATCGGGAAATACCACTCGTCGCTGTTTACTGGAAGGTTATGATACCAAAAATACAAGACAAGACAACTCCATTCTCAAAGTAATTTGTTTCTTTTATCATACTTAAAGTAATAAGGCAGAGAACAAGTGGTACTACTGAGCACTTAATGAAATTTAAAACTTATTTGCTGAACCTCTTTCTAGAAGGAGAACTATTTAAAGTAAAAACAAAAGCGTTGTTTAGAGACAATCTTTAAAGTCCATGCAGTCAAAAATAGAACTTGTCCTACTCTTTGAAATGGAGCTGGATAGCTGTAAAAGAAAAGCTTTCAAAAGGTATTCTAATGGTAGCTGAAAAATGAACAAGTTAATACATTATATCTTTAAGACCGGGCAACTTCCTATGCATCTTTCTGAGAGTGAATCTGTTAATTGGCTTATTTATGCATAAGGCAGCTTCAACACCCCATGACTCCTGAGGCTTTCCTGTTTTCTATTTAATAGTAATTGATGTAACAGTTGGTGAGGATTGTTGCAAGAAGCCTCCTCTGCCATCCTCTTCCGTTAGTCCATGGAGTTAAAAAAACTGAGTAAGCTCCATAAACATGAAAATAATTCCTTAGACAATATTTCAAGCAATTTAAAAAAAAAATTTTCCTACTGAGACACTAGGCTAAGCTTCCCATATTATTCAGTATGCATGCACTTTGTGATTTCTTTGATAGTCATAGGCTGCGTCCAGAACACTTGTAATTGATGGCTTTGACCTGCCTAACAAGCCTTCTCAATGCACTGTGTCCTATGGCTTATTTACCTGCTGTGGTTTTGCTGGGTCTGATGTCAGCACAACCCGTTCCTGTAAGGCAGCAGTTTGCTAAACACCCTCAGCAAAGAACATACTTGAACACCCACTGTTTTAAACAATTTTCTGGTTGCTCATTAATGTTTTAGATTTCCTTCTCTGTTTTTCCCTTGAAGCCATCTTAACTATTAATGATTTTAAAATTCTCCTTGATCTATGTGTCGTTTTCAGAATCTTGTACATGTAACTATGTTACTTTAAATGCTATTTTGTGTTGTTTGCATGCCTACTAAGGAAAAAATGTAACTTTTTGGTTAAGTGTGACAGTTTGCATATGTGATGATGGCATTTTACTTTACTTAAATTTAATATTTGTGGCAAGTATAACTTAGTGACATGACCATGTATGTGTCACAGACCAATTTTTTTTTTCTTAGAGTGGGTTTTGTTTCCTTAATATGTAGGTTTTGATCAACATGCAGCTAATGTCTGGAGACCCATGCTTTAAAACGTAAGTTTGTAAAAAATCTAAAAAAAAAAAAAAACTTAAGGGAAAGTTTTTTGCTGTTTTTTGCTGTTCCTGCAGCAACCTTATATAAAGGGACTTGATACAGGGTGATCTGACTAATACTTGTGTTTGGAAAATGCACTGTTACACCTTTTATTCACAAGTCTCTTATGATTTTAAAAGATTCCTTTGGGGAAAAAAAAACACAACAGAAGTGTGATATGACTTAATACAAGAGAAAGCACGTACAGATGTTTAGTTAGCAAAGACATATGAGGTAACATCTGAAGGGGGAGGTAGCTAGGAAAATACACTGCTACATATTGAAGATCCTCAGTCTCATTGTCCTTAATCTGTAGTTAGGGAAACGTAATAGTTTTGCAATGGTTTTGCACCAGTCCAGCTTGGGTGATTCACCATAGGAGCTCTTCAGTGTCCCCTTGCATGAGGAGAACACTGCAGAGTCTCATCTTGTGCTTACTGAATAAATAGCAAGAGGGTGTTATCTGAATTTGTTTGATTGGGCAAAACTTTTCTGTATCCCTAGTTATTTAGGACCTCTTTTACTTTAGAGCAGCTTTAGTAAATTTACTTTAGAGTCAGACCTGTTAACAAATACATCACCGGAACCGATAAACAATTTCTCAAAGGCAACGAATCATTAGTCTGTTATACTAATAAAACGATGTGTTTCTGGTTTTTTACTGGCTACTACTAAGGAGTTGAAATTAGTACCTAAATAGCTTTCTGGTTCCCTAGGAAAAAACCTCTAACTCAAGTTATTCAGACTTGGCATTTTCTGCCAAACTGGTGATATAACCATTTCCTGGAACATAAACTTTCAACACAACAGAACAAAAAATTTATCTAATCCAGATGTCCTTTGTAGAAGGCAAAATAAACCTTAAAATAGTTTCACAATCTGGAATCAGATACATATTTTATGAAGAAGCCTAGAAGGCTTGATGTTTGATCTGGGATGGCATCCCTGAAAGCATTCAGCTCTTGCTTTCAGAAGTATGTTAGGCAGTTAAATCACACAAGCACTGTATTTCCAGTAGTGCTTTTCCTTCTTTCTCTCTTTACTTTCAAACATAACATAAGAGGGGATATGTTACTGTACATAAAGACAGTGACTAAATTATTGAATATGTCAGATCTGAAAATGTCAACAAATATCCATTTGTTTGCAGACCAACATTCTGTTCCCAAAGTAGAAAATAACAAAGCATTAAAAAAACTGTAGGCAACATCTTGAAATGCATTTTGATTGTATTGCTTGCAAGAGAAGATTGCTTTCACTATGTCATTTTCTATTAGTTTCTTTTGCACTAGCCAAACACAAACTTAGAGGTTTTATATCCCTTTGGATCTTGGTATTAGCTTAAACAAGCATTTAAGCTTTATTAAAAGGTTTTTAATGTTGAATCAAAATTTAAATAAATGTCATACAAGATGCTTTTTTTATTTTGTAGGAGGTAAAATTTAGAGGGGAATACATGGAGATGGTGCCATAGGCCCCTTTGTTAGGAGTGGAAGGGTTACCAGCCTAGAATCTCCTCCTGTACTGTGACAGATGAAACAAAGCCAGGAGTACATTATAGCACACAGGCAACTTGGCCAACTGTCACATTGTGCACATTTGGGGTTTTTTTTAACTTATCTTGTATTCCATGTATTCCATGAAGTACTGAATTACATATATTCTTAGCATGTAAACTATCCTGTGATTCATACACTTAAAAAAAATAAGAACTTCAAAACAAAGACATATCACTCCCCCAGTCATCAAAAAAGGAAAAGCCCTTCCCGGGATCCCCAGAAGCCTTAGGGACTGAGGGCTGAGCAGATGGATTCTGTAAAATGTCCTTAAGCTCAGTAGAAAAGGCTTTTTTTTTTTTTCCTTCAACAGGGGACTAGAATTGTAGGTCTGTTAACCTGATGCTCAGTATGAATTACGCCAACTTATTTGAAATAAGAACTATGTGTTAATCAATTTGGAGGGATTACAACAAAAGTACAGCAAATCTGAACCACCTTTTTCTTACAGGCCTCCTTCCACAGCAACATCTATAGCAATTGCTGGAGAATCAGAATCTTTGCATGAAGACAGGAAAGGTGGAGAAAACTTAAAAGTAGCACATCTGGGTATAGCAGGTAAATAATAATGCTCTTAATTTCTCAATGCTTTAATAACTGACCTCACAGCTTCAAGGAGATGTACAGAATACTTCAAATCTTAAAGGGATGCTGACAGTTGGCCCACAAAGCAACCTTCTTACATGGCTTATTAGTTTCTACTCCAAACACAGCTGAAGCTCTTAACCACAGTTAATTTCCCAGACAGAAAACATCTGGCACAACATTCTACTATGATACTAGAGAAAGCATGGTCACCTCTTTAATGTTGACACTGTAGACAAATCTAGAACTACATTTCATACAAGTCTTTCTAATTCTGGTTGTTCTCTGTTTTACTCAGATACATATTATGATTTTTTTTTTTTTAAGGAATGCATATTCATTAACATACACGGTATTTTTGCAGCACTTGAATCTCCAGAAGGTTTGCAGAAAACCAGTGTCAAATCTCTAATCCCTCTGGGAAATCTGATTTTTTAATCTAATCAAGATTACAGGCAAAACAGTAATAAAGCTGGCTTTAGGAACACTATCTGACTTGGATATGTTGCAGATATCTCATCAAAGAGTGCCTCTGTCCCAGATGAACTTGGTGCATGTGGACATTCCAGAACATCAAGCTATGCAAGTCAGCAATCAAAATTGTCAGGTAGCTGTTAATAATTTTGTTACAAGTTGTTGGGGAATTCTTTACTTTCTACTTATGTAGAACAATAAATGTACTTTATGTTTTAAAAAGGTTATGAAGTTGAAAGCTTTTTCCTAGGACCTTCAGGTGTGCTGAGGGTAACGCTTTTTCCTCTCTTAAAATCACAATGAATGATCTCTTCCAATGCCAGAGAGCTTTTGCCCTCGTTCCCTTCAACTATGATATCTGAATGAGATTTTCACATCTTCCACGTGTAAAAACAACTTGCAAATAGAGACATAGCTCTAAAAGCTGAAGGGAATGACATTTGCCATGATATTTGTTATGAAATAAGAGTTATTTAGAACAAAAAGAAAATGGCATGTGCTAGAATTCAAAACCTGAATTCCCTAGTTGATGTATGCACATACATTCATAGGGCTTTTGAAGTCTCTTGATAAGAAGACAAAACACGAATTCTGCTTTCAGGATGGACCTTGGCTGTCAACAACATACCTAACCCAACTCTCCTGCATTTTTCCAACAGGATATAGTACATGTCACTCTAGATCATCCAGTCTGTCTGAACTCTGCCACAGGAGGAACACCTCAGTGGGGAGTACCTCAGTGGGGAGTACCTCAACAGGAACTGGAAGTATTCTAGAGCCATGTGAAGAGTCTGAGCCAAAAGTAACTGAAGCTAATATTGATACATCTCCTGAAGATGCACCATCAGAAACGCAATGCAGGTACACTTAACCTGAAGGCATTATCTAGTAGAAGTAAAAAACACAAATTCCTTCTAAGAGCTCTAAATATATTTATTTTTGCAGACATCCTGTAAAGCAAGATTCTGTGGAGTCACAGCTAAAGAGGGTTGATGCTACCAGAGTTGATGCTGATGATATAGTTGAAAAAATACTTCAGAGTCAAGACTTCAGTTTAGACTCAAGTGCAGAAGGTATGGAGATAAACATTAGAAAAAATTGATGTACTTTACAGGCCACAGGGAAATCCACTCTCTTCATAGTCCCTGTTGCTTGTAATCATAAGGACTGTGCACATGGATCACTACATTTTCTGCTTCACCCTGTCTCCCAAAAGTTTAAAAACCCTTACATGACTCAGGGAACTTTCCCAGGTAATTACTTTAAGCCTAAAAAGAGCAGGTGCGAATCTACAACAAAAGTAGTTCCTCCAACCTACACCATGTGAAGTTTGGTTCTTCATTGATTGACATATTTGCATCTGAAAGTATCAGCTACAAAACTAGTAGATTCAAAATTACTTAGTGTTCAGTAGGGCAACATATAGCTAACATATTTTAATTCACTTGCCTTTTAGAGGAAGGTTTAAGATTATTTGTGGGCCCTGGTGGAAGCACTTCTTTTGGAAGCCATCATCTACCTAACAGGTATGTAACCTAAACAACTAATTCATAGACAATACTAAATAAAAATGCAATTACTCTTTATCTATATTCTTGATCTTTGTATCTTTTTATTTTGCATCATTTAAAAGCACCAAAAGAACTAGATTGTCAGCTTTTAAAACAGAACAGAACACACAGATTAGTTCCAAAACAGAACTGATGTGTCAGCCATAAGAATTGTAACTTCCAAACCTCCTGAAGAATCCCAGTTCCAAAGTTTTCAGATATGAGCAGTGTTTCTGTATCAACACAGGAAACATACACCAGTTTCAAATCTTAGCTCTATAGCCTTTCCACTGGAGTGGAAAGTTTTAAGTGTTTTAACATCTACCTTTACAGTATCAAACTTGCATGTCTTCCTGATAACAAGCCTTATTTTCTTCAGTTTGGTTTTTCTCACAAATTCTGTTTCCATTTGTTACATGGTTTGTTTCAATGGTTTGTTTCTCTTTCAACTATTTGCGGCCCTGTACCCACTCCTTTGATAATCTGCTTCAGATTATCTTCTTGTAGTTTTTTCAGAACAAGAGACATTTTTTCTTCTCTAAACCCTCTTCAAATACTCTATGACTTGACCTGAATGTATTAATCTTCTCAGATGAGAAGCATGAGAAACAGGCGAGAATATGCTCTAATACCATGTTTCTACAGTCCAATATAACTCAACATTTTTATCTCAAGAAATTAGCACATCATTAGTATTTCAGCAGTTATTTCTGAAGTTAGGTATAAAGGCAGCTACTAATGCGTTGAAAGTAATAAAATAATTGCCTTTGATACATGCAAGCAATCCTGATGGTTAAAAGATGATTAGTTGGCTTAGCTGGAAACTGAGCACACCAATGTTTATCTCAGATGACGTGTTTGGGTACAGAATACACTTCTGTAGTATAGAGAGATCTGTCCTAATTTAGTTTTACCACAATAGTCCAGGCACACTACTAAACTAAGGCAGAGCTTGCCCCATTAATTTTTTACACAGTACTGCAATTTACCGTGGAAAACCATCCACTATGGTCTGTCATGTGGAGGGGTTGAGAGAGGTTTTTTTAGAATGCATGAACAAAAGACTGGAAGATGGTTTTCTTGCATTCTAATGTAAGATGACTGTCACTTACTGGTTTTTTAGATAATTTATCTGTTTATGAATAAATTTGTATTAAAAGTATTAGCTGCATATGATATAGCTGTGGGGAGGAGTATCCTAAAGGTCATGTTTAAAAAATTATAGAGAAGTCCAACAGTAACTTCTTTTTCAGTAACATTGCTTTTCATTCTCTATTTTGGCTTTAGTATAACAAAAACCACTTAAATGCATTAAACTGTAAGTGACTCATTAAACTGTAAGTGACTCAGTGGTATGATAATAATCATCCTTTGCATTTAACTGTTTGGTTGGGGGGTTTGTTGGGGGGTTTTTGGCTGGGTGTTGGTTGGTTGGGTTGATTAAACAATAAAATTGCTGATCTGTGACATTTGTTCTTTAGCTTCCATTTAAATTGACATTGAACTAATTTCTTTCAAACTTTCAGAGTAGGATCTGGAGCATATGAACAGGTGGTGATAAAACGCTGAACTAGAATGCAAATGAGGAAAACTTTGAGCTCTGGTGTTGATACTTCTGGTTTTGTTTGCTCTGTTGCAAGAGTTGAGAAACACAAAATTAACTTGATGTGATATTTTTCTGAAAAGAAATGGAATGCCTCTTGCTCATAGAGCATCATCTTCTGTGGTATGAAGGCAATGTTTAACTGTGTATACCTTGTGAGAGCACTTGGACTGTTTTTTTAAGCTCTATCTGATGTTATTGGAATTAATTTTTGTGTGAAACATCTTTGGAAGCATGATGAAGCGAGTCCCATTTTGGTATTTTACACAAGAGATCACTTGTGGTGATGTACTTTGTTCATGACTTCATTAGAAAAGAAGCTTCTGAAAGTTGGTCTTAAATGCACCTGAAAAAAGTAATTACTCAATTTGCTCTTACCTGCCACTGTAGTCTTATAGAGGCTAATTAGTTCTATCAAGTCAGTCATTATCAAGCCAATGTTGTGGCCTCCACAAAACAGCCCAGCTATGTTTTAACAGAACTAAAAGCTTAGGAGTACTGAGCACAACTTTATTGTAAGGTTGAATGGCAGAAGTGAACTCCACACACATTTAAAAAAAAAAACACCACTAAACTAAATACATCTAAACCAGACAATAATCAATTGTGTTAACTGTAAATCAAGTTCACAGGTTTAAATGCATCAAATGTGACATGTTTTTTGTTCAAGTGATGAAAAAAGTGGGAATCCACATCAAAACACTAAGACACAGTAGAGTTTTAGCAAGAAAGCTGGCTTGATTGTTATATCTGGAGGACAGAAGCTGCTTCCACAGGAACTCGCTCCAACAATGCATGAACATTAAGATTCAATGGGATGGTACTGTTTACAAACCTAGTCAGTAGTTTACTACCACGTACATTTTTTTATTGTAGCTTAATCCTTCACAGTTAGTGCTTTGCTTGTGTTTTGAATGTGCCTTGCGGGGTTGGGGACGTACAGGGAGATTAAAGAATTTACTAAGGATTTAAGCTTTAAAACTAGGTAAACATCTATACTATTATTATTATTATAACTTGTTAAGAGAAGCACTTTATTGTAGACATACTCTGCACTCTGAAAAAGTTTTAGTGTGCAACATCTTTGTTGAACTTTCTTCACTATCTGTCCACTGTTGCATTAAAGTCAATGTACTGTATTTGAATTTGCACAAGTAGTGACTTGCTCAACAGGCAAGAAAGATCTCTTTAAATTTTCACTGAGAATAGGAAAGAATCCATTTTTGAAGGGATATGTTAGGTGACATGTGTAATTAATTGTAAACTGCAAACGGCTTTAATTTTATGTTTAGTGGTACTGTTTATCAGTAAGGCTTGGAATAAATAGAAATAGTGTGGTCACTTTTGAAAGCTCAGAATGCTTCAAATTCTGCTCAGAGTGATGTTTGACACCTTTTTATTGAAATAGAAGTAGGCCATATTTAATAGGTTAAATCTGAAAAAGCAGACTGTTTTCTAGAAATCCATACCAGAATTATTAAACTAATTTTTATTTGTATTTTTAAGGAAATCTCAGATTTTAAAGCTTGAGTACTGTTATTGAATATGAAGAATATGAGCAATTTCTCAGTTTCGGTACTTAAATACTTTTATTTCCTACTGTTGATTATAATCTCTTTAAAAGAATTAATGCAAAGATTCCATTCTAGCTGCTGTTAATAGAAGTGTGGTATTATCCATTTCTGTTCTCCACAGGAATTTTAAACAGAAACTACTCAACTGCTAGTATACAATTATCTGTCACAACATTATAGTTTCCTTTCCTGTCACATAACTAACTCGTAACATTGTATATTTGAATACATTATTTGCTTTCAGTACTCTTACTACACTTGTTGACAAATCTATTAAAACCTTTAGTAGCTAGATGGTAACTCACTTAAGTTTACTAGGAAAACTACATACAGTTTGAGGAAAACTACATATAGTTTGAGGAAAACAGACTTTTAAAAAACATTGTACAGCTACTTATGTAATTCTCAAGGGAATTTCCATAGCCCAGATTTGTGTTTTATGTTAAAAGACACAGCTAATTGTCATAGATTAGATACTTTCTTTACTAGAAATAATTATTTTCTTGCCTGAGCAGATGTTTTAGGGAAGTTGACATAGAAATCCAACTTTTAATAAAATTGTATCCTAGTAATTTATTCTTCTGACTTGAGTTACAGCTCTTCATGAAGTGATTCTCTAATTGTGTGTATTTTAAGTGGAATATAACCTTCATATTTAGGTGTTGTATTTTCCTTTTTGTAAACTGTGTTATAGAAATACTGGAGACTTCTATATAGTAAACTGTTCAGGATGTGTGGGTGGGTTATGGGGGTTTTTTTACTGTATTTAAATGCAAATCTCTCAGACATTCAATAAACTCATGTCTTCAGCTTGGAATCTGTTCCTAAACAATTATGTCTTTTTTTTTTAAATGCAAAAAATTACAAACTTAAATGGAAGTTTGTGTCCATTTCAGTTTCTCTACTCTTTTCAAACTTTACCCCTGCAGCTTATTAAACTCCCTCTCCAGTCCACAAAGTATTTAATGGCACTGTTACTAGTACAGTTATTTATCTGCCTCCTGGAGAGGAAAAGTAGTATGTCAGTCTTACACAAAGAAAAAAATCAGTTTTAATGTGGCAGGCATACTGGGAGGTTAATTTATTAAGCAAACTCCACAACTAGCAGTACTTGGGCAAAGTGAGGGCACTGGGTGTAGTCCCTGCCCACCTTGCAAATGACAAAATTAATCCTCCTCAGTTGAGTATAATGACCTACTAAAAACTTTTCATATGGTTTCTATAACTTTATAAATTACCTTCTTATTTTTTTAAAAAACTAACTGTGGTATGTATTTCTTTTCTCATTTATGCATTCAAAATAACCAAGCTTTCTGGTACCGTACTGAGTATCTGTTCTTAAATTAAGAAAAAAATCTAGATTGGTGAAAATTGGAGCTAATTATAGTACAAACTATTTGGCACTCAGATCAGTTCAGTAACCAATTATTTGAAGAGTAAGGATTAAGAGAATTAACTGTACCACATATAACTAACTTCAGTCAAAAAGGAAGACAATTTTTTCCAAAACTTCACCAGAATATCCTAGAATTTCTTTTGTGGTTGTTGTCTTTCCTCTTTGTTTCATGAGTCAACAGGTTCCTTATAGAATAAATGGCAAGTCTCATCAGCAAAAAAATTTTCCAGTTAATTATTTCTTTTTTAAAATGTTTTGCTTTTTCTACTACTGTGTTTTCACACTGTTTTAGCAACATGTATGTTATAAGGAAAATGTGTCATTTAGACACAAGATCTTTTTCTAATATAGAAGGAAAACATCTCATGACTGAAAACAAGCCCCACTTATATACCACTGCTGCATACACACAACTACTATACCAAGGCAAAACCATTACTGGGGTATGGATTGCTCTTGAAGTTTTTTTCATTTATTCTATTTGGATTTTACAGTTTTGAATAACAGCTGCACATGAAAACACAGAAAATTTTCAGGTACACCAGGGTTAGATTAGCATTCACAAGTATAGCACTTCTTAAATTTTTTTTCTTTAAAAAAAAGAACAGTCAACAATACCACTTTCATATTTCCATTCATCTGGAACAACATTTGGTTTTCATCAAGGCTGAGGACGTGCTCATCTTGAAGAAAGCACCTATAAATTTCATTCTAGTAAGAAAAAACTTGCCTTAATCCAATGTTTGACTCACATTATTCAGCACAACAACATAATTCATGTTATCATCAACTACTCTGGGAGCTAACAAGAGATTACTAAAAATAATCTAGTAATGATAGCTACAATAAGGTAATAGAAAGCAAACAGAAATATTTCATTTTCTTCATGGGAATTAATTATTTCCTTTTACCCTCTTGATAGTCTGCTTGAAACCCCTGTGAGTTACTGCTGTTTTTGTCTTTGCTCCATAAGAGAGAGGTGCTAACCACCGAGGGGAGGTTTAGAAAAGATTGTGTGTTCTGGTTAGCATACAGCACACACCATTTGACAGCTACTAAAAAACCACTTTAATTACTTTAACTGAATTTTGCATAAGAAATCTGTGATCTAATCCTCCTCAGTTTCATGTTCAGTATTGAACACCACAGCAGAACCATCACTGCTCAGTGTGACCTTGCCAGCAATGAGTTTGCATAACTTCTCAAAGGTACCACACAGTTGATTCACTTTGGGAAAAGAAAAGATTGCTGCAAGAGGTATACAGACCTCATTTCCATTGACAAATGGTTCCATGGCTTTATCAACAACCAGTTTTCCAAGATAGTCTGAAAAAGAGCTGACTGAAGGCTGGAATTCAGATTTTCTTTCAGGATCATCATCACACTCCTCATGTTTTGACATTAAATGGTGCTTAATGTTTTGGGCTGTGAAAATAACTTCACTGACAACTGCATTCTGCAAGTACTTCTCATCTTTCAGACTTGGATACACTGCTTTGAAGACCTTTACAACATACAAGAACATATAAAATGTTTATCACTATCACAGGGTCAGAGTTTTAACATCTGCTGTCAAAAAACCTCTCTAAAATGCGAACATAATTTTTTATTCAATCCTGTTTTGCTTATTAAACATTTTCAGATACCAAAAACTAGGCAATATGAGTTGATTTTATATATTACAACTACAATAGCAGTTAACGGAATTTAAAAAAAAACAAATACAGGCTTATACCTGCAAGCTACACTCATAGAATGTGCAAGGGGAAGTCCTGTAATTCCTTAGTTCTTTTTAATAATTCTCTTACTTTTCACATTACTCATGATGAGGTGCTGGTGACAGTTCTGAACTAGTTCTGAACTGTCATCTGGAAAACAGGACTACAGCATGTCATTTATTCTGTTTTCAGAATAAAACATTAAATATGCTTTCACAGCTGCAGGGGACGCTAAAAATAAATTGTGACATTAAAATATGTGAACCTGTGTGTTCTACACTGAGCTTTACTCTGAGGCAATTAAGGAAACTAGGCAGGCAAACTCATTCCCACCAGCTTACCAGGAAGTGCTTTATATCAACAGGGTACCAATGAAGTTCCACTGTCTGTAATTATTTCCTACTTTTCAACTGCATCCTGAAATATTGATTTATTCCCGTAAATTAGTTACATAATAAAAATTACTTTGATAAGAAACGCAGGAGATTAACACTCCTGTTTAAACTCAAAGGAATATCAATGTCAAAACTCCCTCCTTAATGGCCCTGTAACAGGAGATAACGAAAGCAATTTCTAGTACATGTCCATCACCTAGACATATTTCCAAGTTTGTTGAGCATTACAGACCACTTCAAGATTTTATTAATGGCAGTAGATGACAGGTGATATTTCACATGTATAGAAATTTGAAATACAGAAATTACAAATGTTTTTATGGCTTGGAAACTACAGAAGATATGTTTGTGTTTCAGTTCAGGTCACAAGTCATTTGAAGATACATATATATTTTTAGAGAAAGAACTGAATATGTATGTTCATTGAAACAAGGCCTCATAAAATTGGAAAAAAAACCCCAAAACCAAAACAGTGTATTTATTTTTGCATTATTACTTCATGTTGTCTCTGAAAAAAATTGATTTATACCACAAGGCATTTAGCTAGAAATGCCTTTTTTGCCTTTTTTTTTAATGAATCTGAAAGATATGTGTAATTGCCAACAACCACATAATAAATGAAATGAATGACTAGAGGAAAAATTATAAAAATAGTATACCTGGCAGAATTGAAAATTTTTATTCTAAAGATAAGAGTATGTTAAGAATGATTATCCATAGTGTTGTTTAGCAAATATTCTAAAAGTTAAAGGCCTTTATACAATTAGAAACACAAATCATAGAATGAGACTCTCTTGATCTGATGGTGTGTGACAATCAGAGCTAAGACTGGATAGCAATAGTAGTCCATGGTAACAACACTTTCACGTGCAGTCATAGACAATTTTACTATTTATTTATACCTCTAAAGGAAGAAAATAATACTTACTGTTTTGTAAACTGCTTCAGTGGGTTTCTCATACTGAACAGATCCACCAGATCGAGGATATTTTCTAACAAACACACCTATTTGGGTACAAAACCCAACATTCTCCATTCCTTTTGGTGGGTGCCCTACACCAGTAAATTCCACGGAGTAATCATAGCATCTAGCAGCCTCCAGAGCCCTAAGAAAGACAAATTATTCCAATCATATGAAATATTCATCTTTTCATGTGATAAACATGCACGCTCAAGGAGAAGCAAGACCCTGAGCCTGTGAATGCTTGTGCCCAATTTCCCTAACAATACTCACATGCCTGAAGATAAGTGCTGTCAAAACTTGCTGTATCAAAGCTGTAATCATATGCCTGCCACAGTCTGAGTCACTTAGTATCAGTAATTTAGGCATCCAAACATTACCATTATTTCTAAACTGTGTGCATAGAAAGTTCATGCTCAAAGTTGCTTAGTCACCAACTTAAATATATTAGAACTGAGCTACAACCTACCGATTTCCAAGAACAAAATTATTTGAGAAGAACTCATAAAAAATATACACAACCCAAAAACCCAGGAGACCAGTTAATAGGGAAAATAAAAGGGTGGTTTGTCGTATATGTATAAAGAGTAAAGTCTACCTAATAAAGGTTACAACAGGGTACATGACATCTAAATGAAAACCACCTTGTAGTACATCAGCCAGTGTGAACAAAACATGGGGCAGGGAACTAAAATGGCACTGTCTACCTGCATCATTCTCCATGAGAAAGCAGTAAACTAAATTAACATCCCATGTATTTTAGAGAATATTGCAATACTTATAGTTCACAACACAAAGACTTTGTGTTTACAGCTTAAAAAAAAAATCACTCGTTCAGTGATATCAATATTTTTAATTCACATATATCTAAAAGCAGAATCTAAATTTACTTAAAGTCATAAAAATGATCTCTACTAATAATGCAGGCAGGTTTTAGTATCCTTATGTAGGGAAAAATATATGCTTCAAGCTTTGCAAAACTACATACTCAAAAGTCACTGGATACTTTAAAGTCTGTGGCAGAAACAACATAATTTAAGGGGCCAAACTTCCAAGATACAGTTTCTTCCACAACTGCTTGACAGTTGAATGTTATCACAGGACACATATCCCTCTTGCTTTTATTTTTATTACACCTACCGATACTAAGAGTCAGACGGATTTCATGTAATCCTCTGTCACATACATACGTTTTGCATTTCATTGTGCCATGATCCACCAAACTATCCTCAGTTTTATCCAACATGCCCTGCTCTATGGTTATTTCATAACTCTGCTTGCACACTCTTACAGAAAGGTCTGGACTAACTGAGCACTTTGCACATACATACTGAGCACATTTCTTAGGGTTTTATAAAGCATTTCTATATGTGAAAAGGCTAATTAATACCTTACACTTCAAATGTGTTAATTGTAATAAAGGTATACAAAAAGGTAGGTAAAAGTTTTCAATGTTTTCTGCAGAGCAGCTACAGTAAAAGCAAGTCAACTTAACCATCAACTTAACCATCATAACCATCAACTTAACCATCATAAAACACAAAACCCACAGAACATGCTTAACTACTCTTACCAGCAAAGAAACATTTCACCAAGTCAGGAGGTGACACTTCACTGACAGGAAACTACATATGTGAAAAGGCCATTTGTTTCTCACACTCCTGGGCACCCAGAGCTGTCAGCATACATGTTCAGTGAGCTTACCAGCTTTGAAATTGCGCTTGGTTCCACTCAAATTTGTGATCTGGATGCCTATTCAACACCACTCCTGGAAGCAAAGGGTTAAATTCAGAATTTGGAGTACTGATCACAACCATGCTTGGAGCCATGAAACCAAACACCACTTCAGGAAATTTCTTCAGCTCTGATTCTTCCAGGTGTTCTATTCTGAAAAGAGTAAATTGATGTCTGTGTTTAAAAAAACCCTATGATACTTTAATCTTAACAACCAGCCAAAAAAACCCACCCCAAACCCGTATCTGTAATTTGTAATTTTACACCTAGCTCTGCAATATCAGCAGTGGCACTGTGGCCAAGTGGCCACACAGGGGTTTTGTCTGACCAAGTCTCCTCTTGCATTTTGCAATTTTTCATCAGTATCTTTCTCCCACCATATGCAAGCACCACTTGAATAGTTTAGTATGGCTAATTTAAGCACAAGTTAGAGGATGCTGCTCTTCTATTTGCTACTTTTCTACTTCTACTCTTCTGCTTGAAAGGTTTGATCAAGTCTATTTGGAGCATGGACAAAATTCCAAGCTGAACTCTAATGAACTTAGAGAAATGTAGAGCATTGGCCTAATACTCACAGTTCAATACATGTCACCAAGTCAAAACCAAGCATGCAAGGATCTTTATGGGCCACTGAACCATGATGCAAGGTAACAGTTAGGGATCTTTCAGATGGTTGCAAATAATCAAAAGGAAGAGGAGACAACGTATGCCTACAAAGGTATTAAAAATAAGATGTTACAGAAAGGACCTTAAGGAAAATTTTACACGTAAATGAACTAGTAAACACCCTACATAGATATCTCATGAATCTCAAAAAGGTTAACTATTTTACATAGATATAAAAAAGAATATCCAATACAAACACTTTTCATGACTACCTACAACAGGACAGAAAGAGCAGAAGTTAATCCAGAAGCTGTCCTTGATGTTTACAAAAATTTCCACTACATTTTCAAGTCACTTGGAAAGCCACTTGTAAGTTCTGATAGTAGTTCAACACTAGACACACAGTAAGTCTGATTTAGACACACTTTGCAGGGTTTTGGGGGAAGTTTTAGGCACACATATTACCTATTTTTTCCAAATAAAAGACACTGAGAAACCAAAGTATATGTGCAAATTTCATTCTGAAATACTGCATTAGACAAAATACACAATAAATGTTAAATATAAAAGGTTACTTCTCTTCATTCTTGAGAAAGAGCAAGTGATAACATCAGCATCTAGATCCTACATATTCACTGAAATTGTATTAGTGAGCTTCCAAGAAAGAAATTTATGTTCACCAGTCTGACCAATGCTTCAAAGATCATATAAACCTCTCATTTTAGAGGCTTCTAAACCAGACACCACACATTGAGCTAAGCTTTCCATTACAAAAAAATAAACGAGAACCAAGACCCCACCACGGTGACTAAAAAGTTACATGCACATTTCAAAAAAGATTCAAACTGATCTTTCTGAAGACAATAATAAGCATAAACTGAAAACTAATACAATGCATTAGTGCCTTTACAAACAGTGTATGTCTCAGGTGTGCACACCTTCAGGGCCTTTCCATGACCCAGACCTCTGGCTACATTAGGTGACATTATGGGCACCCACAGCCCAGGGGGCCCCAGGCACAGACCCAATGTAACCAAGGCTGACAGAGAGCTCTTCAACTGCCAGCTGGTATTTCTGCAGTTACCTAACTCTAAAACCTCTACAAGCAGTAATGCAACATGCCACTTGTATTTGGTTTCCGTGGCAAGGTTTTGCTAATCAGGGAGCTCCAGAGGTGGCTTTTCTGAGGCAAAGTCCATGGTTGAGCAGGGGAAGGACTCCTCTCCTCGAAGATGAAGCAGCAGCAGAAATAACATGTGAGGAACTGACTGTAATCCCCATTCCCTGTCTCTTTGTGCTGCTGGTGGGGAGGGAATAAAGTTAAAGTTGGTAAGGAGTGAGAGGTGGGGGCAAAGATGTTTTTAAGATTTGCCATACTTCTCATTATCCTACTCTGATTTTGATAATAAATTCAACTAATTTCCGCAAGTCAAGTCTGTTTTGCCCATGATGGTAACTGGTGAGTGATCTGTCCCTGCCCTTTAACTCATGAGCCTTTCATTGTATTTTCTCTCCCCTGTCCAGTTGAGGAGGGGAGTGACAGAGCAGCTTTTGGTGAGTACCTGGCCTCCAACCACAGTCAACCCACCACACCACTACATCAAGACAAATACAAACCTTAAAACACAATCAAAGAGCTTACATTTTCTCTTCCATTACACTTGCAGAGATATCTAGCCCAGCTAACACTTCAATGCAACTGCAGAATTTCAGCATCCAGAGAAGCCTGCAGTCAGCACATCCTAAATCTGCCACCTGTAAATTATATATTAAACAATGTGTAAATGCTATATATTTCCAAGCAATTTCAGAGATTTTAATAAAATTAAAAGTCCATATTTACATCAAAATAACTTTTGAATGATAAAGCATTTCACAACCAAAACTAAATGGTTTTTTCTTTTTAAAACATGTATATGAACATCCTGCAAGATTTTTTAAAAGAATTAACCTTTTGTTATTACACTTATAAAAAAGTACATGTAGAACATCCCACTGACACTGGAAAATGTCTTCCACATGAATAACAGTAAGGTATGATTTTAAATACCAAAGCTATAGCAATTTTCACATTCACAACTGCTTTTCACTGGTCTGCTCTTAAAACAGGCTCACCAGCAGCCAAGTTACCAGCAAAGAATCTGCACAAAACAAGTTTACAGGCTCAGTCTAATGTTTAAGTGGGGAACTCTGGGGATATTCAGACCACAAAATCAAATAATAGATATTTCTTTCTGTAAGCTTAAGAGATAGTTGGATACACAAACCAACCCACCCTGTTCTTTCTCAGGCTCAGTCAAGGTTGAAGCACATTGCTGTTCTCCCTGTGAAAATCCTGAATTGTTTCTATCCAGCTTATCTCTACCCCATGGGTAAACAGAAAGTTTACCCTCTCACCCCTTCCACATCCTAAATCAGAAAATTCAAATCTTTAAATACAGATGCAACACTGGTGAATATGTTCTATTTAAAAGCAGATTACAGTGCCATGACCTCATAGATTTTTATTAGCTACCAGAATTATGATTATTTAAGTGCACTGCAGGTGCATTTCTCATAATTTTTTTGCATGCCCCCTAAAAGATTAGCATCAGTTTCAGAATTAAACACTGCAGATTTGGGAACTGCTTCTGGGGGAGGAAAGGGAGAGGACATGTTAGAAAAGAGCAAACACTACAGTACATAATTTAATTAATTTAACTTTCCCAAGTAGTATTGAAACAAGAGTTCTGGTATATTGAGACGGACAACACAAGAAAGGGTCACAAGATCTTAAGCAAGTGGAGATGAGTGAGCCTCACATAATCCCACACTCTCAGTGTCACTTCTCAACTGAGAACAGTCATGTGAATGATGAGGCAAACCTGATACTGCATATGGAACAACCAACTCTAGAAAGCAAATCCCAACTGTGATGAAAGCAGCTTGAACCGAATTACTCAGCTTTAAATTAAAACCAGAATGCCCACTACTCTCCAAAACAGGCTAAGACATTTCTCTCGTTTAAATAGTCTCCTCTTCCCATCAAGTAACATTAATTATATGCATCCCTGAAAAACAACACATTATCACCAATTCAATTTTAACAGCAGCTCATCCAAAATTGTAATTGAGCTTGGTAATTGAGTCAAAAGGTTATCCGTGCATTTTGTCTTTCTGAGATATGAAGTGTCAACTTCTTTTCAAATTTATAACCTAGAGAGACAACAATACATACCAACCTTCTTAGGTTTGTATTTCTCCACTAAATCTTTGACGAACTGGTAGCGTTGTTTGTACAGAGGAGGTGTAAATAACTCGCGCGAACTTTGGGCCTTTGGGCCCAGGGCCCCCCTGTAAGTCGGGGCCGGTGCCCTGGTGTCCCAGGCGCTCTGTGGTCCAGGCAGCAGCCGGAGCCCCCTGTAAGCAGGGCGGCAGGCTCTTTGGCCGCTGCTTCGCATGCCCAGCTGCCTTTGCCCAGAGGGCCCGGCTCCCCGCAGCGGCTGGGACTGCGCCGTGCGTCGCCGTGGTGAGTCCAAGTGAAGCTTGGAGAGTTTGGTGGAAGTGGGGGGGCCTGTGGGGGGGCGGGGAGGGGCTTGGAGATGTGCCTCCGGGGGCGTGGGGTGCGGGTTGCCTTGGTACGGAGGAGCTGGTGTTTCTCGGGCCCACCCGCCTCCTCCCGCCCTGGCAGAAGCCGTCGGAGAAGAGAGCGGAAGAGGCGTCGCGCGGGACTATTTAACAATTTGAGGTTATTGACATATTCTCTAATACAAAATAAAGAAATGCCTTAAATGCCAGAATTTTTCACAGATCGGAAAATCTCATCACTGGGCACAGAAGTACAGAGCAATGAGGATGTGACAGCTCATAAAATACTTATGAGGGAAAATGTTATCAGGCTACTGCTCTCTTCATTGTCAAACAATTCAACCACGTATTGTGAGATTTAAATCTTCCCCTGCAATGAGTGCATGAAACCAATTCAATTTCGTTTTACTTTTACTCATTTCCTCCACATTTACATTCCAGGGCAGTATAAAATTAAAGGAAGCTAGTTTACACATCTTTGAATACTTAACAGTGGTGTTAAAGCATTTACAGTGAACTGAAAATAACTACATAGAATGAAAAAAAGAGTAATAGACCAGGCAGTTATGCAGTAAGAATAAAAGAAAACTCAGAGCAGGGATGAACACTTACAAAAAGGTCAATGCCTATGAATACACAGAATCCACCGGGTTGGAAAAGACCTCTGAGATCATCAAGTCCAACCCTTGATCCAACCCCGCCGTGGTTCCCAGGCCATGGCACTGATGCCACATCCAGTCTCATCTTAAAAACCTCCAGGGATGGTGAATCCACCACCTCCCTGGGTTATGGGCTGGTTATGTGTTCTTAGATTTCATCCCAAACAAGTGGCAAAAGACACCAAAAAACCTTGATAAAACTCATCAAAAGGGAAGACTTAACAATTACTGTGGAGCCTAAATTGAGGAGAGGATTTTGCAAATGAATTAGATTCTGCAGTGATCCCTTTCCTTCAAAATGATCTATTTTACTTTTACACTATGGAGCCCTCTCATTTATTTCCAGAGTCCATTTCTCCCCCTCTTTTCCTAAGGTGTGGCTATGTTGTGAATAATTGATGCTTCTCGTAGAAAAATATTTTCTTTATCATGTTGCAGAGTTTGGACTTCACCAACCCATTAACTCAAAATAAACTCCTAAGTATTCTACTGTCTGATCAGTGTCTGCATAGTGACATTTATCAGGAGAAAGAGAGACACAAGAAATAGTCAGTGACTGGAGATTCTTACAGACTGGAATAGTGACACTGTAATCTTGCTCGTTCCCTCCCTATACCTATCACCCCCTTTTCCAATCTCTATATTGTGTATGTCTCTATATTGTGTCTATATTTAGACACAGCTAAAACGACTGTTAGAAGTGTCCCTTGACATGTGTTCAAATCCAAACCACAGGTATTAAAATTCACTTAAAAAAAAAAACAACAACAACAAAAAAAGACAATTTAAGCATTTTCTGGTTCCAGGACATACAACAGAAAAGACATCACTATTTACTCAAATGTAAATAACAGGCACCGTGACCCGTCTGTAGCCAGGGTCTGGGCGTGTGCCCACGCTGGAGCCCCCTGTAAGCAGGGCAGCAGCCTGTTTGGCTGTTGAATGGTTTAGGATACAGGAATCTTTTCCCTGAGGTTAAAAAGCCTTTTAATACATAGTATGTTCTCTGTGTGTTAGTACTTCTCTGCTACAATCAAGTTACCTTTCAAACTCTTTTTTGATAAGCTTAGCGAATTGCATTCATTCTGTCCTTCACAGTAGGGCTTTTTTTTTCAAGCATTCAGATAATCTTTGTGGCTTTCTTCTTACACCGCCTTCATTTCTTCCACTGTTAGAAACACTTGACACCTGACTTGTAAGCAATATTCAAGTACTGGCTTCATCAAAAAAATTGCCTTCCTATTCCTACACACTGCCTTCCTGGATAGATTTTAAAAGTCTTCTTAATCCTGTTTACCTCACACACACAACAGACACAACAGTGTGTTGACTCAGTTGTTCAACATGATTTATAAGCACTTTTCAAAGTTGCTGTTTTCAAGCATATTGTCCTCCCCTCCATACTTAAAAATTTTATTTTTTAGACATACAGCTCTTCATGTGAATATATTAAAACAGCAGCTAACTGCACGAGTTTATTCTCTTTACCAAACTATCCATGTTACTCTGTGTGACTTCAGCATCATTATCTGTCGTGCTGTCAAATTTCTGTGTCATCTGCATATTTTGTCTATGGTGATTTTATATTTAAATATTAAAATATTTAAAGGGAATGCATAAAACTGGCATCACTTTTCTTATTGTGTCTTCCTTTGGAAGACACAATTTTAAACAGCCTCACTGTTGATGATTATTTCTCACTGGCATTATTTTTCTAACCCATCAGTTCCAGACTGTTTGTGCTACAGTGCCAGCTATTTCAAATGAGCAGTAGCATTTTGAGCTTGCTGGATTAACAAGCTAACAGTTAAAGCATATGATATCTCCACAGTAGGATTACATCTGTAATCTCTCAGAGAGTTAAATTAGGCCTATTTTCTATAAATTAATTGTATTAATTTAATTCTTTATCACTGAAATTGTTTGCCTTTTTCCTCTATTTCACCTGGATCATATCAAGTTAACAGGCCCTTTAACTACAAGTCCTTCAAAAATATTCCTAAATTATTCACTGGTTTCATGCTTCTGTAATTTTCTGAGCATTCCAAAATTAATCTCAAAAGCTGGTTAGTGTGTGTGAAGTGCCTCAGCCAAATGTGGGTTTTTTAAAGGACTTTCAGGTGTGAATGATCCCAACTTGATCATTTGAAAAAAAAAATTATTTTAGGAAAGTGGGTGCCACCTGTGTCCCTGAGGGGGAGGTGGGTACCTTGTGTACCGCTGAGGGGCTGTGTGACTCACTGAGAGGGACCTGAGTATGCCCTGTATCACTGAGGGGGAGGTGGGTGTTTTGTGTCTCTGAGAGGGAAGAGGGTGCCCCGACGGCTATGTGAGTGTCTCCTGTGTCCCTTTAGGGGCTGTGAGGGACACAGGGCAAAAAGGGTGCTCCGAAGGGTCACCGAGGATCCCTGAGGGTGCCCTGAGGGAGACCAGACGGGGCGGGGCGGGTCGGTCGCCGAGGCTGCGCTGCTTTTCCCGCCCCCCCTCAGCCCCCTCAGCTCCCTCAGCTCCCTCAGCTGCAGTGTCCCGCCACTCCCCGGTCCGTGAGGCGGGCGCAGGTGAAAGTTGCTTTGGAGAAATTCGGTAAAAGGTTGTGGAGTCGTCCTAGAGAAGATTTTGGGCTATTACAGAGGTAATACAGAGTGCTGAGCAGCAGCGTCAAAAGGGCAGCACGGTCTTTCAGTGGAGTTATTGAGGAAAAAGCGTCTTGAACTTCGTCACCCTTACTGAGGTAAGACAAAGGGGACTAAGAGTTTCAGAGAGGTAAAGCTGAGGGAACTTGGAAAGCACATGCAGGGGATGTTTTGAGGGAAGATGTCAGGTAAAATGTGAGGGACAGACTGAAAATCTTGGAGGGAAAAGCTGAGTAGGGGACATTTTGGGGGTTAAAATATGTGGTGTCCTGAGTGTCACTGAGGGTTTTAAGGGTCACAAGAGAAGGAGGCTGGTGCCTCCGGTATCACTGAGGGGAAGGAGGATGTGCTATTTGTCACTGAGGGGAAGGCAGGTTTCCCGCATGTTACTGAAGGGGGGAGGCAGGTGCCCGATGCGTCCCTGCGGATCTCTGAGGGGGAAGAGGGTGCCCCGAGGGCTACGTGAGTGTCTCCTGTGTCCCTTTAGGGGCTGTGAGGGACACAGGGCAAAAAGGGTGCTCTGAAGGGTCACCGAGGATCCCTGAGGGTGCCCTGAGGGAGACCAGACGAGGCGGGTTGGTCGCCGATGCTGCGCTGCTTTTCCCGCCCTCCCCTCAGCCCCCTCAGCCCCCTCAGTGTCCCGTCACTCCCCGGTCCGTGAGGCGGGCGCAGGTGAAAGGCGCTTTAGCGAAGCTGGATTAACGGCTGTGGAGTTGCACTAAGGCAGATTTTGACCTGTTACAGAGGTAATACAGAGTGTTGGGCAGCAGGGTGTTTCAGTAGAGTTATTGAGGGAAAAGCTTCTTGAAGTCCGTCACCCTTGGTGAGGTAACACAAAGGGGACTAAGAGTTTCAGAGAGGTAAAGCTGAGGGAACTTGGAAAGCACATGCAGGGGATGTTTTGAGGGAAGATGTCAGGTAAAGTGTGAGGAACGGACTGAAAATCTTGGAGGGAAAAGCTGAGAAGGGGATATTTTGCCTGTTGAAATATGTGGTGTCCTGAGCGTCACTGAGGGTTTTGAGGGTCCCAAGAGACGGAGGCTGGTGCCCCCTGTATCACTGAGGGGAAGGAGGATGTGCTATGTGTCACTGAGGGGGAGGCAGGTGCCCTGTGTGTCGCTGAGGGTCTGTGAGGGTCATGAAGTGCCCCAAGTGTCACTGAGGGGCTTTGAGGGTCAGTGAGGAAGAGGTGGGTGTCCGGTACATCACTGAGGGGAAAGTGGTTGCCTCGTGTGTTGCTGAGGGTTCTGGGAGGGTCACTGTGGGTGAAGAGGGTTCCCTGAGGGGCTGTGAGGGTGGCTGGGGGGAAAGCAGGTGCCTTGTTTGTTGATGAGGGTCACTGAGAGGCAATTGGGTGCCCCGAGTGTTGGTGAGGAACTTTGAGAGTCACTGAGGGAGAGGTGTGTGTTCTCTGTGTCCCTGAGGGGAAGGCAGGTTTCCCGCATGTTGCTGAGGGGGGAGGCAGGTGCCCGATGCGTCCCTGCGGATCTCTGAGGGGGAAGAGGGTGCCCCGAGGGCTACGCGTGTGTCTCCTGTGTCCCTTTAGGGGCTGTGAGGGACACAGGGCGAAAAGGGTGCTCTGGAGGGTCACCGAGGGGCCCTGAGGGTGCCCTGAGGGAGACGAGACGGGGTGGGGCAAAGCAAGGGCGGGTTGGTCGCTGCTGCTGCGCCGCTTTTCCGGCCCTCCCCTCAGCCTCCGGTGTCCTGCTCCTCCCCCGGTCTGTGGGACGGGAGCAGTTGAAAGGCGATGAAAGGTTGTGGAGTTGCCCTAGAGCAGATTTTGGGCTGTTACAAAGGTAGGGGTTGTTGGGCAGCAGGGTGTTTCAGTGGAGTTACTGAGGAAAAAGCTTCTTGAAGTCCGTCACCCTTGGTGAGGTACCACAGAGGGGACTGAGAGTTTCAGAGAGGTAAAGCTGAGGGAACTTGGAAAGCACATGCAGGGGATGTCTTGAGGGAAGATCTCAGGTAAAGTGTGAGTGAGGTGAAGTGTGAGTAAGGTGGTGAATAAGGCACAAACGCTGCCGGTGACACAATCAAGTGCCAGGGCAGAATTAAGGTTTATTACAAAACAATTTGGTTTAAATACAGCACTTAAACATGTCACATGATCTTCCAAACGACAATCAAGTATTGATTGAGCATGCGTGAGAAGGTGGAAAACTACAACTCCCATAATTCCTTGCCACATCTCCCCTTCTCTAAATAATTAACAAGTTGTAAAACAATACATTTTTTAAACATCCTTAATATAACCAATCTTATCTTATCTGTTTATAAAAACCAGGGCCTATCATCACAAGGCCTTTATTGAGCTGTTTACAACTTTATTGGTTTGTGCAATATTCAAGCAACCTTGAATTAGCCAGGGTTTGTAGATGTGTAGAATCTTTTATCTGAGGGTAATTTTGTGTGATTGGGTAAAGGCATCATCTTTATTTGAAAGGGAAATGTGTTGGGTTGTAGATGTTGTGTTTGAAGTAGTGTTGTTCGAGGTAGTGTTGTTGAATGAGTGTTTAAGATATCTTCCTGTAAAGTGTATTTGCATTCACACACACATACATATCTCCACTCAACTTTCTCATTCACATTCCGATGGCCACTGTTTCATTCTCTCCTAACACATGCATTCTTAAACCCTTTATTGTGTTTGAATCATGGAGTTTTGGGTTTGTATTGGTTACTGTTTGTGTGTTTCTTTTGGTTCTGTTTGTTTATTGCTTCTTTGTGATTGTTCCTGTTTTGAAGAAGTGTTAATGTAGATTTACACATATAGGGACCAGACCCATATCTCTTTCCCTCCCTTTTTTGTGTTTTTATAGCATGTTTCTCAATGTGTGGTGTGTTCCTTTTACTATTGTTGGTTATGTTTCTTCAAATCCAGTTTCTTCACTCATTTTTTCTGGTGATTGTTTCTGTTCTGAGGGAGGGCTAATATAAGGCCTGACACATTTAGAAGAGATCCTTTGTAATTTGGTACCCTTGGATACACAGGCATATATCCTCCCTCAAGTTCTGAGATCTACTGGTCCTGACCATTGCCTAGATATTAGATTTTTAATCATAACTGGTGCTTTGGAAGATGAAAGTATTTTGAGTTTTATGTTGTTATTCATACCTGCTATGGGTTTGTATCATCACAGTTTAAGAAATTTAGAACATATGATGCTTTCCATAAGCGTTCCTGGGGACTATATACCAACTCCCCTCTTTTTTGCCTTTGAAGCATTTCTTTTAGTGTGCAGTGTGCTCTTTTTACAATTGTTCTGTGGGTGAGTGCAGCATGTTTGTGGAATGGAATATCTTCTGATTTGCGAGATGTGTTTTAGCTTTTGTTGAATAACATACAGGATCATTGTTTGTGTTTATGGTTTTTGGAATGTTTAAAATTGCAAAACAAATTAGTATTTGGTAGTATCTTTTGCCTTTTTCTAGTGTGTGTTGTATTATTCTATCTGGAATGTGTGTGAATGGATGTGTCTTATGTAAGAGTTAGATTTTGTGTGATTAACAAGGAATTATGTGGTGTGTATTTTTCTAGGTAAATGAGGGTTAGTGAAATCTCGAAGGAAGGAGGCTTCGAGATGTGAAAGTAGCATAGCATGACTCAATTATAACATTCATAGGTTAATTACAAAACAATTTAAATGTCTTGCATGTATGAGTAAGTTGTAAAACTTACATAGAGTCCCGGTCCACGGTTTGTACCTTATTGTTCCGTTGTCTTCTTTAGTTTGTCCAGATGTAGATGGTCTTAGTGTCCCATTTACTTACTACATCTTTCGTTGTGTAGTTTTCTTTGTATTGGAGATTCCATTGTTGGTCCTGTTAAATTTTTTTTTGAATGGTTTACAGTCCCCATTTCTTAATAATATCAGTTAGAGCAACTGTAACCAGGTTTAATTCAGTCTCTCAGGTAGCTGCAATTTACAAGCAGCTATTTTGCACTCTTGTTGACATTATGTATGTTGTTCTGTGATTGCAAAATGTTTTGAGAATGTTTGAATGTAACAAATATGGGGATGTTTAAGATTCTATACTTATTATTTGAATAACATTGTTATGATAATTGCATGTATGTGGATGTATTTGAGAATTTGATAACTTCTAATAACTTTTATTTTTAATAATTCAAATAAAGCTACTGGGAAATTAATGAAAAAATAGGGAAAAAATTTTTAAAGCTGTAGTGTTTTGGTTTTGTGGAAATAAACTTAAATGTTTTTGGTTAAAATGACACCAATTTACATGGTGAAAGGCAATAGCAAGAGCTTTTAGGCAACAAAGAGAATTTTTCTCTCTCTTTACACTAAGAAGGTTTCAAATCTTTTTTTTCATCTTGAGTCCAGCAATTGATTGGTAATCAGCATGCAATCTATGCTGAAACAATCTGTGGGTAAATTTATTTAATTCAAATTTATCTTCCTAGTAAATTGCTTATATTGCTCCAGTTTTTATAATACGTGTAGCAATTTTGTTTGCTAATTGATAAAAGGTTTATCTTGCATTCTTTAGCATAACTAGAAGAATATGAAACTGCTAAACCTAATGAAAGTTTTGTATCAGCCAGTTTTATATTTAAAAAATATGAATTAATGAATATATTGGGCTTTAAAATGGTGAGATGCTAAATTTTATTCCATGTGTAAATGTTTTTAAACTATTTTCTACCCTTTATTTCTATTGTTAAGAAAACAATTTACAGTACTTTTAAGAAAACTGATTTGAAAACAAAAAAGAAAAAACCACAAATGTTAGAAGTAAAATTTATATTTTCTTGAAAATGTAAAATGCAGTGCTATGAGTGAATAGTTAATAAAGTTTTAGTTCGCTATGTTTTGCTTTCTTTTTCCCATATTATGTAAGAAAGAAGATTTTGAGTAAGAGATGAGAGGGGTTTGCTTGTCGTTTTCCTCACCAAAAGGCAAGTCACTTGTTTGTTTAGCCAAAGAGTTAGTAGGAAAGCTTTTATAGGAACAGGAATAGTGGTAGAAGATGACAAAATCTAATTCCACCCAGTTGTTAAGCAGTAAACCATTGTTATGTTTGAGGGGCAACACATTATTTCTTGTTTTGCAAAGGCAATTATACAAGAAGTGTTTTTTATCCTTTTCTTTAACTAAAAAGTCATTTGCAAAATCTTGGTTTTCAAAAGTTCTAATCTTTTTGCACTCTGAGACAGGGGTAAAAAGTATGAAAATCCATTTTTCTCTACCTAGAGAGATTGATAGATTAGTGAAGGGGTTTTTGTACGTAGCAAGGCTGTGTTTATATGGTTTTCTAGTGTTGTGTGTAAATGCATCACCTCTGTTTTAAGGAAAGGCCACTGTATCACGGATTTAGGGCTATTTGTTTCTTGGGCCACTTGTGGGTTTAGCTGCAGTGAAACTGCCTTTGGGAAAAATCCGCTGTTAATTGACTTCCTCTTTGACTGAGGCAGCCTCTGTTCTACAGAATGAGTGATTTCAGTGGGTCCAATGAAAACAGGGTTAATGTCTGGGCTATTGCTGGTTATGATGTCTCTGTTTTGTTTTGGGGGTGCTAGTTTAAGAAAACTTGTTAAACAGGTTTGGATGTTTTTTAAGAGCCATTGTGAGGTTACATCTGTTCTGTTGTTAAAATGTTTGATACTGCTGTCTTTGCCTGCCATTCTAATTGTTTAATTTGAGTATAGGCAAATTTATGCATGTTTGTTTTGAATGGATTTGGAGGTGTGTATTGCTGTATGTTGCAGCCTTGTGAGGCATCTTTGGGCTTGTGTTGTATGAGGGATTTGTTTGTTTTGCTTTATCAAGGCTTTTGCAGTGACTGTGTGTAAAGGTTTATGTGTTTCTGCAGTTGAAATTTTAATTGCTTGCTTCTTCTACTTGTTTAGGTTTGGCTTTCCATGCTGTGTATGGCATACTGTCTAACAGCATTTTAAAATAGTGAGAAGTAAATACTCGATTCAGGGTCCCTCCTAGTATTTCTATTCTTCCCCCCTGTAACACAAAAGAACCTTTTATAATAGTAGATAATTTGTCAATTAGTAAAGTTGTCCTTTTGTGAGTTAGTAAGTTAAATATGGTAGCTGATAGTTGTATGTCTGCTGTATTTTGCAATGTTACCTTTAGATTGTTGGTTGTGTCAGTAGGTGGATTGTGTTGTTCCAGCTGAAATTCTCGCAGCATAAAACCAACAGCTGCTATTGTTAGCAACGTAGCCAATATATATATTGTCCATTTTAACATTGGTAGCTTTGACTTCACTGATGGTCTCGGCTTGGGCAGGAATATGTTTTGTGTGCTTTCCCAGTCTGTATTCTCTTCTTCGAGCTGAAGTAGTAGCTGTAGCCATGTTTGCTGTTCTTCCTCTTCTGCAGGATCCAAAATTGCTTGTCTTCTTTCTGGTTCTCTCGTCTCACTGAGTTCGGTTTGCCACAGCTCAGCTAAGATTTCTAGGGTGTCAATTTCTAATCTTCCTCCTCCATCAGGCCGTCCTAGGCATAGAAGCTGTTCTGAGGCTGGTGAGGGCTGTGGGTTGGTTTCTTGGTAGGAGTGCCACGGTGGTGTTTTAACTGTTGTGCATTTGTTGTCTGTTGGTTGAACTGGTGGTGACGGAAGAGGCACTTTAACTTGCACCTCATGACAGGAGAAAGCTGGCTGTGTCCATTGTTCTACAGAAGTCTCACGGCAACTGCGCAGCCAAAGAGAGTTACTGGACCCCCCTGACCCCACAACAGCGGTCCATCCATTGCCTGCTCATCGCAACCCCTGCAGCTGACGCTGCTGCTGGTGCCCTAACCCAAGTGAAGTTTGGAGGGATTTGTGGAGGTGGGGGGGCCTGTGGGTGGGTAGTGGCTTGGACATCTCCCTCTGGGGGTATAGGGATGTTTTCCTTCTTGGGGAGGAGCTGATATTTCTGAGAATAAACTGTGTCCTCCTACTTTGGCAGAAGCGAGGAAGAAGAAAGAAGAGACTGGAGTGGAACTTCGAGGCAAGAGAAAAGAAGAAGAGCAGCAGCATAGAGCTAAAGAGTGGACCGGCGAGGCAAGAGCCAGGAAGAAGAGCGTCGGCTTCGCGCTCAAGAGGGGGCGGGAGAAGGGCCCTCTGGGCAAAGGCCCCTCCCTGGCATGACCCGGGGCAGGGATCCCTAAGAGTCCGGCGGGCAGCTTCCGGCTGCGCCGGCCGGCTTGGCGCTGGGCGACCTCCCTGTCAGCAGGGCCAGGTCCTTTGCTTTGCTTNCGGCGAGGCAAGAGCCAGGAAGAAGAGCGTCGGCTTCGCGCTCAAGAGGGGGTGGGAGAAGGGCCCTCTGGGCAAAGGCCCCTCCCTGGCATGACCCGGGGCAGGGATCCCTAAGAGTCCGGCGGGCAGCTTCCGGCTGCGCCGGCCGGCTTGGCGCTGGGCGACCTCCCTGTAAGCAGGGCCAGGGCCTTTGCTTTGCTTGGCGTTGGCCTTTTGCCATCGCGCTCCTGTGGCTGCCCGGAGAGAGGGGCAACCGCCCTGTAAGGAGGGCGAGGGTGCCCGCCTCCGCGCCCGAGGGGGGAAACGGAGCTCTCCCGGACCCCCAGCCCGCCCGCCCTGTAAGCAGGGCAGGGCTTTTTCCCTTGGCACCTTTGGTGCCTGCTGGCGGCCCCTGGCCAGAGTGACCCCCCGTAGTCGGGGTGCGTCACAGCCCGTGTCCCTTGCCCCTCAGCGCGCTGAGGCCCTTCTGGCCCGTGCGCAGCCCGGGGGCGAGCCCGAGGCTCTCCTGTCCTGCTCGGCGGCAGGGCCGGCTCCCCACGGCTCGGCGCACAGAGCTTGCTCCCTCTTCTGGGACGTTCCCCCTTTGTGTGCTCGTCTTGTCGGTGTGAGTGAGCGAGCGAGCTGGTCCCTCCTGTAGCCCCCGTAGAGATGTAGGCAGCGTAGCTTGGACTTCCCAGGAGGGAAAGAGGGGCTCTGTGCGCCAACCCGTGGGGAGCCAGCCCCGCCGCCGAGCAGGAGAGGAGAGCCTCGGGCTCGCCCCCGGGCCGCGCACGGGCCAGAAGGGCCTCAGCGTGCTGAGGGGCTTGCCCCTTGTTCCCGAGGACGGAGCGAAGCCCGTTAGGGGCGGCGCGGGCACCGCCACCCGCGCCGCGGGGCTGCCCGTCCTGCTGGCGACGTGCCAGCGTGGGCCTCCCCCCGTCCTCGGGGCTGGGGGCCCTGTCCCCGGCGGCCTTAGGCCGCGAGGCCGTTGTTGGGAGTGCCGGGCCTCGGGGGGGCGGCCCCCTAAGTGGGGCTTTGTGCGTCCCCCCTGCTCGGCGGGCGGTTGGAGGGACCCCCTGTAATCAGGCGGGTGTCCCGCGGGGTCCCCCGGCCTCTCACAGGCGTGGGGCTGGGCGTGTGCCCTCCCTGCCCTCGAGGCCCAGCTCAGGGCCTTAGGCCACGAGCCCCAGTGCCTGGCCCTTGAGCCAGGTACTTGATGCTGCGGGGGAAGGCCGAGCTCCGTGGCTCCCTGGGTGTGGACCCGCCTGTAAGCAGGGTCCGGGTCTGGGAGCCTTTGCGCTCCCTCAGCTGGCAGCCTGTGCGGGGCGACCGCCCCGTTAGCGGGGAGCGGGTCAGGTGCCCCCCGAAGCGGAGAGAAGGAGCCTCCGCAGGCCTTTGGGCCCAGGGCCCCCCGTAAGTCGGGGCCAGTGCCCTGGTGTCCCAGGCCCTTTGTGGTGCAGGCAGCGGCCGGAGCCCCCTGTAAGCAGGGCGGCAGCCTCTTTGGCCGCTGCTTCGCATGCCCAGCTGCCTTTGCCCAGAGGGCCCGGCTCCCCGCAGCCCGGGGGGGACTGCGCCGTGCGTCGCCGTGGTGAGTCCAAGTGAAGCTTGGAGAGTTTGGTGGAAGTGGGGGGGCCTGTGGGGGGGCGGGGAGGGGCTTGGAGATGTGCCTCCGGGGGTGTGGGGTGCGGGTTGCCTTGGTACGGAGGAGCTGGTGTTTCTCGGGCCCACCCGCCTCCTCCCGCCCTGGCAGAAGCCGTCGGAGAAGAGATCGGAAGAGGCGTCGTGAGGGAGGGACGGCAGCGCCGACGCGGGAAGACGCCGCGGTGAGAGCAGCTGAAGTTGGGGGGTGGTGTGGAGGTGTGGGGGTCCTGCGAGTGGGCGGGCGGGTGGTGGCCGGGGCAGCTGCCTCTGGGTCCTGCGAGTGGGCGGGCGGGTGGTGGCCGGGGCAGCTGCCTCTGGGTCCTGCTTTCCTTCGGCGCGAGGACTCGGAGCTTCTGAGTCCGAGCTGCGTCCTCCTGCCTTGGCAGGAGCCCTCCGAGAAGAAAGCGGAGCCGTGGAGCGGGACGGCGAGGCAAGAGCCAGGAAGAAGAGCGTCGGCTTCGCGCTCAAGAGGGGGCGGGAGAAGGGCCCTCTGGGCAAAGGCCCCTCCCTGGCATGACCCGGGGCAGGGATCCCTAAGAGTCCGGCGGGCAGCTTCCGGCTGCGCCGGCCGGCTTGGCGCTGGGCGACCTCCCTGTAAGCAGGGCCAGGTCCTTTGCTTTGCTTGGCGTTGGCCTTTTGCCATCGCGCTCCTGTGGCTGCCCGGAGAGAGGGGCAACCGCCCTGTAAGGAGGGCGAGGGTGCCCGCCTCCGCGCCCGAGGGGGGAAACGGAGCTCTCCCGGACCCCCAGCCCGCCCGCCCTGTAAGCAGGGCAGGGCTTTTTCCCTTGGCACCTTTGGTGCCTGCTGGCGGCCCCTGGCCAGAGTGACCCCCCGTAGTCGGGGTGCGTCACAGCCCGTGTCCCTTGCCCCCCAGCGCGCTGAGGCCCTTCTGGCCCGTGCGCAGCCCGGTGCGAGCCCGAGGCTCTCCTGTCGCTGCTCGGACGGCAGGGCCGCTCCCCCCACGGCCTCGGCGCACAGAGCGTTGCTCCCGCTCTGGGTACGTTCCTCCCCCTTGTGTGCTTGTCTTGTCGGTGCGAGTGAGCGAGCGAGCTGGTCCCTCCTGTAGCCCCCGTAGAGATGTAGGCAGCGTAGCTTAGACTTCCCAGGAGGGAAAGAGGGGCTCTGTGCGCCAACCCGTGGGGAGCCAGCCCCGCCGCCGAGCAGGAGAGGAGAGCCTCAGGCTCGCCCCCGCGCTGCGCACGGGCCAGAAGGGCCTCAGCGTGCTGAGGGGCTTGCCCCTTGTCCCCCAGGACGGAGCGAAGCCCGTTAGTGGCGGCGCGGGCACCGCCACCCGCGCCGCGGGGCTACCCGTCCTGCTGGCGACGTGCCAGCGTGGGCCTCCCCCCGTCCTCGGGGCTGGGGGCCCTGTCCCCGGCGGCCTTAGGCCGCGAGGCCGTTGTTGGGAGTGCCGGGCCTCGGGGGGGGGCGGCCCCCTAAGTGGGGCTTTGTGCGTCCCCCCCGCTCGGCGGGCGGTTGGAGGGACCCCCTGTAATCAGGCGGGTGTCCCGCGGGGTCCCCCGGCCTCTCACAGGCGTGGGGCTGGGCGTGTGCCCTCCCTGCCCTCGAGGCCCAGCTCAGGGCCTTAGGCCACGAGCCCCAGTGCCTGGCCCTTGAGCCAGGTACTTGATGCTGCGGGGGAAGGCCGAGCTCCGTGGCTCCCTGGGTGCGCACCCGCCTGTAAGCAGGGTCCGGGTCTGGGAGCCTTTGCGCTCCCTCAGCTGGCAGCCTGTGCGGGGCGACCGCCCCGTTAGCGGGGAGCGGGTCAGGTGCCCCCCGAAGCGGAGAGAAGGAGCCTCCGCAGGCCTTTGGGCCCAGGGCCCCCCTGTAAGTCGGGGCCAGTGCCCTGGTGTCCCAGGCGCTTTGTGGTCCAGGCAGCAGCCGGAGCCCCCTGTAAGCAGGGCGGCAGGCTCTTTGGCCGCTGCTTCGCATGCCCAGCTGCCTTTGCCCAGAGGGCCCGGCTCCCCGCAGCGGCTGGGACTGCGCCGTGCATCGCCGTGGTGAGTCCAAGTGAAGCTTGGAGAGTTTGGTGGAAGTGGGGGGGCCTGTGGGGGGGCGGGGAGGGGCTTGGAGATGTGCCTCCGGGGGTGTGGGGTGCGGGTTGCCTTGGTACGGAGGAGCTGGTGTTTCTCGGGCCCACCCGCCTCCTCCCGCCCTGGCAGAAGCCGTCGGAGAAGAGATCGGAAGAGGCGTCGTGAGGGAGGGACGGCAGCGCCGACGCGGGAAGACGCCGCGGTGAGAGCAGCTGAAGTTGGGGGGTGGTGTGGAGGTGTGGGGGTCCTGCGAGTGGGCGGGCGGGTGGTGGCCGGGGCAGCTGCCTCTGGGTCCTGCTTTCCTTCGGTGCAAGGACTCGGAGCTTCTGAGTCCGAGCTGCGTCCTCCTGCCTTGGCAGGAGCCCTCCGAGAAGAAAGCGGAGCCGTGGAGCGGGACGGCGAGGCAAGAGCCAGGAAGAAGAGCGTCGGCTTCGCGCTCAAGAGGGGGCGGGAGAAGGGCCCTCTGGGCAAAGGCCCCTCCCTGGCATGACCCGGGGCAGGGATCCCTAAGAGTCCGGCGGGCAGCTTCCGGCTGCGCCGGCCGGCTTGGCGCTGGGCGACCTCCCTGTAAGCAGGGCCAGGTCCTTTGCTTTGCTTGGCGTTGGCCTTTTGCCATCGCGCTCCTGTGGCTGCCCGGAGAGAGGGGCAACCGCCCTGTAAGGAGGGCGAGGGTGCCCGCCTCCGCGCCCGAGGGGGGAAACGGAGCTCTCCCGGACCCCCAGCCCGCCCGCCCTGTAAGCAGGGCAGGGCTTTTTCCCTTGGCACCTTTGGTGCCTGCTGGCGGCCCCTGGCCAGAGTGACCCCCCGTAGTCGGGGTGCGTCACAGCCCGTGTCCCTTGCCCCTCAGCGCGCTGAGGCCCTTCTGGCCCGTGCGCAGCCCGGGGGCAAGCCCGAGGCTCTCCCGTCCTGCTCGGCGGCAGGGCCGGCTCCCCACGGCTCGGCGCACAGAGCTTGCTCCCTCTTCTGGGACGTTCCCCCTTTGTGTGCTTGTCTTGTCGGTGTGAGTGAGCGAGCGAGCTGGTCCCTCCTGTAGCCCCCGTAGAGATGTAGGCAGCGTAGCTTGGACTTCCCAGGAGGGAAAGAGGGGCTCTGTGCGCCAACCCGTGGGGAGCCAGCCCCGCCGCCGAGCAGGAGAGGAGAGCCTCAGGCTCGCCCCCGGGCTGCGCACGGGCCAGAAGGGCCTCAGCGTGCTGAGGGGCTTGCCCCTTGTTCCCGAGGACGGAGCGAAGCCCGTTAGTGGCGGCGCGGGCACCGCCACCCGCGCCGCGGGGCTGCCCGTCCTGCTGGCGACGTGCCAGCGTGGGCCTCCCCCCGTCCTCGGGGCTGGGGGCCCTGTCCCCGGCGGCCTTAGGCCGCGAGGCCGTTGTTGGGAGTGCCGGGCCTCGGGGGGGCGGCCCCCTAAGTGGGGCTTTGTGCGTCCCCCCTGCTCGGCGGGCGGTTGGAGGGACCCCCTGTAATCAGGCGGGTGTCCCGCGGGGTCCCCCGGCCTCTCACAGGCGTGGGGCTGGGCGTGTGCCCTCCCTGCCCTCGGGGCCCAGCTCAGGGCCTTAGGCCACGAGCCCCAGCGCCTGGCCCTTGAGCCAGGTACTTGATGCTGCGGGGGAAGGCCGAGCTCCGTGGCTCCCTGGGTGTGGACCCGCCTGTAAGCAGGGTCCGGGTCTGGGAGCCTGTGCGCTCCCTCAGCTGGCAGCCTGTGCGGGGCGACCGCCCCGTTAGCGGGGAGCGGGTCAGGTGCCCCCCGAAGCGGAGAGAAGGAGCCTCCGCAGGCCTTTGGGCCCAGGGCCCCCCTGTAAGTCGGGGCCAGTGCCCTGGTGTCCCAGGCGCTTTGTGGTCCAGGCAGCAGCCGGAGCCCCCTGTAAGCAGGGCGGCAGGCTCTTTGGCCGCTGCTTCGCATGCCCAGCTGCCTTTGCCCAGAGGGCCCGGCTCTCCGCAGCGGCTGGGACTGCGCCGTGCGTCGCCGTGGTGAGTCCAAGTGAAGCTTGGAGCGTTTGGTGGAAGTGGGGGGGCCTGTGGGGGGGGCGGGGAGGGGCTTGGAGATGTGCCTCCGGGGGCGTGGGGTGCGGGTTGCCTTGGTACGGAGGAGCTGGTGTTTCTCGGGCCCACCCGCCTCCTCCCGCCCTGGCAGAAGCCGTCGGAGAAGAGAGCGGAAGAGGCGTCGCGAGGGAGGGACGGCAGCGCCGACGCGGGAAGACGCCGCGGTGAGAGCAGCTGAAGTTGGGGGGTGGTGTGGAGGTGTGGGGGTCCTGCGAGTGGGCGGGCGGGTGGTGGCCGGGGCAGCTGCCTCTGGGTCCTGCTTTCCTTCGGTGCAAGGACTCGGAGCTTCTGAGTCCGAGCTGCGTCCTTCTGTGTTAAAGCACATGAAAAGGTTCTGCGTCTATCTATCTATCTATGTATTTATCTATCTATCTACTTATCTAATGTATCTATCTACATATAGGTATAGAGAAATATAGCTATATATAGATAGATATAGGTATAGATATAGATAGCTGTAGCTATAGCTATAGATATAGATTTGAATGAGACTGGCAGAACTTAGTTGTTTCTTCCAGTTTTCATTAACTGCTGTTGGAAAACAATAAAAAAGTTATAGCCAACGAAAATACAGAGAGACACGTGGAAGTTAGAGCCCATTAAACACAGTAGTGATTACAATCATAACAAGATTGCTTTCTGTTCAGGAAAGCTTGCTCAGCCAGCCAGAGGGAATAAAAGGGAAGAGACAGATATTCAACCTGCCTTTATTTTCAGTGCTCCTATCTTGTGAGTTTACACTAAAGCTTTATCAAGGTCTGTACTGTTGAAAACCTGTTCTGGAGAGAAGTTCATAACACATTACCACAGAAATTACTTCTGGCAGTGGAAACTTAAATGCCACTGAATTGCATAAATACAGGCAAAACTCAAGGCATCTACGTGCTGCAGCAGGGGTAACTTAAAATAACATATCCACAAATTGCTCAGTTGCTCTGGTAACAACTGATAACCAGCATTAATGCATAACACAGTAAAGCAATTATATACATTTATATCTATCTCCTCTCTACGAAGAACCACAAATACTGTTCTTTCAAAATGTTTTACTGCAGGGTATGACACTTGACTTGATATTGGTGTGACGAGATAAACTATTTAATTGGGGCTTTAGCATACTAGCAACTTATTTATCACAGTATTTGGCATTCCATGACTAGGGAGTCATGATAGATTATCTTTCCCAAAAACATTGAAAATGGCATCTCCTTTCCAATTGCTTTCCTCTAAGTCGCTTCTGAATATCCTATTTACCTTTTGCAATCTCCTTGTTTTTCTCTGTGTCCAGTCTCAGTTGTCCATTCTTCTTTAGATTCCATCCATATATATTATGAGGCAATTAGTGCTAGGTATAAACAGAAAATTTGGTGGGACAGAGAAAACAAAAACACTGATGTCTCAAAAGTTCAAAGGTCACAAGCAAAAGTTTCTGCAACAGAAAAACTAAGGAGAAAGAGAGAGGGGAGAGATGTGCCTCAGGATAGTGATATTAAGTGATTGGGTCATCAGGGAGAAAACAGACATTAGGAGTGTGGACAGCAAAGTTTCCCACACAATCTCTTGGGTTTTTTTCTTTGTTCTTACTTATAAGTAAGAATGAATATTATAGACAACGAATTCAGAAATCTCATGAGTCTCACTCCCAGTCATTATTTCAATGGCAAAATATAGAAATGAATTAAATTCTGTCTGTCCATTAAGAAAGGAAGAAATTGCCTATTAAGACAATTCAGAAAGATTATAAAATATTAAACAATAGAACAGTAAGGTTTGGGGACAAAACTGAAAGCAGGTATTCAATATAATTCTCATCTGTCATTGCTCATCGTGGTAAGGGGAAGGAAACGTGGGGAAGAACGCACACTGTTTGCTAATATTTGCTGTCTTTCCCAATGGCTCAACAAATTAATTCTCTAGCTGTCACACCTCATACCTGAACCTCTCCAGGGATGGAAACACCTTTGTCAGACTGCCCCCATTTTCTATGGTTTGTGCATATTAACTGAGGGACTTTGAGTTGGCCATACTGTTCGTTACCAGTGCCGTCCAACCTTTGATGTTCTCAGGGTACAGACCACATAATAACAGCTGCTGAGATACCCTCTGTTACAGTAGTTACTGTGTATACGTTTTCCTCCTAAAACAAAACTGATTGAGTAATGATTTTTGTGACTGATTCAGCCTTGTATTCTGTTCATGAAATGATAGCGACTGATTTTTTTTAATGTACTATTTTTCAATCAATACATATTTTTTAAACTTTTTTTTTCTTCTTTGTTGATCACCAGGTCTAAACCCAACTTGTCTGTTCAACTGTGGCTGTTATTTACTGATGATAAGAGTCTGAAAACTTTTATGAAACAAATACTAGATGGACAGTTTCATAATAGACGTTCCATACTGGTAAACTGAAATGCTCAAGTGTTCTTGCATGCAAAATGGATGCAAAAAATTGATTAATTTATAATCTCAGCTTGCTGGAAACAAAAAAGCATATGCATTACTTGTCCCGTGCTTTTTTAAATGTAACTGGTATATTGGTAGCAGCACAAATTAGCATGTAATTGTCAATATACTGCATATAGTTAGTAACACTGAGGATATAATTGCCTGAATTGTCCATGTTTAAACAGTGATGACAAAATTATATCAGAGCCTGTTAAATACAACTATATTAGTAGTTTAAAATTATAGTTGAATAACTGACAGTTAAAACTATATTAAACCTAACCACTGATGCCTGATCTATTTGGACTCAGGCCTACCAACTTGCCAGCATCTTTTCCAGGGATATATAGGCCTGTTTACCAGTATGCTGGGACCACGCATTTAACCTGAAAGTAATAGTACTGTGAGGATACAGGTGACCAGATATTTTTAGTTTCAGGGCATTCCTGAAAGCAAACATAACGAAGCAGCTGGTAATCACTTGGCTACATGGCCACGTTCACCATGTATAATTCTCTAAACTGACAAGCAAATTGTGAACTTTCAGTATGAATGTGAACAGCCCCAAGGGCAGTAAGGAGGGGTGGATTTATGAGCAGACAATGGACAGATGAGCAGACGATGCAAAACTATTTGTCTATGCTTTGATTCATAGAAATGAGTGCGCCAGGCACAATGAGAGATGGGCAGACTCATTACTTCATTTCATTCTTCTGAAAGGACGCAATATAATGAGGACAGAAAATAGAATATGCAACGCATTCTTTTTTTGTCTCTAATGTACTCCTGTGGTTTCCTTCATGTTTTTTTTTTAGCCTGTTACACCAAAGTTGGAAAAGAGAAAACAAAGGAAAAGCAGATAAAGGAGTAATGAATGATAGAAACTGCCTTACTCGGATTCACAGCCCCATCAAAGGGGGCTTGCACAGTTCAGGTGGTCTGAATTGGGATAGCTCTGTAATTACAGCCTATTGGACAGACAGAAAATGTCTCTGGAACTGCCAGACTGGATTTTTTACAAGAATTAAAATTGTTGTTGTAATAAGAGAGGAAGTGGACAAATATACTCAGTAAAGTCTATTAAAAATAAACCTTGTGTGTGTATGCCTATAGTTCCAGTTGAACTCTAGGCTGGCAGGAATCAGCCTGTTACTGAGAGGCACCACTGCAGGACAGCAGGACATCAAAAGGCAGTAAGCAAAATGACTACATAGAAGACTATTCCTCTGGCCACTGCACATATGCACAGCAGTGCATGCAGTCAGCAGAGCTGTCAGTGCTTCCTGGCAAACACAGACTGCCTACAGGCTCCTACAGGCTCAAAGTCACATTATATCTGTATCCTCTGTACTTTTCATTAGTATGTGTAGAACAGCTAAGCTGTAGTGCTGTAAAGTAATAACACTGTGCTTACCCAAACAATTAAAACTTACTTATCTTCCCTCAAAATACCAAATAGTGGTGGTTTACATAATGGCTTTTCCTCAACACGGTCAAGCAGCCACCTTACCAGAAAAGGCAGCAAACACCAATCTAGACTAAATAGTATGTTCATCCATGCAATGATGGGGCACAGCATTAAGACAAATGTTTTCCCTGCTGCAAAGGTCCTTATGAGGCAGAGAAGGGGCCCCAGAATATATTCCAGGACCTGACTTTGCCTCTCTGGAACAGAACAGAAAGATTCCTCATGCTCCAGCTCCTCCAAGCCATAGTGCTTTGAAAATATAGCATCTGGTCCAAAATCTAGTGAACTTGGATATTCTAACTGAACATACATTTCATAAACTGTATAAAATGAATCTGCTGTGCTAGTTGTTCTGCTCTAAGGCTTTAAGGGAATGCCAAACATGAACAGTTGAGTCTGGACCAATTTTGACTGAGGTGTTCTGATCAAGGTTTCAGCACTTTTGCAGGATATGTGTTTGATAGTCAAAATGTTGATCTGTCATTATTCTGTGGATTATTCATTGTCCGTAGAATTAGCCTAGTAATCATTTTCTTTCCCATTCTACTATTTAGTGTTACAGTGCTATTCTATTTCCAGAATTGTCAGTTAACATCTTAATCCGTCTGTCAATTAGTTGCTGACTGATTTAGGAAACAGTGTAAAAATGCCTGAAGTGAATGGGGCTGAAAATCTGCAAATAACGTAGGAAGGAGCTATGCAGTATCTTCACATTACAAAATATTTACTTAACAACCATCTTGAAAGTGTATTCTTTAGGAAACAGCTACTCCAAACAGCCTTCCCTGGTCATGGTTTAAAATTAAAACAAAACAAAGTAAAACCATAAAAGTGGAAACAAGCCATGCCATTAACTCTCCTTCATTTATACTATACAGGGTCCAGCCTTGTTCAATTTAATGCAAGTGTTTATTCCTCTGGAAAGATGGACTTGGCATAACTGCCAAGAATAACAACTTGATGAATGATGATTAGCAGTAAATACAAAATGTTTATCTCATGTTATGTATGGAGCCCTGAAGAAGTCATGACAATACTGTGTTGTTGACTTGACTAGCTTAAACAGACATAAATGTCTCAGATGGAGGAGGTGGTGCTGTGGAGAAGATGAAATAACGAACTTAAGATGCAGCCTCTTTTCAGACATACACTAAGGGTGATCATAACTATGATCTGCTTTTCCATTTGCAGGACATTGCTATCTGAACACACTGTGGGAAGCGAGACTTGAGGAACCGTATATAAGTAATGCTGCCTTCTGAGAAATTGTATTTGTCCTGTAAAGACAAAAATATCTTTCCAAAGTAACAAGACATGTTTATAAGTCAGTCCTGCTGGCACTCAGTTCACTGTAGATGCTCTGGAATATGCAATGCCAAATTGAGCTCTGGCACCTGAGCCAGTGCTGTTTTCTGCAGGATGCAACTGGTGAAACTTGTAAATGATGAGCCCCTTTGACATTCTTGTGTGATACATTTTAATAACTTTTTTACTAGAAATGTTTTACTAGACTATGCAAAGAACAGGGACATGAAATTCCTCAAACTCCATCTCCCTGAAGACACTGAAGGGAATACTGTTTCATTCTGAACCAATTTGAAATGTAAGCAAATGGATATTAAATGTTTTAGAATCATTAATGTTTCAATGTGAGGGTTTTTTTTCTGATGATGATGAAGTGCAGCATTTTGGCATTCTGGTTCTTATTTTTTCTCAGAACTCTATGAAGATGTCAGTATTTCACTTGTGATAAAAATATACGTTTTAATGATGGTGTCCTCCATTCTGATTTTTGCATTACTAGGTGAGTTGACATGGATCTACATTGTTTTAATAAGTCTGTGGTCAAAGTATTTTAGGAGTTAAACATTCATTAAATGCTTCTGTTAATACAAAAATGTTCTCAATGCACTAATGAAATAAGAAAAATTGAGATTTTCGGCCCATCTATATTTCTGTAAAATAAAACTATATTATTCAGACTACACTCTCTCTCTGTGTAGTCTGAAACTTAACTGAAATTCCCCTCTGCCAAATGAGTCTCAGAGTTTGAAGGAAATTTGGATTTGCATTTGAGTTTTAAGATTCTAACCGTAGGTATTTATTAAGAAGTATCCAGACACCACTGGAACTACCTTTCAAATCCTAGTAGTTGATTTGACAATCCTCATTAGTAATTTAAAGTAACATAGGGACATGTCAAAGCAAGATGAGAAGGTGTTTGTTTTTCTAGTGTGTGTCAGAGACCCTATCACCAGAAATAAAATGTGGTTTGTTTTCTTCTGATATTAAAAAATAATGCTTAGACAGTATATGAGAACTCTCTCGTTATGATGTCAGATCTGAAACTAGAAAGGAGTTCACGTTTCACACTTTCACTTAATAATCAAACAGAAAAAAAAAAAGGAAAGAAAATCAGGTATAAATATGTAAAATTTACTTAATGCCATAATGACAAGAAGAAATTCAGAGAGAAGCATTTCTTTGTAGTTTAGGAATAATGATAACCACAGTACTCAGTGGACTCAGTTTAAGGCTAAGAAGGTCAGGCCATAAAAAGTATAATAGAAAGCACTGAATCATGTCAAGTCAGCTAGAGAAGGTAGAGAGCGAGGACAACAGGTCAGTGCAGAGACCTGTCGTCCCAGCAACCATCTGATACCTGAAGTCTTGTCCTATATTTCATTTCATGCCTACAAGGCAGAACAAATAGATTACTACACCTAGTAAAGCAGAAACCCAGTGTTCATCCAAAGAGCATAAACCACAAATTAGTGAGGTTTGGGCAGTGTCTGTGGTCGATTTTATATGTGCCACCAAGCAGTCATGACACAGGACAGTGGGATTGAGCTCAAAGTGGAAAGGGAGACAGGAGACACAGAATCTGGAGTACTGGGAGGAGGTGTGGTGCCAGGGGGGCAGCACAGAGTTTCAGGGACCTGGGCTGAGAGGTGGTAGGACAGGCAGGGCAGCATTGAGGAGCTGTGCCCTCCTGCTCTTTTGGAAGCAGAGTAAACATGGTGGAGTAAAGCTTAGAGGCTGGAAGGATGATTGGAACCGGGTGTAGTGAGAAGACAACTGGCAAGGCAGGCACGAAGGAGTGAGACCTGGGGCAAGGGAGGAACATGAGAATGAACCTTCAGCATAATGAGGAGGTGCAGCTCATGGCACCACTTCAGATGTAGGATAGGCACAGAGGTGTGAGGCTTGGGGCTGAAGAGGGCCACCAATGTACCAGGTTAAGGATGGGCCAGAAATACAGTGAGTCCCTGGCATGGCTACAGAGAAGACAGTCTCCAGCAGAGCTTCTGTAGCATGTGTGCCTGCTGAGCCCCCGGGTCCCAGGGGACAGCTGCCAGGCCCCGCAGATGCTGCCGACCTGGGACAGGGCAGGCACAGGTGTGGTGACCAGGGTGCTGTGAGAACAGAGAACAGCACAGGAGCTATGGAGTGTTGAAATGCCCAGACCTTGGTTCTGTGCCCAGACAACCATAATGAGGAAGGAGAAAGAAAGAAATCACATAGAGCAAGTGGCAACATGCTCTGTCCCATGATCCACCCTGGAAACACTTGGCAAAAAATGGGTTGCTGTCTAGAGTGATTTGTGTCAAGTGGCAGCTACATGCCTAAGAGGCCAAAAACTCTCTTCAGAGCACCGCTGTGCAAGGCAGGAGACTGCAGGCTGATGATATATTTTTCTTTGTGGCAAAGTTGATCGAACAGTTTGTCATCCTTTTCTTCCCCCCCCTCCCTCCATCTACTTAGCTGAAGAGTTACCTTTAGTATATCCTCTGACATGGGATGAATCACATTTCTAAATTATTTTAAACTTCAGAAGTTAAATAGTTTGTGGCGTTGTCATTGTTGTTATTTTTATTATGCTTTTCTTTCTCCTAAATGTGTCCTTTTCCCAATTTAAAAAACATGAATGATATACTCCCTGTGGCCAGCTAAAATTGGGCATCTGAAAACCCTGAAGAAATGAAGCAAATTGACTCTTACGTGTAAAACTTGCTGAGTAATGCTACCCCTTAAAAAAAATTCTACTCTTAACTCTTGCGAACTATTTGCTATTCTTTCAAACCACATCCTTTAGAAACAGAACTTACTACTCCATGTTGCATAATGTCTGTGGCAGTCATGCTCTTTATCAGCGTTATTAGCGCTTAATAACTATACAAATATTTTCCAGTTCTTTTGCTTGTTATGTCTCTGTATGGTTACACTAAATGCTGTGTCAGAAATTGCTATGAATAGGACTGTTACATTCCTTAGCAATGAGCAGTAAGCTGCCTTTAGAAAGAAGAGGTATAATTTGAAAATGAGCTTTTTTCCCCCTGTGTGGTGCGTATATATGTACGCATATGTGTATGTATGTGACAAGCATGCGTATACATATACATACTGCTAATACATATACATACTGTGAGACAAAATACAGCAGTTCTGAATGTTACAGCTCACATGTCCTACAATATAAATAGAATATATTATGTATAAAAATGATACAACCAAGCTGCATTAGAGACACATTTTAGAGTTTAATGCCTACTGGTAACAAGATAGAAATAAATACCAAAATAGTTAATTTTGTGTCATAGAAAACTTAATAGAGAAAAAAACTATGAAATCAAAAGGGAGGAGCTGCTCTCTATCTACTTCACTAAAAGCTTACCATATCTTAATTCTGCATTCATTGTGAACCCTAAATTCCTATAAAAGTTGATAAAGAAAAATAAAGTGAAAGTTGGTGGTTTTAAAAATCTATTCACACAGGTTTGTGAACGAACACTGACACAAGTACAGCAGTTATTTTAGGACACTGGAATGGAGAAATGAAAGTTTGTTTACCTCAGAAACAGATCTTAGTGTAACAATAAGAATTTGTACAATCAGGTGATCCCCATGTCTTGTTTCTTTTGCTGGTTAAACAGATTCATGACTAAAGGTATCCAGAAACACACTGAGATGTGGAAACTATGATAGTATACTGTCTAGTATATAACGTCTAAATACGTGAGTTTATAAAAATATGAACTTAATTTTCTATCATTTATCAGAAAATGCAGTGAAATATACAGTATTAAAATATAAAACAGCAACTAAAGCTGTGACAATAAGAGAACACACTTTTCTATTTTAATAAAGTACCTTTTGAAGTCATATAACCTTTAGGCCTTGTCTCTTACACGAGAGAAACTTTGTCTAATCTCTGCATCAACATATATTTGTTGATTTCAATCCCTTTGCCAAAGGCCTTTCTCCACTGACCCAGGAGTTTTGCTTATTATGCACATTACTTTGCACCACTTGCTTTGATGTGTCACTACAGTCAATTAAATATTATTATCACTCCATGGAACGTTTGTTTTATAAAACTTTCAGAAAAAATCATGGTTCTCACAACTACATTTGAGCAGAGCTAACATTGAAAAGATATGCCCTATCCTTACAGAAAATATAAATATATATGTGTTTATAAATATAAATAGATGCACCATAGGTCAGTTCAGCAGAACTGACAGATAAAGTTTACAGGTGGCTTTGACCAAGGCACTTAATTCCCCATGGCCCAGTTCCCTTTTCTGAGAATGAAAGACAGTACCACCTAGACCTCTACTTTCCTTTTGTGGTGTTTTTCGGATGAAAAAAAGATGTTGTTGTTAGTATCAGTACTTTGGTTTGCTTTCTCCAACATACCTTGAAATATAAGAACAAATAATAAACACATTCTTCTTTATAGTGGTTTAGTAGTAGGGAAAGAATACTAAATACCCTTACATCTCATTGTTTCCTATTATACATTACCACAGCAAAGAAACACTTTATGGAATATGATCAGTAACCACTACAGTGCTGAGCTACTTGAAAGTAATTAGTTTGGGTTCAGAGGCAGAGACAGCTAAAAAGTTAAAACTTGGGGTTGGTTTTAAATGAAGAGTATGTATTTAACTGTGTCTTTAAACTCTGTGAACCTACCAAGGTTTCAAAATCGTGATGGTTACTTTGTGAAAAGTGATTATACTCCCCAAAGTGTTTCTGACTATTTGCTTGTACTTTTGATAGAAATAACATAAGCACAGTATTTCTCAAGGAATTTCAATGCCTTTGGTTTTGATGCTGGACAGAAGTCTTAAGTTTCTGGATTAGGAGGCTGTTTGATCCTTTTTGTAGCATATGTAAATATGGTATGAGATAGTACAACTTCAGTAATATTGTGATCAAGATTTTCAGCTTTGGGAACTTGATTAAAATCTGGCTTGGATTGCATACACAAGCAGTTTTAAATTTAACACAGGAAGAATATTTGTGTTTAGCAAATAATATTGTGCCCAGAACATGCAAGCAATAAGATAGAGAATACTAAATGCAACTACCATGCACTCAGTTTGGCCAACAACACTACAAATATGGACACATATTTTGCACAGTCATGGCCTCTTATAATTAAGATTGTAATTTTTCATGGACTTGTTTTCTAAGCTACTAAATAATTTTTAAGCTATGTGGTTTAGTAATGATAGTGTAAGATGTGTACCTGTTTGCCTGGTGATGCAAACCATAAGGAATGCATGGGGTTCATTCTCTTTGTTAATTTTTGAGCATTCTTTCAGGTGGTGTTTCAGGCTATCTACGTGCTAGACATTTTGGAGCCTGACTGCTTACAGGATGTTTGTCTTTCTGCAGTATTGTGACATTCAGAATCATCCAGCACATTTTTGCCAATGAAGATGTCATAGATTTAGAGAACTCTCAGCTCAGAGATTTGCTCTGAGAAAACTTAGTCTTGTTGACTTTGAAGTCATGAATCTGTTTTCATGGGCTTTTTGCATAGTGTTTGTTGGTGGGAATTATGTTGACTTCTCCTGAAGTGGCATCTGTTAAGTATAAACATTTATCCCCATGTTCAGACTACACTTTGACAGCTCTGCTTATATAGTGGTTTAAATGTGTGTCTTTATAATTAAACTGTGTATCCAGACTCTCTGAATACGAATCTGTGCTCACACATGGGCTCGAGGTGAGCATGCTAGCACTGGAAAGGGACTTGTGTGCCTTCTACCCTGTCACGCAGGACTATTGGTAGTGTGGGTAAGAGACACAGACATAGCTGTGCCTGCTCAGCCCAGGTCTGCCACTGCACAGCCCGTCACACTTTGCAGCAATATCAGATGCCAGCCAGGTTGCTATTCTGTTCCATGACTTAATGGTTCGATAGAAGTGCCTTACCAGAAATGGATGTTACCAAGCCTATCTAGAGCGCATCTAGAGCAGGTATCTAGAGCACATCAGGCTCACAGCTCACCTGGCCTTGGGACTCGTATTTCCATTGGCAGAATAAAGGTAGGCTGCATAAGAAAAGAGGGTTAGAGGTTGTTTCATACCTGTTTGTAAATAAATAAAGAAGAGATCTTTCTGTATAAATTGCAATATTTCCAATAGATTTTGTTTTGAAATTTGTTATTTCCAAATACTCTGGAAGAACCAGAAATTCTGTCTTCCTGTAGGGTCTTGGAACAGACTGCTGGAGTGGGAGGCCTCTGGCAGAGTTCTGGGTACACAGGAATCACACATTGAGAGCAAAGTTCCTTCGAGTTTGGAAAGATTTCATCCGTATCTTTGACTTTAAAAAACATCTGTCTTCATCCATTTCCAGCATATTTATTTAATTTGAGACAGATGACTCTCATTAGCCTGTTGGTGGGGCTTGGTCCCCTGAGGCAGTGTTGTGCTCTCCACTGCTGGCTGTTGCTTTTTCAGTTTCTGAATGAAGAGCTTTATGACTTCCTCATTAGAACAGACACAAGCATAATAGGTCAGAAGCCAGACCATTTTTTTCAGCAGTAGAGTTTATCAGTTCACCTACATATTTCCAAGTCTGTATTCGGATAGCATATTTTAAGAAATTGAAAAAAAATCACTGGATGCCAAACCCCTCATTTTTCAAAATAGTTTCTACTAGTGCACTGTCTCCTCATTACTTATCTGCTTTCTGTTTGCAATAAAGCTGCAATAAATCAGCACATTCCTGGTATTGACTGGGTCTACCTACTCACAATTATGGTCGAACCAACAGTAGTTAGGAAAACTCAGTGAAGCTGGATTTCTAAGAAACTAACAGGCTGAAGTGCTGGCCCTAAAGAGCTGGCAAAAGAACAGATCAAATTGCTTTGTTCAGCTTTCTTTTAACCAGACACTTACTGCACATATTAGGGGAAACACATTCTGCTGTAATAATTTGTTCGTAATTAAGATTTTCCTTTCACCAGTATGGGAAAAGAAACATATTCAGGTGGCCTCACTGGTGTCCAAGTCTGACTATTCATAAGTCTGACTATTTGATACAAGGAAGTAATTAGATTTACTTTTTCTTTTTTTAACTGGAATTCTGTGTGCTAGGGAATAGAAAAAATTATTAAATGTCTCATCTGTGGCTTAAAATCTATGCCAAGAAGATGACTGGGAAGTTCTTAAATTAAAATTCATATTCTACAGAAAGAAAATCCCTTTGTATCAAAAAATATCTGGTTTTTGTTTTTTGGTAGTTATACATTTTCAGTTCACAGACCAGCCAGTTTGTTTGCAGAGATTAAAAGACTATTATTCTTTAAATTTAGAATCTTTCATCGCATCGCTTGATTCTCAAATGCTTTACATTTCTCTGCTCCATGAATCTGGAAAAGATTGATACAAAAGTGGGAGGCTATGGAAAAGGAAGAACATCTGACTCACACAATTAGAAACCATGGCCAAACCACTCTGCAAGGAGGAGGTACAATGTCCTGGGAAAAATGAAAACTAGCTGTTGGAAACAAGAAACGCCAACTGCGTTCAATAGGTCTGTGTGAATCTGTGTATTTGGTGTACTGCTCTAAACATGTACTTACCTACACTCATTTAAAATTAATGTGAGACTCACTGACACAAGTAATGACTGAATTAATGAAACCAATTAAACTAAATGCAAACTTACTAGGGCCTCTCTGTGTTTGAAAGAATAGTTTGGATATTTATATATTAAATCGTGTGTATATCTGTAAATATTAATAAGATTGATAATTACATAAGTAAAACAAGTTTTGTTCTGACTGAAAATCCATTTTTATCCTCAAAAGTTGTTTAATTAAAAGTCTGTGCTCAAAGACAACTCTGTTTTAGAAAAGAAGAAACTCCTTTTTGATTTTTTGATCTGTTACAGTAGACTGAAGTTAGCCATGTGACATAAGCAAGGTATCATCTTTTTTTTTATTACTAGATACCTTTTATTGCTTATTTGCCTCTATTGTATACATGGGAGGTCTGTTTTTAATGAGCAGAAGTTTATACAGTGATGTTCTCTATTAAATGGATCAACAGCTGAGATTTCAAAATATTTCCTTTGCACATGAGAAGTTAAGTAACCAGGGTGTCATTACTGTGAGAATTCAGCAGGGCATAGGGGATGTCTCCAAATGCAATAAAGTGGAGAGGCCTGATGGAGACAGGAGCAGCACAGACACTGACAAGTGCTGGCTAAGGTCCCAGCCCTCAGGGACAGTCACTGTCACCTGTAGCAGGAGCAGTGCAAGGGATGGTGAATACGGGGACAGACACTGAGGCTTGTTCCCTCCATATTAGACCCCAGATTGGCTAGAGGGCATAGGTGCTTTAGATTATTCCTTTTTTCATGCAGTGGACTAAAACATTTCATTCTTTCCGATTTGATTAGTAATAGGGGCAGAAAAGTTTTCTGTTGGAGCTGTGACAAACATTGCTTGGGCTGGGTTACCTGTATGTGATGGAAAACATGAACAACACAGACAACTGTGGGAAAATGTGGATCCAGAAGATGCGGTAAAAGGAGAAGGAGCAGCAAAACCAACTCTATAGTATATTCTGCTGGAGCAACAACTGCAACAATTAATAACAAATCCTATGAATAATTATTAAACTCCACTAATAACAAGCAGCAAATCCAACAGAAAATACACAAAAAGCAGTGCTTTTAGCAATTATAGCAATGCCTTGCCTAACATTGCAGTTAGAAAAGCAGCAATTTAAGGGAGAACTTAAAGCAATTTCTGCATGTGAACCCATGAGGGCTGAAGTCCCTACTGTGGCACTGGGAGATGCTACAGGAAATATGGAAGTCCTCTTAAAATGGAGTAAAGTCACCTCAGAAGTCACTGCAAAAACTTTTGAGATTCAATAACTTGCAAAGGGAGGCAAGAGCCCCCCAGATGGATTATTGTCTCACTGGGAAATGCTACACAGTGAGTATGAGGTGCAGGGTGGTAAAGCCACCATAGATAGATGTCTATGCAGCTTATCCAGATAACACTGATCCAAGTAAGAAAACTTAGTGTTGGTGAATCAGGCAGAAAACAACCCGGAAAACCAGCCTTGAGCAGTAGCTTAATAGTTCACAGTTCTGTATGTACATGGAGACTGAAAACTTGGGCATATTGCAAAGGTGACATGGAGCAAAGCAAACTGAAACAACCTTGATGTATCTTTGAGATAGAATTTGGTCCCACTAGTGGTTTGTATTTCAGCTACAAGAGGCAAACTCTCTGATGAAAAATTACTTGAAAATGGTACTAGGCTATGAGCTGAGAGTGGGGAGAGTAATGCATCTTGTAAGGGTTAAACCCAAATGTTGAACCCTTTTTGGCACAGTTTGGCTTACGTTATTCTACATGTTGTCAGATAACATGAAGACTTAGTTTCAAGAGGCACATGGATGAACAGAGAGGTCTTTTCTTAATTTGCCTTGTGTTCAGGAGGTAACAAGAACAGAGGCTGCCTGTGTGGCACCTCAGTCTGTATTCAGAACCTAGGGAAGATCTACCAGATAATGCTGTTTGTCATGTCCATGTACATATTTGGGCTGCCTCTGTGATGATATACATTTCTAGCCTATGCACAGGAAGACAAGTAAGATGTTAACTGTTACTAAGCAACTGTGGTACCTAGTAATATAGACCTAAGTTTGGGCTGCATGGGCCTGGCTCCTGAAAGAGTCTTGGAACATTTAATGGAAAAATACTGTCCTTCTGACACTCACTTGTTGATCATCAGCCAATATCCTGCCGAAAACAGTGCTGAGACAGCAGGGAGATGTCTGTAGCCCAAAGGAACCTGAGGGAGGAAAGAAAGTGCCTTGGAGTGCAGTGTAGTATCAAAGCTCTGGGGAAATATTTGGGAAGCAGACCGCTCCCGCAAACCCTCTGTGACTGTCCAAAATTCTCCAATATCAAGACAGATTTTGTCCAGGGTCAGAGAACCTTGTGTTTTGTACACACTGTTCAGCAGATGGTTGATCAGCTTCCTTTATTCTAAGGTTTCCTGGGGATGATAATCCCCAACACAGTGGCAGGACAGGGAATAGAAAGCACCCAAAAAGAAACAATATGTTCTTTGGGCTTTTCACCATTTGAATGACTATGTGGAAGGCAGCCCAACAAAACAATAGAGTTCTTCCGGGAATATGATCGAAGTTTGTTCTTTGGTAGTAAGTGAAGCATCCAAATCTAATGTTTACTCAACGTCTTGGACTAATAAAACACGAGAGGAGTCCAGGAAGGGACGATATTTATATAGCCACACCTGATACAACACAGGCAAACAGCACGGGGCCCAGAATTCAGAGCACCTCGCTGCACGTTCTGGGCCCTGAGAGGTTCAGAGCCTCCTGTTTAGAGAAATTGATTTGCAGGTAGGCGATACACCTTGATGGTCTCTAACAACCACTTTGTGGGCAAAGCAGAGCTCTCGCAGAGTGTGCAAATTGCCCGGGAGTCTCCATGTCAGTTCAGCTAAACGTTGAGTCAGGCATGAACAGACAAAACACGAGGTATGAGGAAAATCCTGAAGAATTAAACTGCCTTTCATCAAGAATTAAGATAAGCCGTTTTTAGGTTAGGTAAGATTTTCGCTGGAATCTCCTGTTCCATCTAGCAACAAAGGAAACTTTTGAGATAGTTTCAATGAACATGAAACCATTAGCTGATTTACTTGGAACAGGAAACAGAAAGTCCACTACAGTATAGGGAATATCTGTATAGATTCATTTGGCAAGATACAAAGCCAAATGTATAGTATTCTGGATTTTACTCTGTAGATGAGTGCTTCTGAATGGTGTTATTACACCTGGGGGATTTTGGTTACTACTCAGTGACTGACACAATTAATTACTACTTTAGCATGTGTGTGTAATGCGGTCAGCATAAACTCTCTGAAAAAACTTGTACATAACTCTTTCAAGAGAGACATATAATTGCTTTGCTACAGGTAAAAGTTAATTTCTGGTATTTCTTAGTATTCTATTCCCTTTTAATTTATTAGTAAAAGGTTTTGAATAGGCTGCAGAGTTCAGCGCTACAATGAGAACTTATTCCTTGTTCCAATGAATACATAATAGAACTGGGTTCTCTGACAGTGTTTTGCTTGGAATAGTGCTCACAGGCCAGAAACAGCATTGGTATGAAACCTTGGCATACTTTTGCTAAGGGTTGTGCACTTTTGTTCAGCATACTGCTTGCAAACTGCTAGATGATGACTGCTGGTCAGAAACTCTTCTCCACCATTTCATGTGATAAGAAGGAAAGAAATGCAGGTTTGTATAAAAGATCTGTGTTACAGAAATACACATACAGGTGATTTTAACTTCATCTAAGATCACTGTCTATCTAATAGAGCTGCCTAAATTTTCCAGAGGGCTTAGGGCAAAAGATTGTAGCCTTTTCAATGCAAAACCTATTACATAAGTGAAGTGAAGGCCCTTTTCAACCTATCAAAGGAAGAAGTTCAAAGCAAACTCTCCCTTCAAGACACAGAATTATACCCATGCTAAAATACAAATTTCAGCTTGTTGTTCTAATCTGTTTCACAATACAAAAATGCAAGAATTTTGCTACCTAGAATTCAAAAATAAGAAAAAAGAAATTAAGTGGGAAAAAATTTCTTTTCCTCCTAATTTTGAGAGGGCTAAGCACTGCCACTTGATGGATGTTTCTGCCATTTCTAATGCACAACTAAAAGAACCAAAGAAAAACCAAATACCCAGAAGAAATACTGGGAAGTGCATGCTGCTATTACAACAGAGCAAACTAGAGTGCAGGGTTACCTTTGGTCTTTTACCCCTATGAAAGACATGACCAACTGAGAAGCTGAGTCCCAGGGACCAGGACATCCTTAGAAGCACACCTGAGGAGGAAGTTCATGCTTGGGAACTAAAACCATTAAGACCATTCTTTGCAGTTTAGCAATCTTCAACCCTGAAATGGATTATGTTGCAGATATTCCCCAGATGTGAAGTCCTGAAAGCCAGGGCTCCATAGAAGCAGGCTGAATGAGTTAGAACGGAAGCAGCCAAGCCACTCTAACAAGGTACTGCCTGATAACAGAAGCCCTTTAAAAAATAAATTAATGAAATATAACTCATTCAAACAAATCACAGTTTACTAGTGAAAATTTATTTGATAGAAAATTGATGACCATTCCTGCTGTAATTTTTTTAAAGGTTTTCATTCACAATTGGAAGAAACACTATTTCTTACTTAATTACTTGGCCTTTCAAAATAAGATATAGCAGATTCAGCTAAAACAAAAAGGCTAAAGCAATAAAAATCTAGTCAGATAAAGGGAAAGGAATGAAAAACATTCCATGTCCTCCTTTGGTGTTATGAAACCAAAATCATCAATTTTTTAGACTCTATTAATCTCTTATAGGTTATCTGTAACAGACACAATTCAAGACCTGCAACATCTATTGACTTTAAAGACATTATGCAAGGAATAAACCTCTAACATTGCTTTGTGTTCTATTTTAAGAGCATACGCAAATTCACTCAGTTTTAAACCTTTTTTCAAAGAAGTCCCATCCTTAAACCCCGGGCTGTCAGACAGACAAAACATCCTATGTGGATAACAGTCTAATAACAAAATGTTCATTTCTGAAAAGAAGCTGCATGCAATTATTGTAAAAGCAGCTCTTCTTTCTGGAAGGAATATGCATGACCTGATGGCCTACAGATGTGTACTGAAAACTGCTTTTGGCCTCCTTCACAGACTACCAGATGGTCTCACATCATGAGATTCCTCTCCTGTATGACTATTGCAGTCTATATGCTTAGTCACTAGAGCTATAAATAGTCTAATTCTTACTATTTTTTTAACCAGCAACATTCATGAGCCACTTTCACAGGAAGATCGTTCTGAAAGAATTAACAACAGCTTGAACACATGGCTGGTTGAAATAGTAGTTGTTAAAATTTACAAAAATATATCAGGTAGTTTCTGAAAAAAAATAATAAAAAATATTTCTTGGAATTGCTGCCCTGAGCTCCCACAAAGAAGTTTAGCTTTTAGTGGTTGGTGTGGGAGGCAATGGTAGGAAGGAGCTGGTAACAATTACTAGTCAAAGTTTCAGCCCTTTGCCTAGTCTGTCTTCTTCTGGGACTTGCCACATGTATTCTTCACTGCAAAATCTGTTAACAATAATGACACAGTTCTGCAGAAAGCACCCTGGTAATCATATCAGATTCCCATGGTTTCTGCTGGGAACAGTTCTTAACACAGCAGAAAGGAGCCTCTCTTAACCCTGTGCTCACTGCATTATTCTCACCATGTCACCGATGATATCACATTTCGAATACATTGTGCTTTTACCAGAAACCATAAAGAAACTCAAAAGACTATGAAACAGTCTGGTCTAAAACTAATTGAGGAAATAATTGGAAAAAGACTAATGTTAACTTCTGAAGGATTCTTTTCAGCCTGAAGTGCATGACTCCTTCCTCTCTTTTCTGAAAAATGGTGAATTTGAAAGGGACCCAAACCTAAATTCCAGTTCCAAATTCTTCACATATTTTGAGGATGTACTCACTGAGGTCTGAATTGTGCAGCTGACCCCACACTAATGACTGAATCAAGCATCTAATTTGCAGGCACCTTAAGGGCATAGGTTATTTGTGCCTTTTTAAAAAATTAACCTATTTGAGTTCCATACATATAATGCACCAGGGTGGGGGAGGGGGAAAGCCACTTGTAAATTAAAAAGTTTAACCAATGGTTTGCCTGCAATTAAAAGCAGAAAATTCAAGTCAGTAACATTTCAGTTTTGGTTGCCTAAACCTAAAGTTGTTATTACAGAACTAAACATTATTTGGTTTCAGTTTGTTTAAATGAAACCCTCAGTTTTCGACAAATTCAGGCATCTCTTCATTCCTTCCTTTTTAAATAAGAAGAAATATTTTCCTAGGCAGGTAACATAATAAAATATCTGAAGACATTTTGTTAATGTTTAAACATCAGTTTGAATTTTCTGTGGTTTTTTTTTTTTTTTTTTTGCTAAGAGATAGTAGTTAAATGATCTTCACAGTGACAGGGAAATAATTCCATTTTTAGAGAACAGTTTCTCTCAAATCCATTTAAGTTTCACACACATTTTAAGAAGTAACTCCTCTCCCTAGGCATTGCAGGCTTGACTCACGTACTATGATGATCAGCGGAAAGCACTCCGTGTGCTCACAGATGTTTTCTGAGACACATGTTGAAACTGGTATGAAATGCCTTATAAGGTGTTACTCTGGCTTGGCCTTCAGCATATTATTCTGAGATGTTTTTGCATGATTTATATGAAATAAGTGTTAAGTAATCCAAAACCTGCAGATCAACAATGAGGAAAAGACTTGCAGGGATTAAGTGATGTGGGGATTTAAACAGATATACTACAAAAATAGCCATCAGTAGTCTCCAGTGACATGCCTTAATATGCTTCCTTATGAGAGATTCTTGAGTCTTCATTATTTCATTTAATGAAAATAATAAAGATTTCAGAGAATAAACAGAGTCACAGGTTCAGCCTAGAGAAGAGGAGACTGACAGGGGATCTCATTGCAGTCTTTAACACCTTTGTGAGGGGAAGCAGAGGGGCAGATACTGATCTCTTCACTCTTGTAATGAGTGACAGGACTCAAGGAAATGTTATGAAGTTCCACTTCATATTCTAGTCAGAGTCTACATGATGCAAGTAAAAATACCCTTTAAACTGGGGAAACAACCTCTATTTGAAGAAGCACAGATACATAGCTTACAGACTTCAGGTGTATGTATTAGTGATTATGGATACAAGGCAGAAGGTGAAAATAACTACTTTCACAAACCTGTACCTGCTAATGTACTCTATACTAGTTGTGCCTATTTTTCAGTTACCCTCAATGCTCCTGGCTAAGAACATGCCTTGCCAACTTCTATCAAAATACTTGTGCATAAATATAAAGGGAAGCATTTATCGTATTTTACACTATATAGTTATGAGAAACCTCAGTACGTTTTTCTATCCTGGTTCCATTTTCAGCAAAACTTGCTACGGTTCTTATAATGTTGACTGATATTCTTCAGGGGTACTGGCAGCCAGACAATGGGGAGCATGAAATGTCTATAGATCAGGTAGTTTTCAGGATCAGTTTTGAACATAGTTGCATATAGTTAGCATTTACAGAAAAAGAGTTGTTCAACCTCTCCATACTAGCTGACACATCCACTGATAAAGGAGACAGTATCTGACTAGTCATTTGAAAAGCAGGAAATTACCCTTCATGTGACAGCACTTCAATGTGAAAAACCCTCGATATCTGTGACAGTTTTAACAGTTCAGCACTTTGCCATTGTCTGCATGTGTTTTATAGAGCCATGCCACTGCCTGTGCTCTATGTTTGGCTTTAAAGCATTTTAATTCTGAAATTTCAAACACTAAATTAGAAAGGAAAAGTGTATCTTCAATGATTCCATTTGTTTCAGTAAACAAGATAATGAGAATGTTATTACAGCATCTAACACAGAGAGTCATTGAGGATGAGGATGCAAGTGAGTCAAAAAGACCCAATGGAGTCTCCTGACTTTATTTCCTTGCTATTGATCCAAATTGAAGTCCCTATACCAGTTCCACTTTTGATCAGTCACTTTACACCAGCATCAGAGCTGAACTTCACAGAAGAGGCATATGACTTAAGCACTACAGTTTGATCCCTTGTGTTAGAGGATCCAACTATGCTCTCCTCTGTTTCTTCAGATGTGCTCTTCTCAGCTGCTCACTCATTTCCTCAGATATAGTGAAATACCCAGGTTGCCCAATAGGTTCCTCTGATATAATGTTATTTTATGGAAGCTTGTAGTCAACCTTTCAGGCTGATTATTTTCCAGTTCCTTTCTTTATAGGCAGAGGTGTTACTCATTGCTTCCCACTGCTCTGCTCCACGGTATTGCCAAGCTAGTTTGTAGTAATGCCATATTTTGGAAGACAGCTGTACAGATCCCAACAGCCTCTTCATCCCATAATGTTTTTGCCAAGAGTGCTTCATTATTCCCATTCTCGCCATGCCTGGAAACAGGTGCATGCAAAATCAGACTTCCCCTCTCAACACTGCAATATCTGCTAACCATGCTTATAAACTTCATCCACTACCAGTGCTTCCAGGGCAGTAAACCCTGAAGTCTGTGAGTTCACCTTTCACCTGACAGGAAACCACATGTCTAACCAGCAGTAGAACTATTTTCTTTCTTTAAGTTTTTAGGTTTCTCAGAAACCACAAGGTGTACAGACACCGAATTGTTTCAGTTATCTCATTCTCAGGTGCAATGCCCAGTGTCTCTGAAGAACACCAGTGTACATTATAAGTTTCTATGCAGTCTCTAGGAGAGGCATATTGAATAGTCCTGTGACTGGATGAAGAACAGCTGCCTGTTTGCCTGGGAAAGGAGAGCACTTCATCCTGAGAGTAACTGGACATGATCAGAGTGGAAAAACTCCTAGGGTACAGCCTGAGGCAGCCAGAGGGAGACAGTAAGTGAGAAACTGTATAGACTGGAAGACTCCTGTGAGAAGGGGATTCACCTGCTGCAGGAGCAGCTCTAGTGCCAGTGTGGATAGGAGGCAGCTTTGACTGCAATAACATGTGAGGTAGGAGTGGATCTGTTCAAATGGTCCTGTAGACCAGATATCTACAGTGGTTTTACTACAGACACATTCTAGACTAGTCCTGAGACCAAAAAGCCCAACTGTAGTTGGAAGACATGGAGTGTCCAGGAGCAAATCTTGCACTTCAGTTCTATCTGAAAGGAGTCCAGTTTGTGTGCTCTGAGTTTGCGATATATTTGTTTACAAGTCATCTTTTTAGACTCTTATGCCCAGCAAAGCAGTGTTTTCTATTATTACAGATTCACACTTGTATGGTTTATTATTTGTGTATTCTAATTATATACAATTCTAACGATCTACAACCCATCTTAAAGGAAAAGGCATATATGGAATGGTAGGGCCTCAGTTCCTCTTCACATCTCTGACTGACACAACTCAATATTGTGTCTTGCTATTTCTATAACCATAAGGATGTGCTGTAGTTTACTGAAAAGATAAGATTACAGACTGTAACAAAGTAAGTGGATTTGTCTATCACCTGAAGAATAGCCATGTTGTCCTTTCCTTAATGAACCAGTACCTCAGGAATTCTGAGCTGCTACATATGTAACAATATTCAAGATCTATTCCTCTGCATTACTAAACTTGCAAACATAAAGAAAGTGCTTTTAGTATTAATAATAAATTCCTGACCTTTTTTGTGCAGTCAGCTTCTCACCATTCATTCTGGGATGTGATGATAAAAGAAGGAAATGAGAAATGGAAATTCCGGCACTGAAAGGCAAGCTCAGAGCAGACTGAGAGGGAACTATCTCTACATCCTGACTATTGAAGGTATGTATTATAGGAAAGAAGTGTCAAAAATCTTCTCCATGAATTCATATCTGAGGATAAGAGAGTTTTCAGCGTATGTTCTTTTTAACAGTACAAGATGTGAACTAACTTATTTAATTAAAAGAATGCAAATGCATTTTATAAAAATTTTGAAATCAACATGTGTTTATCTGATTCCGTTTTTACAGTGAAACAACTTTGATTCCTTTATTATGACTTTCTTTTTGATCTCAGTCACTTATGAAGGAAAGAGAAACAAGCTGTATTGCAGTTTAAAAGCTTTTGTTGTCAGTAATAGAAGACTCCAGCAACTGGAGTATTAACTCCCGAATTTGGTCTCCTGTTAACACTGCATCAGTACTTGAGCCTTGTTGCCCTTGCACAGCCAATTTGATCACAGAAATACAAAAGGTGGGATCTGAGAAGATAAGGTTCCTAATCACCTTGTATTTGCATAGACTGGTCTTAAGATATCCCATCTAGGTTGCAGCTCCCTCCTCCTGCCCTGCCAGATTTTATGACTGACCCAAATTGTGAACTCTACAGTTTTTCCAAGCAATGCTGCGGTTCACCTGCTTGTTTCTAGATACACAATCATGACAAACTGTATCTTTCTGAGGTCTATTCAAAGCAGAACTCATAACCTCTATCACAAGGTCTCTGATAACGAACAGCAGCTTGTCATTAAGGTGGACAAAGCAACATGGGAGTGTACTGAGAAGTGGGAGGAGAATTTGAAGCTAAGTATTCTTCTAAACTTTGCAAAAACATTCTTCTCTCTGGTACCTGTACACTACCACATGTCACCTGCCATTTCTTAAGAATGCAAATACACTCACCCATGGCAAGGCATGTCAGGTAAAATTAGATTTCTCAGGATGGCAAATGTTTTAGGTAATACAACTGTCAGATATTTTTGACTTTTTTGGGATTTCCTTTTGGCAAAGACTGTACTGATGGGATAACATATCAGCAAAAGGAATTTCAAATTATCAAATCCCTTTTGGTTTGACTGCACAGTAGGCTATATATTTTGGCATGAATTTAACAAGTACAGAAATAGAATGCTCTCCCAGCAATTGTATGGCATGCCATACAATATTCAGCAAAACAACACAAAAAGATTGAGAGGATACCTAAACAAACCCATAAGCTAGAATTCTGCAATTTTCCCAAAGGATACAAATGCCTATTTCCCATTAAATTAACAAGTATGGATTTTCCATATCCCACATATAGCTTTGCCCTGTAAATATGTTTTTAGAGTCCCTATAGGAATTGCTTGTGAGATCCCCTGCTCAGTGGTTTCCGCAATACATTTTTTAATTTACTTGTTCTTGAGCAAAGAGTCAATAATTGAGAATGCTACAGACATGAGCTACTTCTGCTGAGGCTATTATTGGGATTATACTGTCACAGATGTAAGTAAAGAGAATAAAAGTTTCTGGTAATGCACAAGATAGTAGTACTGAGCTCCTGCTTTTAGATGTTCATGGGGAAAAAAAGAAAAAGGAAAAAAACCAAATCAAGAAAACAAACAGGAAAAAAAAAACCCCACACCAAAAAGCCCAGTGAGATATACTTCTGACAGAGCAAAAATTTTAAAAATCTGTGCTTATTAAAAAAAAAAAAAAAAAACCAGAGCATACACCAAGTTTCTATTTCATAAAATGAATTAAATATTCTTCATACTGCTCTCCTTTAGCAGTTAAATTTTCTTCCATGAAACCTTGTAACACAGTCTTGAAAAATGAATAATGAGTTGTCTAGAAAAATTAATTTTCTGAAAATTTAAAGAACGTCCATTTTATTTTTCTGAGCAGTTCACCCTTCTGGCATAATATTGTGCTGTAGATGTGTCACTTTGTGACCTTTCAGAGTCCTACAGTTAATTCTGACTTTGTGCTGCTATTTACTAATCTCAACACATGGGAAAATCTTGCTGATAATATATTGATAGTTTGGGGGTTTACTTATGATTGATTCTTTTATCTTTTTTCTACTTTGTCATTGCACTTTGGCTACAGGGAGAAGAAATTACTTAGATCTATTTCTGCTTACTCTAATGAAGCACACTTGGTCTTAGCAGAGATATACTAGCACAAATAACAATTAAAACCAGAATAAGTAATTTTGGCAGAAATTAAGCTATTAAAAGAGTTCCTTGTGAACAGGGCATGTTATGATACATTCACTCTAGAGATTTTTCAAAAGCAGAGTTAGACAAAGAATTAATTTGACCAAGAACAAGAAACTTGACCACACCAAGAGAACTGGCATTTACTATGTCAATACATACATCAGTCATCAGTATAGGAACCTGATACAGCAAACAACTTCAAATGCGGCTGGACTTCATAATCCCTTGAAAAATAAACTGATATGAGCTCATCTTTATGGGTAAAGCAAACCATCAGAGGTCAAGGAGAATTCCACAGAATCAGTTATGCAAAAGGAACAAATTGTACCCACCTATGAGCAGGCACAGAAAGACAGACTGGAACATTTCCCAAAGTGTAGGGGAAAACTGAGCAGAGGAAAGATAGCAAAGTATAATCAGGCCTTAACCTCTCCAGGATGGTACAAAGAAAAGATTTCTAATGATTTGTCCTTCCTCTTTGATTGATGGGATTCAGGCTGCCCAAGACTGAACAAGTTACTGCCATTTAGAGAAGAGTGCCAGTAAGCTATGAGGAAAAAGGGGTATGAATAAAGCCTAAACCAATACTATATTTTCAAGAGAGAGCTGGGATGCCATAGGGCATTACAATTCTAATTCACTAACTTTTTGAACCTTATTACCTCAGGACTAAGCCTTTCATACTTATAATCATAGAATCATAGAATCAGCCAGGTTGGAAGGGACCTCTAAGATCATCAGGTCCAACCCTTGATCCACTACCACTGTGGTTACTAGACCATGGCAACAAGTGCCATGTCTTCCTGACTAAAATAAACTATTACTAAATTACATTTCCGAGATTTCAGTATTTATTATGAAGCTTTCAACAACACAAGTTGTTTTTACAATCTGCCTTTCTACAACATTCTGACTAATTTGCCCATAAATTGTGAAACTTTTTTATTTGTATATAGTACCTTTGTCCAAATGACACAGGTTTCATTAGATGCGTAGACAGAATGCAAAGATGCATGACTAGAATTTTTTTTCTTTCATCTGAGATTAAGTTACATGAGAGGTGCCACTAAAGCTGTTTCTGCAAAGGAAACAGCCCAGACCAGTCCTAGAGGTTTTAAACTTCCAGCTTAAAGAAGTGTCTGAGTAATAGCATCTGCCTCATAAAGACGTTTTGCCATTGTGAATAATCTCAAGCATTATAAAACCTATAATAATATTTACATCTAATGTTCTGCTTTGCAGTGACTGTTAAAAATTTGCATCTTATTACTGATCTCTAGATTGTCTAGTTTCAATTACCAAGCACTATCTGGCATCATACATAGGCTTAAGAGAGTCACCTCTTCTGCAGGCAGTTTCTTTTAGGATAGCAGGAGTTGTTTCTTGGTCTCCACATCAACAAGAAAACAGGGAGAATTAATTTACTATTGAACCAAGGAGGGCATGTTTTTCTATTCTGAAATTATTCTGTTATTCTACTAAGTATTTTTGTTACTACATTAAAAAGAAACAGTAAACTCTCCGTTTATTGCTTATTGTTTCTAAAAGTGACACTGGATAGTGACAAAAACCAAATGGAATAGTTGAGTAATTAAAGAAAGTAGAACAATTGGAAGAGATCATAATTTTTCTGATTCTGTGAGTCAAATCAGTTCATGTGTCTAGCCAGGAAAGAGACTGAAGGTATTATAAAACACAATGCTATGTTATTTTTCCTTTTACTCTTCAGCTGGAAGGAAGGACTACAATTATTTCTCTTGTAATCACTAGCATTAATTGTGTCTCTAATGCAGTACCAAAACATTTTAAATGTGAGTTGGTGCTACCATGATCTGATCTATGGTGAGTCAACTCTGGGAGCTAAGCTAGTAGAAAACTTATATTATTTTATATTATCAGTTTTCTGGCAGTTTTGCTTTCAAACTGTTATGCAAAATGCTTATGCCAAAACATATAAGGAAATAGGGCTGTAGCAAAACTAAATTACCTTGGCTGAAGTAATTCTGGAGCTGCACTTTCACTGTAGGATTGATCTGATTCTAACATCTGCAAATGAAAGCATCTCTTATGAATCTATTTACTTTGTGCAACAAGAATGCCCTTGCAGATGACAACAATTTATGCCCAGACTTATAGGTTATTTTCAGCAAGACACAGCCAGCTAACAGCTGGAGATGTGCGAGTTAATGCTAAGCTTGCTTCTCAGTGTATATGTAGCAATGATGTTATAGAACTAAAGAAACATAGCATATTAGGAAAGTTCCAAACTTAAGAAAAAAAGCTACGTCAAAATTATTTTTTAATGGCTTCAGGGATGAAGGCAACATTCAACTTTGCAGCGGCAGCAAAGAAGATTCCAAGAATGAATCGGTGAGGGACTAGTCGAGTTTGAACAGTCTTGGTGCAGTACATGAGGTCTTTGGAGCATGCTAGGAGCTGTCAGGGGAGTGACACAGGCTAAGAGAGCTCCACCAGGCTGGAGGTCGAGGTATTGTTCTAGACTCACAATGAACAGCATAACTGTGGAGATGGCTGTGGCTCTGTGACTGAATAGGGGCTCTAGGGTTCCCACCTCTACCTTACTGCCTCCCAACATCTTCCTCCTCTCCAGACCACAGTGCAGGACTTCTCCCCAGCCCAGCCTACTATCTTATCACCCACCTTGTCTCCCTGCTGTAGCACGTCACCCACTGGTGCCCCAGGCCCTGCTCAGCTCTGCTGCGTTTCCTCCGCTGGCTCCTTCCACCACTGACAGCATGTGAGACACCATGGGAAGCAAGGATCTCTTTCAACAGTGCTAAAGCTTGTGATTATATTTGAGATGGCTCTTTATGCAACCAGTGCAACCAGAACAGTGCAACCAGCTCAGAGAGGTGTCACACACCATCAGCAGAACAGGAGGAATGCACAGGCACTGGAGCCCCACTTGAGCGTTGCCTCCCCAGAACCCCTCAGCACCCTCTCCTGCACCCTTTCAGAGGCCTCATGTCCTCATGTGCCACACATCAGCGGCTGCTTAGCCCTGTGAAAGACCTGGAAACAGAAAACACAGCAGTGACAACTGGTTTTAGTGCTGTTATGTTGACAGCATTCTGTTCTGCTTTCTGAAAGCTGTGGATGCCTGAGCCAGGGGAATTCTTGTAGCCAAAAAGAACCTTTCCAAGCTTTACACAGAGATGATAGGATCAAAACAAATTTATAGAAAAACACGGGGGAAAATAAAGCCAGGCTTGGCTGGCATTGGCTTTTTACTGACCCAGTTTTGGTTTCTGCCCAAACTATCCACTAAAGAAAATATCATAAAATCTTTCTGCATAGAATTTGTGTGTTGTGTCAGACTGGGCTTCAACCCAGCCTATCAACTAAACAAAACACTTGCTGCACAGTGTTTGTACATCATACGTCCCTTGCTCCAAAATATTTATAGAACAGACCTATGCAGTGGAAGGCTACAAGTTCTTGACACAATTAGTTTTCAGCTGCTCCATTTAATACCACCTGTTCACTCACAGGTAAGTTAACCTATTCCTTTTACCAAAATTCTCAGTGCTTTTGAATTTCAACATTTTTTAGTATTTTTCCTTATATGCTTATATTATGTATCCTGTTAATACATAATACCTTATGTATTAGCAGCACTTATTACAAGTGTTTGAGACAGTTGAAAGGGATAAAGAATGGCCAAAAAGTGACTGTTTCAGTAACAAGAACTTCAAAAGACTACACAACTACAGAGCAATTTTAAAATTCTAGAGCTATTTTAAATTTAAAGTATTGAATTAAATTTTCAACTCATAAGAAGTTGTATAACTGCTGAAGACAATGGAACTAACATGAATTTAGTTAATCTGAGGATCAAGATGATAATGATACGGGCAAATAGCCACCTGTGACTTTAGATTTTGTTGGTTTTTTAATCTGGTCATATTTTGAAATTGTGAAACTTTCCCCAATCTCAAAATATTTTTGTATGCATTGATCTTCTGTGACAGAATACTGAAAGCAGAAGAACAATATTTAAATGAAAACAATTGCACATTTCTGAAGAAACTGTGCAAATTTCCCATTTAGAAAGTCATGTGTCAGACAGTTCTGCTGTTCAGAGATGTGACTCCACTGACCTGACCTTCCTTGTGACACCGTTCTCAGGAGTGGCCAGTCCAGGAGAGAAAATTATTCTCTTCAGTTTGGTCTTGGAAAGCATTCTCAGTGCTCACATGCAATATCATTATTGCCTTTGTGTTTATGTATGCAGTTGCACTATTAACATTTCGTGTAAGAATTTATTTTCTAACTCTAAACAAAGGAATCTGAGGATCAGCACATCACTTCCACAATATTACTATATTTTCATCTGGAAAAACCATGAAGTTGCTATATTTATTTGCTCGGGCATTCTGAAAAACAGTTTAGAAAAGAACTTCTAAGCTTCAGATTTTTAAATAGAGGAAAATTTGATGAGCATTACAGGCATACTAACCTCTCTGAGTGAGCCTTCATCCTCTCAATATCACTAGAGAGTTTAAAAAAAGATATCTTGACATTTTTAATTTAAGTATTTGAACAGCTTTTTGCCATATTTAGTCACTAAAATAACATTGTCCAATGTGAGCTGCAGGGTCACAGCTTTGGTAGCCAAGTTGTGTTTTGTGGAGCTGCTAAGTCCTTTGGTTTTGAGCACATTGTGCTCATTAGACAGTAGTTGCATGTGACCTGCCACATTCAACCCCAGCCAGTGTTAGAAACTCCACTTAACACATGTAGTCGTATCCACAGCCACATTTCTATTTCACTTCACTTTTTAGTGCCACACCCCTTTTCTTACTATATTCCAAGACTGAGGAGTCAGCGAAACTTTATGACCTCTGCATCTTCTCATCATTAGGAAATTAAGCACACTGGTTACAGTAGAGTATTCTGTGTATAACAAGTGCCCTTAAAGCAGACTGCATCTTGCAGCAATAGTCTACCTACACCGCTTGCAAAATAGTTTCCACAGTGCTTTTCATAGTAGTAACTAGAGTCAGTTGACAGCACTAGTAAACAAATGGCCCTCTAGCATGGATTCCTCACTGCTTGAAATAAAAAAACTTCAGAGTTAAACAAATTTCCCCTGAAAAAGGACCCCGCTCACAGTGTCACATCATCACAAGCAATGAAGGAGCTGTTTCTCATGCAGCCTGCAAACTTCCTGAAACTTCTTGCAGTTGTTCTCTAGCCTCATTTCAGAAATGATGTAATTTTCATAGTGATGGCAGATAGCCAACTGCAAAAGTTAGGACTGAAGAACCAATACATTTTGGTTTCAAATGCTTTCATGTTATGACCTCTCATGTTACTGCTCTCCAGGTAATTCCTATGGATGTTCCCTAGAATACCTAAGAAGGTAAGGATAAGAACTTCTCTAAGACACCTGTAACTCTGAGAAAGTTTCAGGAATTTATGAAGATTAGAAAGGTAGTCATAACATCTTTTTATCTTTTACCTAAATAAGTTCTTTCTTGGTTGTAGATACAATTCAGCTGTTTCATAAAGGACACATGTATTTGAATTTTGACATTGAAAGTTCAGACCAAATTCTGAATTCTTATCGCAGTCTTTTTTACATGCCTCCAAGGTCTATCAATGTTTGTGGAACTGCACATGAATAGAAATCATACCTCACTCCCTGGTCTGCCCTGCCTTACATTACAAAGTCAATACTGCAAACAAGTGGATTGAACACACAGATGCGTGTATTTAGATTAATTAGCATTCAACTTTAGCCTAAATTATGAGGTTAATCTCTTCCTGTAGAACATTAAAATTAAGAGACGAGGTAAAAAACCTCTTCAGGGTAAAACCAAATTTATGCATAAGAACAAATGAGTGCAAAGTGACTATTAGTACTTTTAGGCTGATTCTCAAAGGAATTAGGTCACTATTAGAGTAGTAATACTTTAGAACAGTCCTATAATAAGGAAAAAAAATCAAAACCCAAACCAAATGTTCCTCATGAAATTGAGCATTTTATGAAAGATTACATGATTTGGCATCTGCAATAGTCTCAAATTCCCACAGCTCTATGTTCCAAATTTTTTTTATATACATCCCAGCTATTAACATTGTATAACAGTATATTCATCACTAGCTTATAGTCACAGCAAGTATACTTACTGTTGCCTTTTTGTCAAAGCTTTTAGGGAAAGTATACTAAGGAGTAAAATGAAACTACAAATCAAGGGAAAAGTGGTATTATAACAAAGTCTTAGACTTCTTCCAACATATGCCTTTAAAGTATTACCATGAATAAAGTTCAGTGCTGTGGTCATAGTTAGGCTATGCTGAAGAATCCTTTGAAAGGAAGATACTTGAAGACAAAAGGTAATTCCCTAGATACTGCAGACAAAGGCAACAGTGTACGTTAGGAATTAAATCAACAATATGATTACATTAAGTCCTTTTTAGTGACAATTAGTCTGGTTAAGTTGGGGATTGCTGCACGGAAGTGTATTTCAGGACAAGTTCCGATTAACTCCTTTTGACCAGCCTTTGTTGACCTTCCAATGAATCATTCCAGTCATCTGATTAATTTGTTTTCTCTTTATCTACCAGGCTGTCTCAAGTACTCCAAGGAGAGATGAGATACTTAGATACTCCATTTTTTACTTTCTGCTTGACTAATCTGAAAGCTATATTAAAAACAAAATCATCTTCATTCTCCTATGACTATAAAAGGCTGAGGACCAAAAAAATCTCTGTAATTATTTGGTATATAAGCAGGTATGGCTGCTTATGTTTCCATACCACTATGAAGCTAGCTAGACGTATCTACTGTTGTTAATCTATAAAAAAACCAAACAGAAGATAGGCGACAAACAAACCACCAAGGAATAAACCAAGGAATGAACTCAAGTCAGCAAACTCCAGCCAGGTGTTTTGGGCTAGACTGCACAATTTACATAGAGGTCTGTGTTGAGGGTGTGACTCGGCCACATTTTATCAAGCAATTGCCACCACACTGTCTATTATAGTTACACAGTCTTTTTGCAGCTCTGAAACTAACCCTGTTTCTCATCCTGTCCCCCAAGATGAGGAAAGCTGGGGTACATGGAGTTGACAAGCCCTAGTCTGTCTGGAGTACATTATTATTAGCTCACTGGAAAAAAAAATATGTTGAGTCCCCACACTACACTTCACGACATGTCTTTGTGCAAGAAACTCGCTCTCTGTACCCACCCATACTTATCTCTAAAATAGTCTGTTGCAATTTTTACTGAAGGGCAAGGTGGTACTTTATGAGCAGACGCAGCACACAAGTGTCATTAAGCAATAAATGCTACGTTGATCATTTCCCTTATTAGTGCCAAGAGCTTTTAATCTCTTCAGTGAAACCTGTGTGTATTTATTACAACAGTACACACCCAGAAGTGTCTCACTGAGGTTATGAATCCCAATCAGCATTACAATAAGTAAAATTTCTCTTATCTTACTAAGGTGAAACATTTCATGTTGGTCTATTTGACTCATGGGAGCAATGAGACACAAGCTCATTCTTTTGTCATACTACTTTAGTATTTTATTTCAGATGATCAGCAATTCCTTGGGCTTCAGCCCACTTTGATCACACAGATCAAATGACTGCAATTTACTGACTACAAATATATAATTTCTGTTAGAGTGATGAAAAGTTTTGTTTTTTATTTTATCAGCGTGCTAAGATTAGAACTTCAAGTGTCAATCATGATGCAAGTTATCTAGGCTAACATTTAGATTTATCAGAAGTCATCAAAAACCCTATAACTGCAGTATTGGTTGAAGCTATTTCCTAATATGGTGAAATGCTTGAAGTTATCATTGAATTTAAGTTTGTGACAGTTTGCTCACTGAAGCAAGAAACCTACCATGACTGAGCCCTAACCTTTCAGCTGTAAATTGGAGGGGCAGAGCTCTTGGGGCAGCAGCTGACCCAAACTGATGACATGGACGGTTCTTTTCCTACAGTGCTGTTATCTTTTCCCCAACCTGAAAGCTCAAAACCTTGTAAAATTTTGCTGCTCAGATTTATATCTAACCTGCTCTCCATGGCCTTACAGAGGCTCAACTCATACTAGTAAAATCCTTTGTGTATTAAAGACTTACAACATCGCTTCAGAATCTTGTCCATCTGGTGACATTGCAGTCTCTGCTAAAGATAATGCTTCTTAAAGAAGTAAACTGGTTTTGACAAATATTTTATTAATATATCTATTATATAACAAATAATTCATTATTCACCATAAGAAATACTGGGGCTGGCTGTAACCCAGTACGCATTGTTGCACAACTTAAGCTATTAAAAAAAAAATAAAATCACAACACTCTGAAATTCCCATTGCACATCTGTCAAGAATTCCTGCTTTAGGTAAGTAAAATAATTCTACAACAGTGGTCATACTAGAGTACAACAGAAAACTGAAATAAGTGTGATAAATCTATAATATAAGCCTACAATCTAGAATTGAAATGTACTATGTATCTTCTACTGGCAGACAGGTCATCTCCTTTCGGTTCATAAATAACAAACTTCTTTAAAAAGTTGATCCTTTAAAACAACAACAGGGAGCCTTGGTGTAAAAGCTGGTATGGGGGGAAACGTTTTGTTGAGAAGAACAACCTTTGGCTGGCTATAACTATCCCTTGTTCCAGTTCCCTGAACAATTAGCAGATCTTTAATGTTCCTACTTCTTAAAATCCTTACCTACTTGGCTAGCTGTCTTGGCGGAAGATCAGCTCATCCTCTTTTGATTACATTCTGCTGATCTGAGCATATTTACAGTATGGTGAGGTTTTGGCCTGATGTCCTAGGATTATTTAGGATACAGCCAAGAATGTTGTACAATCATGGTGCACATCCTGCGGTGACAGAAAGTTAAATGGGAGCTATAGGCTATGCCTTTATTCTCATATTTCAAGTCATGGCAATACAGATTTTTTTGTTGTGGTAGAGATAAACAAAGTCTGAAGAGCATTGAAAATGCAATTATAATGTTTTTGTAGAGGAAACAAATCTCAAGCTTTGATTGCACTAAAAATTACTTGATGGATGACAGTGGTAAGTAAAATTCATCTGATTAAAAAGTTATTTACATTTTAATCAGTGCCTTTACTCTGTCTTCTTTACACTGTCAGTAGAAATCTTAGAGTCATAAAATCCTAAATGGTTTGGAGTTTTCTATATTTTTGTATTTTGCATGCTCATTGCTCTATTTCTGTCCTTACAGTGGACCATTAAAAATATAATTGTTGATAGAACTGAAAATTTTTAAGTTATGTATAGATTAGATAAAGCCACTTACAAATGTAAGGTAGCTGCAGTGTAAACTCCACTTATTTCACTAGTTTCTTGTTTGCCACCACACAGCCCCACCCCTGCTGCAAACAAAACCATACCTCTAAAGGCTTCAACACAATTCTGTGGCTCTCATACATATACTGGAATAATCTTCACTATGTTCTTTTTGTAGAAAGACATTTGCATTATTAAATATCTTTAAATTAAAGATTCCATTTGTTATTCTGTAAGGAATCAGAGAAAGTGTTTTATAAAATGTTAGCATGGAGCAAAGATAAAGGACCAAAAAAATAAGTTTCATCCTCTGGCTACGACAAACAATAAAGAAATAGCAGAAATATATGCATCAAAAGACACAAAACAGAATTATAGTTGTCAGTTACACTGGATGAAAAAAAAAAAAGAGAGAAAAAGAGGACTGGTTTATAGATGCAATAATACTTTCCTTTTGGTAGAGCAGATAAGACCTAAATTATAACATCTAAATTAACTCATTTCAAAGAAAAAGAATTGTTGATACAAGTACCATTTTAAAGATTATTTGCTAAGAAGGAGAAAACATTCAAATCAAGTGTCTGAGCACCTTTTTACAGGCTTTTTTTCCCCTCATGGTTCACCAAAATAGATGCAGATGTGATGCTTAGGGGCTTAGTGGTGGACTTGATCTTGATCTAGTAATAGCCATAGTGTACCATTTATATTGGCTGCTCTGTTAAAATCTTCAGTCATTGGAATAGTTATTGACCATTAGCAGATTAGATTATTGTTTCCTTTTATTAACTTACTGTACTGCTTTTAGTATCTTATTTGCTGCTCGTGGTACCTCTTAGGAATCCTAATGATGTATGAAGAATCATAAGGCCCATCTCACCACTGTATTACCTATCTGCAAAGATGGAAGAATTAGAAATCTTGGCTGACAATTAGGATTGAAGGTGAACCTTAAAAGCACTTACTTAAGTACTGATGCGTAGCTCATTCACCCTCTTGTCCACAGTGTAAGTTCTCTCTTGACCATTGTAGGGGGAAAGCCAACAACACTCCTTTTGTTTTACAGATCTTTATACGACTGTGACTGGTTATTTCAAACTACATATTTATTTTTTGGAAGAACTTCATTTTCCTAGAGGACAGTCTGAAAGGCTGCATTATCACCTCTCTGCCTCATAAAGAGGTGGAAAATGCTTGCAAGATCACAAAGATTTTCTGTAAGCTTTATCAACTTTCACAGACTTCAGACTAAACCACTTTTTAGATGATACTAAACCTCTGTTTAGATGATACTAAGAAACTTCAGTCACAGGGAACTATATCGATGCAAAGACATATGGAATTCTAGCATTATATTAGATAAAAAAGTATTTAAAAAAACATCTTTCTTTATAATGGAGTAACATCCCACTGATTTAAATATCTTCCCTTTTTGCACTTTTTCTGTACTCTCCCTTTTCACTGTACCTTCTCCATTCCGAAAATTTCAGATATCTGATCTCTTACAGAAAGTAGTTTCACTTCTTTCTGTCTGACAGGTATAAAATGCTTGGTAGAGGTCAAGAGACCATTGTGGTTTACCCTATTATGTGGAAGCCCACAGGAAACTGAAAATGCTGTTTATGGCTTCAAATCCACTTAAGTGTACTGTACATGCAACCAACTTCATTCCAAAAGGTGTGGAAAATTGATGGAGGTGCCAGTGCATCTTTAAATAGGCCAAGACATATTCTGCATTGCAATCTTCATATAAGCAGTGTCAGACAGTGCAATACATGCCTTTTGTAACATGAACTATAGACTCATCTTTAACATGGGAGAGATTCTGTATCGCTAGCTTCACCACTTACTTATTTCTTTAAGGATAAAAAGCTCTAAAATGTTAAGGTGTTCACTAGCTGCTGCATGAATTTTCTGCCCAAAAAAACCCCTGGAATTTGGAAATCATGGTTAAATTCCTAATTAATAACAAGGTCTTCCTTATAGCTTTTTCACACAGAAACTTTTCTCAATACCTGATTTAAGTTCAGCAAACTCCCCTAACCATTTGCCTACTACTAGAAACTTTAACATATCAAAAACAAGTAAAGAAATAACATGTTCTAAATACTGCCATGAAGCATGCTAAATAATATTGATTCCACATGTGTATAATATCACTTTTGGAGATATTCTTGGAAATTTATTCCTTCAAATTATATCTGTTTATTTTTCTGTCTGGAAGTACCCAGATAAATCAAGATGTTATTCATGGGGAGTTGTCCTTTTTTGTCTTCTAAAAACTGCCTTTCTAAGAAAAGAGAACAGGGACTAATAGTTGTAAACAGAAGTAAAAATAAGGAAGCAATAAAATCATGCAGCAAATAAGCAACTGTCACCAATACAATAAATATAAGAGCATTCATATGACTTCGTGGCCTACTTCTATTTCTCCTCATAGAAAAGCAAAAAATAAAATAGTCCAAACTGAATTAGCTAGATACACTTTTTCCTAAATGTCACAGGCATTAATAAACCCAGGCCCGTTTCTTCTATGCCTCGCAGTTCTATAGCCATTTACGCATTAAAAAGTGTGTGATAACACTTCAGAATTGTCAATCTCGTATTCAAAACTTTGTACTAGGTAGTTTGCACAGACACTAGAGTTTCTGAGAACATGTTGATTAGAAGAGGGAATGGTAAGAGGCATTTAACACAGATCAAGTTAAAGTAGGATCCAGCATTGCATTAGGGCATGACAAAGTGTCCTAATGTGCTGAAAAGCCACAATTTCCAAACTTCCCTATTTCTGATGTCACATCTTCTTCTTCAGAAATCCTGTGTCTGTCTTTCATACACTTTTTACCTGCTGCTGCATGTGAGGAAATACATCAAGCAACATTTCTGCTCCAAAAAAAAAAGGGACAAAAAAGAAAAGTTCACTTGGCCTCAGATAAAGAGACCAAATGAAAAGCAAAAAAATATCAGAGTTTTGAAACAAAAATCTAGCACACAGTTCTGGTGCTGATTACTGGTGAAGTTGGATTTATGCTGAAAATATTTGCTAATATAGTTAAACCTGTGCAACTTTCTTTGTCACAGGATTTCTCTATATTTGTTTGCATATTCCAGTCTTGCTGTTACAGTTAACTTATCTGGAGCAAGTAAACTATACAGGAAATAAACAAGTTAAGAAAAGATGTAATGAATATATATTTTTTCCTTGTATTAATTATTTCTGGCTCTGAAAGCAAATTATTGTAAAACATTTCACTTCACACTACTGTTCTGGTGTTGGCTAGAGTTTGAGAACAATAAGGCAGAATAATTTGGTTCTTCAAATACATTATGCGCTGTAGAATTTCAGAGCATCAAATCAAAACATTTGAAATAGATGTTTTGCACTAAGCTCATCTGTCAAGCTGAGAATGGCACTTAGCAATACCTCAGTGCTATGTGTAAATAAGATTAGAATATGTGTTCTTTTAACAGAGTTGCACAACTATATAGAGATTGCAAATAAATTAGAACTATGTGATCTAAAACTCAGTTCCAGGTTTGACAGGTTCAAACTTGTTATGAACTACATACCTTCAAATTATAAATCTAGGTTGTAATTGAAAAATCTTCTGACAACTTCTCTCAGATCTAGAGAGAATTTATGCCTGATTAGTAATGGAAGGTAGTTTTTGATCTTCCTCAGTAGTACACACTTTAGCATTCTCTGACAGAGAGAGAACTGGAAGAGTTGGTGGAACAGACCTGAAAGGAGATGGAGAACTCAGCCGGGTAAATGCAATTAAACCTCACAACTAATAGGGGAATTAGTTGCTGAGCAACAACTATGGAAACATATGGAACACAAGCTGTATTTGCCAAGTGATCAAGGCAAAATGTAGAGCTATTATAGAGACTAACCTGAGTGCCAGTTTAACTTAACAGCATTTTTAACTGCAACATTCGTTTTTAAAGAACAGAGTTTTCTTTCAGAATTAAATTAGATCAAGTTACGAATGTAAGTTACAGAAGACAGAGAAAGGGGAGATGGCCAAAGAGACTAATAAAAGCTGGTTCTCTGCCTGCCTTTATCAAATGGGAGTCTACACTGCTGATCACTGGCAAATTATCCAAAGAAGCAGAACAAAACTTGCCTGTTTCTTTTCTGGCAGCAAGAAAATGTGCCTTCCTGTGCACTTCTCTTAGTTTCTTTTGACTTCAAATTTCTTCTGTGCCATCGAATCTAAGTCCAAGAAAATGTCCGACTCCATCCTTTCTTTCAAGTACTCCATAACAGCTTTTGTGAGTCTAGTATTTTTTGTTCCTCAGATTCCTGTTTCAGATGAAACATTGAGCATTGCATTAGTCAATTCATGGGCAAAACAGGCCATATTAAGATTCAGAAAATGTCTGAGTTCCAGTACCTAGTGCTACATCCTTTCTTTCCTAAAAATGGAAGTATCATAATCTTTATCATAGGAAGGTTTAGGAACTAGCACAACCAATGAAAGAGAAAATTCTTAGTGCATGCTTAACTCAAAAGCCTTGTTAAGAATCCAAACTTTTAGTTGTGTATTTTACACACCACTACATGAATTCCCAATTAATTCAGTCAGTCTTTTCAAACAAGTAACAAAGAATAATCACTTACTGAATTTGAATGAGTTTGAGAATTTGTAAAATATTCACAAACAGAAGGACTGGATGCAATCTTTCAGATTCTGAGGTCATAGCTTTGGACTCAACACAAGATAGCAAGTCTGGATATAAGCAGAATTATACCATAAGAGCTTAAATATTATATCAAATGAGTTTGGAAGCTGAAATCCAACCAATTCTAGCCTCTGTTAATGGAATTTCACCTCCCCCATTGAATGTCTGTCTCTGCCTGGCAGTACTAAGTGTTTGAAAATGCAGCACCTAGGGTTCAAATTCCTCCTGAGATTTTAAAATGCCAAGGTGATGCAATCTCAGCTCAAGCTTCTGCTATTTGTCAAGAAGTGCCTATGTCAATCATGCTTCTCAGAATAAGAGGAGAGAGGGAGAAAAGGATCCTGTGAAACGTTTGAAAAATGCAGTTCAAGTTTGCCTAGCCAGATTTTATGTTTAATTGAAATACTTTGAAGATCTTAAAACTCTAACAAAGTTATTAACAAAATAGAGTAATATTTAAAATTGGAACTGGGTAATCTAGATAATGATATAGTCTTCTTTTTTCTAAAGCATTTTGGGAAAATTTATCAGGGCTGATCGTGAAAAAAAAAGCAGGAAAGTGGAAACACTATCAAGGACTGCAACAGCAGGTCCACAGTCTATTTTACCCTTCTTGAGACTGCTAATTGATCAGCGCACTGTTACCTACCTTTAGTGTCTTGCAATATCGCACAGCATTATATTTGATAAAGAAAAAGATTAGCATTGATGCTACAAATTATTCACAGGGAAGGGCAAAGCTACGCATATCTAACTAAATCTTTCCCAATCTTTCTATATCTTTCAAAAACTAATATGCTGCTAGCTCAGAGAGTTGTTATTAAGTTGGTACTCAATGACCTTTATTGGCACAAAGGCATCTATGCAGAAACTATGCAAGTTGTACAGTCATTTTTTTCCCCTACATATAGGACCTGCACTAGAAAATGGGAACCACCTCCAACAAGATTAACTGTTGGACGTACCTGTACGTGATTCAGCATGAGCTATACTGGGCTGTATCTGTGTGTATCTCTGTACCCATATGAACGTAAATATGCTTCTGCATTCTTATCAGACCCAACCTTATTCTATTTACTTCTCCCTTCTTACATCCTCTTGCCAAAAGACAAAGTGAAAAAGAAGTAGAAATTGCATTGATTAACAGGGGAAGATTATACTTGCTTTGCATACTGTTTAAACATTAGGCTTATTGGTTTTCTGAGGAGTTAGGAGACACACAAATCTAGCCATCCTGTTTGGAACCCTCCTCTCAAACAGTGCACCCTGTATATGCTGAAGTGCTGCTATTACTCTGTTAAACTGAACTTCATTACATAAGTACGAATTTTATTTTCATGAGCACAACTCAAGGACATATGAATTGGTCATTTCTCAAGTTGATAAGCATCATGTTTCTGAAATTTGTATGTCTCTGTCGTGCATTCTGAATTGAATTGCACTTCTGTTACACGAAAAGAATATGAAATGCCACTTAAATGTGGTGATGGAAAATGCTGGGTTTGGTTTTAGTTTTTTTTAAACCACATCTAGTAAATAACTTGCCATATAGTGATTTAGAAACTATTTTTGGAAATGAAGATGTAAGTACTGTGTAATAAAATCAATTGTGACTTAGAGGCCCGAGGAGAATAATTACAGTTTGTCCTACTCACTATAACTTCTGGGTTTTGGTGATGATTAGACCTCTCTTTTGAAGGGATGTCTTCTGTGCATCCTGTTCAGGAGAATCTGGTTCTCAATGAACAGTTTGAGGCAATTCTCAAACTCTAATTCTTCTAGGTCATCATCCCAGATGTAGAAGATGTTTAGGGACTGTTTATTCATAAGGAGGACCTGGAAAATCCTTCTTACAAAGGAATTTTTATTGCAGAATTACAATCTGTCTTAATGGTGCAACAGATGCTATCTCATTAGATGTTTGCAGTTTATTTTGTCTTGTATGTTATGTTCTGCTAAAAAGAAAAGGAGAAAAAGAATGAATGAGAAGAAGAAGCCTGCAGTAAAAGCAGAGAATGGGAGATTACTGAGAAGATCAGGGAACAAATATAAAGCCAACTCTCCTAACTGAGTTTAAAAAGAAGTTTTTTCTAAGGATCTAAAGGGACTTGCCAAGTTTACTGCAACCCATGAAAGACTGTGGAGAAAAGAGCAAACACGGAGGGCAGGACTATGTTTTGTAGGAAAGAATGAGTAGGAAACTTTCATTTAATAAGAACTTACATTTCTCTTTTGTCTTATACTACATTATTGTTTTTAAAAAGTGAATAGTTCTGATGTTTGTCTAAATGCAAGTTAGTTTTGAGTTTATAAAAAGAAGAGATGTATAGTCCAACATGTTCCTGTGGGTCTCAGCAGGAGTCAGTGTGGTTTAGATGATGGAGACTGATTCCAGGAAACAAAAACTAGTCTGACATTATTTTGAAGTTAAATGTCATGGAGAAAGAACAAGATATCCGGACTAAAATAAAATCAGTTTTTCAAACTTAAAATCCTAGCCTATCTAGCTGTTAATAGAATAATCTGGAAGTACCTATTCTTTATGGGCAAAAGAACTAGAAATTCAGACTGATCAATGTTATTCATTTTTAGTTTTTGTTCTAAGGAAAACACTCAACGTAAGAACATATTTCCTCTATGTACTTTACATTCCTTTCAAATACACTCACAAAGCTCTAAACCGAGCTAATCAAACAGCTACATGTTCAAAGTTAACAGTTTGGAATGCCAGCATTTAGGCTTTACAAAAGACCCTAACTCGATTCCTAAGACATTAAAATATAAAATATAATGATGTAGTTATTTTAAAATCCTTGAGATTTGCAGGGTTCAACATTCAGCTCTTTGCTACAAACCTCACAGCTTTTCTAGCTGAATACTGGTTACTGGATGTTTCCTCTCTTCCCTTCTTTACTAACTGCTAAAACAATTCACACAGTCACTAGATGTGCACTTTGTCAGCCCCCTGATATGGTGAAAGAATGCATTTGTGTGCTGTCTGCTGCAGGAGGATTGCTCCACACACAGGAATGTAATGCTTAAATCAGTGGTGCTGCATTAGCCTTTTATGTACTTTATTATTTTCTTTGTTCCTTGAAAACAAAATTTCAAGTCTGACACTGGGGGTATAAGTATACTAATTTTAGTAAATTTTATGTCTTATTTACACTGTTGTTTCATTTTTTTTAATAATGTCACTTTGCAGTAATATTTAATTATTCAGTAAGCTGTGAGCAATTATGTCAAGTTAAATAGATAATACACGTAGTGTTTGGGTAGTGTTCTTTCCATTATGATTTTACTAAAGAATAAGATACAACTTTAGATATATTTTTCTGAACAACATACCATTATTTATTTTCAAAATCTCTGACCAAAAGCCTTTCTTTAATCACATACAGTAACTAATATATTATGAATTCATATTCAATATTATATTCCAGCTATCATTGACATGCTTCATTTTCCGAGGAAAATAGAAACACAAGTATATTAAATTCCAGTGATTATGATAATTTTTTTTCACTTAATTAATTGCAATAGAAACTTAGAAAGCTCAAAATAAAGACTGTACTGTGGCTCATACATGAGAATTATTAGAAATCAACCATTTCCCATTGTACAGAAAACTTTCAGAATTTTAAAGGCTGCCTCCAATCAAGGAGGGAATCAATGCTGACTCTTGTAGTGAGGTATAGCAACATACAGTATGCAGTGTGCAGCACTACTCAGCTAGTGTTCCCCAGGAAGGAGAAAAATGGGGTACTGTGATGGAATAGAAGCATGACAGAAAGGACACAGCAATCTACTGCCTGAAGCTGGAGAATCAAAGCCATATCTACCTGACATCCTTACTGGTGCACAGACTGTAATTCAAAATGCATGATAGTAAAAAAAGTTCCCTATATACACCAGTCCTAACTGGGAACTTCTGATATTTTTTAAAAAGTCAAATTTATTTTCGATAAGCTCATTGACTCTCCTTGGGTTTGACACACATAAGCAGATTTTGGAAATATAATTTCAGAATTAAGTCTCCTGGGCTGTTCAACAGATGAACTGCACTGGTATAGCAGGCTTATATATATAATATATAATATATAATATATAATATATAATATATAATATATAATATATAATATATAATATATAATATATAATATATAATATATAATATATAATATATAATATAATCCAGAATTATTCTCCTGCAGTTAAGCTGATCCACTTTCCAGTTATCTTTAATCTACTCACCCCCCAGGTTAGTGATAAAGGCAGCATAAACAAAGAGATGCAGGATATTAAAGAAATTCTCAATTTAATTTTGCTGGTTAGTGCAGAATGTTTTTTGTTGTATCAAATTACTCCAAAAGAGAAAGCTATTTTACAAGAGGATTAAACATTATAATAGCAAAGTCAGAGTGCTGTTTACATTTTCCTCTCTCACAGTTCCTAAGTTTAATGACAGCGTAGAGATCACATTTGTTCAAATTTAAGCTTTGTTTATTTTACCCATGTAATTGCCTAACCTTCAAGGCATGCTTACAGCAAATATTTTTAAAGAACACTGAATTTGACTAGCTCTAGTTTCACTGAGAAGTTATATATGCCACATCTAATATTTAAAAATCACTGGGTTTTAACTGTTGGTGAGAATGGGAAATAAGTTTTTCTAACAGTTACAAATAACTGCCTAGTAAAACACATTTATTTCAGTCCTCAAATGTAAAGAGTCATGAGCTGAGACTGGATTTAATATGAAAAAAAGATGCTACTGTTAATGTACTTGCCTCCTTTTTATTGTCACTTAACATTTATATTGCCTTTTCTTCAGTTTAGTCTCTTCCTCACAAACCCAAGGCTCGAGAAAAAAAACTAAGTAAATAAGGTCTGGTAGTTGCAGTTGTGTCTAGCGTCATTCGGGAAAGATAAATCCTACAAGAGAGATGCATGAGAACTGCAAGATCAATCAATGTCATTAAGATATTATGGGGTAAACTAAATACCCCAAGAACCTACTTCACAATCGTGGTGCAACACCTGGAATAAAGTGAAGACAGACAGAATCACAAGCAACAGCTTGATTTGGCCAGCCAAAAGCACCTTGGCACAGAGGGAATCGATACAGTTTACTGTCTCTATCTCCATAATTTCTGTTGCGCTTCAATGACATTCATTATTACTTCTGTAATTGCTTGCCCTCTAGCAGGAGAGCGTCACTAGTAAACAAACACAGCTGTACACAGCACTGCAGCGGTGCCCCACCACTCCTCTCAACGCAGCTGTGATATTGCTGTCGACATCCGCTTTCTGAAGTCGTCTACGCATCATACTAACCAAAGCATAGTTTAAATTTTCATTTACACAATAGTATTTACCCCAAGGTGTTCCTGAAGATCACAGAAATTAAATGCATACAAATCTGCTGGTCAAATTCCGTTTTAGGAAATAATGCTGCAAAACAAAATTTCAAAAAGGATAATAAATGCATCACACGTAGTTCTGTGAGTAAGAAATAGAAACTTGGAGTTAACACCAAAGCAATGATGACAAGTGTGGGAAAGGCTCAAAGCCTCCCTCCCCGGGATGCCTCTCCCCCAAGCAGGCATCATTTCCACACAGGATCCCAAAGCCTATCCAGACCCAAAAACTCACATAAGATTTGTTCTTTTGCTAGTGTCTCTTTTTAAAGTATCAATATGACAAACAAAGAGATATGTGTATGACTAATGTGGTAACAACACAAATATTGAAAGCAGAATATCAGAAAAAAACACAAATATTTGCTTCATGATTTCTACTGTCAACAAGAAATTCATGTTGTCCATGTGATTCTCCTGTAAGAAACACCTTTTGCAGATTTCAATTTTTATATCAACTTTGCTTATTCATTACTTTTTTTCTAAAAGTGAAATGAAGATCCAATAATGTCAGAACTGGATTTAAATTTTAAACTAGTTCTATCCCAGTGGTACTCTGTTATCTTAACATATAGTTAAGCTACATATGATCTTGTAAAATCACAAGGTAATTTTAGAATCATAGAATCATTTACAATTATTTAGATAAAAAGAAAATCAGGGATGCACAAGTGATTCACCGTACTGGGGCTTTCACTGGTGTGGAGACTTCGGGAATAAACACAGCTACTTTTAGGTATGAATGTTGATTCTTCACTCCATTACACTAGTTAAGTGACATTGCTTACCACAGAGTAAGCATCAAAAAGGGAACTTGGTAGCCAATTTTACAACATTATACAAAGCCTCTTAATTAAAAATACTGTTACACTGTGGTATTTGTGAGTCTGTGGGTGCATTTATAACATGGCATTTGAGACAGCAGCTCTGCAAGAGAAATGTTGAGATATTTAAAGAAGCAGGTACCAACTCAGAGATTGTCTATCTAAACTTTGTAATTAAATACAATTCACTGTATAATTACATTAATTACCCTATCATATGGGTCACTAAGACAAATTAAACAAAGATCTAAAATTCCAGAGAAATATCAGGAGCAATTTCATTTTGGAAAAAGCTCCCAGGGATTTCAGATCTTACTCACGAGTAAATTTTACACTATTGAGCATGACAATATTGCTGACTTTTATATTAGCAGGGAAGATGAATGTCTTGTGACACTACAAAATTTCAAAACACTAATAAGTATTACAAAATTTTACTTACATTTTACTTACAATCTTGCAAAACGATCAGCGTAAAGAAACCAATTTGTCACTGATGTCACCTGAGGCATTACACTTCAACAATTATATATGACAGTACAGAAAACACAGTGTTGCAATTGCTTTGCTAAGCAAGGAATTATTTTGTAGCTCTCTCTAAGTGAACCAGTTTGGGGACCTGGTAGGTCATACAGTAAAAATAGATACATGTATTTCATTAAAAGAAAAAGGAGTTGTACAGATTTAGTTTTGTTTTTCTCCTCACTTTTCCCATAATCAATATGTGAATTGGTTCTGTAACATACATATCAAGGGAAGAAAATCTGTAGAATCTGCTTGTAATCTGGCAAACCTTCCCAATGGTGAACAACCTTGACTCCATTCATTTCACCAGGGTGAAGATGTCACAGAGTGGAAGAGGTCATCTAACCCAAAACATGCAGCCAGGCTTGTGCTATTGCATGTCTCCCATATATTCTAAAAAATCACAGGAAGATCTTCCACCAATAGAAATGTTCCACTTATTTCAACATTTAAATAAATTAATTTGACTTTCATTTAGATGATTGTATCAGGAAAATGTGGATTTCATCTTAGGAGTAATTTTTTTCTCTGCACATTGTAAAATAAGCAGAGGATGACTAAAATGGTTAGAGACATGTACAGAGATGATGCTTACATTTCGACGTTACACTATGGGAGCCAAATACTAAGTTTCTCAACAAATTGCCAAAACTCTATGTCAGCAGAATGCTTGCTTGCATGTAGCAACATATGTTTGAAATAAGGTGCGATTTTTCTGTGTTAAATGAGCTGCTAAAATACCATGAAGTGGGCAAGAAATGCGACCAGAATGTCACAGTTAAGTCACTAGTTGCTGAGCAGACTTCCATGTAGGGGCATCAGCCCATGTCAGGTACTGTGAGGTTCCTCTCACTGGAGCCAGGCAGTGCCAAGCAGTTGGGCCAAGAGGAGCAAGAAGAGCAGAGGCTGCAGCAGCTCCTCACCTCAGTACTTCTCCCTTTTTTGTCACACCCTTCCCTTGCCAGCCTGATCTAGCAGCACTGGCATGCTGTCTTTCCCCCATCTTTCAAATTTTCCCTTCAACTTCATTCCCTCAGAATGGTTACCTCGGTAAAGTTATCCAATTTCCTCTAACCACACAACTCCCTTCAGCTGGTAGGTAAGCTGGTTTAAACTGTTTACTTTGGCAAACTAGTGGCCTCTCCTCATTCTGCAGCATGGAGAAGGACATCTAAAAGCTTAGTGCTAACGAACACTGAAATATCTTGCTGGCAACAGGAATAAGGTAACAGTGGTCACACCAGTTAGTCTGGACAGCATCTGGATGGTTCCTCACCTATTTCAAGTATGGGAGTTCATGGCAGAAGAGGTGGTAATGAGAAGGATGAGAAAGAGAAGGGGATCCTGAGATTACCTACATAAAAACTGGAAACCCCTGCTGACCCATTTTCTATCTTTTGTGGCGGAACTACAAGGAAATTAGGTGAAATTAAAGCCTAAAGGTGATCTTAAAGTTTCATATAAGCATCTCTTTTCTTTAAACAAGTGACTACTGTTTCTCCTTGTAAAGTCCTCTGAAAATCAACTGTGATCTTATAAGGTCACAATCTTGAAAAGCTAGACACACAGGATCTGTATTCTACACCAGGTTAAAAGCATCCAATATTTTTGGCTGATGTAATGCTGGCATTCAACTACATAGAGACATGGCTGAAATTTGATCAAAAGCAGGGCAGGAAAATGAGAAGGTGTATGGCTGGATTCGGTAATTTAGAAATCCAGGGTTTAGGTGTGCCTTGAAACACATTATATGAATTGCAGGCTGTGGTTGAAATAGATATTGTAGTTTGGTCCATACGCATTTATTCTGCATTATGAGACGGAACTGCTTGCTTGCATCTAAGTATGTGTTAATCATGAAAATTAAAGGCAATTAAATATGAAACTTCCCAATTAGTCTCTTACCTATATATTCCAAATGCATCGTACAAAGCAGCATCAAAATAAAAAGAAGAGTCAGCTTAAGACTGTAAATGTATATATCTGCCTGAACTATGACACAGGTTCTACTGCATAGTCTGTTTCCCACCTTCCTGAGGCAGGTCCCTGAGCTCAGTACGAACACAGCTCCCTCTAGAGCTTGAGTATTAGACAGAACTGCAGTACGCACCCCTCCGGCTCCGAAGCTCGGTTAAACTGCTTAGAAAGGGAGCACTGTGAGAGCCACACACATCCCAGAGGGGCCAGGGAGCCTGGCACAAAGGCTGAGATTCAGAAAACCCTCTGTCAGAGGCAGATTCCCTGTTACCAGTTAAAATTGCATACCTTTCCAATGTGAGCTTGTAGGAAAAGGGTTAATAGGCCCCTGGTTTGTGGGAGAGGTGAGCCCTGAACACTTGAAACTTACTTGTTGTCTGGTGTGACAGGTGAGCCTTGACAGGGTGCACGTTCTCAGGCCTTAGGAAATAGAGCATGTCATCTTGCTGAGCACCCGTGTCCGACGTTCTGCATGGAGAGGCAAGGACTGACATATTTAGACCTTCAGAATGTACAGGATCAAAGCTAATTAACCCAACATCACTTCTGCATGACCAGCTGCCTCACAGAGCAGCCATTTCCGAGCTGGGGTGCTGTTTGCCCCTCGACAGCCAAGCCAAAGGTTGGCAGTGGATGAAACTGGTTATCCAGTGGTGTCCAGTTTCACCACTACTCCAAGAGGGGAAGCGAGGGGCGGTACAAATGTATGGGTACACCAAACAGGCAGGGGGACACGGATTGCAGGCACGTCCAGGTGTGTCCGGGGTCGCGGTTCAGGGCCCCTCTCCTCACGGCTTTCCTCGAAGATCCCCGGCTCCGCTTGCTCAACCCAGGCGCTTCCGCCGCCCACACTCCCTGCCCCTTCGTGTCCCGCCGGCCCCCGCCGCTCCCACCGCCGCTCCCACCGCCGGCCGCGCCGGCTGCCCCGCGGGAGGCGCCGCGGTCCCCGCCTCTCCCTGCCGATATAAGCCAGCGCTTCCCGCCCCGCCGCACTCATCGCCCTTAGACCCGTCGGGACCCGTCAGATCCGCTCCCCGAGGATGCTGCTCTCCTCCGCCCCGGGACAGGCCCTGCTGCTGAGCGCCCTGCTGTGCCGCCTGGCCGCCGCCGGTGCGTGACGGACGGCGGGGCAGAGGGACGGGGAGGGGACGGGGGGATCGGCGCCGGGACTCGGTCCCTCGGACCCCTCGGACGGGGTGTCCCCGAGGGAGCCCGAGAAGAGCCGCGGGAAGGGGGGCAGCGGCACTGGCCCCGGGACTGCGGCTCTCGGCACTCGCCCTGTGGCCGCGGGACAGCGGCGCTCACCCGGGCACTCGCCCTGGGACCGCGGCGGCCGCTGCTCGGGCCACCAAGGATTGGCTTCTGGGGAGTTCCTCACTGTCCACGGCCGGGGCGCTGCTGGGGAGCGGGGGCAGCCTCGGGGGTCGGCAGTTGCGGTGAGGTTGCAAGATTTCCTTCCCTTGCCCCAGCTCCGAGCTTGCCGAAGAGATAGAGAAGGTGGTAATTTGAAAACGAGTAGGATATCGCTCAGTTAAACCCTGGATTTCCAGAGGTTACAGAGGCGCGAGGGGTTTTCCCATCCAGCTTCCTCCCAGACCGTTCCCCGAAGCAGCGGTGGCTGTCGTGGATCATCGCGGCGGACTCCCATCCGCTTGTGGGGGCCAAGAGTCCTGGTGAACTGCACCACATTTATTTGCTGCTTGAACATTCTGCATGTTCAAGCTTTTGTATCGTCTTCAGAGGTCTTGAATCAAAAAGGGCTAATTAGACAGAATTCCAAATAAGTTAATTCATCGATTTGAGAGTTGTAAAACAGAAAATAATATTCTTCTCATATTTCTCACTTCTGCCAGGACACATTCCTTTAGTAAAGATGAGCATGAGCCCAGATGGTAGGACTGAGTTTTTTCCCCCAAAACAACTTTTCAGAGTAGCAATTAACAGCAACTGCTTCATTTAACTAAACAGCAACTGCAGGGAAACAGGAATTACATATCATATGACTGATATTTTTCTCTTTTCTGTATTTAAAGGCTATGCAGCACTACCGACAGCAGTCAATATAACTTGGTCTTCAATCAATTTTAAAACTATACTACAGTGGCAGCCAAAACCATCAGGTTACTTCTATACTGTAGAAATACACGGGTAAGTAGATAACACCAGGGTATATCCATTAATGGCCATTGAAGAAGACGCAAATAGAGCATGTTTGAATATGTTCGACAGTAAATGTAACAGGAAAAGAGCCCAAACATTAGGACTTAAGAGAATTCCCTACCCAGCTGTTAATAGTTTTTTGTATCCAACTATAAGAATATGTGGTTCAGGCTTCTGGTTTTGCCCACTCTAAAAAATGGAGAGTTGAGCTAGAGATCAGTATTTCAGTTCTGGGGTTTGGTGCAGGCCAGCTGCATGAGAGCTCTAGGCCAGGATACTTCAAAGAAGTTGGTGCTCAGTCCGACACACCATGTATTAGATAGAATTTCACCTTTTTTATGTTTTTCAAGGTGTCTGGTCTGAGTCTTTTGTCTTCAGTCTTGGGAGGTGTCTAATAAATGAGTCTGCATTTTATTCTAATTGGTGAATCACAATAAATGAATAATTTGTCTTGCTGGATAACACTAAAAATCACCTTTGTTCCTCTACCTCTGTCAACACGTCCTCTGTCATCATGTTTTATGTTAACTATAAAATATTGTGGACATAAAAGGTAGCCAGCTAATGTAAAGTGTCTAAACACACCTTTCAGAACTGCACAAAAACTTCCATGAAGTTCAGTAATAAATCTGTGTTGTTCTTAGCTCCCATTTTAATACATAGAATATTATTAAATTTGTCCCAAAGGGAAAATGCATCATCAAACCTCCTACATATTAATGAAAAAGTGGTACTGTAGTCTCTTCTGTCTCTAACTAAAAGTGGCATGAGAGCTCTCTCTCATGACTAATGGATGAAACATCAGTGCAATGGCCGAATGTGCTCTTTCATTCTTTAAGGGAGTGATTAGATTAGTAGACTTAAAAGCACACACTTAGCAGAACAAATTTTATTAAATTCATGAATCTGGAGTTTCTTTCCAGTGGTTTTGCTTGCAAAAAATTGAAATCTGTGTAGAATCAGGTGTAGTTCTGCAACAGAGGCACCTCTTTAGAAAAGTTGCTGTTCCAAAGTGTGCTTAAATGTTTGCTTTCTCATGTCTGTATGTTTACAGAATACATTTGTTTCATCCCAAAGATCAAATCTCTGTCCCTTTTCAAAGCATCTCATGTGACACTATCAATAACTGATCTGTGACATAAGAAATTTGGTGAAGTAAGAAGGGAGTTCAGGTGACTCTTGAAAATAAAACGTGATCTATTTTGAGGAAAACTCATTTGTTAATTTCAAAAGTCACCACTCTTGCTCTTCCAGCTGAGATCACACAATTTTTCTTTTCCTTAATTCACCAGCAAAAAAAAAAAAAAAGGAAAAAAATGGAGTAATAACTTTTTTTTTCAATCCTTCTTGTTAGGAGGTAAAATGGGAAATTAACACTTTTTTCCTGGTCTCATTACTAGTTCTCAGGTAAATGGACATGTTTTCTATTCCTTAAAAATCAAGATAAGAGTTTTTGTCAATATTTTTTAAATCATAATTCTGCAATGAAATTTGCTGCTACTGTCTGGTTCTTAGTAACATTTGCCACTGCATAGTTGCAAAACCAAGTGACATATATGCGGAGAAGTTGTTATCACATTAAACTGTGTCAATAGAGCTTCCTATAGCAACTGATGTTTCTTAAGGCAAGAGTTTTCACATGCATCAAGGATAACACATTCAAAGTAATTTATGCATCTTATATTTTTAAAAATAAATTCTGCAACTGCAGAAAAATGCAAAATCAGAACTACTTATGGTTTCTATCCATTAATATAAAAAATTGAATGTTTAATTCATATATGGGTCCAATAACATATTTCTGTCATATGGATCATACTTACTTCGCTTGATTCTACTTTGAATTGTGAAATACAGCTGTACACAATAGGTTTTCTTCAAGTGTTCTCTTCTTTTCAGCCTAATACCCCTGCAAGACTGTTCTACTGGATGAGGGAAATCTATACAGTTTAAGGGGAAAATGTTTTTCAGTGCATCTAAATATGTAAGTGTCTGGTTGGAAGCTGTTGACACTTCTTTCTCGCTCTTTTCAGACAGACATCTGACATTAAAAAAAAATGCATACGGACAACAGAAACAGAGTGTGATGTTACTGATGCGCTCAAGGATGTAAAAGAGACCTACGTAGCCCACATACTGTCTGTAATGCCCGCGGGGATGGATAACTTTGAAGAACCACCTTATGCACTTTCTGAAAAATTTACCCCTTATAGTCAGAGTAAGTAGGATTGCCAATTAAATCTTATTATAAACTTCCTTTCAAGATTAGTTCCATTGACCTAAACAAGATTTAGATTGAGCTTAAAGGTTTTTTCTATAGATTCTTACAATAGCCATGCTGATATTGGAGAAGACATCCAGGCATAAAGCTTTTGTTAACATTGTGTACTAGATGAAGATACTTGTTTACAACCCCGGACTTCACCCTATTACTTTGGCTTCATAAAGTCAGAATAGATTTGAGATGGGAAGTTAATAAAGAGTGGAAGAAAGAAGAGCATGTTGCGTAGAAAAGATGATATCAGTTTTTTAATTCTAAAAATCTTTGTTTAGCTGTTATCGGAAAACCAGAGATAAAGAACTATACACAAAAAGGTTCGGAACTGAATGTTGTGATCCAAGATCCACTTACACCATATACGTTTCCTAATGGAAGCTTTCAAAGTATTAGAGATATTTTCCAGCATGACCTGGAATACAAACTCTACTACTGGAAAGATCAAAGTTCTGGAAAGGTAAGGTCTAACTCTAGTTTTCATTCTGTAATAATTTTAATATTCTGTAGCTGTATTATAGTTACACAATTTCTGTGCTACCTTAAGAGTTGACACTTGAAATATTTTTTTTTTTCCTTTTAGAAAGATACAACAACAAAAAGCCATACATTTGAAGTAAGCGTTGAGAGCACAAAGAACTATTGCTTCTATGTCCAGGGATTCGTTCCGTCCCGCAGAGAAGACCGTAACGGTCAAACCAGTGTGATGCACTGCACCACTGCAGAAAGGGGCGTCTTCGACGGTGGGTACTGTGTGACGTTTGTCACACCACAGTCTTTATCATTCTAACAAAAAGACGTCTTTAAATTGGGATGCCTGTTATAAACCATTTACTGTGTAAGTTAGAAGACACAGTCAGAACATGGAAACTCATTCGAAGAACTCACTTCAAGTCAGAGTCCACCATCTTCAGCTATTTAGAGTTTGTTTTAGGGTTTTACTCAACTGTGTTGATTAAATTGTCTGAATTGATGACCGGTCACTGAGGCTTCAGATCTCATCACTAGCCTTCAGCTTTGTTTTTTTTCACCATTGTTTCCCTCAGATTCTTCCAATAGGAGGTCCCATAGTAAGTGCTTGAAGGATTAGCTCTAAAACATACGAGTGCTAGAAACCTATTCACTGACTTTAGTTTGAACTGACCTTTAGTTACCCCTAAAGCAGATGGTGAGACTAAGACTTTCTTTACTATTACAAGGTCAGAGGTTGGCAGATTGACTTCTTTACTGGTAGATAAGTTAAGGAGTGGTCAGCGAATCAGCCAGTCAAATTTTAGACAAACAATCTGGATAACACTTTCTTCAATATAAAGTCATCAATATTATTTAAATAATATCACATTGCTGTACTGTATCTTTCTTCTCCCCCAGATAAGAAAATCTTCTTCTAAAATTGGCAAATGAACTCAGATTAACTTCCCTATCTAAATATGTATTTTTGTTTATCACAATAGTGATAAATTACAATTTAATTACAACTTAAATAGAAAACTCTTCTCTTGGTGTTTTCTAGCTTATAACCTAGAATAAATTCCTACTTGGATGGAAGTGATGTAGGGACAGGGGGAACAGTTTGATTTATTCTTGTGGTGTTAGCACGGTATTTTAGTGCACTAACTAAACTAGATTAAAACCTAGTGTGAACCAGGTGAAATAAAGCTTTACCTCAGTTCAGCAAATTCATGTTAAAATGTGTTTAGTTCACACTGAATTCTGTGGTACTGTAAAATACAGAAAGCATTTTTTTCATTCAGTGGAACGAGTGCTAAGAGTTTGTAGCACTGTGTCATTATGGATTCTGATAACTGAATCTTGCACTTTTTTCCTCCCCTACAGAATATGGAGCAGAAGTCTTTATCATCATAGCAGTGATTGCAATTGCAGTCATCACTCTTGCCATTGTCCTACCAGTGATTCTGTGTAAACGCAAGAAAGTAAGAACTGCAAGAGAAAAGCAACCACTTAATGGTGTCTAAGGAAAAAGTATTGTGGACACTAATGGCAGCACCAAGGCAAAAAAACCACCACAACAAAAAGCCATAAATTGGATAATTGGGTGGAACTTTTTAGGCTCTCTGAAACAGGAATTTTGAAGCCCAAATTTTAGTGGCTGGAGGCTGGAGGAGCATTCTGGTGATCTGATACAATCATAGAATTGTAGAATATGCTGAGTTGGAAGTGACCCACAAGGATCATCAAGTTCAGCTCCTGGCCTTGTGTAGGATACCCCAAGGCACACACAGTGTGCCTGAGAACGTTGTCCAAACACTTCTTCAACTCAGACAGGCTTAGTGCTGTGACCACTTCCTTTGGGAGCCTGTTCCAGTGCCCAACCACCCTCTGTGTGAAAAACCACCTCCTAATATCCAACCTAAACCTCCCCTGACTTGGCTTCATGCCATTTTCTCGAGTTCTGCCACTGGAAACGAGAGTGAAGAGTCAATGTCTGCCCTCTGCTTCCCCTCATGAGGATGCTGAAGATGGCAAAGAGGCCTCCCCTCTGTTTCTTCTTATCCAGGCTGAGCAGACCTCAGCTGCTCCTCATATGGCTTCCCCTCAAGACCCTTCACCATCGCCCTCCTTTGGATGCTCTCTAACACCTTAGTGACTTTCTTATATTGCAGTGCCCCAAACTGCACACAATATTCAAGGTGAGGCCACCCTAGTGCAGAGCAGAGCAGGACAATCCCCTCCCTCGACCAGCTGGCCATGCTTTGCCTGATGCCCCCCAGGACAGGGTTGGCCCTCCTGGCTGCCAGGGCACCGCAGACTCATATTCAACTTGCCATGAACCAGGACCCTCAGGTCTCTTTCCACAGTGCTGCTCTCCAACCTTTCATTCCCCAGTCTATAAACAAAGCCAGGGTTGCCCAGTCCCAGGTGTGGAATCCAGCACTTGCCCTTGTTATACTTCATATGGTTGGTGATTGCTCATCTCTCTAATTTGTTATGGTCTCTCTGCAGAGAGCTCAACCCTTGTCATAGACTGTTCCCAAGCCACTTCTATTGTCCTGTCTGAAACAGGATTGTGAACTAAAGGTACTTTTGGCTTGATCAGTATGGCCTTATTGAGCCAGAAGATTTATGGTACAGCTTTACGGTACTTGTGAGGGGAAAGAACACTACTTCTGAAAAATACATGTCCTTTACCTAACTAAAGGAACATCATTCTGTTTCTGTGAAACAAAACCTGTATTTATCTGCCTTTTAATATTATTAACTGGTGAAATGATCTGTTAGTTCAGATGTGACAAAATTGCTACTATTATTTCTGCACTTCTTGGATAAAATTAACTTGGTCTATTTATATTTGAATATAGACAATTGAAGGTAAACAAACTGAAACTACTCTACTAGTGACTTGTAAGGAACTCTCTTGGAGCAGGTACCAGCTATCCCTCTGGAAAGCATATCCAGATTACACTACATTGAGAGTTGTACTGACAGGGTAGTCTGATAGTTCCAAGTAGGTGTTAGAACAAATACTTTGCAGGGTTTGAGTCAGTAATAACTCACTTAATGCAAGCACTGAATAGGTAGTATTTACTACATTTTGAACATAATTTTTAACTAAACAGCTGATGAATGAACAGTTTCTGTGGCATAGATTCAAATAATCTTGGTATTGGGATTTGAAGGTAGATGTTGCTTTGTCTTTTAATATTTATTTTATAAACGAGAATCTAACTTTTATACTGGTGATATCTGTATTTATGGTGATAATTTATACTTTTCTAGTGAAATAAAGGTGACTGGAAAAATAAGACTTTCTTTTCATTTTCAAAACAATGTACAGTTTTTATTCTAGAACTAAATTAAAAATATGTTTAGGAAACTTATTTTGTGACAGCAGTGTAGGCAACCTGCCAGAAGTCTAATCAGGACTCTGCAAAACAGACTACCAGGGCACCTACTACCTGTAAGGATAAAACTATGAGAAGCCACAGTTCACAAGCGGATGAAAGGTTTTGAAAAGTCCTGAGTCACGTCTTGGCTGTCCCCTTATGTCAGCAATTAGTCAGGGTTTGCATTCAGAGCTTCTTATTCTAATGGAAAGCATACCAGACATCTCTGGATGTATCACATAGGGATTCTGACAGTGGTGTGTATTCCTCTGTATTCATGACAAGGAATACCTTATAAAATTAATAGCCCAATCTATCAATTCGTACAGAATTGTATTTTATATTTTTTATCCCTGTGTTACAGATACCATCTATGTATGGATTAAGACTCCAGTGAATGTATGAGTGTATTTTATGGGAGTTTTCTTCGTTCTTGAATTCCTCTTTTTACAGAGGGAAGAAAACACATATCACCATTATCCCCGAAAAACCCCATTTACTTAATACTTAATATTGTGCAATAAATGCTTAATGCATTTTCTGCTGATGCATAAGCCTTGTATGGAAAAAGAATCTTACAACAGCAATCAAAAGCACGAGAGCCTGTGGGAGTAAATTTAAAAACATTCCAAAGATGTCATCATTACTTCCCTTCCTGTGATGTTCTGCTTCCTCAGCTTCATTCAGTACCCAGCTCAGAAAAGGGAAGAGCTAATAGGAAAAAGAAAGCCTGTAGATTACAGCGTAACATTTATTAAACTAGACCATGCAGTTGCTTGTTATAAACTACATAGAATGATGCTATAAATCATCCTTCATTACTTAAGAGATTTTTGGTTTGTTCTGAATATAAAGGGGGGGAAGGAGGGGAGAAGGAGGGGGTAAGGAAGGGGGAAGAAGCTGGGGAGGGAGGCAGGAAGAGAATACCATTTGCAAACAAGTGCTTTAAGTGGTAAAAGAGTGCCCCATGACTGCACAAGTCCTGGAAATCTGAAGCACTTCTGTTTCCTAGCTGCAGTATGTTATCATCCAACAGTGCTGAGTAACCAGAGTCACAGGGTTCACAGATCCTATTTCAACGAGGTTTTTTGCTTTTTGTGGACAGTTAAGAAAGGGGCTTTTTAGTTGCAAACTTCCGTAAGCCCACACGAAATGTTTTATGCAGAGATTTTTCTCAGAGTATCAGAGTGGGCAGAAGTTGTTATTGTACCAGTAAAGGTATTGTCAGCAGGGAGAAGGACTAGGTCCTATCTACAACACACATGTGGCCACTTCAGCACTGTATGGATTTAAGACGGAGCCAGACATCCAGGGAAATGATAGGATATAGGGAAGACTTTTCCTATGCAACTAAAGTTTCTGGGTCATCTTCTAAGCAGGTTTCTGTAAGCAAGCATGTTCCTACTAAGGTTCCCAATGCCCCTGTTCTGCTTTGCTCCTTGTCAACCGAAAAAGTTATCCAGCTATTTCAAGTGGATAAATACATTTGCATAGTTCCATGACACAGTATTTGTGTCCTCTCCTTGTACAAGTGAATGTGTAACATTGCATACTCTAATAAGCCACTCTGGTTTTATAGTACTGCTTTAAAATTGCATTCTTCTTCACATAAGTGAATAAAGGCTGATACTGTTCTGCTACTTTTCTGTCAGCCCTAACAGCATTACAGACAATAAAATTACAGTCATTACTTAAAATGAATAATGGTACAGGACTTCACAGATGTATGTATGATAGATATGGCAGCAAACAGGTTAGCTAATCTATTTCTGCCAGACTCAGCTTTCCACTGCGAGAAGGCTCCTGCTGAGAGGCATGTGAGAGAAGAACGTGATTATAAGCTCAACTCGTATCACTAGTTATGTGACAACTCAGGACAAAGAGTTTGTGCACTGTGAGAATAAACAGCTGTGATAGATTACCCTCTTGGTTCAGTTTTGTAAAGTAGTGACTGCCACGCAGTTTCAGAACCTTGTAATACACAGTACCAGATCGAAGAGTCAATTGAATAATCTTCTAATTACACAGAATTTATCCACATACAACTAACCATGCTTTCCATAGTCTATGTTTGTCCTGCATTCATGTTTGAGAATGACACGAAAAGAACAACCTGCTAGAGAGGACAGAAGCAGGAACTGGCCAGCTGAAAATCCTTTCCCAACTCTTAGGTGTGGTGTTACTCACCACAGCATACACTCCCCGACACAGTACGCCCATTCCCTTAAAAAGAAACTGCCACAGAAGGCTGCTCTTCCCTTATTTGGTGGTATGTGCCCTCCAGTGCTCTACAGCAGGAGTATTAAAAAAGCTCAAGGTGTAAAGACCATGACATGTGCTGCAAATCTCTTCCTTACACCATATGATGAGAAATCTTCCCACCAGTGAGATCCTTCTGCTTCTTCTGGCACAGGTTCTCATTCAGCCCACAGAGCCTCTTTCAGCATCCCCCCAAAAGACGAGAATGAACATCTTTCCCTGTAATTCCTCAGCCTTTAACTGTAGCTGAATTAGTCAAGTTCATAGGAAGATTTCCCTCAGGATGATTTCTTCCAGTAAAACCCAGTTATAAACATACAGCCACGTGGACTTCCTCCAGGGTTTCACAGCCAAATCCTGTCTCATATGTCCAACTGCAGAGATTGTGCCCATTTCACATTTTGTCAAAAATTGAGCCCTGTTAGTGACACACTTTAGTGACTGGCTTCTGTAAGAAGCTCGCGGTGTTTCTGCTCCTGACTTCCCCTGGCTCCTTTGGTGATGTTTCCATTCCTCTTCCCCATCTCCCTTCTCACTTCCATTACCTGTTCTTCCCCAGAGACAAACCCATTGACTCATTTCTGCAGACGACTGGGCAGGATCTCGTTTAAATCAAAATATACCACCTGAATAAATCTATATCCCTTAATCACAATCAAGAACATACTAATATCATTGAAGCATTTTTTTGTTTTACACTCTACAGCTTCATTTGGTCTCTGTCATAAAGCCAATAACTTCCAGAACATTCGCTAGCACTGCTTTGAGTACCTTCTTATTGCACCTACTTTTTTTAGTGGCTTGTTTAAAATAGCAATGAACTTATTAATCTGAACTCAAAGAATATTCAAAGTTTCAGATCTCATTTACTCCCCCTGATGGATTTTCTTCTATTTTTATTTTCAAATTTTCCACGTTATTACTTCAAGAAATATTAAAGTAGCAAAGTACTGTCACTGTTACATTCACAAAACTATTTCATCAAAAGAGGTTTAATTAAAACCCGCCTTCCTCTGAACAGAGAAATATTTTCCCAATGAGATCACATGGTACTTTTTAATTAGTTACTCAATAGTCACATAACTCAGTTAAAAAGCTAGTGTAATAAAAGAGCTAGAGTGACAAGTGAGATTTTAAAACCTACTCTAATAAGAAGGACTCATTATTCCAGGTAGAAATGTGGGTTTGGTTTTTTCTTGGAGTTCGTGGATTTTTGTGGTGGTTTTTTTGTTTGTGGGTATTTGTGGGTTTTTTTGTTGTAGTTGGTTTGTTGTTGGGTTTTTTTAAGGAGTGCATCCTTGATTAACATAAAAATTTTTCCCTCTGCTGCCTTCATACTTTACCATCCACTCACACCAAATATGCACATCTCCAAAGACATGATGCTCAGTCTGATTTCTCATCTTTCCACTTTACTCTTAACATGATCACTTGCTTCCATAAAGCACCAAGGGTGCAACCACAAGATTGTATGTCACCACTGCCACAGTCACTACAGTAGTGGGACTGTGAACACCATAGATCTGTTCCTCCTCTGCCCTTCATACTGCAGGTTCCTTACATTGGAACAGTGGCCCTGCAAACATGACTTGTACTCTGTGAGCAATCTCTGCATTAATTCTGCAATTTGTGTCAGGTTATTATGCTTCATGTGCCTAGAAAAGCTGACCCCAAGTGGCAAAAAAAGGCATAATCAGCACATTAACAATCTAAATATTCCTAAATGGCTACCACACTGAGACCCACTTTGAATCCAGATTCCACCAAAATTTGAAGGAAAAGGGCACATGAAATTTTTTAGATCTTCTCTTTTTAGTAATGAAGAGCAACAGATAAGACATCATTGTGTTGTTCGAACATATTAAGGGTTGGAGCAGCTCTCTCCTCCCAAACACCCCTCATCTTCCATTCAATGCTTCCCTATGACAGGTTCTTCAGGAATCTTGGGTTGTAACATACCCTGTGTTGTCCAGTTTTCAAGCACTGCTGGAAACCAGGCCCCAGTTAACAATCCATCAGTACTTATTTACCATTGTTTGCACTTTGGTGTTAAAGCCCACACAAAAACCATACTCCCTTCTCCTGACAAACTTCTCCTTTAGTCTCAGAAAACTTGGGAGTAGCTCAGAATTAGGAGATTTTCATGCTGACTGTTAAGCTTCTTACCAGACTTTTTTCCTCAGTATGCTTCAAACAGAAAACAGATTCCTCTTGCTGCCCTTTTCACTCTTAGACGAATGGACTGAGAACCTCAGAGAAGGGACTGAAGTCTTCTAGAAGCACTGGAAAATGTTGCATGTCATAAATTCAGAAGCCCTGTAAGTTACATTGAAGTACAAGCTATGTTTGGAACTGTGATAACATGCTATCTGTCTGGCAGCAAGGAAGAGAAAGGCACGGGTAGGAATAGCTGGAAGGCAGCTGTGTTTGTAACCAGGGCTATTTTGGGCTGTACATGCTTTGAGTTCTGCTGAGCTTGTCTTGAAGAAGCAACCCCAAAAACATCTTTTGAGGGAAATGACCTTCCACTCTAAAAGCACTGACAGGCACGAGAAGTCAAAACAGGTCCCTGTTGAGGGGCTGCTCTGCTGTACCCAGTCTCTCAAGCAGGTCACTACACTATAGGACAAACAATAAAATACGTGGTGTGCATAGGAACTACCACTGTCCTTCAGACACATCTACTTAAGTACCTTCTATCCCCCCAGCATGATGCACCTCAGGGCCTTTTGAGGAAGTTTACAGAGGTAACACCAACAACCTAAGCATGAAGAGAATTTTGTGAACTAACCTCAAGTAGCCTTTCCAAAACTCTCTACTTAAGACTATTATAAATAAATGTTTTCTAATAATTAAAAAAGCGTTTTTTCCAAATCTAGTTAGCATTTGTGGGTTAAAAAAGAAAAGTATATCAATGCATAGATTTGACCTTGGCCCTTAATTCCCTACTAAGCTCCAAAAAAATTTGGCAAAGAGTTCCCGGCTTTTCAGAGTTCTGTTGCAATATATGATTGGATCCAAATTTTAAGAAGCCTCCAGCACACAAGCCTTGCTTTTTAACTATTAATTTCCCGAACACATCAGCTTACCAGTTCCTCTATAGATACTTCACCTTTTAGTGTGTTACCAAGTCTGTCACGTTAGAAGTTTCTGACACAGCTGTTTAGCTCTGTTGCTTTTGTGTCAACAAACTCCTGCAGTAGAGTGCTACAATAAAGTAAAGAAATAAAGGGTAGGTTGTTTTGGGGAGCACCTACACACTAGCTACCTTGTCATTCACAACAATTAAAATTAATCAAATGTTTTTTAGTACCTGCTTGCACTAAACCACTCAGTCTAAGAAGATTAAAGGTATATTTGGTTACATAGAAGATGTCTCTTCAATTGCACACATGGAGTGTATTTTTTGGAGCATCATTCTCCAAAACTTCTATAATCAAGCTTAAAAAGTTAGCTTCAATTTGTGCCATACTTTGAAGTTATTTTAATACAGAAAACTTGCTCAGTCATGTAGGTGGAGTTCCCTATTTCTAACCAAGTAAATCAATCCCAGCAGTTTTAGTTTTGTCTAGACAGAATTGACCTCATTTTTCCAGTTCTGTTCTATTTTGGTGCAGTATCATGTGTCGATGCCACTTGTCTCCCGAGACAAGGGACGGGTGGGGAACAAGGATGCTGGTTTGTGGACACAGCACAGAATGGGGCTGGGTGCTTCAGCAAAAGCTCTCCTTTCACCAGTAAATGTGTTCAGTCTTTGTGGTTCAGATTTGTCAAACATCACTAAGAGGGAGGTTTCTAACCAGTGTAAGAGAGTTTGTGATTATTAAGCCTGGTTTGTGAAAGATACATTTCACATAAGTGGAGTGTCCAAGTTTCCCTTCTCTCCCTTTTTAAAATGCCAGTTGGATGATTATTCTTGCACTGTTGCTTTCATTTCAGGATTACTGGCAAAATGTCTTCAGTTTCCCAAGTCAATCCCCGTGGAATGTCACCAGATGCTTAGGAGTATTATTCCTATTTAATCCCCAAATTTATCATATTTTTCAAATTACTCCCTTGAAACAGCTTCTGTCTGTGAAGTTCCAAGATGCTTGTCATCTGGCTCTGCTTTTGAATACAAGGAAAGAAAATGATGCAGCAATTCAAAGACTGCTTTAAATTTTTGTAAGGTTTTAATACGAAAGACAAGTTGCTGTCATAATAACCTAACTTGGCTATATTTCTGTTTCAAGATGAATCATAGAATGGTTTGAGTTGAATGAAACTAGTTTCATCTTAGGTTTGAATGCACATGACAGGATGGGTTTCATCATAAGATATAAACATATTAAAGGAATCTGTAATGTGCACAGCCACTCTAAACTTCCAGGTGAAGTTTAAGGCATCATAATAAAAACCTGACTGCATCCAGAGCATTAGCAAGAGCCTGTAACCACAATATGTGAAGAGAAAAAAACCCAACAAACCTCCTCCTGATGAGCTGTATATCACTGGTTAGTAAAACCAAGAAACCTCTTTCCATGCTCATGAAAGGGACTGACACAAACCATCTGGTTATCTACACCTAATATAGAAGCAAATGCGTTATATATAGAAATACCTGGTTTGAACAGCAACTTTATAAGTAGAAATTTGAATTTGCATACCGTTGATGTTCTTGACAGATTAAAGTTGTGATTTATTCTCTTTTTAAAATCAAAACAACCTTTTTTCCCCTACTATTTCTCACAGGGGATTTCAGATGATCATTATCCTGGACATTTCTACGGACATCTCTTAGCACCTATGACAGTTACGTTTAAATTTTAATAATGGATTTTCAACTCCTACCTCGATAATAGGCCAAAGTATTATTTTTTCACATTTCTGGATCATTTCAGAACACCAAGGATTAGGTGACAGATTGTTGAGTGTGCAGAGATTAATTCTATAGAAAAACCACCAAATTAGTTCTTTCTCTCCTGTCCTAAGTCATAGGATATTGTGTCTTTATAGAGTTAACAAATATGAAGATTGAATTCCCTATTCTGCAGAGCTTAAGTTGTTTTAAGGTTTCAGTGCTGGATGAGATTTAATTAAAAAGTGTGGCAAGTGTCATGGAAGCATTCCATGATGTTGCTTCTCACTAATCATCTTCTCTAGCATACAGTACAGCGCTAATGCATTGGCAATTCATCCAGAATTTTTTTATAGTACAAGTCACTTGCAAATGGTGCTAAAGCCATCTTGAATTTAGGCTGTCCAGTCAGGTGTGTCTAACCTGCTCTATCTGTGCCACATTTGGGCAAGAAACGCCCCTGCAACATGTATACTGTTTAGGACATAGCTTACATTGACAACATTTCCCAGAAAAATGACAAGGGTCAGAGGTAGGTTGGATTTTTGCACACATTTCCTGCTGTGGGGGTTTTTTCGTTTGTTTGTTTTTGTAAGAAAAATAAATCCATGATGCAGTAAAGCATGCTTTGCACTTGACATGGAAGATAAGGTGCACTGTGATGTTCTGTTCACCTTGCAGCTTATTCCACTGTTGTACTAGTCCTGCAGAAAGCACCATCACCTACCAGTCTTTGTCAAGAATCCTTAATTTTTGCTGAGAGGGGATAGCTGCCTGGAGCTTTGGTAAACATTCAAAAATACTGGACCAAGGCTATTGAACATACTCAAAATATGGCGGATTGATCTTTGCAAAGAAGTTGGAATTTTTTGCTCCATGGTTTCAGTTCCACTATTCAAGGAACTAGTATCTTCTCTCTACATAAGGAAAAAAATAAGTGTTGAGGAATACAAACCAAGCATTTGGAAAGAACTGTACAGCTGAAAGCCTAGAGTTGAACAAGTAATAGACTTCACACTAATCTAAAAAATAAATTTAAATATTAAACATGCCATCCATAACATAGAGGTTCCTTTTTTATCTATCTAGCTCTTCAGCTAAATTGAATGACTTTTAGATTTTTAAGATTGCATCCTTGGTTGAGACATTTCCTTTCTAAGGGAGCTCTACCCTTTAAGAATGCTACACAATACACTTGTTGCACAACTAATCTCAGTTAAGAAAAATCAGTACTAATTAGTATTAGAAAACACTGCATTAACTGAATTAACTGAATCAGTTAATTCAAACATATCTTGGTTGCACTTTTATACTATTGTGTTTCAAGTATCCCGATAGCTGGTATGTTTACCACAACAAAGGAAAACAAATGAAATTCGCAAATAAAATAAAAGTGGAAAGTGATTATCTTCTTTTCCTCAAAGTACAAAGATTAAGGAGCACTCAAAAGAATTACCACAGTATGTACTGATATTAAGTTAATCTTGTTCAGGCCCATACTCTTCTAAAATCAATAAAGGGAAAAGAAGTGGCCAGTAGACAAAGGACAGAGAAGTCAGAATCACAGAATATTCTGAGTTGGAAGGGACTCACAAGGATCTTCAAGTCCAGCTCTTAAATGAATGGCCCATAAGGGGACTGAATCCATGACCTCGGCATTACGAGCACCAGGCTGTAACCAACTGAGTTAATCTCAGTGCAGACTTAAAACAGATTAATGAACCTATAATCCACTTGCTCTAAGTACATACCTTCAAGTACTGAGCTCATGTACTTGGTTAAGCCTACAACTGGATGGCATCACCAGGCTGATTCCAGGTCAGATTTCAGACAGTACTGCAGATGTTTTATAAGCAGAATACAAGCCAATTGACTCATTGAGTAACTCAACATTTGTTCAATATGCATTCACTGAACTATTACAAAATTCCTAATCACATCATTAAGAAACATAAAAAGCCTAGATAAATTTTATCTTTAGATTTATTATTTCAGAGGCACTTAATGTCTTACATTTATATAGCGCCATTTCCCCCTCCAAAACACTTTACAGTATTTACACACAGGAATGTTTCCCACCACTGTTGAAATGCAGCCATCTGACTACTACCAGTACCGTCTTCAAAGCACCAACAGTTTGAGACTGAAAATATTCATCAGTACTTCGTCTTACTAAGATAGTTCAGAATTCCCATTTACGAACTTCCAGCTTGTGCTATTAAAGAAAAATAACAACTAAAATACAGTATCACAGTGCAATTCTGCAACAGAACTGAGACTTGGATCATCTTCATTAGAGTTTTTACAATCTTCCATTAGATCAAGTCTATCTCAAACACTTTAGTGTAAGGCCTTTTAAGAATATAATTCTAAAACATCATTCTTTTTTATACTTTCTTTATAAGTCTTTCTTAAAATCAAGCACAGAAGAGTATTTTTCTTTCCTTCCAGTATATTTAGAAACACTACGTTCTGGTCCTAAGGAGAGAGTAGTATCCTCAGTTTCAATGAACTTCATGGCATCTAAAGGCAGACCTATTCCTCCTTGTTTTTGGAGATGGATTTTAGTTTGCTTGTTTGTTGTTAGTTTTAAAAATAAATAAGAGATTAAACAAAATTCTGTTATAACCAGTTAAATTGTAAAGTACAATTGGGATTGGCTGCTGGGGGGCTATGTAAGTGTGCTGTGTGTGGTTTTGCTTGTCAGCACTAAAAAATACATTAAAGTATCCCAAGTTTACTACTCCACTGCAAAAGACTGCCCTAATCACAAAGATCATAGCAACTTCCTCATTTTAGAGACTAATTTTTCCTTTGTCTCTCCAAAAGGCTACTAAAACAGCCCTTCCAAAAGAAGTTGCATCTGTGCTGAGAACTTTCACAAAATAAAACCCAAACCAAAAAACCTCCTGACACAACCACCTATCTGGCATCCCTATTCTCATGATTACAACTGAAAAAAGACTACGACCTCACATACAGCATGCTGCTACCTGCTACGTTATGGCTGATGTGAGAATCCGAATGAAGAGGAAAAAGATTAGTTAAATCAGGTATCTATTTGCCTTCTTGTTAAACAAGCACAAAAAATTATTCTGGTACCTTATTCTCTTGAATATGCTATACTTCAGAGAGAAGCTTTTTTGATTTTCACTGATGCGTTATACTCTGAATCTACTGTGGTCACTAGATTCTTATACCAGCACTTGAGTACTTTGAAAGAATAGTGGCAGGTAGGGGCAAGAAACCTGATAAAAGGAAAAACATTAAGATAGCAATTTCAGCATGAAAGATAATGACTAATCAAACTGGGTAAAAATTAACAATCAGCAGTGCATCCAAGTACGTATCTATTTTATAAAAACTTGGGGTGGTTTTTTTAACCTAAACCCTTGATAAAAGATGCACAGAGAACTGATGTATTGCATATTTTATGCATGCCTTCATGTAGTGCATTCCTACATTGTATCTTACATGGAACTACTAAAAAACTACTAGACCTTCACTGTACAACAGGTATTGTAAATTTTTGTTTTAAAGCCTAAACAGCAATTCAGTTTGAATTATACCTTCTTATTCCCTGATCACAAAAAACGCCTTGCTGCATTTATGTTTGTCAAAGTCAAATGACAACCACAGTAATCATTTGTAAGGAAAAAACTGTCACAGTAAACTATCTTAAGAGTTTGGTTTCTTCACAGGGATTTGGCAGCTGGAACAAGAAAACCAGCAAGGAATAGATATCCTTAGACAACAGCGAGAATAATTAGTAAATAATTTGTATCAGAAATAAGAAACATCATAACAAATAAGAGAATAAACATAGAAATTAAAGCATTGCTTCAGGCTTCACAGCCTAGAAGACCAAACAGGAAGTACCATTATCCTCACTTGCAAATTCAGATCATAAGTAGACCTGGTTTTTTGAAGAGGGAGAAAAGGAGTAACTTGGAAAAAATAACTGCTGTATTACAGGACTGAACCCAAGACATACAACAGTCTGCTATTTCACAGATGAACATGTCTGAGCTCATTCTAATCTCCACTGATTTAAGGAGAGGAATGACTGGACCCACACTCTTTTCTCTGTTGCTTCTTGTGGGAGTCATTCATTTTTTCAGAGCTAAAAACATTCACAAGATTGTTTGATAAAAATATCATCTCTTTTCTTTCCCCCCTTTCTTTTCTGTGTCTGTCCTTTCCTCCCTTAGCCTCCTCTCAGCTATTCATTACCATAGTATTTCTAAGAGAAAAAGGGCATTTGGGGTAGGGGATGGATGAAGCTCTTGCTAAACTGGGAGACAATGGGATTGCTGAGCAGCAGAGAGAACTGCACAGACAGACAGATGCTAAAGAGAATCCAAAACCCAGCAAAGAACAAGCTTAATTTTTTTTTTACCACCAGAAGGAATTAGTTTTGTCTTTTAGTTTCAGTTCATCCTTTTTCAGCAAGGGCACATTGGCTACATCACAAGGCTTGGACAAGGAAAAGGCTCTTTCATTTACCAGGGCACAGATCTGAAGATGGGACAATGTCCTGCACTGCATAAGATCACTCTTATCATATGCATAGAACAGAGCAAAAATCCAAGACTGCTTTGCAGGAACAGGAGAGGTAGCAACCCTAATTTTAACAGGGCTTTTCAGTGAAGGGAAAGAAGGTCTACAAAAGTCAAATCAGCCGATTTCAAATGGTTTGCATCCCAGGATGAATCAGGTTACACCAATTTAAGCCCAATTTAATTTAGGCAGGTTTTTAAACCACAAGAATAAGGACATTCTTAGTACATATCAATAATTAAACCAACATATACACAATTAGCAATATCCTACATAATAGTAAATGCTTAACAAGCTGAGTAATTTTATGATACATTTTCTGACATTCTACACACTTCCTGTAATCATCAGTCTCTGTAGCAGTTCAGTTTATGACTTTAAGATCCAAATTCAACTGTGTCTTCAGTTATTTTCTTGAACTCGTAGTTTCCTCTGCCATCCATGTGCAAGTAGAACTGAAAAACAAAGAACGTATGTTATTAACCTCCAAAAAATTACTAGGTTTATAAAGTCCTATATAAATTGTATTTTGAAGTAGTTTTAAAAATAAAAAAACTTTAAAAAGTTTTAGCAAAATCTTAAACTCAGCTAAACAGAGGGTAAGCTGCTTCTACTTCACATTTCATTAAATTCAACTGCCTCTATAAAAACATTAGACTGGTTTTTTTGCATATCATACATCAGTCTGCTAACAGCCACACCCAGACTTAACACTGCTCTCTTGGTTTTTGTGACAATATACTTTGAGTTACACATTAATCCCTGTGTATTCACTCAGTATTTTTACCCACGCATACATTCTGTCTGCATAAAAAGAGTAGTAAAATCTTAAGTTTGCAAGAAAAGAAGTCCACGTATTACAGATTAACTTTTTTTTTTTAAAGCATAGATATATAAGGTATAGTGAAAGCAAAAATACTCCATGCTGTTTATTGGATTCTAGTTCAAGGGGTTTTTTGAGTCTAAGAAAGAAGACTTAAGCATCTAGTGAGTCTTTCATATTTTTGTGGCTACTTTTACAGATACATAGAGGGATTTTTGGATAGTGTTCTTCATAATTAGAAGTATAAGATTATTTCAAATAGTGAAACTGGAATATGAAAGTAAAGTCTTGAAAAAACCGAACAAAAAAACCCCCAAAACCAGAACATGACCTATCAGGATGTAAAATGACAACACCTCAAATTGTAAAGTCAATTTAATAAAGTCAGTCAACACCAGCCCCGACCACCTACACATACTCTGAGTAAAGCAGACTACATACATCATGATGTTTCCAGAGTGACTTCCTGTGGGAAACAGTGAAGAGAGTGATGCCAACCTATATGATGAAAATACCCACAAAATAGTTATTTTTTTTCTCATGGGTAAGGTGTTATTTATTTTTCAGCATGATATCAGATGAAGATCTTAAATTCATAACCACTAACTTCCAGACTATTATTAACATTTTACACATATAGCCTAATACAATATTTTGCGGGGGGGGGAAAGGAAACAAGGGATTTATCTTTTTTAATTGATTTCATCATTCTTTTGCTCTTAATGATTCGTCAAACAGAATCAACTGGGCAAAGAAGGTAGGGAATGAGACAGGTAAAACAACAAACCTGTGAATAAAGAAAGCCTAACAATAAAAAAAACCCCAAACCCACAAAAGCTATAATGAATTAACTTAGAGTGACAATTTAGAGGAGAATAATCTTCCTTTGTTTCCTTGCAACTCAGTTAACTATTCATCCCTAACAGTAGCAGCAAGGACAAAATGGCTTTGATGATAAAACAAGGTAACATTTTTGCTTTCTGCAAGGACAGCTTAACAAAGAATTCTATTTTTCAGTAGCATGCATTAGCCACTTGGCAAGTACAAATGAATATTCAAGTTAACAGAATAATAAGTGTATGGAAAATAGACTTAGAAAGCATCAGGGTATTGATATCAATGTGGTAAAATTAGTTCATGAAATACTGTCCCTTCTGCAGAGTCCTCACCTACTGTCCATTCACTACTGCAGAAGGCTCCTTAAGTTTCCACTTATGGTTTCAAGAATGTATTTCAGTGGAGGTACAGCTTTGCTCCATTACTATCCTGAGAATACTGCTACTCAATAACTAATGTTATTTCAATAACTAATATTATTTCAAGCCTATTCTTTCCCAGAGTAGGGGTGTGAAGTTGAATCGTGCTGCTATTTCACATGGTACTGCATAGAATCTGAAATGGTGAGTTAAAGAGGAAAAGGAAAAACAAAACTGTATTTAATAACATCATGTTTTCCTAGAGTGCTTGGCTCTTCATATCTCAAAATAGATGGAAATGTTAACTTCCAGCCTTTCACTTCTTGCCCTGGCCAACAGAAAGCTTATGAACAACAAAAAAGTCTAAAATCTTAGATTATTTGATCTTAACTTGACATTCTAAGACTATCTAGAAAAGTAAGGTTACTTAGCCGTTAGTAAGAGTTCTTGTATATCACAGAGGCTACACGTACATGTAAATTATCCTAAGACTACAAAACAATTACTGAATTCTAGTGCGCATAAAGTTCACAGGACTCAGCTTTTTTTTTTAGTTTGTTTTTTTTTTTAAATTTTTAGTCTGCACTAGGCATAAGGAAGAGTGAACCCTGTATCATTTTAAGTCTCCTCTTAACACAAAGAGATGTAATTCTAGAAACAAAGAGCTCACCTTTCGGCAGTGGCTGTATATGTAGCCTTCTACATCAACACTAACAGCACTGGTGCATTCATCCAGAATTGCAAACTGGGGCTTATGATAGAATAATCTTGCCATCTGGAATGCAAAACAAAAAAAGCTACTGTGGATACAGAACAACAACCAATAGTGCAGTGTTGGAAGTTATACTAAAAATTAGTGTCTAAAAGTGTACTATGGCAAGGGAATTAAGTTGCTACCCACTGAAAGCTGAAAATCCAAGAGTTGTATATTACCTTTACTTTTTTATTGAAGATAATTGTTTTAGAACTTCTGTTCATACAATGAAAGCATAAGGTATGCTAAAAGAGTGGTATAAGGTCAACATTTCCTTTTAAATTTTGAGTGCAATAAACACTATTTTCAGTTGTTTTCTCAGTATTCAGGTATTTCACATTTTGGTGGTTTCTTCGAAGTAAAATCTTAAAATTTAGTAAACAAAACTACCTTACAATTCAGATCATATTTTTTACTTATGTTCTGCATTTGTTAAACATTTATGCTTCTGAGACATACTGCCATTCTCTGTTTTTCTCCCCCGCTGAGTACATCCATCCAATCCTGAACACTATCCCAGCCTCCTTCACGTTCCAAGATTTGACCCAGCTGGACATTATCCAAGTACTCCTTCAGCACCTTTTATGGAAACAGGAATCACAAATAAAGCTTACATGAATTTAACAAAGAAATGGTTGAAAAAGGTTATAAAGGATTACACCACCATGTTATCAACCCTGGTAAATATTGAAATCCAATTAAATGCAGTGTTTTTAATAGCAGTTTCAGTATTTCTAAATCTGAAGCATTACTCATCCTAAGCAAGACAAAGGGTTAATGAACTAATTATCATTACCTGGTCAGAAATCCCTTTCCTTCTCTGATCTTCCAAAGTATCTGGATATATAACTTGATCTCTGAGGGTTCCAAGAGTCATATATGGTCTCTGAGATACAGTTAGAACCAAAGAGATATGTCAAATATTTCTAAACATAGTGAAAGTAGAAAGAGAACACTATTGTCAAGTAAAGTACTTGGCCTCACCTGGGGAACATAGAACAACTTTCCTCTTACAGGTTTTGTTAAACGCCCACCAAACAAAGGCCACAACTGCAAAAGGCAAAAGGTTAAAATGTGACAAAGAAAGTCCAATTACAACAGTGCTTTGCATTCTCCCCCACTTGTTTTAAAAAGTTCCCTTACCTCACCAAGAACGCGAAACAGTGAGCTCTTCCCACACCCATTTGGCCCACAAATCAGAACATTTGCACCAGATCGAACCTAAAAATGCAAATCCAACACATTAAAAACGCAGTGAGGATGTACTGTTGAAAGCTTCTATAAGCAGTAAGACAATCCGGTATCATCATAGGCTTGTACACATGTACTTTCTGACATTAAAATGAGGAATTTTCAGCAATAATTAATTTTTCCCCCAACCAGTTTAGCATCAACTGCTGGAAGATAATGTACTTGTAATAATAAAAACTTCTTCTACGAAAATAGCTCGTTGTCTTTTTGTTAAAAACGAACACGATGTTTGCACTTTTTTTATAAATCAGATGACCTTTGAAGTTGTCACCTTCACTTGAAAATTTTATATTAATATCATTTGCTATGATATTAAAAACATTACCTCAAAGTTAAGGTCTTCAATCAAAACATCTCCATTAGGTGTCACCAACGGAACATGATCAAACCTGTATGTATCACAACATTGGGGGGAAAAAAAAACACAGAACAGTTGCCTAAAAGAAGTTAATACTGCATGCTTACTTCAGAGATTTATGGAACAGGGCAAGATTTCATCAGTACTTCATTCACTCTCCCACTTCCCAGCTATTAACAGCTGAGGAAGTTCTTGAACCAAAATGGTACCTTAGCATTTAAACATCTACAGGTTTGTTTTTATCCCCTTCATGTATTTGTTTTCCAAATTTTCTAAGCCTTTGGTCTCCAAAACATCTTGTGGATATAAACGTACATGTAAGGATGCATGTCATTTTAAACCTACTAGTGAAGTGTATGTCATTACTTCTAGGATACACAATGAATGACTTCTCTACTCACCTCCCCCGCCTTATTTTTAAATGAAAATAATAAAAATAGCTGTATCATCTCCTTTCTTTTTTCCCCCCTTCCCCCCCTCCTTCCCTCCTACTTCCCTATCCGCTTTCCACACTGCCCAGATTGAGGTTACTTAATCTCTTAACTGGCTGTATTTTATGCCTTTAAGTAGTAATACTATGTCAATGCCATGTTCCTCAGACTACAAAGAATGAAGGAACTGATCCCTACACAAGTACATCAATGAGGTCTCTGAGCATGCAGAATTACAAACAAATATTTCAAAAATGAATACAGATTTGCCCTTGATTTTTACAGCTGAACTACATAATGGAATAAAATCCGTAACTAACATATTTCTAAGAGTAAACGAAATGGTCTGGGAAGTCACACTCCAAAGGACAGCAGGAAATGTTAGCCTAAGTCCAGAGAGCAGTTTATGTCTTCTGCTAACATGAGTGGATAAGGATTGACTTAGAGAATAGAAATGCTGAGTGGGCATGAGGTGGAATTACTTGTAAATACACAAGCACAACAGGAATTGCGAATTGTAATTAAAATCTCTATTAAGAGTCATAGAGGGGAAGACATAAAAGCCAGTCTACATGAAAAACATTGAACTCGTGAAAACTTTGTAAACATACTTGATAAGGTTATCAGTGTTGATAATTTCTCCAGATCCCGGTATCAAGGACAAAGCTTGCTTTTTATCTGCATCTTAAATTAAGAAAAAAGTATTAGAGATTGGAACACTACACAGACATGCACATATTGCATATTACGTCACATCTACCTTTTTCTTGTGATATCATAGTACGCTGGTATTTGCCACTATTCAAGTCCTTCAGAACCTGCATTAATTCTGTAATTCGAGCTGTAAATCTATATAAAAAAAAAGAAATCCAAAGAAGCTCTAATGAGCACTGGAGCACTGTTAAACTGTCAAATGACAAAGTTATTCAACCCAGCATAGAAACAGAATGTTTACATTTTAGAGTTGCACCAGGTTGTCCAATATTCACAATATTTACAAGATCCTTTCAGTGTAACAGCCAAATTTTTCTTCTTAAGGTATTTTTTAAAAAGTTTGGTAAATAGTCAATACATAATTGATTTAGGAGCATCTGACAACGCCTTTTTAATTAAACATTCAAACCGCATGCTGCTACTATTCAGATGTGAAATAGTGGATAAAATTAGCACATCTTCAGATATGTTTTCAGTATAAAATGTTTTTAATTTCTATATTTTTAGGGTGCTGCAAGGAACAAAGCACATAAATTTATTTTAATTCTACGGGCACTTTCTCAAAATGAGATGACAAACAGCAACAAAAGCTTAAGAAAGATTCTTTTACAGAACTACTATTAAGCTTACCCAGCCAATCTTGTCATTTCACGGCCTGCTAGGACTATTCTGCCCAAAGCTTGAGACATTCTCAGTAACATTCTTCCGCTTTGGTAGTAATCCTAGAACAGAAGAAAGTTTTTTTATGTGGACTAACAAAACTTAAAATCAGGAGATTGTTTTAATTCTAGTCTATTTACCTCCAGAAGTTCTGCATGAGTACTATTCTGATGACGAGGATCAGACAGGTTCAAAAATGGACGACTAACAACCAGGTAACCAACCACAGTGGCAAGGTCTGCAGTTTAAGAATAAATATTAAGCTACACAATAAGAAAAAAGGCAATTCTCATTTAAAAAGTTTGTTTTGTTATTTACAGAAATCCATTAGCACTGGACAAACACTTACATTTGGCAATGATTGTATCAATGAAACCCATAGAGAACCGGAACAGGATAAAATTATGCAAGTGTTCCACCTAGTAAGGTACAGAAGAAAAAGTTCAAACTACATCAGTACTTGTTTTACTATCGTCTATTATTTTACAGAAATTTGATTTCAAACAGTTATTTTTCAGTACATCAGATACCTCAACACACCTCTAACTGTGACAAGCACTGCACAAGAGTCCCTGCTGGTAAAGACTTGCACTTGACATCAAAACAACCTACACACGAAACTAAATAGCGAGAACAGTAATTGTGGTGGGTGAAAAGGAGGTAAGTGGCAAGAGAAAAACCACTCTACCAAGATCTTGTGTTCTCCTTATAGCCTTCTAGTTTATTCTTTAATCTAATGACTGCAGCAGCAAAAACACCAAGCCACTATAATTCCATTTCTATGAATACATGTCAAGAATCACCACAATAGAATTAAAGCATTTTAAGCAAAACTTCAACTAGGAGATAAAAGATTTACCAGTTTACGGAAGGTTCTGTGAATAGTCTGTTTTTCCCTCAAGTTTCCATTATAAAAGGCAATTTCTTCACTAAAAAGAAACAAATGAAAGGAATGTTACTTCCTTTTGTCAAAGATAGTCTTTGAAAAAAGGCATAAAACACAGGAATAGAGCACTTTCAGTTACCTTACGAAATAAGGGTTTGTACTTTTTCATAACAGTAGAACATAAGCTTATTACACCCCAGCTACAGTTAGTATAATGCACATACAAATTACTTTATAATAATCTGTATAAAGATGCAAACAGTTGGCTCAGAACTGATAGCATCAGGCTTCCCCAAATATATTTTAATGCACAGCTTCCATTTACCCCACAATATTGTCACTTATATCTTGCCATCCAAGTAAACCTATACCTGTTTGTAATGAGACGTGAGTTGACATATCTGTACTCCCCTTCATATTTTTGCTCTATAATAGTCATCTTGCCAATTGGTCTCCTTAAACGCGTAAGGAAAAACCCTGAAATAATCAAGTAGGCCATCATGCTAGCTGGACCCTGTGAACATCAAAAGAGAATAAAAGTTTACCATCTAGATGGTCTCAAATGGCAACATATATACCCAGAACGCATGACTGCCTTCTTACCTCCTACGTACCTATGTTACCAATTCAACTACATTTGCAATTCTCATCATATTTCCATCTTTCGTGTTGTGATATTGCTTAACAAATTTTACTAATTCTCTGTCCCTAGAATTCCTTCCTATCCCAGCCTTCTACTCAAGTTTCTGTTATCATCCAGTGTGACCTCTGTGTACTACTGTCCTAGTTTTTTTCATTAATAATTTCCCGGTCCTCTTTCATTTCATCTCCTTTCTGCCTACTTCTTTGTCTCTACATTTACTGCACTGTCATAGCAGCCAATATTTCAATCCCATTCTCTTCTTTGATCTGTATATCTCCAACACATTTCCTGGTTCTCTCCAGCAGTCCTGGTAGGAACCGCTTATTCTTCTGAATCCTTAACTTCCACAGACCAGGGCTCCCAAACAGCATGCTTAAGTATCACTGTAGTGTGGCACGGCATAAACTGCCTGTAATAACTACTACAGACAGCAATGCAAAGACATCTGAGACTGGAAAAGTTACGTAGGTTCAGTTAAGCCTTACTGCAAGACTATCTCAACAAAATCTGCATGATGTGTCCCAGAGCTTCTACTTCTCAGCTCCTGAACATTTTTGATAATATATCATTATACTAAGCTGAAGAATTATTTCTGAAATGATTCAGCTTATTGGCGGGAGGGGGGCGAGAATATAATGGTTATACAGCTCAATGCAAGAAATGGTTCCCCTTCATAGAGGTCACACAGGAAGAGAAAACTTATTTTTGCCTGTAAATGGAATTCATGCAAGACATATGCAGTCAGAAAAATACTGTACTAAACGGGATTCTCAAATAACTGCTAGAAGAAAATAAAGAACTTTCTTGTTTCTTCAAATTGTTGATCAAATGCCTACAAAATCTGGGTTTTATTTTCCTTGCCTCAAAATAGAGCACACTAAAGCATACAAAACATTAAGTGTAAATGCATATTTTCAGTATATCCCTTCAAATAATGGATGAATCTATAATTACCACTTAGAGTTTTCCTCAGATTCCAAACAGGTCTATACAGGTCTATACAAAGTTATAACAAAGAAGGGGAAATGTACTTGTAATTCTAAAAAAACCACTCAATTTACCTGTGCTCCTATTGCACTTGTTAGCTTGAAGATATACAAAACTATATCCAAGAAGGGCTGTAAGAGAGCAGAGTTAAAAAAGCCTTAGAACACAAAATTAATACAAAATGGTACAGAAACCACACACCACTCCAAGAACAGTCAGAGCTCTGCATTAAAAGGTTAACCTATGTGATGGTTTCACTCTAGGCCTTCCTGGAGACCAGCTTGTAACCAGGAAGGAACTAGGAAAGTGATCACGGAAGTATTCCATGCTATTCCTGTACGTAACTTGAGGTATAAATAAAGCCAGCAGGAGGGATCTCGCTCTCTTCCTTTCCGGCGAGGTTCGAGAACGGTGGGTCCCTGTCTCGGTCTGGCTTATCTGAAGCTGAGGCCTGCAGTGACTGCTGTTATCTGCCATGCGTGAGGGGAGAGCCCTGGGGCGTGTCCAGCCATCCTGCTTGTTCAAAGGGAAGTGGTGAGATTTTGCTAATTTACCTTCAGTTGGCTGGTTGACTTGCTCGGTCTTTGTCCCTTTTTGTCCTTCTCCCTTCTCCCTCCCCCTCTTCCCTTTTTGGGGAACTGTTTGGGATTTCTGGAGTTGTGGTGTATAGTATTCTCATTGTATATATCTGTCTCATATGTAAAATATATATATATTTTTTTTTTGCTATAGCTTTGGTTGCTTAAGTCGTTTCTTTTCTCTTCCCTCTCTGGGAAGCAGGTCCTTGCTGTCGAGTTTCGGGGACTTGGTGGGAAGCCAGCTCGAAACTTGCACAACCTATTACACAAACTAAAAGCTAAAACAAGAGCAATCTCAGTCATATGACTTTTCCTGAAAACATTCACTCAAGAATTGAACGCAGAAGCATTATGATCTTCAAATACACACCATATAAAAAAAGTACTTCACTATTTTAAGTCTGTAATAACACCCTGCTCACTAATCAAAGTGGACTAGACCCCATGATTACTCAACTGAAGTAATTATGAGAAATACTGAAAGAAAGGATAATCCCATATGTTTGGCTATGTACCTGATAGAAGGAACAATCCAAATTGCAAGCATCCTGTTCCATAACCTCTTTCTCAAAGCTAAAACAGTTGAACTACAGGTTTTGTAGTCAGAAGGCTTTGAACAAAGTAACTTGTACTTCGCTTATACTTTAGCTTGTATGAAAAACATAGCATTAAAAAAACCAGAGAAATAGTCTAAAAACATCCACAAGTATTCTCCTTCATTACGTAACCCCCCAAAATTTACAGGAGAAACAGGGAGGAGCTTATTTAACCACACCTCCCTATCAAAAGTAATATTCGTAAGTAACTAAAAGGTAGCCATTGGTTTTCTTCCAAAAGCTGAGAAAGCAAACTCATCATTCTTCAACTGCAAAAGAATGCAACAAATTCTTTAAAAGAAAATTTAATACAAATTATAACAACTCATAAACAGTGCTTTGGTCATGAAAACCACAGAGTGTGAAATAATATAATATCATAAACAATATTTTTTCATACCATATTCCAAGCAACCCACATAAAAACACACACAATTGTTTTGACACCACATCCTAAACGACTACAGCTATTACTCAAAGTTCTCTCTTGGAAGACTTACCTTGCTAAGGTTTGAGTACAGGTCCACTACACTGTTACAGAATTTTTCCACATCCTGTGTAAGGAGTTGATCTGGATTAGCTATTCTGTTGTCCAGATTTCCCATTTTGTAGTATGTATAAGCTCTGAAACAAAACAATAGCTAAGCAGCAGAAAAGAAATCATTACCTGGGATCTGAAATAATTGGAGCCCCCTTGCTTCATACAACTTAGATGGAAAGAAGGTCAAACATTAATCAAATCCACATTAGATCTTGCAGGGTTGTTTAGGCTCCAAGATGTCTTAGTAAAAGCTCAGGCCCACATTGCTATTGAACTTAGCTAGAAAATGCTCAGAAATTCTGCTTCAGCACATCTGACAACCAAAATTCAGCACAGAAGGAGCTACTCCAGCTCCTGCAACCAATTCAGTCTGCACTAAATGAAAGGAACTGAAGTACTTTGGAAGCTGACCCAATCAATCCGAGAAGCAGTACGGTGGTTTTTTCACCCCCCAACCGAGCCAAATTTGCTCTCTTTATATCTGCGCCATATACAACCCAGACAGGCTACTTATCCTCAACTGCAAGTTAACTGAAACCAAAACCCTTTTCTGAGCAATGTACCTTACCTATTAGGCACCTTGCAACCTTTTTACAATATAATCAGAATTATTTTAATCAATTTTAAAAAACTTTATACTATAGGTTAACAATGTGTTACTTACTTGAGATATTCCTCATAGAGGTATCTGGTAAGTCTTACTCGGAAACAAAGTTTCAATTCATTTAGACCATACTTCAGGAAGTTATTCACTAAAGAGATCTAAAGTAAGAGACACTATTTCAATATTTAGCTAACACAATTCAATATACTTATATCAGTTTGCAGCATAAGTTGTGTAAACACTTCAGAACAGGTGAATTCTTCCCTTAAAGTCAGTAATACCATTAATACACCAAAGATAAACATATAGCATCTGCAGGATGCTACTGCTTAGGTTTCTGTCTCCAGTTTCCAGTGGCTCTCAGTATTTAAAAACATAAAATTATGTTCATCTAGCTTATTTTCAGCTCTTCTGATAAGATATAGAAAAGAGCCACCATTTGAAAACCATTCTCTTAAATTTATCAATTCCTTCTTAAATCTATTGCAAACCAGGTACATTATCTATTAGACAGTAACAATTATTTCTGCCTGGTGCAGGTCAGAGATGTCAACAAGCTGAAGTAAAGTTAAAGGGTGGGGAAAAAACATAACAAATCTGTGAAAAATATAAGGATTACAAAAACTTAAGGTCTAAAAAGAAATCTTCATCTTCAATCATGCCTAAAGAATCCCAAATCTACAATACTGAAACATAATCCAATCCATAAGACATTATGCATGGCACATTAAGCTACAGTCAAAATTGCCATCAGTAAAACCAACCTGAAAACCTAAATGTATCTGTTAGAAAAATGGTTGTGACCAATAAGAAAATATGCTGATAAAGTCTCCCACTGGAGCCAGAAAATTAAACGTGTCTTAATACAGACATGCATGTAAAACAACTCATTTCCATGAGTTTTAAGACATTCCTGTGAGATATCTTCCTCAAACTCTTAATTTACATATAAAATGTGTTCTGCTAAAAGGTCAGAAGAAGTAGAGCACTTACAGCGGGCATTGCGGCAATGAAGTTGAACAAGTATTTCTTGAAATCTTTCCTGCTGCGGCCAATGATAGCACTGTAAATGACCACCAGCTAAGAGTTAGTTACAAGAGAAACAACAGTCTTAAGTGGATAAATTCTCAGAGGACTACACAGAGAAAGAAAATAATCGTGGAAAACTGTAGCATCAGCTGTAGGATCCAGCTTGTGTAAGTTACGTGGCAAGTGACAGACTCAGCAGTTCCCTCCCTTCTGCTCCTGCTGTAACTGCCCACAATAAGGGCTCAGAAATTCATGGTCAGAGAATACCAGTTCTTTCCCTTCTCTGCTTTCATATAGATTCTCACACAAGGAACAAAGCAGTCCTTCCAGTCTACAAAGCACTAAATGTCTCTCCTGAAACACAGTATCATTTTGAATTCACACTTCAAGACACATTCTGACTTGCTTCAATTAGTAACAAGACCAACAAGAATAATCAGAGGTCTAAAAAACACTTTCTAACACAGAAAGACTGAAAGCATTGTTTTTACCAATCTAAAGAGCAAACAACTCAGTAGGAAGAAATAAGTCCTAATATCCACACAACATGTCTAAGTCTACAACATAAAACCACTATGCCACCATTCTGAAGTGCTTTCTTAGACGTTCATATCAACAAAATGTAGAGTCTTCAGTGTACAAAATGTGACCAAAAGAATATTTAATAAACCATTTAAAAAGAATAACATAATAATTTTATTTTTTTAACTGTATAATTTTCTGTTTTAAACAAGCAATTTGTAAAATGTCTCAAAACATATTCTGACAGACCACCTTCCCTGTTAAACACAAGAAAGAACGTTTAAAATTAACAAGCATATCGGTACCTTTCAATGACTGTTCCATTCTGAATCATCCAAATATCACAATAAGTGCGGACTACCAGCATCACAGCAATAAGCAGCAAATAACCTGTCTAGTACAACCACAGAAGTGTAACAGTTAAACAACGGATAAAAGTCACCATTTTTTCCAGTAAGTAATCCTACAATACCTAGCAGAAACATATCACCCTACTGCCCCCACCTAACGTAACATTTGCTTACTTTGCAGGAAACATATTAGCATACAATGTTTTTAATAAAGTACTGAATTCATTTTTATGGAGAAATTTTGCCTTTTAAAAAGCTGTATTTGGTTGATACCTATACTGGACACAACCTTTAAGATGAAGGATTGCATTCATTAAGATGAAGTTACTGCTATTCTGACACCTTTCTGCCATAAGGTTGCAAAAGACCTCTGAACGTTACCTACTTCAACTCCCCACTCAAAACAGGGCCACTAGTAACCAGTCACCAGTCAGACCTTGTACCATTGATCAGAAAACCTCTCAGCCCAACAGTCCAGCCAGTTTTCCATCCACTTCATTGTCCACTCATGCAGCCAATTCAGTTTGGCTATCAGGGTACTAAGGGAGACCTTAGAGTCAAGGTCTCACCAAAATCAAAGTAAATACTCAACATTTTCTGTTCTTCCCTTATCCACACAGCTATCTGTCTTATGACTGAGAGCAATCAGGTGAGTAAGGCATGATCTGCCATTGGTAAATCCAGGTTGGCTGTTTGCAACCACTTTTTTGTCCTTTGTGTGGCCAGAGTTAGCTTCCAGGAGAATTTGCTCACAGCCTTACCAGGAATACAGCAAGGCTGACCAGCCTGTAGCTTCCAGTATACCTGTTTTCCAATATGAGAGCCATATTTGTTTTTTCAGGGGGGATTATAAGTAACCTCTTCTGAAGGCCATGAGCTTCTGGAGTTGACTAAGGCCAGCTCTGTGAGCACACTCACAGGCATTCCCATCCATGCTTCTGCCTTCTATGTACTTTCTTTTTGTAAATGAGCTGTTGAGTGTCCCTATTCATGCACTGCAGGCAATGCTTACCTCTTTGCAAAGTGTTCTAGGGACCATTATTTTCAGGATTCGACATATTCTTGCAATAAACACTCTGTCCACCATTGCTCGCTCCTTCTTTCCCTCTTTCTGCTGCATGTAGAACAAGGAAAGTAAGAAAAGTAAGATTTTTTTGGTAATAAGTATTATTTAACTGTTGATGTGATTATTTTCCTTATCCAAGTTATTTACTGCTACCTTCCTTCTGGAGCATTTGCAACATTTCCTTCCAACTTGCTCTGACAAATTAAATATAGTGTAAGAACTGGGAGCTATCAAAACAAATTGCAAAAGGAAGTAGCTGCCATGATACAAAATACTTTCTATTTCAAATCTATGTTAAGGGTGACATACAAACAATGCAGACCACAGCACTAAAACATCCAACTACAAGTTTAATGCAATCTACCATCTCTTAACATTGCTTGTCTCTAAAAGACACCATCAGCCAGTATTTTTACAGATGTCTTCCAACATCCAAACAGCTAAATCTACCAGACTTAAAAACCCTCCTGTACTCAAGCACCTTTTATTTGGGTCAGTTGCACTTGTTCACTCCATATAACCCTATCTCCTGTTCTGCATTCTTTTTAAAAGCTAACGGTGCGAGTATTTTTTCTTTTTTTCATTTGTTTTCTTTCTTTTCCTTCACACAAGGATGTGACAGAAGAATTTGGTCCTGAAAAACTGATCAAAAGGGTACACTTTCAAAAAAGTCCTGTCTAATCAACCTAATCCTGATATCTCTGCTACCCAAGGTTCATGTGAAGCATGCTATCAATGCCTATATCAATACTACAAGATAGACAGGAAACCTGAAAGAAAAAAACTCACTCTGAATGCTGTGTAAATAAGCCTACACCTGTTTTTCACAGGATGAAGTCAACAATAGTCCCACCCTTATCAAAAAAGTATGTGAACACCAACTACAAATAAAAATTCTAGTCAGATAGGATGCTATGTGGTAGATGATTAAAATATTTTAGTTAAAAGTTATTTACATGAAAATCCAAGCAATCCAAACAACTAAAGACTACTGTCCAGGCCTAATGAAGGATGATCCTACATATGTTATTGCTTTTCTGTAATTGAAACGACAAACACAATGTCTGATGTGCTACATTTCAAGAGAGTACCTGACTAAATATATTTGATGCATAACTTGAACCTATTCTTCCTTTGTACTCAGCTCTTTCTCATTTCTATTTCTGTGTTGCACTTATATTCGTTCCAGTATCTCCTTTCCCAAAAGTTTGTTTTTTTCCCTTGGACTGTTAATTCCTCATTCAGTATAATTGTATCCAAGACGGGTAGGAATAAGAGAAAGCTAGTTAAGATTTTTACAAATAGGTACAGCTACGCAAAAGACAAGTTTATGGCAGATAACACAGTCAAGGTGTGGCTAGAAGCTAACATGATGCTTGTACACAGCTTCAGATTTATCCAGTGCAAGCCTTTTCTTAAGTTTTCAGCAAAAGATTAAAGTATCTGAAAGCTATTCATACCATCATAAGACCCAATACTTCTAATCATGGACTTTGCCTTTTGGTCTGTCATATTTCATTTGAATATAAAACAGTAAACTTGGCTTAAAGGGATATATGATAAATAAATTAACAAACATATGCCAAACCTCCTACCAGAAGTTTGAAGTAGTTTTTAGAAATTGTCAGACTCTACATCTTGTTCCATGCTTTTTCTTTTAAATAAAATATAAATACAAGTTATACCAAATGTACACATAGCTGTTTGTTGCTATACATACAGATAAACTTAAACACTAGTCCTTACATTCATAAGGCACTATGAGATAAAAAAAGCACATGGTACACATCAAGTGCATGTCATTATGGAGCCAAACTTCAGCCTCTTGTGATTAACCTGATTCTTCCATTTGTTCCACCAATGCAAGTCTGAAAGTATCATTCAAGCAGTATTTGCACCAGAGCCATCATTCAGTCCAAAATTAAACTACAAGGATAGGACTTAAAACTTTTTAAAAATCAGATTTATTTAAAATGAATAAAGAATATATGACATGAAAAAAGAATTACCTCATTGTTCTGCAGTGCTTGTTTTCCACTTCTTTTACTGTAAAGGGAAGAAAAAAAGTATTTTACTTGTTACTAACACACTTTTCTTTGTCTTCATCTTTACATAGAAAAGAAAGCTCGAGATTATATCCCTATTTCTTTCAAAGCAATACAGTGTCTGCAGCAGGGCTACCTTTTATGTCAAACCTATGTGCTGTTTCTTTACAATTTCAATTAAACCTTACCCCTTTCAGAAACCAGTCTTATGTAGGGAAACTAAGCCTCAATCTTTCATCTCAGAGTTCTGCTTTACCTTGGCTCTGTATCATGAACTCCAAGTGTTTTTATGTTTCTCACATATACTTTACAAGCATGGCTACATGATTCCACTGACCACAAATGAAAACTACAGGAATGCAGATTCAGCAATCCAAGCAACTCAACTTTGATGTTTCCACATCATCTATGTAAGCCAAACAGATTTTGTTTGCATTGTACTTGACTTTCAAATAATGCATTTTACTATATATTGAGATTATTTGTTCGTAAACATATGCTGCAGGGGAAAAAAGTCAGAGCCATGAAACCAAGTTCCTGCAAAGGTGTGTATTGGAAGGGAAGCTAGTTTTTATTCTGTCCATTTTCCTTCCCCTGCATTTTACAGAAGAGTTAGAAGAAAAATATTTTTCAACTAGCGCTAAACAAACATTCAAAAGCACAATGTTATTCTTTTTCCTCTACTTTTAAGAAAGACAAGCTGACATATAAGACAATTATAGTTGGTCCTTCTCCCTTTCGGAACACTCAAGCACATGAAGCTGTTGGGAGAGTATGTGTTTATGTAGTTTAAAAGTGACAGCTAACCATACAAATTGTAACTTACCATTTCTCAGCCATGACACTAAAACACTGAGAGCAGGCTGCCTAAAAACTACAATATTCATACACTTTCAGGCAGCACCTCAAATCACAAGGAAGCAGAAACTATGAAAGGCACTGCTCCTACCTGCCTACAACATCAAAACAACTGCAGACTGTCACGTAACCAGCTATCCCACAACTTCATCAACAGCATCATTTCAGACTTGTGCTTTAAAGCTCTGTGAAGAAAATATCTAGAATGAAACCATGCCTATTCTAATTTATGATCAGGAAGATCTATGAATGTCTGGCCAATGAATAGAAATAATTACTATGAAAGGAAAAGGCAAGGTAGTAGAGGAATATGAGAAAAAAAGGGAAGGAGGAAGACCACGAAAGCAAGTAGGGAGAGATGCTAGTTTAGCCAGAACTTAATTAAAGGTAACAGAGAGACAGAAGCCTGAGAGAAGATAAAAATCCTGTAAGACTACTTGTGCAAAAGACAAAATAAAGAACATGAAGGGCAGCAGAGGGCAGTTTGGGGGAGAAATAACTTAATAAAAGTTCAGAAGAGATATAACATTTAATCAGTCTGTGACGGAAGTACGTCTGCGGAAATGGTAACTGTGCAAAGTTTAAGGAACAATCCAGTAAGAGACTGCATCCCAGTGACAGAAGAGCAATGTACTGCTGTAACAAGAAACTTCTCAACACATCTTGTAATTTTTCAAAGCAGAAAAGGTTGACCTGTATTTTTAGAAGTGTCCTTGAATATGGATCATTCCAATCATAACTGGTTTGGCGCTAGGAGAAAAGCAGTATTCTTAAGCATGAATAAGTAGTTATCAAATTATGTGGTTATTTCACTAGACAATTCATGACTTGCCATAATGTAAAATGAAAGCATGATGCTCTTCCAGATATGCTACAACTCCTATAAGCTTTGTTGCTTCAAGCCTTCCCAGTGTTTGAAGTCACAACACTCGTAATACACAACTATTTCAGCTTAAAAAGGATCAGAAGGGAATATATTAATCTATTAATCTATTAAGAAGATAAGGCCCAGAATTATTCTGGCAGTTAGTTGAATATCTTTGATCTATTTATTGATATATTTTTCCTACAGTAGCTCTTGAGAGAAATTGAGCTGCTGAAACTACTGAGCTGGAACTGATTATCCACTAAAGAGAAAGAAGGATTGTTCAGAAATCATAATCTCACATTTCATTGTGAACTCACATTTAATTAGAATTTATATTTATAAAGTTTAAGATAAAAATTAAGTGTTTGTAAATTTAAAACCTAATGAAAAAAGAGCTTTAACAGAGTTTTGTTCTCTTTTTCTACAAAAAATTTGTGCAAGCTCAAAATGAGACTGATACTTCAAAAGCAAAGGAAACAATCTTATTTATGAAGTCTAGAATCAAAAAAAAAAAAGTGCCTAAATAGCTAAATAGCTCTAATGTGGCTCTTGATATTAAAAAAAATAATAATCCGTTGTTATTTTAATAGGTAAAAACATTTTACTTGCAACAAAAGACTGTGCTATAGTTCCGTCTGGAAAAAACTTCCACCAGCTGATTAGTACAGAACTCTTCCTTCTCCAGAGTCTCATTTTTTCAGTCTGATACCTACTGGCAGTACTCCAGACTCCATTACACTACTGTAGAACTTTTTCGTGAGAATTGTGGTTGCATTCTCATTGAATTTAAAGACTAAATAACACCCTCAATTACTCAGCGAGAATACAGCAAGACTATCTGGTTACAGCAGAGAGCTCTAACATTTGGAATAGATTCAAGCTCTCTATTATTCTCATTTACTTAATGTTGGAGCATCACAAGTCTTATTGGTGGAGGAAGGCAAGTGCTACTTGCTGGCCAAATTCTCTGCTGCAAATAACTCCTCTGGTATAAGGGCCATTGTTCCTTTATGCCCTCACAGAGAAGAAAGGGTGGTGATGAAGAGGTTCTTAAAAGGACTTACCCAGACAATACATAGAAAAAAGAAGAAAAAGCACGGTATCATAACATTTCTAACACTGAGTTAAGAACTGTAGAATTTATCATATTTTCAAGATACGACTGTATAAAGCCCTCAAAAAACCAATCTGAATTCGATGTGGATCGTGCTTTGAGCACTTAGATTAAGTGACTTCTTGAGGCACCTTCTATCCTAAGTGATTTTTAAAAAGAATAAAAAAGTAAAATTTTCTTAAGAACATGAAGAGGCTAGAGATATAATGGGACATGTATCACCTGAAGAAGTTTCAGGAAAAGCAGCATCTCGGATGTAGCCTGTTATCCATTATTTAACTGCACACAGCTTTTAGAGAAAACAGTGTAAAAGCAGAGAAAGGTATCAGCAGTACTGAGATGACACAACTAGACCAAACTTGTCATTCATACATGCATGGTAACTGAATAGCAACTCACTAAAGATAAGTAAATAGACAAGTAATTACCTAATAGACAGTAGACAATACAACAAAACACCTTTCTCCAACACTGAGAAACATGATCAGCCCAAACCAGCAACATGTTTCAAAGAAACTAATAAAGAATTTTAGGACTCTGTACTGGCATTTGACAGCTGATCCAACTTCAAGGACAGCAGTGTAGCACAGGGGGGAGGCAGAAGACTTGATAATACCATGAAACTTCAGTCTCCAAATAAGTATTGGGCACAGCACTCACTGTCTTTTGACTCTATTTACATACCAGCAAGGCTATTCTCTCCAAAGAAACGTGCAACAATACTGGTTACTCAAAAAGGATCATTCTCAATACCACTGAAGAAGAAACTGCAAAAAGTCTTGAAGAGGCCACTGAGTATACTTACTGAAAGGCCTCAGGCATGTTAGTTCTGTGGTATTTATTAGCAAACAGGAAAAAGTTAAAGGATTACTGTCTTTGGAAATACCTGTCTCCATCCAGAACAAAGTTCAGAGGAAGCAATCTACACTGAGCTAAGCATAACAGGGAATTGAGATGAGAGTGATAAGCTAGACTTCCAATTTAATGACATGTCAAGAGGAAATAAGGGTTTGAAAACGTTGTGTTGTCCTTAACTGAAAAAACACTACAAATTTCAGGTCATGCTACCTTCTTTCTGTAGAGTAGGATGACTAGCTTCTGCTCAACACAGTGCAAAGGAAGAATATCTGTGTTAGGATTAAGTGTAGCATTTCAAAGACTTGTTACCTATAGGCAACTTTTGTATTCTTCAGACCTTACATTCTGAAATGGCACTGGGCATTTTCCACAGCTTTAAAAAAAACACACAAGGTAACAGTTTGTAATAGTTCATGATTATTTGTGCAGTTTCGGGTTAGTTTTGCAAACAAGATAACTCCTGAGACGTTGCAATGACAGAATAAAACTCAAATGACCAAAGATGGAACGCAACCATGTGAAAAAATAACAGCTATAATGAGAAAAGCGGGTTATCACTCACACCACACTCCCTGGCAGGCACAGCCTCACACTGCACACCCTGCATAGAAGAGTGCAGAGCAACAGCACAGTTATTTCAGGTCAAGGGCAGCTACCTTACTCGGAAGCCTGGGCTGTCCAAAAGCATGCCCGTTTGCACAGTACACCCTGAGCACACACAGAACCAAGAGCACAATTTTCTTGGCTCTAGGTCAGTGCCTAGTTGCAGCATAACCAAAAATAATGTGAGGGGAATGGATTCAGGCAACCAAGAAGTGGACTCTGAGAAGGTCACAGACATTTACCTCACTGCAAGCAGGAGCTCTGAGTTGCTCCGCATTGCTAAAGCTCAAAGGTTTCCTTTGAGAAGGCAACAAAGCAGAACTGTTGTGGAGGACATTCTAAGTTTCAGTAGAAGAATGCATCTCAGTAACACAGTTTACATGTAAGAAAAACCTTAGCACTAATAATTTTGCCATAAGCTGTGCTGTGGCCTAAGCTGTGGTTGTAGCTCTCCTTCATGGATAACAGTGGAAAAAAACTTCTAGCCAGCTTCCTGAAAAAAAAAAAAAATTTCACGCTGTGACACACTTACACTAGATCTTGCCTTAGATAGGAAGCATTTTATGCACCTTAATAAGAGAGAAACCACTAATTAGCTACCCAGGCCCAAAACAAAGGCACTCTAAATGCTAGGAGCAGGGCTGAGTCATCTGTTTTCTCCTGTCTCCATACCCTCCAGCTGAAGACAAGTTTTCTGAACCCCAGGCAGGTTTTTCTACAAGACTGGATTTTAGATGCATTTTCTAGTAATCATATCTGTATGTTTTGCCTTTTTTTTTCTTTAATACTAGCAGTAGATCGAACAGTCAAATTCACATCCTGGGTAAACTTACTTAAATGTAGTTAGCGTAGAGTTGTTTTTGGTTTTGACACCTGTCACCTTTTACCCAAGTAACACAGGTTCCCTTTAATGATTTACATACATGAAAGAAGTCTATTAATCCACAGCAATATAATTTCACCCTTTCTGTCAAACAGTCATGACTCAACTAGAACAGGTCCCTTCATGTGAAGTACACTAGCAAGGCTCACCCAAGCATCTTCAGAACCTAAGGAAATTATGCAAACTAAGAAGTGAGAATAACATCCTAAATACACAAAAATGAAAAAAAACGCACTATGTGTTTCAAGTTACAACTACCACTTGCTATGCTCAAACTCCTGTGTTATATTTGAAAGCTCCTCCAGTACACTTGGATCAATCACTGCCAAACTGCAGGTTCGCAGGCTGTGCAGTCAATGACACAAGCAGCGTGACATCCACTGTGTGACATCTGCTGCCACTGTCAGATGAGAGCAGCTGAGGAGCCTGGTGACAGGCAAGATGAAATGTGTAAAACCTATTTGATATACACTGTCTACAGCTCTGTTAACCTCTCTCTACTCAAGTGAGCTTTTCCCCTTGCTTTAGCCATATCTAACCTCTAAGACCCCAAGCATGCACTACGCTTGCTTTATGCAGTTTTTCCCCTTACAGGAGGGATGCCAACACTTGGGTTTCAGAAGTTCAATTTTTACAAAATTGAGTCCATGTCCTAGCATCCTCTTGGATTCTAATGGACAGAGATAGGTGATAGAGAAGGCCAGTGTGTCTAGGAACAGATTGTAAAATATTTTATTTTGTCATCTTTCCACACATTATAAATTCCTTCCTATTAATTCCATTCTGTTTATTGCCTTTCCCTCATCTTGCAATTCCAAACTCTTTACCCTAATTACCTTCTATTACTTCTTTCAGTCCCTCCTTCCCCCAGAAAGCTATATGAATTAAATACCTTCTTTTCAAAAGTAATCCAAGTTCATTCTCTGCTTGTGTAAGTACTTTATTTTAAAGTACATGAATATTTGGGAAAAATTCTCATTAGAGGGATATGTAACACCCCTCAAGGTTTTAGTTCTGAAGCAATCAAATCTTAAGAAAATATTCTGTTGCTTCTTGTTTGAGGCAGGATTAGGGAAATGGAATAAACAGAATGGAGTAACTGGTTTTTTCTGCATCATATACCCAGGATAATGTAGTTTCTCAAAGAACTTCTTATGACTCAAAAACCCAAATGCTACAACCGAAGTCATCCTTCCATTTAGCTATAACAACTTCCACCCTCCCAAGAAGACATGCAGCTTTTCTAAGGAAACAGATTTTTTGAGGACAACAACCTGAATAAAGACACAATGCATTTTTCTCCATGCTGTACTCCAAAGTAGTAACGTGGAAAACTAACAAGTTACTATAAGTAATCTGTTCTATATCATTCTACTTTGGAAGATTTCAGGAAGTTGTGATTAAAATGTATTGTAAACTGTGACACCACCTCTCAGTTCTGCAAAACTTAACAAGCAATGTAATAGCTCTTACAGAAGAACATCTGTGACTAATCCAGCTACTACTAATTAAGTGATCTTTGACCTACTAAGGCACGTTGGCATAACATATACAGCTTAATTATTCATACATTACTACTTGATACGAGTTGCAATGGACCTTGCCCCTACTGTTTGACAGCAGAAAAGTAGGTAAAAGTTGCTACCTCTCCTTCCTGGTATCATTTCTATAACTGGTAATTCTATATTAAAATTAACACATATACTATGAAGAGCCTGTCAGATAACTTTCTTGTTACACATTCAAACACATTTGATCTGCTAAAAGAAGACTTTCCTTCTTTTTTTTCAATTTGTACATTGTTTTACTTTCCAACTTTGACCAGCAGCAGACCTACTGCTAACATTCCAGCAAAACTTAAAAAAAGCACACAAAATAAAACAGAAAACAGACAGCTACTCCAGGAAAACATGATATAATAGCATACATACTTGATGTTCAAAATAAGGTATAAGTATAAACACTGAAATGTGTATTCTGAAACTACATGAGGAAGGAAGAAGTTTTGCAGGTAAAGTTGAGAGTTGCACACGAACACTTCCATGATTCACTTGAATGTTAAGGCCAGTGTTTGGCTGTTTATATTGAAGTCTGTATCATTCACCTTTGCCCTTAGGAAGCTCAAAACTAGACTTTCACCTTCCAGAATTCAAGAAGCTGAAATTCAGCTCACACTAACATGACGCAACATTTTCAGGCATTATATACCAAGGTTAACAAAGGAATTCACACATATAAAACTAAATCACCACTATTCCTCACATCTTTTAGTCAGTTAACCTCAAGCAGACTACCAGTCCTCTTCCAGACTATCTGGATTGCCAAATGAAATTCTTCTCCATAGGAATAAGTACAAAAATTGAGGACAGCCATACCCTCCCAACTTCTTGCTCTTCCCAAAGAGACAGGGAAATACAACACAAAAATTAAAGGGTACACTAGGCCCTGGAGATTTTTATCATCACTGCATAAAGGTTGTGCGCTTGTTATTATATGTCAGCATCATATACCAGCATAAGAATGCTGAAATATGTAAAGATTTGGCATGATGACAATCCTTTGCAAAAGTATGCTCTAATTTACATTAGCAACAAAGCATGAAGAAATGAATGATACATGAAATAATGAGACTAAAGGAGGATGAGGCAACGGTAATAACCAGATGGTTTTGTCTAGGCTGGTGATATAGGCAAAGTAGCTTACCTACTGCCTAGTCTTGATAGGTAGCATTCTGTAAGGCTCCTGGCAAGGTTTGCCTCACAGGGAAACATGGAGAAAAGAATGAAGACCAGTGGGCAAAAACCATCCTCAAAATATCATTCAAGCAGCAGCACAGCTATTATTGAAACAACCGAATGTTGGACGTTAGAGTTTGGAATCCACAGCCACAATACAGTACCACTAGTAAATAAGACCTAAGCAGTGGAGGGACTCAAAAGCATAAAGCAACATATAAACACAAGTGAAACAATCAAGTCTGCAAGCCTGGTACTTACTTCAGCAACTGCATTTCTAACAGATTCGAGAATGCAAAATTACTATAAAGAGAAGATTATAGAAGTAAGGGACAAAGGATCAGAAAGAATGCAGTTCAGAGAGAGGAAAAGGGACAGATGAGGTCAGGCTCTCACAAGTCCAGTCAACTGCTGAATTAGCTCGAATGTAATTCATAAGTTCTCTCTGCTTTCCAATTCTCACTAATCTTGTAATAGTGTTTGGTCCACCAAATACATATGAATGCCTCAGATTTTTAACACTGTACGTAGCAAAATTCAAGATTCATAAAGGAAGGACACATTCCAAATACAGCATTAAGGCTAATGCTTACTTTCAGAACATTGACTCTCAAGCCAATACATGCATTGCCATTGTCAAATCCTGCAGATCAACGTCAGAACACATACAAGCAAAATAGTTTAGTGGGGACAACCCAGGATCCACATAACATTTATTTCAGGGATAGGAAGATTACTCTAGACAAATTCTAGCTGCCTTCTATGAAATGAATGCTACTAGTAGCAGGAATATATTAAATGCACTTCAAAACTACACTGGACTTGCATCTATGTTTGAAGATGTGCTTCAATCTGAATGTAATCTGGTTTGTGTGCTCCAAGATCACCCCTCAATAAAGGCAGAGCAAGGTAAGTGCGGACAATTAAGATTCACTTTAAAAGAATATTCTTGATCTGACAACACACAGATGCTCCCAGAACATCTGCATGGCCTAGTCTTTCTTACAAATACCACTATGATATATCAGGTGGGAAAATCTCACACTACAGCGTAACTGTCCCGGCCCATTATTTTTGTGCCTTTCCACTCAGCTTTTCTCCTTTTTTACAACAGTATTTCACTAATTTGGGCAGAGAGATCTGAAAAGAATCATCCCTCCCTGTGAGTTTCACAGAAGAGTAACTCTCAGCCACAGTTTGGGACCTCAAGCAAATGCATGAATTGTCAGCAGTGCATCAACGTCTGACATGTTGTATGACATTACCCAACTCCATGAAACTCTTACAGATATCATGTATGAAGCGATTTAGGTAAAATAAAACTGGATTGTTGCTTCATCATAGGTATGTTATTACAAAAGTCTGTTGAGTAAGTCCCTTTCACGAGTATCACTACAAGATACCTAACTGTAATATTGTAACATGCCAGGTCTTTAGCATATGGTCATAATCCTACAGCCAAAAATAGAGTGGAATTGTGAAAGCATTGAGTCTGAGATACGTTCTTCATCCACCACACTACATGGCACCAGTGCTTTGCAGAATATTAACGAATCCACACCCGAGCAGCGTACACCTGAAAAGCAACCACACAGGGAACATCACCAGATTCGGCCTCTTTGAAACTGTTGTCCGTGTTCCTTATTGTCACACGGCTGCATTCAAACAACACCTGAGGTCCACGAGCTGCCTATGCAGACACGGACATCCCTATAAGTCACCTGTTAATGTTCAGAGCCAGGAAAACAGAAAAAGCGAGCATAATTTGGGTAACAAGGTGGCGATGGCTGGACACTCACAAGAGGGGCACCGACCTCACCCCGGGGAAAGCGGTGGGGGAGCAGCCTGAGCCCTGTACTCGGGAGCCTCCCCGGGCAGAGGGCGGCGGCGGCGGCAGCGCCCCATGCGCGGCACAGGGACGCGGCCGCCCCTCCGCCGGGCCCAGGGCCGGGGAGGGCGAGCACAGCACTGCCCGCTCCGGCCTCCCGGCGCCGGCCCCGCGGCTCGCGCGGCCCGGCCCGCCCCGCTCCCCCAGCCCCCGCTCACCCGTGCTGCGCCGCCGCCCGCCGCTTGCCGAGCAGGCAGAGCAGCGCGCAGGCGGCGGCGGCCCCGGCGATGGCGGAGTGCCGCGCGGTCAGGAACTTGCTGTAGGCGGCCATAGCGAGCGCAGCGCGGAGCCGCCGAGCCGAGCAGCGCAGCCGAGCCCAGCAGTCGAGCGGGGGATGCCGGGAGGGGGCGGTGCCGCCTTGCCCCGCTCCGCCGGCAGGACGGGCCGCGCCGTGCCGGGTGCGGGTTGTGCAACGGGCCCGCGGTAATTACCGCTCCCTCGCCGTTCCCGGGCACAGGGCGCGCCCCCGCCGGCCGCAGGGAAGGGGTCGGGCCTGCCGCCGGCTGCCCTGGCCCGAGGTCGGGTTGAGGAGCCGGAGGCCGGGCCTCCCCCCGCATCCCGCGGGTTCATCTTCCCAGGCACCCTCGGCTCGGCACCTCCGGCCGCCTGGGGTCCGGTAATTCACTGCCACGGGAGTCTTTGTACAGGGGTAGAGGGTGTTTCACAAGTGTGTATTAGGAATGACTTGTAAGTGTGGTGACAATACTAAATATTTTTTAAAAAAAAAATTCAGAGAAACTATTATGCAAGTTTTGCCACACTGCTTTGTTTTCTTGTTTGGTTGGGGTTTTTTGTTTAGTACCATGAGAGGAGCTGCTAAGACTGGCTGTCAGAGCGTGGAATGAGTTCTCACCCATCAAAGTTCAGGAAAACAATCCCTATAAGAGGCAGAACCACGCCAGGCACAGCGGGAGATACCAACCAGTCTTCTCCCACAAAACCAGTTATACTCGCATGGGTGCTTTTTCCAGCAGAATTAATAACAGGTTGTCAAGTTAAGCTGTACCAATAAAAACACCCATGCCAGCATAACTGTATTTACACTGGATCTTCCCTTGTGATCATATCCCTCAAACACCTGATAATGTATATGAAGTGGGTGTACTTTCCATAGGAACTGGTCACTCATATATTGAAAACCTGCATTGATGTAATGGTTAACACTGAAATGACAAAACAATTTCTCTGATCAAACTTAAATGCAAATCAAAAGGCAGTTAGAATCAATAGTATCTGGTTTTAGTTTCAAAAAAATGTTTTCATACAGGCTTTTAAAAACATTTGAATACCTTTGAATACTGTGGTTTTGTTACAACAGTTAGAATCAATAGTATCTGGTTTTGGCCTCAAAAATGTTTTCATACAGGCTTTTAAAAACATTTGAATACCTTTGAATGCTGTGGTTTTGTTACTGTAGTATAAGAGTGTGCATCAGTCCATTTATCGAATATTCTTATTTCTTCCAAGTATGTCTGCCTGGAGTAGCAGGGCTGAAGCTGCAGTTTAAGAAGTAATCCCTGGATCTTCATTCTCAATCACCAAATATACTTTTCTTACTTGCTCCCTCTCCCTATCCTTGGTATCATCAGACACTTTGGGGCAAGTTTATGTTTTGATATAAAAGCTGGAGTCTCAAACCAGCTTTTCTCAACCAGCTTAGTCTCAGCCCTAATTGTTAGCATTTTCTAGAGCAATAGAGTCAGGACTGCTGCATCTAGTTCTCTGGCACTTTTTCTGTGATTTTTGACAAATCAGTAATCTCCCTGCTTTATAATATTGCTGTACATTGGTGGTTTTGGTGGGGAGAGGGGATGCTAAACTATTTGAAGTGTTTCAGATCCTCAGGAAAATATACATCAGAATCACACAGCATTAATAAATTAATTTCATTTTATAACATGAATTTGTGAAAATATCTTGATTTTTAAAATCTTAGATACTTTGGCAGTAGGTAAATGGGTGAACTTAAGCAAGAGGTACTTTCTTTATCAAAAGAAACTTCTTATACTAAAATCATTACAAAAATGAAAATTTCCAGAAGTTTTCAGGTTTATGAATCTTTGTTATACAGTTTTACTTCTATTTTAATCTCAATTTCAGCGCAGAGATAAGAGCATTATGATATAGCTATGCTTTTCTTTACAAGTTCTCTTCCCTCTTTAAGCTTAGGTTGATTGTACCCTTCCACAGAACTTGCTGTCTAACAGTCTAACTTGTTTACATGAAATGTCCATCAGTTTGGGCCATGCTGACCTTTGTTGTTTGCATGTCTGCATGACTCGCCTTCTGCTGTTTGTCTGCTTCACTGTCCTTATCCCACTTTTTGACACTAGCCAATACCATGTCCTACTACATATTTTATTTCTCTTCTAACTTGTCCGTAAATAGTTTCACATATTATCTTCTGGGAAACTTGACTCGTGCATCCAACCTTCCACTGTGTCTTCTACTACCTCCGCTCTTGAAAGTTGCTTTTTTTTTTCAGAATAACTTTGTTAGCATGATTGATAAATGAGCACTTAGTTTAAAACATGAGGTTTTTATTGATCCATTATTTCATCAGTTTCCAACAGCACTCATGGCTAAGCATATCCTTGATAAAACAACACATGCTGATCAAACGCTTTTGTGATACAAGCTCCTTTTTTTTTGTCTTGAATTTGAGATCTGCTGCATTTCTGTACTTTATACTTTGCAGCCATCTTGCTTTCTTGGTATTCTTGGTACCAGTCAACTGTGAGGCTTTTCCAAGGTAGCAGATAAGAGCAATATTAATTCAAATGTATCTCCACTGTAAACGCTAGAGGTGGAACGGTAGCTTGGAAGAAACAAAGAGTAGCATCTCTGTCACCTGTATTAGTACTGCTGTGTGTAGTTTCTCTGAAAAAGCAAGGTCAAATTGACAACTGTCCTTTTAATATGGTCCATGGTATGGTTCAAACTTCTTACTAACTATGTAGGGACATCCATAGAAAGCAAGCTATTTAAATGAGAAAGTGCACTCTGGAAGACTGAAGCCTGTAGGAAGATGCATATTTACTATTAAAGCCTTAAATACCCTAATGGACATCATGAGGCCTCAACATCAAGGGATAGGCTGTGGTCCTGTGTCTGAATTGTTAAGCAGTGTTATCTTCGTAAGCAGTTCTTCCATATCCCAATTTAAAAAACAAAGTCTGATTAATAAAAAGCAGTAATAAAATTCCTAAACAGTTCAGATTCTCAATTCATGTCCTCACCCAATCTTGGTTTAGACCCTTGAGTCAAAGTCAGAAATATAAGAAATTGTTATGGAGTTAATATTTTGTCCTACTAATAGTTATGTGAATACATTTTTTTAATGGAGTCTAGGTTACCAGATAAGAAGATGCTCTGATTTGGTTTCTCCCAGAACAGGAAGAACCAGTATTATTTGCTTTTGGCACTTGGCATACAACAACCAACTATATTCTGAGAACAACATGTCATCTAATAACTAAATGAAAAATCTTGTTGTTTATTGTAGGTCCAATGTAACATATATTAATATCACAGAGAGCAATTTGCAAATGTTGTGAAAGGTGACAGAAGAATGAGATTAATTTATGTAAATTGAGGTAAACTGTAAGATGCAAACTGTGTATCATGTATGTTAGTTAAGTTTGAAGGTGATTTGTGTAGTGCTGGACTCCATTCCGTAGACTTAGATTTGCTTAATTTTTAAGTCTGTATCAATTTGGTAGGATTGTTCACTTGTTTAATGTTAAGTAAAGTACTGTGATATTGATAACTTAATAACTAGTGGAGTAAGAAGGAAAGTTCCAGGAATTGATGTGATCTCTTTTGTGAAATCTGTGTTATCTCCTAGTTATATCTCTTAGTTGTAGAATCTGGCATGGTTTGCAGGGAAATTAATGAACTTCTCTATTAATGCTGCGATCAGCATTAAGTGATAAGGTTTTGTCATTCTGCTGAAGTGCTGTATCAGTGTATTAAGTTTGTTGGTTGATTTTTAACAGAAGGAAGTTACGCATCTGAAGTTGAGCTACATTTTATCATGTATCAGTTCATATATGTGTAAATGTGGGTATATGAATAATGATACAGATTATTCCCAGTGACAACCTCATTAATACAACTTACATCTGCAAAATGGTATCATTATGTGTACAGTCACTTTGTAGAACTTCAAACTCCAGTGCGGGTGAAGTAGTGTGGATATGGTATCAGCCACTCAAAACCCATAAGCCTACACCTCCATGAAACATATGCTGATTATAACACAGGTTTGATCTTCAGAGTGGGGCCTACGGGGTGAAATTGGAATGGATATAAACTTTCTTTGATCTACAGAACACAGAGAGAAGACATGCTTCCATTTCTTTGTATCTCCTGTTTTCTCTTCTTTTTCTTGCCCCTTTCTTACCTCCTGCTTGCCCTCAGATGATTGATGTGTTACAGGAACTTGAGATGTGAGAAACTAGTCTTTCTGAGCAGTAAGTAAAATAGGGGGGTAGTGTAGGCAAAAGAGGACAAGTGGTGTATAGAAAAAAAATACTTAGAGATCTTAGGATGTACAGAGCATTGGCTTTTAAATATATTGGTGCTTGCAGACTTTCAGTGCCATTACTGCTTCACTCTCCCAGTCTATGGGGATGGGGTACTTTTCCTAATCTTTATTAACTGACACCATATCCCACAAGAGTTTAATTGCTACACACAAGTCTCCTTCGTGCAATTCCTTGATTTCTGATTATTTTTTTGCTTTATACACCTGGGTTTTCTGACATGACTATGATCTATCCTCTATAAAAACAACTCTTACCTCTACTTAATACCTCATGCCTTTTCAAAATAAAGATGACAGATCATTTTTTATAATCACAGCTCATAAATTTAGAAGTCCAGGTGAAAATGCAAAAGTACATAGGACTTATTAGATCAGACTCAGAAATTATGTGGTCTTCTCTCTGTGCATGGATAGTATCAGATACTCTGAGAGATGGTATAGACTCCACATATCTGCTTTCCTAGTGGATTTTACTCTAATTTCAAACATTTACACACTGATTTAGTTCTAAAGTATGTTGTTTGACACCCATTCTAGTTTTTGTTGTCATTAAGTATTATAATTACTCATACTCTGATGGTTCAGAAAACACACTGGTATTTCAGATGAGAGAAAACAACTGATTTGTACTAAGAATTCAGTTTTCATTTGCTTTCCTGGTTAGTTGGCATCTGGTTCTGACTTTTCTTTCTGAAAGATGTCTCAACTGAGCTGTTCACATTGATGCTTAGAATCCTGATACTCCTTTTGTGAGTCAATTTTGTTGGACAACCTGTGTAAAAAACAGAATTAGATCTTCCTCCAAAATGCAGTACTCTGCATTTCTGAACAGTCAGTGTCAGTTGGCATTTTGAGCTTCTCTTGCCTACCTTGTTTGGACTAGGTGAGTGGGTAGAAAAATGGTAACTGAAACTAGATGTTCCTGTTTAGCTTGTTCAGTTTTTTTCCTGAAGTGGATTAGAGCTCAGTTTGATCTTGATAGCTTTTGGTGATCTGAAAGCCAAAGTATTTCACTGCTCAACATTTATTTCTAGCTTATCTCAAATATTGGAGACCAGAAGCCTTATTGTACATAGAATAATTTATGGTTTAAAAAATGTTCAGTTTTCCATCAAAAAGTGAGAAAACTGAAAGAAATTTTTAAGGAGCGTTTTACAGAAAAGGAATTCATGAACAATACCATGGATCTTTGCAAAGTCAAGTTGTCAAGTTTGATATCTGAATGTGCTGAATTCAGTAATTTAAACAAAGGCATTTAAAATAGATTTACAACTAACTTCTATTTCCTAGGTAGAGCTCTAATTCTTTTATTGAGATTGCCTCTTAATTCCCTTATAAGTAGAGTTTTTCAGCTGCTTATATCTTTGTTGATTAATATATTTGCTCATTTATAATGATGCAAAGTGAAAGTTGGCATAAATTTTCCGTCTCAGCTTAGATATTCATTTATTTAATGAAAGATGCCATGCCAGTATGGTCTAATTATTTCCCAGAATCAAGCAACAGAAAAATAAATTACTTTAAACATATGAATAAAATGTAAAAAGCTTTTAGGCACTTGTATTTTATCACCATGCTTTGCAATACAGAGTTGAATTTGGCAGACACTAGCTTATATGAAAGATATACCTTTTGAAAAGCTATGTCATCATCACTGTTAATGCTATGGTTCCTTCTTATTTCAGGTGATGCAGCTTGAATTGTTAAAACTGTTCAAAAAATGAATCATATTGCTCATATTTGGTCAAGAGATAACAGACATTAGGTTGAAGCCATAATAACTTAGTCAGACCCATCTTTCTGTTTTCCAGGAGCTATTGCCATCATGGTGATGTGTTCTTTAAACAAATATAATTTGGTTTTAACATTGGTAATGTAGAAAGGATGCTAATGTAACAGAACAAGGTTTTTAATACATTCTATGTGCAGATCTATTTGCTTAGTTAATCACTGTCAAGATCAGTAGTGAGGGTCCAATTTTAAACTGCTCAAAACTCTTCTCCCTGATGGCATATTCCTGGAAACTGATATCTCCTACTTCCTCTCACTACAGAGACTTTCAAACTATTTAGTATAAAGTGCATGTTATACGCTAAACTTCTCTCCTTGGCAAGTGATAATCATTGTTTTGAGTGAATATAGTTCAGATCTTTTTTGAGAATTAAGGTAGAATTAGAATTTCTCCTCTGTATGCAATACTTTGCATTTATTAACACACAGATTTGATTACCATTTTGCTACACACTCACCAGCTGAAGAAAGATAGAAGATGGAGGAGCAATGTCGTAACTTGAAGTGGATTTCTAAAATCAAAGTCCTGTCTCCACCCATTGTTTCACAAGTTGGTGATTGTTATAGGAGCCCTTCTGATTAACCATGTCAGAGACACTGAACATTCCAGGAGCCTAATGGTCTGCTCTTATACACTAATAAGAAGTCACATATGATATTCACTTACTCCTTCACACTGCCAAATTACTGACTTCTCAAAAATAGATTCGTGTGCCTTCTGTAACAACTCTTGACTTTAGGCTACCAAGAGAGCTGGAGATTCTGTCCTTCGGTGTGTTCACGTCCCTCACAGCTCCTGCTGCTAAGCAAACTGCATCACTGTAGAGCAACCATGCGGCATCCATTTCCTTACAGATCCTGTTATCCAGCCTTGCAGATCATGTTATCCAAGTCTCTGCAACCTTCCTCCATACAGACTGAGCAGTCAGCTGTTGATCAAATACTATGCAGGCTCAAAGGCTTTTCCTGCAATGGGTGTTTTGCACCAAAATGCAGTTCAAAATGGGGACTGAACATAAGTAACAGTTTTTGACTTTAAGAATTATCCCACTGATTTGAATGCAAGCAGATAAACCAGATGAGGGGTGAAAGGAATGCATTAGGATGAGGCAAGACTGAGACTGGAAGATAAATAAATGGCTTGACAAGAAATCAGTGAAGAAGGGCTACAGAAACTGGAGTGGCTTAGCAAGACAGTATTTAGAAAAGGAGTCTGAGCCACCTTGGGTCAGGAAGGCAGTGGAAGGAGGACCTAGAGACCAGTTGAACAAGGAGATTACATAGGCTGAACAATGATTCTGGTATTAGGAGGGAATTAAATCATTAGACAAGAAAAGCAGAGTGGATATGTGTTGCAAAACAAGAGGGTGACTCTTAGAGCTATGAGCAAAACAGAAAGGAGGGATTTCGAGCTAACTAGCTGGAGAAACAAAGGACTGAGAGAAGACATGATGGGGGAATCATGATAGGAGTTTAAGTTCAGTTCTTAGAATCACAGAATCATTTAGGTTGGAAAACACTTTTAAGATCATTGAGTCCAATGATCTTAACCCAGCACTACCAAGTCCACCGCTAAACCATGTCCCTAAATGCCACATCTACATGTCTTTTACATACATCCAGGGATGGTGACTCAACTACTTCTCTGGGCGACCTGTTCCAATGCTTGACAGCTATTTTGGTGAAGAAATTTTTCCTAATATCCCATCTAAACCTCCCCTGGTGGATCTTGAGGCCATTTCCTCTTGTCTTAGCACTTGTTACTTGGGAGAAGAGACCAACGCACACCTGGCTACAACCTCCTTTCAGGTCACTGTAGAGAGTGATAAGGTCTCTTCTCAGCCTTCTGTTCTCCAGACTAAACACCCCCAGTTCCCTTCTTGCATGAACCTGTACTGAATTCTGATTGTACAGGTAAGTAGGCCTACAGGCCTACTCTGTCATATATTACAACAATTTTGAAACATAGCATATGAGGCAGGTAAAAAAAAGAATGACAGTTCTATGGCTAAGGCAGATAAATGCTGATAAGATGATCTGAACTACCACTTTAACTCTGTCACAGAATCACTGTAGGATACTGCCCCTAAATTATCTAACACATTAAAAGTTGGCCTAGTATTTTTCCCCATTTTCGGAATACTCATCATGGGGTATACCAGAGAGGTATTTGCAGAAGTGTTCTGTGCTACCAAGTGGTTGCAGTTTGCTGGATCTTTCTTTAAACACAGTATTTTTAAAAATACTTAGCATTTAGTAATATGTTTTTAGATTTTGCATAATATTTTGATGGGTGTCCATTAAAGTCCAGTGCTAGATACTGGTTACAAATTAATTCGGTATTACAAATGAATATTAAATAGCTGTCTACTCACTGAATGAAGCAGCAATACTGTGGGAAAAACCATATGAAGCCATATAACTAAAGGTTGCATCCTGATACAGCCTTAATTCAAGTTTCTTGGGCAGTTTTAGGCCACTTTTGGGGCAGACTTATTTTGGACTATTCCAGAAGACACACATGCAGAATCCATCTGCTTTACTTAGCAACATTTTCTGCAAAAGGGTGTTTTGCTACTGCCTTCCAGTAGTTTTCATAATTGAGTGTTGGTTTAGAACTATAATCTTTGGATCCTAAAATCTTCCAAGAGATGGGATCTGGTTGCTTTCTGCCTCTCTCAAAGCACTGGAATTTACTCACAGTTTTGAAAGAAAATGCACTGGTAACAGAGTGGGAATCAACAAGGAAAGGTGTGAGCTGTGAAGGGAGGATACTTGTCTAGTGATAAGAAAATAGAGAATGCAGTGGAACTGTATAGAAGGTACAGTAGTGGTGGATCTTTAAATTTCGTTGAGGAAATGAAGAGAGACTTTAGATCTTTCTGTTGATTAAAGATCATAGAATTGTAAAAAACAGGGCTGGAGGATACCTTCAGGATCATCCAGATGGTCTTTAGCAAAGATGGTATAGACTGAGAGGAATGAAGGCAGCCAGGGAAACATAGTGAACCTTTTAGTTGCACGTAACAAGCAAGAAGAGATACAATCCTAGTGTATTGTAGAATAGGTAACAAAATGTGTCATTGAGGGAGTAAAATTCAGAAATGTGAAAAAATGGGCTTTTGTTAAATAAGCATAGAATCAATAACAGTAGAGGAGAAGGCAAAAAAATGGATTCCTGAAGAATGTTAAGAAAATAGTAAAGTTTTAAAGAAATATGAAGCTCCTCTCCCTGAATATACAAAGAAAGAAGCTGCTGGTGTTCTACTTTTTTTTTTATTTTTAAAGAAAGGATGTTACTACTACATGTTATTACTATTACTACTACTTACTAGTATTATGTATTGCTATTAATATATGTTAATAATTTTTGCTACTAATTTATTAATATTACATCTTGCTGCTTACAGGGCTTTTTAGTCTAGCTCATGTCAACTGGAAATTAAAATTTTAAACTGAATTTATCAGATCTAATGGACATAGCTGTATAGTGTGATACCCATTAGGATAGTTGCCTTCGTGCTATACAGACCAGTGTTTTACATGTTTTAGAAAAAAATGGTGCAAGTTTCTGTAGTTATATAGATAGACATATGTGTACATGTGTGTATATAAATAAATACACAGATTCATAGGCACCCTTTTCCTTTTTTTGATACAAAAAATAAATTAATGTTGATTTCAAAGGAAAAAAATAGATAGTGAAGTTTTATCATGTTCTAGCAGAAGGAAGAAAAATATTACTCTTCAGCCTTCAGGGGTAAAATTGCATGTCTCTAACCAACGTGAGAAAATTCTCTGTTCCTTCCTACATAGAGCTACACCCTAAGCCACAGCTGAAAGCTCATCCTCTCTGCCTGCCAGCTAAGGCACAGTTTATAAGGTAGAGCAGCATTCTTTGCTCCAGCTCATCAAGGCTGAACCCACACAGTCCATCTTAATGCAGAACACATAAATAGAAGATACACAGTTTAACTATTAAGTAAATAATCATCCAAATTACATCATTCCAAGTCAAAACTCAGCTGCCAATTGCCCTGTTATCTGAAATGAGAGTGAGTTTTTACCACAAGTAAAGACATGTTTCCATGTTATTGTCACATCTTAGTTAATGCACTGAATGTTCACATGCTAATTTATTTCACACTAACTTGGTGGGAATAGCATAAACAGGCAGCAGAAGCAACCAAATACTAACTAGGGACCAAAACTCTAATAGTTGTGTATAACTAAGCAAAAAGAAATATAAACTTAATATTCCTAATTATTTCCCTAAACTTAGTTGTGCCAGATATTTTACCTTCAGAAACACCTGTGCTGTAATTTTTAATCTTATTATGTATTTCTTTTTGTAATCTGAAATTGTAAATCATAGGGCTTGACTCACATAACTATCGGGGTAAATGAGAAGCAGAGCAGTTGTGTTGTCTGGATTGTGTTTTTGAAATACCTTTCTGCCCAAGAAGACCTGCAGTCTGGCAGAAGAGGAGGGTGAATTTCTAAAAGTAGGCAAGAGATCAATATATGCAAGTACTGAGTAATTCTTGCAGGTGCATTTTGCAAGTTTAATTCAGGCACCGTTGAAATTGCTATTTTTCGGGTGGGTGCTCAACAGGTTCCTCTTCTGCGCCATCTCACAGCTTAAAGCAATTTTTCCAATTACAGGAGGACCGTCACATGTTAAGAAACATAAGTCTCTACTTCTTTCAAGATCGTTTCAGTAAGGAAAAACTGAAGCTTTTGTTCATAACAGAAATAAGACCTGTGTAGCGATGTAGCACAACCATAGCCTCTGCTGCTGAGAAGGGAATATCTGTGAGGAAAAGATTACATGCCTGAATAACGTACAACCTTAGGGAAAGCAGAGCACTGACTTCTACACTGGATGAAGGAGGAAAGCAAAGTAGTATAATTGAAATCTCAGAAAAGAAGGTTGAAATGAGCAACAAAAGTCTAGAGAAGGAGGATGGAGAAAAGGGAGAGGTTTTTACAAATGTAATTTAAAGTCATAAGGGTTGTTCCTGAAAATTTCTAGAGGTGGATAATGGAACCTCTCATTTACAGTAGCAAGTCTTAGAATCCAAGTTTATTTGATTCAGTTGTGGTCACATAAGCAGTACCTCACTGGTTCAATAAGCTTTAATTCATCTTCCAAACTTTCACATAACGATCCCAACTAACCTTAAGGTTCTTCTCCAAAAATTCTAAATTCATCATCTTTCTTTTGAATGCAAAATGCAATTCCACTGTGAACGTGGTGCTAATATTTTAAGGATATTTTTGCTTTTGCTCTTGGAGTTTGCTGTATTTCAATAAAACAGCAGTAAGTTGCAAGAGCTATTAGAAGAATGGAGCAAATGTGAGAATAATGATTAAAGTGATCTAAGATTTGCCTTAAAGCTACACAGTGTCCTCCAACATAATGCAATACTTCCACTTCTTGGAATCAACCATTTTTTTCTGCATGATATTAATGATATCTTCTAATTTTATTTTTTTTATCAACAGAGCACTAGTACCATTTATGTAAGGTCACTAATGACTATATTGGATTCACGATTAAAAATCATTCAGTATCTTACTGCTTTTACCCAGTTCCTTGCTTATACTGTAATCCTTATAACAATTATCAGCTTTCCCAACTTAATAAATTTCTGAGTGGCACCATATAATATGTTCTATTAAGGTTCATTTCCATAAAGTGTGTCCCATTGTCTTTGCCTAGAAAATCAATCAATTTCCTCAGATCATTTTTGAGGAAAGTCCAGCTAAATCAAATATAATCTTGTGTATTCTGATTACTCACCACTTCACTATTTGCTTTAAATTATTGCAGACAACTCAAATTCAGGGACTTTTGAGACATGAATCACTTCTCTCCCTTCCTTTTACATCAGATGCCTTATTGCCTGTTCTCCAGTTATATACCACCCTGACTCTACTGGAAATATTTCCCACAGAACCAATCCCACAGTCATCTTATTCTATTTTTTTTCAGAATTATTGAACGAATATTTGCAGCCTATCTGAGTATTTCTTCTTCAAATACATATCTCCCAATTCTATATTTTATTTGTATTTATACTATAAATTTGTATTAATATACTAGTATATTTGAATCAACTTTAGGAGAGTAGGGAAAACTCCCTTCCCTTCAAATCACTTTCCCAAGGACAAGGTGAAACTTTGCTAGAGTAGCCAATGTGATACTTAGCCACAGAAAGAGGCATGAAACTAAAGCTCCAGACCATCCTCTGCTCCACCCCTGTTGGTGGAACAGTCACAGGCAGGTAACAGCAGCTGGAAGAGCAGTGAAGAGCCGTGCAAGTGCCAGGTGTGCCACAGGATGGTGCCACAGGGTTAGATTTGTACATGACTCAGCTGCTGCTTGAGTTAAAAAACCCAAATGCTAAAGGTGGTACACTTCATAGCCGGCAATATCTGCATTTGACAGATAATTTAAATTTTACGCGTGAGTTTGCTATTTTCTTTACTCATCTGATCTTCATTCCCAAATCTCATATGTGTATAGGGGTGACTGTGGACTAATTACAGCTAAAGTGAGCATCTGTACAGTAGGGGCTTATTGCTGATGAAACAGCATAGCCCTCTTTGCCTTCATAACTTTGATTTTCTGGAATACCTGTAAAACACATTGTGCAGAAATAATTTTAGTAGTCCAACTATGGAGCTAATGATCTACAGATCTCTTTTAGTTTAATTTTCCAAAGATTAATTAAATTAGCATATTCCTTCTGCTATTATAATAGCAAACCAGTCTAATGTTGGTCTACTTTGGGTAATGTTTCAGTAGTTTTGGGAGTAAGGAAGAAGCATATTGGTACATGACACCTGAGAAACAGGTATTCCATTCCTTTCCTGTGGTATACTAAGGTTCTTTACACAAAGAAAAAATATTTTCAGGGAAACAGCTGTTTTCAATTCTATTCCAGAGTTTTTATCTATAACAACACGAATGTTTCACTTCACTTAGAACAGAATCAGACAACACAAGCAAGCTTTTAAATTGTATTACAAAATACTTCATAAAATATGGTAGGAATAGAGGAAGTGCATAAGAAGGAAAAACTACTTGTTTTGGAGTTCCTACACTTACATATTTTAATGTTTCTAGTCTAACTGTCTAATTGGAAAAAGTATAATTTTTTTGTTTACTACTAATTTAGGATTTGAATCTTGAGACTCCTCTTGACATTCTGTGTGAATGGTAACTACAGAAATGAGAAATTTTGACCCAGAGTACTGGTTGACAATGTTTTGTGACAAGAATTTTTTATTGTCTGAATAGCTTTGCAAAATTTCAGCTGCCTTGTGGAATAACACTGCACGTCTGATCATGAATTGTTACAGAAATTTACCTTTTTCACCACTAGTGAAAGCAAACCAGCAACACTCCCTTCTCCATGCAGACCTTTCATTGTAAGGAAGCAATTAAAGATTTCACTCATAACCACAACTTATTACAATAAATAGTTCTTCATCTTTCTCATATCTGTTCTAAGTCTTTAGGGAGTAATTACATTTGATGACACTTATAGACTCGAACTTTTATAGGCACAGTTACACCCAAGAAACTCATAAATCTTCATATGCAAATGAGCCTATGAAACTGCTCATGACCATGGGGCTGGGTGCTTAACCCACTTTCATCAGAAAGAAATCGTAGTGTCTCACTCCAGAGGTGCTATATTAACTGACAGGAATTCAGGCAGTGGCCTCCAGGTGAAGACAATTAAGCTATTCTGCCAGATCTGGAATGTGTTGGGAGCAATTCAGTGACTGGTTATAAAGGAAGGAAGGAAGGAATGTGTCCTGCTTTTCCTTGTTAGGGCTTGCTACCACCCTAGGGATAAGGGAACTGTTTATTTTCCTCCTGGAGGGAAAAAAAAAAAAAAAAGGTTTTATGTTGGATGTGAAACAGGTGATCTGAACACCTTAACCCTTTTAACCCTTCTTACTGTATCTTATATATTCAACAGCATTCCTTTTCACAGCTGTTTTTCTCTCTTTAAATTGCATGGATGCAAAGCAGGAAAAATCCGATCTACCTTATCATTTGCCTGTAAGCTTCTCTGTCCGTATTGGGGGCTACAGGAAATCGGTGTCTTACCATTGGAATAACAAAAAAAATAGTAAATTAAAAAGAAATCCATTTATGTTATGCATTCCCAGTGCAGAGATACAGGTCCAGAGTGGTTGCAGATTCTCCCATATTTGGTAACACTGCTACTGCACACTGAAAATTGAAAACAGAACTTCACAAAAAGGGAAAAAAAAAATCAATGGAATTTTAACTACAGCCCTGTGCACTCTGGCACCATGGTAAACCACACAGAGCACAAGCAAGTATGCTATAATGCATTTTGAACACGTCTTCCTGTGGTCATTTTGATGTTCAAAACCATATGCTGCTGCTATTTCCTTCTCTTTTCCAATTCATTTCACTTGTTACACAGTGGCATTGACGGAAGACCCATTCCTGCAGCTTGTTCCAATAGAGCCTGTCTTCATAGAACAGGTTTTGTGGCGGGAGCCAGATTCAGAAACCAAGAATTAATCTCATAACAGTAGATGTGACTCTCAGATATCAAAAGTAGTAAGAGAGGTAAAAAAAAAGAAAAAAAAGGAGTAATTCTTCGCAGTGTCTGTTTGTCAAGCTGGGAACTCTCCCTGCTACAGGATCTTGTGTTTGCTAAAAATTTAGTGTCAGGAGAGGATGACACAAGTACATAGGAGAGGAGTTCACTGAGAATTACTAGATATACAGAAGTCATGCTTGGCTCAGGAAGATTCTCAGCTGCAAATGGCTGCAAGCTCAGGAATATATTCCTGTCCAATGTTTCATATCTCTCTTAAGTATCCATTCATGGCTATTATGAGAAGCAGGATACTGGTTCTACTGGACTCTTGGTCTTACCCAGCCTGGTCATTCTTATTTTGAAGCCTTACCTGTTTCCAGTCCCAGAGTTCCTTCTGTGTAAATTCTGTGTTCTTGGGTTTTTATTGATGAAAAATCCTTGCTTAAGAGATAAAGTACCAGAGATTATTAAAAAAAAAAAAAACACCTTATACTATTGAGATTAATGCATAGCTGAATAAATTTCCTACACTAATGCCTTCACTTTTGAGTATTTTCAGTCACACATGGATTCTGGCAGGTTATGTGAAGGACATGATCTTTAATGGTGGTGTCTTTCACTATTACATACTCGCTACACTGTCATAAACTATGCTATAAAAAAGAAATCATTCTACAGTACCTTTAGATATGTGAGTAAAAAGATAAATATGGATGTCAATTATTAGTTTCCTTTTGAAGCATTAACTATGTCTATATTCTGAGCATAGCAATGAATATACTTTGAAGAAAAGATAGCTGTTGCTTATAAAGTACATGTACACATGTGACCATAAAAAGCAGTACATATTTCTCCTTTTTATATCCTTTCCAATTTCTACTTGTCAGAGAAAATTTTTGTTTCTCTCTCTGATTTTGACCAGTGTTGTTGATTTTCTGCATATCTCCTACCTTTGAAGTCTTTTAGTGTTATCTCTGAGGATTTTCTTTTATATTTTCAGCTTCCAGCCCTTACAAGAGCATTCTCTGACATACCTTTTGATGTTTTTGTAGGTCACTGACATACAGATTTACCTGCCAGAGGACTTCAAAGCCTGTAATGCTTGGCAGCCAAGCCTGTCTCAGATTTTTCTATTGGTTGGAAGAAGTTACTGAAATTAGATGGCAAATGCTCCAGCAACACTGGAGTCACATTCCTACGCTAAAGAAGATTGCCAGTGTGGCTTTCTTGATTATATGCTGCTTCGTGGCTGCATCTTGAACTGGAGGCTATCTGTCTGAAGAGGATGGTCTCCAAAGCTGCTCCACACAACAGCAGCAGGGTGACAAGGAGGGAACCACCCCAGGTTTGTGGCCTGCCTTTGGTAAAGACCTCTGGTTCTAGAAGAATGGAATTTTCATTTCTGTAGACTTGTACCTACTTGGACTGCTCTTCCCCAAGCAGCTACCAGCAGTGTCTACCAAAGCAAAAGGACTATCTGCAGTCACCTTGACATGACATGAGGCCTAAGCCTTCTCACAGAGGCATCCCATCTTTGTGAATCATGGGGCAAGCTGGGGTACTCTCAGGGAATCCCCATGTGTGCCTGTTGCCTAAAATTGGCTCTTAAATGAAACCTCTAAAGACTCAGTTTTTGAGTTTTTTTACTTGTTGTTGACCTATAACTGTAAGCATCATATTTGATTATTTTACCTGGGCAAGATGACAGAAATAGATCAGTTCTATTATTTTAACCCTTCTGTGATTAATATCATATTTCAAAATATATACTATTCTTTTAGATACAACAATTATATTTTTCTTGTTATATACGCATAAAATAATAATGGTCCTGATTTTGTACATATTATTAAGTAAAGAGTTTCTGGAAAAGCAGAAAACCTGGCTTCCATTACACAAGAAAATGTTAAATAATATAAAATATCATGGCATGTAAAACAAGGCTGGAGTCTGTTCTCACATCTGTTATTCAAATATTATATTGCCATAGCATCTGCTGTCTTGCAGCTAATCAGATTCATCATTACTATTTAAAACAAAAACAGGAAACAAAACAGACAAACCACTGTTGGTGTTGGATTAAGAATTTTTGGGCCAAATCCAGTGAGAAACTGATGGGCTATAACACTCGGTGTCCCAGCCCATGGCCTGCAGGGAATTCTGCATTAGGCACCTACACTCCCTGTATTGTCAATGAGAAGATTTAAGAGCCTCATTATAGGATAGCTGAACAACCTGTGCCCTGAGCAAAGAGCAGTTAAGGTCAATAGGAAATCCCCGTCAGGAATTCAGGTGCTGCACCAAGGCTGAGAGCCACTCAGGAATCCTTCTTGGGACCAAGCATCTACAACTGTTCTATCAGAAACTGTACAGAGTACACTATTTTTACTGAAGCTTCTGTAGAGTAGTTCAGGGATTAGCATACTCAAAGATATGCCAGAGGCATTTAGTAACTTGCTCACCTTTAAGGGGCCCATACCTGTATGTTTTCTATTCGCATTTATTTGTATGAGATCTGTTCACATGGTCAAGTCTCACAACTGCGTGGCAGATGTTTCTTTCCTCTGTTTGTAATTATATCACCTGAGTGAAGATCCAGTATTTTGAAAGAAACTAAATACTGGGTACATAAGCCCAGTTAGAGTAGTGAGTCTTCTCCCAGAAGCTTTGTCTGAAACTCATATTCATGATCAAGAAGCATTCATAATTGTCAGTGACAGAGTGACCAGATTTTTTTAGATGAGAAATACCACCAATGAGTTATGTAAACTGTTATGTAGGACTAGGAGCAGAGCCCTCTCCTGATGCTAGTCTAGAGACATGCTACAAAATTCACATGACAATATTGCCTCAGGAAACTGATCTGCATTCACTGACACAAAGACACAGGCAACAGCACTGTACTTTCAAAACCTATGAACACATCATAATCACTTTAGCAATTTCATTGAACAATATTATACCCTCTAGCATATATATGCACACTAGTGCTCAATAAAATGTGATGTCATTTTAAAGACCTCAGTTAATACAGGTGATTAAAACTACTGTATCACAAAGTAGATTGTAATACTTAATTTGTTAAGAAGATGTTAGAAAGAACTTGACTGAGATATTCAGGTTATAAAGTCCAGGATGAAAACTACAGAATGAGCTCCTTGTACAAAAAATACTTCCTCAGGTAATGTGACCAGCATATGAAATTCAGTAAAGCTTTAGATCAGCTGTACCTTATAGCTGGATTATGTTTTCCTAGCCTTGCTAATATTATGGTTAGACGCTGCCTCTATAGTTAGAAAGAAGAGTAATCACATAGCTCTACTTTGGCACAGAGCTTAATTATCTCTGAGCTTTAGTAAGGGTAAAGTATACCTTGCTCTGTACTGATGAGAATAACCTTTATTTTCCAGTCCTTTCTGGTCCTGAAGTACCAAATAGTGGCCTTTAATTACACACAGGAGAATGCAGTTCATCACCTTTCCCTCGCAGTATCTGAGCACTCCCCTAGCGCAGTTCGGATATATCTGTTGTAACAACACACAGAGCGAGGACGCTTCGATTTCACTGTGATTAGCTCAGTTGTTCCTACCAGCCAAAATCGGCCAGCTTTGTGCTTTAATTACACTCATTAAATAAGGTTCACTTACTTTATTATGAGGATACATATACTGAGAATATCTTATCTTGGTCCAATTGCAGTAAAAGACAGTTTTTCTCATATAATTGCAAGCAGCTAGAAATAGCTTTGGTTTAACTCTTCTTGTGTATGTTTTCTTTCCCCCTCCACCCAAGCTGGGGAAAAAATGCCCAGAAAAGATACAGAATTGTATCTGAAACAGTTAAATTGACATAAAAACTGAATATGAAACAGTTTCTTCCTGCACAAACTGCTGAGATATCAACAGTGCTGATCTTTAGCTGAATCTTGCTTTTTTTGTCTAGGCTCCAACGTAAAAATATGAACCCTGGCAACAAAACTGCATATGGAAGCCAAGTAGAGTCCCTGAGACTAGCACAGAAAATCCTAAGCCACAATGAGAAAAACTATTCCAGCTTCCCCTAAAGCAGGTTGTGAGGTTACAGCTCCCTACCCCATCACAAACTAGTACACTCGGGTTTGCCAGCATCAAGGCAAGCCGTGCTTGCTGTGTTGGCAAAATGATCCCAGTGAAATGCAAGACCTTTAACCATAAGGGTTCTTTTAACCCAGATCATTTTTTCAGGTCTGGATTTGAACAATCATGACACAACATCAGTGGCAGGAGAAGGAAGGAAGAGGCAAAGCATAGATCTGGAAATAGAAACCACTTAATCACATGTAGTGCATTTGATTCCTACTTAAGGACCTTACCTGCTCTCCCAACCTGACGTACACTCCATTTTTCCTCTAACAATTGTTCTTTACCAGAAAGAACAGTGTATGTTAAATAGTTCTGAAACTATGGAGGATTGCGGGGTTGATTTGCTACATTTGAATTTACTTAACCGTTGTGTTAATAATTAGTCAAATTTGGGGGAAGGAAAAGTTTCTAGCCATGCTACTTTTTAACCTTATTTATCAAACACTGTAACTACTAAAACCTGTCAAGAACATACAAATGAATTTTTGCTTTAAGGCTGAGAGCAGTGACAGTCAGTACTTTCAGAAGGACTTTATATGCTTCAGAGCAGTGAGACAGAAACCCTGCCAACAGCAAGAACCTTCCCCAGCACCCTCCAGGCCTGGCACCGCAAGGGCTTTCAGAAACTGGGTGACACTCTCTGTATTGTATAATCTACTTCCAACCCTTAATTCAAATCACAAAGCCAGCAGAAGCTGCATCACAACCCCCTTCTCCTGCAAGGCAAATCCAGCACGACAGTTTTCCTTACCACCTCTCTCAGCTGGCAGGCAGCAGCCCTGCTGCCCAGAGCACATCAGACCAACAGCCGCCCGGCTGACAGCCTTTGGCAAGATACCACCGACAAGGAGTTCCCAGCCAAACCTCCTGTTCCCTGTAGAAACAGGCTGTTTCTCTGCTAACCCTTAATTGTTGGGCTTTCTCTCCCTTAAATCCTGCTGGTACCGGTAGGGCAGGTGGGGCTAACCGAGCCAGGGTGGTTAGCTTCAGGCCTCCTGGCTCCCAGAGCAGCAGGTCGCTGTGCCGTAATTACTGTTGGTTAATAGTGTGTTTGGCAAGCTGCGAACGTTCTGGAAGTTGTTTCCTTCACGCAGTCTTTCCTCTCATTCCTCACCACCCACTGTTCTCCTCGGCAATTGCTAGTTAAGGTGGAAGTTTTTTAAGAAACTGCTTGTTAAAAGTTAGGAAATGGGGTGCTGCCCATGCCATTGGCAATCCTTTTCCCTGGAGGATTAGCAAATGGAGTTGTTCTGTGTCCAGTTGCATTTCTCACATCATGCTTCCAGCCTTGCATAATTTTTGAGGAATAATTTAGGATGTTATGTAGCTCATCCTGAGCAGTGCAGGATGCCATATAAAAATAGGGAAGACCAGAGAATGAGCTTTAAATTAGATCAGTTGAACTAACTGAAAAGAAAAAGTCAATAATTTGGGGGCATCAGGTTTGAGAATAACGGCTCTGCATTAAGCTAAAAAACAGCTAGATCATCTGAGACAAAAACCAGGCAATAATTGTGAAATAGAGGAGAGATTAGTGGATAAGAGGGCTATTAACAAGGGGAGAGGTGATTGAGTGATATCTCCCTTAGAAAAGAGGCCTAGTTCATCATGCTAAAAAGCATGAAGGGATTTATCTTGAGGGTGAATTGCATCGAGCCATTAAACAAAAAATACATTTTTTAATATCTGCTAAAGCTATGAATTTAATTTTCTTTGCTCATTTTTTGAAGTGTTTTGTGGTCTGCCTTGAAGATTAGGACTGAGAAGAGAGAGACGGCTGTGAGAAGGGAGATGGTGTGAGAAGCACGTCTGCAGGACATGGGGTGCTCCTGTTTTCTATCAGTTGCCTCTGCAGGTTCATTCCAGTGCATAGTGGCTGCTGCAGTTTCACCCACGTAGCTCCCCTAAGGGCATTTGGTGCACTGACTGAAATGTAGGATGTTCTAGGAAGAGTGCATGAATCTTATATCTTGATGGTTTCTCAGGTATGTGGGTGGCATTTACTACAATCAGAAAGAAGATCTTGTGAGAGAAAAAAATAAATCTTCTATAAATCATCAGTAGATGCAGTGGGGCTGGGGGATTAATTTTCTGAGTTTTCTCAGACTTTATACAAATAATTTTCAGACTGTTCATTAAAACTTAAAATATAGCAGTGGGCAAAGTTGTGTTTTAGCAAAAATGTCACATTATTTCCTTTAACAGAAGCTGAGTCTTGAATGGTTTTCTGATATACCAATTATGTTAGCCTTTTGCAGGAGCCTGTATATAAATTCTTAAAAAGAAATGGTTTATGGAAATACTTCTAGAGAGCAGAATTCTGCTCACAGGAATGTAAGCAGAGGGTGGAAACTTCTACCAAGTTACCTCTGAGAGAAGTTAGTTAAAAATTATTTAAAGTCATGCTCAGTGTGTGGCCAGGCTCAGGGTCCTTGCAGTTACTTCCCTTGCAGACTTGGCCGTTAACAATAGTAACAAATATCTAGCTCTGTATCGAATGTTTATTGCTCACAGCAAGCGATATACTCATAATTTATGTCTTCCAACTAGTCTAGAATATCTGGCACTTCTGCAAATACATAGAATACAGACAGTATTTTGAAACTGATTCCTCAACTAAAGTCACCTTCCCAGTTCTAGTTACATTAATGGTGCAACCTAGAAATGTTTCTTTTCTTAACAGTGATTGGAAGCTGCGATGTAGAACAGCTTTCATCATGCAGGTACTTCTTTAGATTTCAAAGGGACTTTTTGTGTGAGTAAAATACTGTTTAGCACTAAGAAGAAAGAAACATGTACTGGGAGTTTTGGGTTGTCTTTTATATTGTAACAGCGATGTGCTATTGCTTTTATTTAACTGTGTACACATGCTCTATCAGGAAAAAAAAACTGTTAAAAGAATCATACAAGTGGCTATTAATGAGTTAGAGATTGCAGTGGCTGCTCTCAGGAAAAATCAGCATTTTTAATGAAAACAAATTCAATTTGGATGTCTCTTCTTAGAGACTATATTGTTGAGATTGTACTATTTTTATTGCCCCAGTCTTCCCTAGTTGCCTAATAACTGATTGTTCAGTGAAAGAACTGATTATTTGTTCCAAGCAAACTATGATAGTTGGATAAAGTGCAGAAAAAGGTGACTTTAAGCAACCTTTCACCTGCTCAGCTTCTGTTTATGCCCTGAAGCCTGCATTAGTGATGCTGTAGATTATACTTGGCTAAAAAAGGGGCGTTAGCCCTGTAAACTAGTAAAGGATGACCAACATACAGCAGCTGTCAGACTCTTAATCCTCCTTCCAGTTTATCTGCTGCAGCAGATAAAAGTTGCGATCTGTGATGTACACTGGGTCTTTTATGCAAGCCATATTTTCTTGAAGGTAGATCTGTAAGTTCCATTTCTCTTTCATGTAATATTTTCCAAGGCAGTTTAGGAGGTAATCAACGCTAGACAGTCTGGGACATGGTTGCAGCTGTTTTGTGCTAGATTTGATTCAGGGGGAATGTGGAGGACTCTGTATTCAATTTGGCAGCCAAACTGAAAATGGGGAGGAAAAAAGCTCTGAACAACGAAAATGCAAAAGGACAATTGTTTGTTGTTTTACTTTGAGGAAAACCCAAAACTTCATTTAACATTCCCATAATGTGGCAGATGTGGGCTCAAATTCTTTTTTCAAAAGACGTTTGAAGCTAGGCCTCCCACAATGAAGAACACTTTTATGTTTCAAATCAAAAGTAACTAAAAAATATTTCAAAAGTATAAAAACATGTAATCCTAGTATTTCTATTTCTTTGTCACTTTCAGTTTGACATCTGTGACTGGTTTGTTTGGTTTTTTTTTCAAACAAACAATTCACCAATAAATTTGCTGAATTCTTATATGGACACAGGTTAGCTTATGTGGGAGCTGAGATGAGAGAGATAAGACTAACACACAGGGGGGATGAGGCATAATGAAGTGTATGTCTACTTCAGAAACAGTGAAAGGACTAGAGCTGGGTATGCACTTGGAAGACCTCAGTTTATTCTTCCTAGCATTTTCTAAAACGTGCCTGGGAATGGTATAGTTATGGCAAGATGAAGTCCCTTCTATTTTCAAGAAGCGTGTCTGTAAGGACAAGACAGTCTGCTGTAGCTACATGATTTTCTTTTGAACAAAGATTTGGCAGAACAAATGGTATCCACTGCTTTGTATTCTATCTATTGATAAGTATAGGTGGAATTTCTTGTTTATCTTTTTTGTTGCTATTGAACGCTTATCTAATGGTTTCAATGACTTTTCCCACAATAAACTTTTAATGCTTTTTCTGATGATGTGATTGCTGGTTGTACTATTTAACTTGCATTCCCTGCCATAGTTCCTTGCTTTCACATTAAATTAGTTTACAATTGTTTACTCTGGCCTGATTTTGACATCTGCAGGATCAATTAACTGAATGATCAAAATCTTTTTGAAGCTCAGGGTATTGTTTTCTTTGTTTGCTTTTTTTAGAAACTTAAAGAATTTATAACACTGTAAGTGTCTGAATTTACATCACACTTTATTTAGGATTTTTTCAAGGTGAAGAAAAGGTATTGAACAGTGCTTAGCATTGACACTAGAGATAAGAAATGTCACAACTTGTTTTAGTTTGGTTGCTTAGTTTAAGGGTTTATAAATTCCAAAAGAAATTGAATAAAATTCTTCCGAAAGAATAAATTATGGCAAATATGGAGAGGAAGGATGAAGCAATGAGAACATTGGTGCTCTAACACAAAATCTTGCATGGGTAGTGTGCTGGAATGGCTAGGGAAAGGATGCAAGGATGCGAAATTCCAGATGTAAAGCTCGAAACTGGTAGAGTAGAGGAACTGGGCTAAGAACTAGATACTGAGGGCTTTGATACTTTATTGAAAGTATGTCCCATTCCAGAGCTTGGGCATTGGATCTAAGGTTGCTGAATTTAAATGGCCTTTTAATATTGAGGAAGAAATTGTGGGTCTGTAGTCCCTGCCTCCAGAAGATGGAAAACCTATTGTTGCCATCAGTCACTGTGAAATGATGTAAGAGAAGTCTGCACTGAGGTATAAAGGTCCTTGTGTCACTGGGAACTATTTGAATTTCTGCATGACACAGATGCAAACATCTGCTTTTCCAAATTCTCCTTAAGCTGAAAAATGTGGACGTTATCTGCACATGCAAATAAATTCAGAAGCAAAATTATGCCAAAATTTGGGCTGTCTGGATAGCTGAATCCACTCCCATCGTGCAGGCACAGACTGATGTTGTTGTATTTCGATTTTGTTATTGGTTATATTTTCTTAAGTAGCCAACAGAGTTTGTCCAGGAATAAAAGCAGGCTGAGTATAGTAGAAAGCAAAATGTGTGTCTGTGCACGCACACATTTCTCACTCGTAACAATACTGGAAGCTGTACAATGAATGATAAACTGGATTCAGGAGTAGAAAGCGTGGGAGGTTGAGCATGAGAAATACATTCTCTTTGCCACGGTGTTTTTGTTTCTCGTTGGGCAAATCACTTAAAAGTAAATCCTGTTTTGCCAAACACCACGTAGCCTGAATTTGGACTTTTCCTCGCTTCTCAAGCTTGTTTGGTGTACACCAGTCGCTCCTGCGCAGCTCCTTTCCCCGAGCTTTGCCCACACGCCACAGGCGCGGTCGGTCTCCGCTCCTCGCAGGAGGCGCGGGCCGGGCGGGCGCTGCTGGTGGGGCCGCAGCCGGCGCACGGAGAGGCCGCCGGGGTGGGATCCGGAGGGCGCCCGGTCCGCTCCCACTCCCGCGCCCGCCCCGCCATTGTTCCCTCACCGGCCCCTCGCGCCCCCGGCTCTGCGCGCGCGGAGGGCGCGTGTCCCGAGCGCGGCCCCGCCCCCGGGGCGGTGCCGGCCAATGGCGGGGCGGGGGCGGTGCCGGGGGCGTCGCGCGGGGCGCGCGGCGGGGAGGGGAGCGATTCATGGGCAGCGGGGCGGCCGCGCCACGGGCCCGCGGGGCCCGGCCCGGCTGCTGCCTGCGCTCGGCCGCCGCTCTCCGGTAAGGGCCGGCGGAGGGAGCGGGGACGCGCCGGGACGGGACGGGGACGCGCCGGGACGGGACGGGGACGGGGTGTCGCCTAGCGCTGCCGGGAGGAGCTGCGGGCGAGCGTGTGGGGCAGGGCGGCGGTGAATGGCCGGGGCAGCGGGGGCGGCTGGAGGGGCCCGGCGCTCCGCTTCCTCTGCCGGTGCGGGTCTGACCCCTCCGAGCCCCACCGCCCCGCCCGGCGCTGCCCGGCGCGGTGCCGGACGGTTCCCCGAGCGCCCACCTCCGCCCTGCCCCGCTACCTGCGGCGGGGCTGTGCGGGCTGGCGGGCACTGCGGCGGGGCAGGGCCGAGCGCCGACCCCCGCCCGGGGCACTGGGGGTGGCCCTGCCCTCGGCCCGCCAGCGATGTGGCCCCTTTTCCTTTTTACCTTCTTTCCTCCCCCCCCCCCCCGTTCTTTTTCCTTTCTTCCCCTCCCTACCGGAGAAATTGTGCTGGGAGAGCAAATTTCTGAAATATCTGGCGCTTTAGTTTTTTTTTTTTTTTTTTTTTATTTTTTTTCCATCGGGACTGGCAATGGCTCGCTCTGAGCCGAAGGAGTCTGGAGGCGTTTATAGCAAAGCTGGTGGACGCTTTTCATTTTCAAAGCCAGAGTCTCCTGAAGAAATATGAAACACTTCTCAGTAATGAAAGGCATGTGTTCTGGGAGAGAAACTTTTCCCCATCTGCCTTGTAACACAGGAGGAACAGACGTCAGGGCTGATATTTACGAGGAAAAGGTGCCTGTTGTACTAAGCTGCTCAGTTTTTGTTATGCTGCTGCTTTACAGCAGAAGTTTCTCTCAAGTTTTTCTAATTCAGAAACGCTTTGTCATCACTTTTATAATTTTTACAGTGGTGGCATTATTGTACTGCTTGTACAAAAAAAAAAAGCAACATCTCTAAAATAACACATCTTTAAAAGCGTGGACTTGCCACTGGAACAGGTCTAACACATCTTGCTACTTAAAGTTGACTTTGAAGCTGGCAGACTTAAAAGAGGCTTGTCTTTTAAATAATATGAAAATATCTGTCTCGATATAAATAGATATCACACTTGTTAAAAGAAGGGAAGGTTATGTGGCTTGTTTTGCCTTAATTGCAAGGTGGAATTGCAAAGTAGCTTTATAGCCATGAGAATTATATGTGGGAACAGAAGAAACTTGCTTAAACACTGTGTTTAATGTAAACCTCACTTCAGTCTACTTGAGGTGTTTGGAATTGCTTAATTATCTGCATTATTTGTATAATGTCATGTGTACTCTTATAGGTACAGACTTAAAACAGTAAACAGAAATTAGAGCAGTTAATTTGTGTTAAATTCTGAAGTTTTCTTCCCCCTCCCCCCAGCACATGCTCCCTGGAAGGCCTGCCAGATTAATTACAAAAACAACTGCTTTGACCACATTTCCTCTGATATTTTTAAATTGCAAAGAGAAATAAAGCAGAAATAATGGAAAAATAATTGAAGTGTGTTAGAGTAATGCCTATAGAAATTCATAGTGGGAGTGTTCAAAGTGTTAAAGGTGCTACTGTTTCAGTTGGTCTAACCAAACACAAACATATGCAGGAGAACCCGTTTCAGCCTGCATGTTTTAGTTCTTAATAACTTCTATTTTTAGGTAAAATAATTTTGAGAAATTACTGCAGATGTATCTGCGACCTACGTTAACTTTCTAGCTGTCACGTTCCAATTTGGTTTTTGGGTTTTTTCCCTGTGGTGTTTACACTTGAATGTAAACACTGAAAATTTCTCCTGGTGTCGAGAGAACAACAGCAGGCGTTGTGGGAGCTGCTGGAAGCCTACCTGACTCTGCCACCTGCAGTTTGGTGCTTTGAAATGAATCGCTTAACCCAACATGGCGAAATTAGCAGTAGCTTTCTCTTTTTTTTCTAAATGAAAGGAATGCAAGTAGTTGCTTACTTATACTCCCCCAAATTTGTGCGGTTTTATGGGAGAACTTTTAAGGTGGACCAAAGCAGAGCAACATCCTTCAAGATAACTGCACTGAGATTTGCAGATAAACTTTGATACTAGAATATTTTTCAATCTCTCCACTTTCCTATGTTTTTCCTTTGATTGCTTTTCATAATAAAAGATAGCAGCCTGAAAAGACCACATAACTTCTTTCAGGATGTTTTCCTTCGTGAGACAAACTGTGATAGGTCATGATGACTTGCTTGGCACAATCTACACAAAGAAAACTCATCCTATCAGATTAAGGCTATTATTTTAAGAGACAGAATGCTGCATACAGCTTGGTGGTTCATGCAAGAGGGGATGTTGCTCATGGTCTGTATCACATCAGGTGTTTTTGCAATTATATTCAGTTGTAATAACATTTCATGGTAAAGAATAGGTCTTGGTAAATATAAAGAATGTGATTTTTAAGGTTTGCAGAATAAGTATTCATGGCAGAAACTTTTCTTATGAAATAAGCATGCATCATAAATAGCTTTTGAAATAATTTCTGCATACCATTGATTTCTTTTATGCAACAATCTACCTGCTGTACGAATTTAAATAACTTTAAACAGTCGAAAACCTTTATAATACTCAGTTCAGCGTTGTAATGCAAAGCAATATCATCTTGAAAGAAGTTTTGGATCTTGTCAGTACAAAAGTATTGCTTCGTATATATTTCTGTACTAATCAGCATTTTTCCTTCTCCTCCATCTCCTTCCCCCTCCCCAATTTTCAGGGGTTTCACCTTTGGCTCATCAAATGGGCATTAAGTGACAGTGAGTGTTACCTGCGAGAGCTCCATAGGCACGGCGGCTGCTGGGATGTTGCGACAGAACGGCGGAAGTAACAAGCGTGGTTTGGGATTAGCCCGACTGTCTACCTCCAACTTCTTCACTGTCTCTAATTCGGGAAATTGGGGAATGGGGCGCAGCACCAAGAGCAGCTCTCTGAGCAGCATTAGCTCCAACTCTGACTGCTATGATAATCCTGCTGTGGATCCAGAGTATATCATGCAACTGGTGAATGATGTCAGAAAATTTGCAGATGTGCTACTCTACTTGAAGGAAGCCATTCTTTCAGAAGGTGTGTCAGTTGTTCTTAATTCTTAGATTTTATGAAACTCTTACAATTCATATGTTTTAACTAGTGTTTACTGTGGTTGTTCCCCCCTGCCCTTTACCATTTATCCTCCCTTCCTCTCCCCTCCCCACCCCCAGCATGATGATTACGGGAAATCGTGGTTTTTACTTTGGGTTCTGTATTTCCTCATCACAACAGTACAATCTCTTTCATAATCATAACAAGGGAAAACAGGCTCTTAGCAGGCTGCCTAGGCTGATGCTAAAAGTTAGCGAGACCATCAACTGACTAGTCTTTAACTGCTTGAATGTTTTTTTTCCAATTCCAAACAATTCTCTTACTATTTTGGTGATGTTTCAGTTTTCTAGGCTGGTTTTGTTTGGTTTTTCAAAGTCTTAAATGCTAGTAATTTGAGTTTTAAGGTAGAATGTAACTCTGCACTTTCTTCCTTTGCAAGAGAAGTATTTACCGTCTTCTGCCAGCAGGTGGAAACTGCAAATTTTCTTGCTTATGAGAGGTGTGTGTTACTGTGTGTTTCTGTTCCATTAGGGAAATGGCATTAGCGTGGTTTTGGTCATCAGGAGGAAAGCTTTTATCTAATTCCTACAGAAATATTATTAGGTTAATAGCTGACATGACATCCAGAGCAGTTTTGTGTAAGATGTCCTGAGTGCTGAGCATTTGCAGTCACCTCTGTGTTCAAGTGAGTGTGCACACAGCTGAAATACCACTGCCAAAAGGTGTAAACAATTAACGAAGCAATAATTTGACACTAGTGATCACTTTGTGTCCACAAAGTTTTTGCTGAGCACACAGGATGAGCAGTTATTTGTGAGGTTGGGTGTCTGGTGCCTACTGATGCTGAAATGGGCATCCTGTAGAAAAGGACTGCCAAAATATTAGTGTTCCAGTTGCCATGCAGCAGCAGTTAATTAATGTTCAGTTTAAAATTTTGAACTCAGAAGATCCAAAAAACTAACATGGAAGACAGGAGTTGTTGTCTTGTTTTGTACTATATTATAGAATTAATTTGCGAAACAATGTTGTCCATTTAAAGGAAAGGTGTCCATATAAAGGAGAGATATTTCTTGTCCACAGTTGGAAGTGTTCTTTTGACCTCTGTCCCTATAATACAGTGAGTTCTGTAATATTGGGCTTGCTTATTGTGGGCTGGAAACAACATGCTGGAAACTGCATACTCTGGTTTGCATTTCTTTGTCTTATTAATCTTTGGAAATGTTTACAATTGTCCAAAAATTAACAAAAACTTACAAAGGTTGTTCTTACACATGAAATTCTGGTTTTTAATGCTTGCAGCTTACCACCATCCTGAAATTGGTTGCATTAATTAATCCAAGGTGGAATCAATTGCAGGGATGGGAAATTTATTTCTTCCTTTTTATACAGCATTAATCTATCAACTGGATGTAGACTTTATTGGATAGTAAAACTTTGCTCTAAAATTTATTAAATATGAACCAAAATTAAGTTTTGCTGCTATCTATGGGGGAAAAAAAAGTGTATTTTGGTGTGCATACGCTGCATGCATCTGCAGGCAGTTCAGAAGTGGCAAATGTAAGTGGTGTAACAGGGTTGCGTCAGTGTTTGTATTTGCCTTGCAAGTGTTCCTAGAGTCTTTCAGCCTCTAACCACTGTTCCCTCAGCTTCTACGTCAACTATTAATTGTATTATTGCCTCTCTGGCTGATTTGTCTAAACTCTTCTGATGCACAGTGGCTTCACTTTTGACCATGTGACTCCCCGTTGTCCAGGGCTGGCCGTTCCACTGTGGGGTCTGTGTTGGCAGGCGGGTCTGTGCCTTGTGTTACCTGCTTGTGTTACCTGAGCTGCCGTGGAAGAGCCCAGCAGTTATTTGCCCATGGTTCATTTAACGTTCATCTGATGTAGTGAGGCAATCTTGGATGAAAAATCTAAGATATTTTGGATGATAACATACATCCGTGTCTAAATTAGATCGTAAGTGCCTGGGGCTTACAGAGGTGAACTGTTTTGTTACAGTGTTAATGCAAGTTGATATGTAAAGTGAAAAGTAAGCTGAGATCTCTTTTAAGGGGAGTGTTACATAAATGAAATGTTTGGTAGATGTCAAGGCTATTTCTCTTTGCATTTCTTATGCTAATATGATTTAGTTTCTTACAGTAGTCTAATTGTCATAATGCTGAATAAATTTTGGATACCTTTCAGCAAAGGTAAACTCAGCATTGTAACTTAGTTTGATTATTTTTCAGACTCTTGCCCAACAAAGTTTTCTGTATAAACTGAAATCTAAGAAACTTGGAGCCTCCTTGCTAGTACCAATTAGGAAGTGTTTCTTAATGCTACTTCACATAAACCCCAGCCCCCACCTCAAAAAAGCCCAAACCCACAACCAACCAAACAAAACACCCTAAACCTACAAACAAAACACCCTCTGAATGTAACTGCAGAGTTTAAAAGTTTGTCATCTGTTTGGACATGAGGGAGCTGCAGTTGCCTCTTGTGTTGAGTGAAATACCTTGTGTTCCATACACTTCAGTTCTTGCTGTCTTCTTTTAAATTCTCTTTTGAATCTCAGCCTTGTATTCATCGAATATAACATTCTGTTATTAGTCATGCAATCTGAGGTATAGGATCAAGATACTTTACCACTGTCTTCATTAAGAAGAGCTCTGGGCCGTTTTCGAATCTAGGTCAATGTGCTGTTTCACGAGAAATTTTGTATTTAATTCTACTTGATGACAGGCTGAAACTGTAGCTGTTGTTAGTGCAGCTGATGCAGTCAGTGCATCCATCTCTTGGTCCAGTCTTCAGGTGAATTTCCAGATGAGCAAGATTGTCTCGTGGCTGATATTAGTAAGGATAGTTCTATTGTCATCATGGTTTTGTGTTTGAACTGAAAGGTTGTCTTCGTTTGTGGCATTCGTATTTTATGAAGTCAGAGATAATTGAAATATATTAAGGAGACTAAAAATAAGTTAATCGTCTTTCTTTTCTGATAAGAAGAAAATGAAAACAAAATTTCTGCCTGGAAGGCCAGGCTTGAGAGTATATGTTGAATTAACTTAGAGGACTCAGATCATTACCTGTAATTTGTGCTACACTTAGAGTGAGAATCTAATTGATGCCTTCAACTTGTACCCCTCTTTGGAAAGGTAGGACATACAGTGAAGTACAGTCTAAAGTCTGGAGCCATCTGTGTTCTTCAGAGGTAGTGGCACTCAAGATAAGAACTTCCCATGGTAAAGAATGTTTTAGGAACTGAGAAGTTATTTGTCTCCCGTGGAGACCTGCTGAGGGCTTAACCACCTGACCACAGTATTGAAAATACTTAAGAATTTGAAGTGTGTGAGGTATATTTCAGGTAAATCCTATAACTTGAAGAGGTTAGTTCTTGTCCTAAAGCAAGAGGTTAATGCATCTGCAAGTAAACTATGTTGAATTTTGAGGCTGGGTGGCTTCTACATGTGTAGTACATTCTTTTGAAGAATAGGAGATGTGGGGTAATTGCTATATACTGTCCAATCTTTCCCAAAGATAAAGATGCCTGTACCTCATAGAAGTTGTATAGGAAGCACATAAGCCACTTTTTGGGAAAAAATATGCAGGACCTACCTCTTACAAACTTGTATTAGAGAATCTATCAGTGCAAAAATAGTATTGCTTATTGCATTGATATGCAAAGTTGAGAATCTATTTAATAGGTATTTATGTATCAGATTGATGACTACAATCTGTGCTTTTACTTTATAGAATAAATTTTACTGTTGGCAAATAATACTGCTGTATGGTCTTTGCTTAAATGAAATTCATTTACTCAGGTGTAAAAGGGCCACACAAAACAATATTTAGGACAGTAAAATATCTTCTAACTAGGAACTCAGTATTTCACCTTTATACAGTAGATAGTAACTTTTACTTGTATTGCATTAGAGAGGAGGGAAGCATTCCTGTTTCCTTACTCTGAAGATAGTTAGCTACTAGTTTTGTGGCATCTGCTTATTTTTTTTTTTTTTTTAAAGAATGTAGTGTATACTGTAAGGTCTGCCCTTGGGACTGTGGGAAATACTGTTTCATTACGAATAGCTCTCAGGCTAAAATTTGCATGTGGTTTAAAAATGCAGGAGTAATTACACTTTAATATATAGTCTTCTTGACTGTACTTTAGAATATATTTTGGAATTATTGCTTACTTTATCACGAACTTTGAAGTAATCTTCAAAGTGTGATATTGTGTGCTTCATGTGGGTAATTCTGCATCCTTTTCATGAGCAAAAACTTTTTTCCTCAAGTTCATCCCATCTTCAACTAATGTAAATTGTAGTTCTTTCTAAAATGCTAGCATGCTGTTTTTCCAGGTATTTTAGAAACCAGAGTAGTAAGATAAAACCTCTTACCTTTCCTCACGAATTTCTCTATGAGGATCAGATTTTGCCTATGATTTCTTAGAGTTTATAAGTGTTTTTATAAAATTATAAGTCTTTTTTAAAACTGAAGCAGAGTAACAATACTGGTGAAGCTGGATGGCCTGGTCAGGAATGTCTGCATCCTCTGTATGGTAGCACCAATGCTTTCAAAAGAATCAGGAATGCTGCCTAACTTGAAACCTATCAGGTCCTTATTTTTGAAGGATGAGATATTCAGCCCAGTGGGACAATTTTAGAGGTGTGTCAAGTTAAATAGTTTCCTGAAAATAAGGAACTTGTAATCTCTAGTGACTTCAAAACCTTCTTTTAGCACCGTGGAGATTGGTGTTAATCGCATGCTACACTAAAAGCCAGAAGCCATTTACTGAATATAGTGCCTGGGGCTCAAAGATGAATGATTTCTCTTCAGCCTTTCCTGGCTTGATAATGTATACTGTCTGTATTTTTAGTATAATTAAGGCACTGTAGTATTTTTAGCATTTGATTTTTATTTCTATATTTTCGTATAGTCTAAAATATTAATGTCCTTTTTCTGAGGTGGCGTTTGTGAAAGTCAGTTTGCTCTGTTTCATTAGGGAAATCTGAAGTTCGTTACCTATTGCAGTGAAGATTACAGATTGAATTTATGATAATTTATAATACTGGGTGTAATTTTGCTGTTTGTTCTTTATTTCAGTTTTGATGTTTCTCAGTGAAAGGTGCTATCTTTGATACACCCTTAAACTAGATGTATTTACCTGTCTAATGACACCTGATACTATGAATGCTTGGTAGGTGGGCAAACTGCTCTAAACAAGGATCTCATGAAGTGTTTACCTTTCTTTGCAACAGTTTCTGGAAGGAATGTTTTGGGGGGTCATATTTATTTTGTTTCCAGGGAAGCTGGACTGATTTCTTTAAACTTTTTGTGGAAGATGTTCTGGTTTTCTGCTCAGTAGTATTTTGTGTGATAAATAAAAAAGCTTTATGAGAGAAGGATAAGTAAAATGCTACCAGGGTAGCTAACTTTTGGGGATTCTGAGAACACAGTGATTATCAAATGTGTAAACAATCTGCTTGTGAATTATTAAATGACCTTTGAGACTCGTAGAAAAAGGCAGAGGAATCCATGTGGCAGTGTAGCACATTGGTCTTCTTATTCCATGTAGCACCAAAAAAAAGGGGGAAACAAACTAGCTAGGAGCTAATAAACTAGGAAATAAACTAACTAGGATTAAAAGTATTTGAAGATGTTGAAAATTAGTCTGAAGTGGAATTTTAATGTTTTTCACTTCTGAAATCTACCAAAGTGTAATTTACTTGCAATATCTGAAGAATAATTCTGTGATATATTACTATTCAAACTCTAATAAAACTTGGTCCACAAGGAACTAACTGCATGGTTTTTAATGTATCAGCCTGTAATAAGATTATTCATCATCTTGCTGAACCAAATTAGGTGTTAAAAGGTGAATTCTGACTATTTGAATTTGCTGCTTTGGGTGTTACTGTTCCCATGGCAGAGTTAGCAGAAGTGTCCTTGTGAGCTACTGTACCAGGGAGGTCAGGACTAAACCAGGCTGAGACAGGTATAAGACAGCTGGAAGGAGTGACTTGTGAAGGTGCTCCTGCCAAAATTCCTTTTTTTCCCTCCCCACCAACAGCTGAATTGTTGGTAACTGGTTCTGTAACTTAAAATCTACAAGATGCATCTAAAACTGCTGTTTTCTTCTGTTTAGGACTCTGTTTTAAACACGTGAATTGTCTATTTCCACAGCAACTTATGGAAGAAACTTAGGTGTGAACTGCTGTGATCTCACTGCTGCATCTTCCTGGCACTAGCAGTAGTTCTCTGGTGACTGCATAGCAAGCCAGCTTTGGGGGCATATCTGCCTGAAAACTAGTCCCAGGAAGAAAAAGAACTAGGTTTTAGCAAGATCAGTTCCATGTGCTGACTGTAAGGTTGTACTGAGTACCAGCCAAGAGGGAGAAGGTGGCTGGCCAAGGAACAAGGGGCCAGAGGTTAAAATGGAACAAGACTGTGAGCTCTAGGCAGAATTGGTGTGGCATTCCACCCTGGCATCCCAGCATACACTGCTAAACCCTGTACCAATTCTTTTGTGTCCCTTACTGAATGTGAAGTTTGATGGGGGTATACGAAAGGTGGGGTGGTGGTGGGGAGAACAGCAAGCAGAAAACGCCCTTTGTAGATGGCAAATTAATTGATCACTTTGGCTCTGAACCTTTGGCATATTTGAATTTGACAGTCTCTTTTAAACTCACCTTCCTAAAACCCATTTCTTATGTGCAAAGTCATATGTGCTTCCGATCTTTCTAACCTGGAAGTTCATTAGTACACCCTTTCACATACCTCCAAGTAGTAGTCACTGCTAAATATTAGTTCTGTCAATTTGAAATTGTTCTTTCACAAATCTGAAATAGTCTTTCAAGCTAAAAGATGTAAAGTATGTAAACAAGGATAAGAACAAAGTAAATACTTCCTTAAATTTTTTTAACAAGTAAAATTACAAACCTAAAGCTAATAGTAGTGGGTTTGCTTTGTTGGGTTTTTGGGGTTTTTTTTAACAGCTTCTGGTGGTTTTTAATGGCAAAACTCAAAGGAAGAAATTATTTGGGCATATGAACTGCTTCTCTTAGTGGAGTTCTAGCAAGCCAGAGACGTCCTGGTCATTTTCCCATGCTTCCCTTACTTTCCTGGTCCCTCACATGAACAGAAAGCACTGAGATCCCTGCCTGTGAATCCTGTTCCTGTCCAGTGCCAGATTCCTCGAACTTGAGAGGTTCTGCAAAGAAAACAGAAGTTTATACAGTATGAATGAAGACAAACCCATAACAATCCAACAAAAAGTAGTTTGCTTGTCTCTCATAAACTTTGACTGTATAGCTGCAAGCATGCTTTTCTCCAGGAATGTTTCACTTAAGCTGGGAGAACTTTCCGCCTTTCTTTCCATTTCACTCCAGATGATTCCACAAACTATTTTGTCCAAGCCTTCTGTTTTCTCAGAGTCTATCTTGCAGGCTTTTGTTAGGAAGTCTTGGACTTTCAGATGCTGTGACCAGAGCCAGAGGAGCTGGGCATTTTGTTTTGCTTTGCATGTTTGCAGTGATAAAGCACTGCTTAATTCATCCGCAGTCATGGAACACTTCTGCTGTTTCCACTAATCTGAACAAGAGGAAAAAAACCAACCTCCTCTGCAAGTTGAGTTCAAGCAAATCTGTGTTCTTTGTAGTCAAAGTGTAAGCTGCCTGTTAAATGCACGTTGCTAATGTTGGATAGGAAATGCTGTTTCTTCAGTTTCAGGGAAGACTGAAGTTAAATAATAACTTAGTGGACCAGGAGATAAGTTTGTGGCTGATAGTACTACCCCTCCCCCAGTTGCATACTCCACATTCCTTCAGAACAAATGTTCACTTGTTGCTATAGTGTCTAAGATCAGCAGTCAGGAGGGGGGTGTTCGTCTTGAAGGCCTGTGAGTGTTTAAAATGTAAAATCAACCCTTATGTACAGTCCGGATATTTTTGTTGACTTAAATAATTAGTATATCTCTATTTAGGAAAACTCTGAACTATTTATAAGAAAGCTTGAGCATTTTCCATTTTTATGTTGCTTTTGAAGTGCAAAAATTGTAATACCAGGGAAAACTCTATTCCTCTCCTTTTTGCATTTCTGATGTACAAAAGGATCTCAAAACACTTAAAGAGCCTTAGCTAGTTTGTTAATTAGAATTACCTTCCCTTTCCATCACAGCAACTAGAGTAATGAAACTGAAATTACAAGATTAGCAAGATGCACGGTGACTAGGGAGGAAGAGGATGAATAGTCAAGTTTTCTGTTTTGAAAGTAAAGCTAGACCTTTCAAGCAAAAATTCTTCTAATATAGCTTGAAGCTTAAGAAACAGGAACATTTGAACAAAAGAACAACTTGTATCTCTCAAAGAACTCTGCCTTAACACCTGAAAGATAAGATTTGATCCATATCCTGTGTGAAGTCTTGTGTTCTAAACAGCAATTCCCATGTAGATGTAGGAGCTCTTGTGTTTAAAAACAAAACAAAAATCCCTCGCCCTAAAATAGTTTCCTGCTCTTGGCAAAATCTATTATAGTGTATCTACTAAAATATTCCATTTTCTCATTTCTCTGATGCATCAGTTTATCAAAATTGCAACTTAAAATATCAATAAGAATAATTTTGGTATGCCTGACAGCCTGGAGTTGAGAGTTGTGATTGTCATTTGGATGATCTTGACTTCATGGAAATTTCATGGACTAAAACGTTCCTTTTCCACCAGTTTGATTGGAAGTGTTTGTTCTTATTTATGTAGCTCAGTCACAGAACTGACGCTGACTTGTTTCTTAATTCTGAGCATTCTGGCAGTTGCAGTGATTTGATTATGTTAGATCTAATGTCTTGGTAATGGATTAGAGTTAGAACTGCATGGTAGGATAGGAGGTTTGATACAGAGCCTGGACCTTGATCTTCATAGGCAGCTGCTTCCCTTTTTAAGGAAAGTAGGGATTTTATGGGGACTCATTCCTTTATCTGCTTAAAATGCCCCTTTTTATAGAAGATTGAGGTGACTCAGGTAAGGCTGTAGAAAATAGTTATGTGTGAGTTAAACTTTCATCTTAATGGCATTCACTGCAGAACAGTGTAACTGCAAATCCTAGGACTTGACCTTTTTTTGTAGAGGCTGTGATTTAGCTGAACAAAGTATTTTTCCTTTTTATCCTTTTTTTCCTTCTTTACTGCTTGCATACTTTCTTGGACTAATTTTTAAAAGTATGATGGAATTTTTATTTGCCAATTCTGGTTATCTTTAGTTGATAAATCTGTTTTAATCTTAGGTTGACCAAATTTATCTCTTCAGTGTTGTGTTCTTTGTCGTATCTGAACTACTTCAGATAGTTAAGCTGTTTTAGTAATAACATTCCCTTTTTCAAATGTGTTGATTCTCTGTGATGTTTATAATTTGGGTTCAGGGCCAACAGGTGGATGTTGCAGCAGTTCATTACATTTCTGAAAGTTTTGTTAGTACTACTATCTATGAGACATAGAATGACTGTGGGATTATGTATGTTGCTACACATACACATAAAAGGGAAAGGGATGTTCTGACTTTGGAAAGAATCAAGTGTTTCTTCTAACTCTTGTAATGTCTTAATCCTTTTCTGGTTTTAGAAATCTTCAAGTGGAAGGCCTGGTGAGGAGGTTTCAGTGTAGATGCATTAAAAACAATTGAAAAAATGAATTGCAGGGTTGTAGATCAATAAGTTGCAGGAAGTGTATTTGTATGGTGGAGTTAAAGCACAAGTGTGTTCTCTTTCTCACCTCATGCCTTTTCAACAAGAGGCTTTGACATCTTTAGGTCTTGGGGACAAATTTCAATTTTGTAGGCCAGCATTTCCAAAGGGTGCTCTTCTCTGAGTATTGTATTAAAATTTTTCCAGTTACACAGGTGTGATTGTTTTAGAGCTCTGTCTTGTGAGAAATGTAACATCTCAGTTAATGTTCTACTTTGGGACTAGAGCATGTTCTTAGCTTGATTTGCAAGACCAGATATTGCTGAAATAGTTATGGACAAGGTATTCCTGAAGCATTAGCTTAAAGACTGCTCAATGTTCACAAATTCATCTTGATGTTTTAGTCTTGAGAGTGGTATGAACAGATTCTTCAGTAAAATGCTTAAGTTTTTTGTGGTTTTTTTTTTTTAATCTAATTTTTTTTGTTTGTTTCTCCTGTGGACTTCTTCTTTCATTCATTGATTGTATAGAGGGTATATAAAGTAGTTTGTACTACCACAACTGTGAAACTGGAAGGTCTGTCCAGAAGTTCTCCGATGCTGACAAGTGGAAAAAAAATGTTTACTGGAATAACTGAAGTGGAGTTGCAGAGAACCTAAACTGGTCAACAAAAATGGGCTGTGGTCTCAGCTCGCAAGTAGGTTAATGACTCCCAACAAAAGAGCAGTTGAAGGAGGCAACTTTTTGGAGGAATAGTCATATCTGCTTTGTGCTTCCTTGGGTAAGGTGCAAATTGTTTATCTGAAAGCTTAGTAGCATATGTGAATTGTGAAAGTTGAGTGAAGACAGTTTGCGAAGGGTCTTGACAAAGTGACCATGATAAATAGCTTATGCCAGTGGTGAAGAAGTAGGATTAAGACTGCAGAGTGGTCCAATTTAAATGCTTTCTGGTATTCGTGTGCAAGCCTTTGTGTTAAGGACAAGCAAACAAATTCAGCAAGGTATGGAGAGCTCTTTCTAGCTGTGGTTGGCTTCAGATGTCAACTAGATATGAGAAGGTGGCTGAGAACTTAATTTGGAAAGAAAGCGGTGACTGAGAACTTAATTTGGAAAGAAAGCAATAAGTCTGGAGCATATAAATAAATTGGATCAAATGCTGCATGCCATTGTATGAAGAATTAAATGCATGGGGCTACTATTGAAATATATAGTTAACCATGTTCTTTCTATTTCTATTATAATTCTCACATTCTGTAGCTTTTGCTGGACTGCACATCATTTGTGTATTTTATTGGGTTTGTTTTTTTTAATGTAGCATTGATTAGCTGGAATGACAACTTTGGTGGTACTAGGGAGAAACAGCTATGTAAATTGAAAACCACAAAGCAAACAAAGTCTGTGGTTTGTCTTTTTCAGCTTTTTATTGCAAGGTATTTGTAAAGAAATACTACTCAATTAAAAACTAATAATGAGGTGTGCAGTGGGTTACTGTTGTCTTTTAGAACATGCAAGTGACAATGTGACATCATTGTTGTGTTTTCTCTTCATACAAAATCAAAGACGTTTTGGTGTGAAATGACTGATAACAAAACATTATACAGTAAAGGGGATCTACTGTTCTGAGTTTAGGAAATGGGAAGACTTTTAAATAATTTCCTTTGGAGCATTCAAATGGCTCTGTGTCACCTGTGTGAATTACACAGTCAGGCTTTACTCTCTTGGGTGGTTGTTTCAGTTGGACTTCAGTGCAGAAACTTCAAATAATCCTTAATCCTTTATGTTCACCAGTTTTCTAGACAATGTTACTGGCTGCTGCTTTAGTGATTTGAATACCACTTAATATCTAAATTGATTTTTGTGTAACTTTTTTCTTTTCATCAATAAAACAGAAATGGACAACTATCACATCCTAAAACAGTCTATAATTGTGTTCAAAGGATACTTTAAAATAAATGCACAAAGTAGTGCACCTCTTGTTTAACATCGTATAATCTCATAATCCTGGCTTTGTGTGGTCTTTTGAAAACTAGGTGGGCAGGCAGCAGTAAAATAGCTTCTTCATTCAATCAGTGACTTGGGCTAAAAGTGGAAGGAGCAGCCATGTAGAATAAACAGTATTTCAGACTAAAATTAAAATAAGCTAAAGGTTAAGTATTGTTTCATAATCTCTTGGTGTTGGTTAGCAGAGGTTAAATTTATTTTATTTAAAATGCACAAACCATAACTTTCATACTACCCTTTCTGTGTGCCAGTTTGATATGGTGTGAACAAATTGCTGGGGATTGTCTTTCATTTTTTGACTTGCTCTTTTTTCAGAAACGTGTGCTGTGAATGTTCAGTATTACTTCATATGCTTTCAGAACTTCAACCAATATGCAAGGAACATAGTTGCTTAAAGCATAAGATACTTTAAGTGTCTTCCACTGGCAGCTGTTCAGTCCAGTGACTGATGAAGTTTTAGTGAAATGCCTTTAAATAAGTAGCAAGTCACTACTACTGGTGGTATAGTCGCCTGTCCTGATGGATATGACTTTCTGGTGAACTGTGACTGATCAGACTTATTGCAAATATGTTCATCATAAAGAATGTAGGATAACATCCACTTGACAATTTACAGTTCTAATGTAAAATGTGTTCTGAAACTTGTGAAGCATTATCCTCACCTAGCTTTATTCTTAATCTCCTAGATGATTCAGGGAAGTTATATGAACAGTGGCTGAAGTGGCCATGTAATATTTTCATTTATCAGAAACAGGTAAATAAGCAAACATCAGCAATTCTCATGACTAGTTTGTGCTCTTTAAATTTTGGGTTAATAAAAGATTAATGTATTCTAAAGATTAAACTGCATGGCTGAACACATCTAGGTTAGTTGACTGGAATCTCAGGACTAATAGAATAAAAAAGTTGAAGGAATGTAGTGTACAGCATATTGAAATAGATTAATGAAAAGCTGTATTGTGGTAGGTTTTTTTCTGAAAGGCTTCCCCACATGCACAAATGGGGAGTTCATCTATGAATTTAAATGTGAAATGAATGTGAAGTAACAACTATTCTGCTGATGTCAGTTGGCAAACCAACAAAAGGAAAATAAGTAGCTGCTTTCAGTGTAGGCAGAATTACAAGATTTTGATTATTCTGATGTATTTTGCATGTACACGTATTTTACTGACTTTTTGAAAAGATTATTTTAAGACATCTTTGTTTTTGTAACTTTAATTTCTGAAAAGGAATTTAGTCTTGGTTTGCTCTATATATCTGTAGTAGGCTTCTTATATAAGTTTTGACTTCACAAGTACAGAATTGGTCCATAACTGAAATGGGGTAGGAATGTTAGCCCAGTTTAATAAAAAAAACAATAACCACCACAGCTCAAGGTCACATCAGAGGCCAGGCAGCATGGTTAATGGTTGAATCTAAATGGATAGATTGAGGTATTTTGGCCAGTCCCTCATAGCAAATGACAAATCTGTTTGGGTATTTGTGGCACACAACAGAAGGTCATCATGCTCGAAATCTTAACCTGTTTTAGGCTGAACTAATGGGGGATAGTTTTGTGTTTTATCCAAGAACAATTGCAAGGCTGCGTATTCACCCTGTTTATTTCAAAAAGTAAAGAGAGAATTTCCACCCTTAAAATACCAAAAAAAAGGAGGTTCCAGGTGCTTTTCATCTTAAACTAGATTTGTAAAACCCAATTTTAAGATCAAATTTAGTAGTTTAACAGGAAATAGGCAACTGACTTGCCAAATAATAAATGCCTTCTTGTATTATAAAAACGTCATTTGCATATAAAAACTGACATCAAACATTGCTACTTTCAATATACTGTATTCAATGAGCTGTTTGCAGGAAATTTCAATGCATTCTCACTGAATCAGGTCAGTATATTGCTCTTCTCAAAAAAAAAACCCCAAACAACCTTACCAAACTTTATTGCTTTCATATCAAATGTAGAGGTTTGGGTTACTATTTTCATTACTTTCTTTTCCTCATTCCTAATCAAACTTCACATGTCCCTAGATTTTCTTCATTGAAACAACTGCTTAACTGATTATTTTTCATAAATTGTAATTTTTGCTGTAATATGATGTGATTGCAGTGGATTCTGGAGCACATGTTGCCAAGGACTGAATTTGGTGTAGTGTCTTTCAGTGATGCCATGACAACGAGGGTTGCCATGGTACTGATTAACAAAAAAGCTAGGATTGGATATTTTGGAAGCTTCAAGTGTGATGTTTCTTGACAGAAGGATTAGTAGGTAGCTTCTAATTTTTCATCATAAAACAGGGTTGAAAGGCAACGACTTTACTCATGCCTTTGGCAGCTTCCAGCCTTGCTAGAGAGTTTACAAGCATAAATTCTTGCAGAAATTCTCTGAGTTTTTAGTTTTCAGTGAATTAAAATGTTTCATTCCTTGTATCTGCAGCATGCAGTCAAATATAGGAAGAAATATGATAGCTAAGGATGCTTAGCTATCAGTCCTAAACTATGACCATCAACAAACAAAATATCTACACCACCATTAAAGGAAAAAGTTGTATTCATTTTGTGTACATACAATCGATGAAAATCACATTTAGCTCATACGTTTATTGTCTTAAAAAAGCTTTCTTGATGCTAGGCTGGACAGCAGTGACGTAGATCAACTTTGCTATGGTCAAACCAAAATGTAAAATGTGTTTTCACTGTATGTTTGATTAATTCTTGTGGTCTTTTGAGTGTGGTTGTGACCTCTGTTAAATCAGACAAATGCGCCAGGCTGTTAATCGTGTTAGAACGGGGCTGACAGGGAGAGGAGGGCAAAAATAAAAGGATGGTTTAATCTGGGACCGTTTCCCAAACTGCAGATATAGGAATTAGGTGATTTCCACACAGTTCATTGTTGTATGATTGTTTTGCTGTGATGCTCACCGGGAAGTCTCATAATCTGGATCAGATTCAGACCTGAGTGCTGACAGTTTCCTAATACACAATATGGACATTGATGAAGAGGCTAGTGATGTGATTTTAGTTGATATCTGTTTTACTTTGGATTAGCTTCATTCCAATTCTGACTTTTCCCCCTGCCCTAAGTGGTATAACTAGTGATATCATGTAATCCTTCTGTATAACATAATAGAAACACAATGTAATTTACCTTAAGGTCAAAAATGAGTTTTTTAGTAAATAAGAGTGGACAGTCTTTTAGCCAAGATGTTGGTCTTGCAGACTGAAATGTTGGTTACCCAAACCTCTTTCTTCTGAATCCTTTCAAGATTGAATTGATGAGGAGCTAATTGTTTGCATTCCATAAGGTGAAACTTTAGTAAAAAGTTCTGGATCCAAATATTCAGATATTGAGAAAAATTTTTGCAGTTTGGTGCTTGTTCTCACCACCATCCTGCAACACTATTTTGTCTGGCTTCTCCCTTTGTCCTGAAAGAGTTTGCAGTTATGCAGATGCAAAGTGGTACTTAAAACCAGAATTGAGACTCCTGTATTTCAGTGGAAGCAAAAAGGGACCTGAAGTACATACTCTTCATCTGATCCCAGGAGAACAGATTTACAAAGGGAGTTCTCAAATGAGGACTAGGCCAAGTGAGGGTGGTGGTTACAACCAGCATTTGAGTATTCTCATCCAGTTGCATTTATTCTAGTGGTAATGTCCATAGAGTGAGTTTACAGTAGACACTTATCATAGTCAAGGCATTTAACTGTGTTCATGAAGGTAGATGAAGAAAATATTTGTGCAAAAATACAAGTTACCTTGTTTATAGTAAGATTTTCACAACAAGTGAGATGAGTTATGTGTATTCTCTCCCCCAGTCAAAAGAGACTGGTCTATGTATGTAAACTTATTACTGTAGAGATTATGCATGGCAAGTTGCTCCACACTGTGTAACATTTTTGAAAGCCATTGAATGCATGACATAACTAATCACACCCTTCTACTTGTAAAAAGCTTCTTATGGAAAGTAAGACCTTATTAGATGGTGTGAATTAGAATACCTGCTTTGAAAGTCTTATATGTATTCTGACTTGAAGAATTTTTCATAGATGTGTTACTTTTCAGTTGTTTTATCTAGATCATTACCCTGTCTTTCATCAGTGTGATCAACTTATGTTAAAAACAAACTTTAGCCGCAATATAACAATAGTTGTATTAGTGGTTTCCTTTCTCTTGTGACTGGTGGAAATTGGGTAGTAGGGGGAGAGTCTGCTGTTAAAAAGCATTAATGTTCTAGGTGGAGAAGCAGTAAGTGTAATTGCACACACATCTTCTGTATGGGTCTGAGCAGCAATGTAGGATGTGCAGCAGCCACGGAAGGAAAAAACTGTTAGTCTGTATTTAAACTTGTCCTGGCAAACATTTGTTGACATAAACAGCTTCAGAAATGTTTGGGCCAACAATAAATCAGGTCAGACAAAAGAATGCCAGTCAACTGACACAGCAGTGCCTTTCCTGACTGTGTGTATTGTGACCAGCCCTGACTTGGCAGGGAGGTTGACTGGCGCTGACAAGCTTGATGAGCAAATTTGATTTTGTTTTGCGTGAATAGAATCCGTAGCTGTAAGGCCATTATTGCTCAGTAACTTCTAAACAAAGGCTTCAATTTGAGAAACATCTAAAATTAGAAAATACACAGGTTACGGTGTTTTTATATTAAAGATGGTTGAATGGTTATAAAATGTGGTGACCAAAACCATTGAGGAGTGGGATGCTAATGAGAACAGCAGGCTACTGAGATGGCTTGGCAAACACTGATAGACTTCTCAGCTGCTTTGTACTGTCATTCTTGTACATTAGGTTTGTCAGCTTTGAATGCATGCCTTTTTCACCCTGTTCTCTCTTCACTTCTCCTTCAGAGGATGCTTTCATTTTGGAAGAACTTGTTTAAATCCTAATGAAAGATTTGCAGATAGGCTACTGAGCTCTCTCCAAGCCCTTTTTGTCCCCCTTCAGTTTTTTTCCTTTTGAGATGTAGGGGGCTGACTTGTTCCTCCAGGAGATTCCAGGAAACTGTAGTCACCTGAGCGAACAGCTGAACTCGAGTGCCCAGAGAGGTCCTCTGTATTGCAGGAGCATCGGCAGTCACAATCTTAGCCTTCTGGGGTATTGCAATTCATGTTATTGAGCTTGAGAGAGATTTGAAAACAATATAGCATCCACTGGTGGAGAATTTCCGCTTGACTTCATGTAGATAAATAAATGTGTACAGTGATACAAGGGACAAAAGAAAAACTGAAAGTAAGTATTTTTTTATGACTACTGAAGTCAGATTGAACTGCTGTGGGAACTTTTTGGACACGCTTCCCTCATGCATTCCTGTCACTGTAAGCTGTATTTGCTCTGCTTTTGTTTTTGTCTCAGCCATTTTCGGACTTCTTAGTGTTAAGACTGCGTTTCTGTTGATTTGGCATATTTAGATTGTTTTGCTACCTGAAGTTTCTAAATCCGTCATGAACAGGAAATCTCTGGTTTAGTGTCTGTTTGATATCAGTCACTGAATGCAGCGTAGTTGTGGTTCCTGATGACTTCTGCCCCCACCTCTCCCCAAGCACCACTTGTGTCACAGGCCTTTTGTCTTCTGGAGGCCCAGAAACAATGTTTCAGATATTTTGTAAACAAATGATACAGTGATGGAATACAAAGAAATCTCAGTTGGGTGTAGCCAGACCTTTGCTTTTGAGAGTACAAATAACTAATCTCATGCTTGAGTGCATTATTTTAGTGATAGTGTTCTCCTGGATGGTATGATAAACATCTAATTCAACTCAGAAGTTATTTTCAACTTGCATTTCCCTTTGAAGCTTGCTGCTTCAGACTTGAAGAGGCTTGTGTCCTCTTCAAGTTTTTTTTTCTTTCTTCCCCTCCCACTTATTTTGCTTTTTTCCCCAACTCTATTGTTATAGTAAGATCCTGTCAAATTTTAATACTAAGAAACTGCATTTTGGGATCAGATATGCATTAATAAATCTTCTGTATATTTTTTTCTGCCTTCATAAGGAACCTTAACAGACTTTTTTAATTGCATAATGAGAAGTCTGTAGTAGTTGTGGGTCACACTGAACTCAAAAGAATAATTTGTGCAGTTTGATATATGTATTTCTTAATAAACCAGTTTGAACTATCTTTAAATATCCTAATTCCTAAAGATAACACGTTGCTATGATTTTAAGATACATTTTCTATGTTGACTGATCCACTTTGGGTTTGTAGGCATCAGTACAGCTCTGCTGTCTTTCATTTTCCTCATTGCCTTTGCCTGGAGCTGCCTGGTACTCCCAACAACAATTTATTCCTGCATTGATGGAGTACAATTGAGGCTTTGATGGATTAAAGCCTGAAGGGACCGTTAAAATTATTTGGTTTCATTTTTACAGCTATAAAATTTCTGAATGTTAGAAGGTGGGAATGGTCATACCAGCTTAGGCTAAAGCTGTGTCTAACTCAGTGTCTGAGTTCCGATGATTGCTGAAAGTGAATAGCTAGAGAAGAGTAAAAATGATAAGTTGGACATATCCTCTGAACTGTTTTTGCTTAGGAGAATTCTCAAGCTGTTACAAGTTACATTGTTTTAGTACAATGCTTAATAGTTCAGTAAAGAGTGGAGCAGTTGAGTGAAAAGAAGTTATGGAGGCAAGTTCAGAAGGAATTAATTCAAGACAGCAAGGCTGTATTACTGAAGTGCACAACTGTGCAGCAGTTGTGGATGCTGGGTGACTGGACTGCTGAAAGCAGTCGGTCTGGTGTAGTGTCCTAAGCAGCATCACCACTGCTGTGAAAGGCACAAGCTTGCAGAACCCACGGCCAGACCTGCTGTGGCATTTATTGACTCATTAGTAACACACAGGGAAACTTAAAAGAACTTGTCTAGTCTCTCCTTGTCTCCATGTAAACTTCTTGTGTCAATGCTGTGTTTTGGCAAGAAATTCCACAGGTCTCTTACGTGAAGAATCACCCCTTTCTGCTTTGCATCTGGTTCCTCCTTGCTCAGTTTAATCATCTGATGTGTTTATATATAACTGAAAGACATGGATAAGCAATTGATTCTACCCACTATTTTCATGGGGTTTATAATTTTCTGATCTTTCATATCCCCTATAAATTATTTCTTATACAAGGTCACAGCTTCTGCTGTTGTTGCTTACATGGAAACTGCTTCAAGCCTGAATTGCTTTCCCCAATAAGTTCAAAACTTTGAGCTATAATATGCCTTTTAGATTGATGTGTGTTTGTCATGAACAACCTCTGTTGCTAATGTGGAAGCACTGAATCATGGCCACATTTAGCACCAGGCTTTTGACTTTTTTTTTTCTTTGCTGTGTTTGAGTCTACACTGTTAATTACAGCGTACGTGTAAATGAAGATAAAGCCACAGCTGTGTTTCTTTAACAAATTTTGTAGAACTTTCTTAATTTACTGCTGTGTAAGATGAGTTTTCCTAGACTTTTGTGTGTCATGTTATGGACAGAGCTTCCTACTCCCTTCCAGCAGGAAAAAACATGCAAAGTGCCAGTGAATGGTAGATAAAGTTTTTGCCTTAGTCCACTTCCTGAGTCAAGGTTTTTCCTTTGACCATGTATAAACCAGTCTGAGTTGGGGGGAAAAAAATTCCTGATATTTGACATCTAGAGAGGTAAAGCCTGAAGCACAGCAGTCCATAAGAGACTTGCTATTGCACCTGATACAATGATATGCAATCTGTATGCAGTCCCCCCACCTGCCCACCTGACAGCAGTGATACACTGTACTGACATGTCCTGTTGTACATTGTTGATTCCTCAGAAGAATGTAGGTGCCTCTAGCCTAAATACAATGTCTTGTAACCAGAACAAACTGGCTCTGATTTGAAACTGTTCTCTGAGTAGCACTGGGTCAATTTGCACTGTACAGTAATTGTCTGTATTGACCTGTTTGTTATCATGACCACAGACAACACAGAGTTGCCATTCCTTTTTGCTTAGTGAGGAAGTGAGTCAGCTTGTATTAGATCCTCTTTTTCTTTTTCATAAGCTAGACTTTCCTGAATTTGAAAGCTTTTTACCACAATTTGCAACGCAGCACTCTAGTGCATGTGAAACTTTAATTCCATGCACCAGCGCCTCTTCTGTAACAGAATGGAAAAGCTTGTGGTTGAACCTGTGCCATGTATGGAATAAGAACTATTTTTTAAAAAAGCTAAGCCAGGATGGGATTTAGGGGCGCATAGCAAGAGGTGTATGCTGCAGAGCATCACCATCTTGGAATGTGTGTTTGAAAATTTTTCTGATTAGGCCTAATTTACAAAATAATTTAGGTGTTCAACTGATTTGTCAGAACTGACATGCTTAAAGACAGACCTTTGTAGATCTAGGCTTATATACTAATGATGCTTAAGATATCATTGACTCTCGAGTTAAAAACTAGCCAACATTTGCCAGAAATTTTTGTTTAATTCTATGAATATACAGAAATGGTGTAGAATTTGTATCAGGTGAAGAAATATTTAGTGAACAATCCAAATCTGTTTTTGTTGATACCTTTTTTGCATATGTGTAATTATCAAATGGTGATTGATGAAATGACATGAGAAAAAGATGGTTTAATTCAGAAACCTTAGGGTATTTGTGTAGAATTCCCCCAGCACTTTTTTTTTTAATATACTTACTTGACTTTTTGTGAGAAATGAGTTTATATGTAAATGATATGCAACATTGCAAGTAAACTGTTGGCAACTGCTAGTATAACTATTTTTTAACAATTTCTTTGTTCTGAGTAGGTGCAGCTTCAATATGGCCTAGAATTCCATGCAGCTGAATACCATCAAAGTGGTTTGTAATGTAATTGGGTGTTAATTCACTGTTTTAATGTAGTTTCTCCTTTACTTTTTTTCAGAAAATCAAGATGGCCTGCATCAGGTAGTGCACGAACGCCTGGGGGAGTTGCTACGTGTTTTAAAAGCAGTGATAAATAAACATCAGACTCTAAATTCAGTTGATATTCTTAGTGCTGCAGGAACAGTTATTGCAAAAGTAAAAGGTAAGGAATTACTACCTTTCATATTCTTGGAAAGTTCTTGTAATTACCGACTTGATTGATTCTGGCTTGGAGTTATAGATAGAATTCTATGTATACAGAAAAAACTATTTTTTTAACGAGTAATACTTAAATATTTGTTTAAAAATACCTTTTCGAAGTGTAGTATTAAAAAGCTTGTTCTCTCATTGATGTGATAACATTCTGTTTATAGGAAGCTAGCTGCAAACCCACATTGAATTCAAAAAGCACAAGCCTTTTAACTTGAGCTTTTCTTTACCTGTGTATTGCAGAATAATATCAGAGTAATAAACCTGGCATTCGTCCACTTTGAGATTTGCCAAGAATCTTTGCCTAATTCTCTGAATCTGTAGGGATGGTATTGTATTTTTATCAACTGAAGAAATATCTGAATGGCCTAACAGTTATTAATTAAACAGATGGATCATATCTATGGTAAAGGTGTCAACAGCAATAAAAAAAAAAGCCTTGCAGACATAACATGTGTTAATACTTTTTATTGCTGACCTATGCTTTCACAAATGTAAATAGTGAAGCACTCAAGTGCTCCAGCCCTGTAAACTGTAGCTGTTTCTTCCCTGTGGAACCTTTGACTGCAGCTCTCCCTACTCTGTCTGGTATATTACTATGGAACCAGCTTAGTGTAGGGTTAAATCTCCACCTCTTGCCTGTCTTAAATAATACAGAATACCTTCTTCCAGAGACACATAGTTGAGTCTTTCTCCTTGTTCTAGGGTTTTCCCTCTTGTTTCCTCATTATCCTAGTATGTTGAAATATACGCTGCTTATTCAGTAAAGTGGGAATATGAGTTAAAATGCCACGGGGTTTAGCTGCCTGATTCCTATACCTTGGATTCTTCCAAGACTCTTAAGGATAGTTTTGCCAATTTGTTTGATCTTGGCAGGTACTAGCAGCCTACTTTGCATTTTCTTCCTGCTACATGTAGAGTTTCTTATAGATCTGTACCTGGTATTTGAAATGATCCTTGGACTATAACTCTGTAACTTCTGAACTTGCCTTAGAGGTTTGTACATAACAGTTGAAATGCAGAGAGTATCCCTGAGAGATTGCTGTTTGCTTGCTGATCTTGGGGAGATTTAAGTGCACACAGGCATCAAAATTGGGGAGTTACAAGACATCAGCTTTTTCTGACTGGTACTTAAGTGCTGCTTCTCTGAGAACAGCTAAACCTTTGCTGTATGAAAAAAACATAACCTGTGGTAAATGTGAAGGTGGCTTGTCTTCAGCACCCATTTGGTTTTTGCAGCTGTTTTTTGTGTAGAGGTCATACTGCTCCAGGTTTGTATTCAAGCTGAAATGTATGACTGCTGGTACCAAGGAAGCAGAAGTAAAAATACAGCATGTTGTGGTGAATTGTAAGCATATTAAACTTCAAATTTGCTTACAGTGGCCTATCTGTAACACATGCATTCACAGGTTTTCAGCTGTGGTTATTTCTCTAGAGGTAATGTAATTTTTGAATAAACAGGAAGCTACAAGAATGTGAGGAGCTGGTAAAACAGAACCAGTATCCTTTTTCCTCTGTCTTCCCCGTCTGTGTTAATCTGACATTATGAAAGAAGTTCATGTGACTCATCTGTTTCTTGTCATTGGAAGACAGAACTATAAAAAGATATGGAAGTACTGTGTATTTGTAGTCAGATTTATGACTAGGAAGAGAATTAACCTGGCATGGAAAACTTCTGATGTTTATTTAGGAGAGGATGAAATAAACACAAGCCAGGATTTATGTATGATTCCACCCTCATTTTTTGAGTCTTTGTATAATGCCATGGTTTCAAATCTAGTTTGTCTTTGGAACTTCATATAGGGACAAACTGCTGTTTTAACAAATGAGTGCCTTTTGCTCTTCATTAAGTCAGTTACAATAACTGTGCAACCTCAGTGACTCTGTCTTCTGAAGTATTCTCATAACTGACAAGTTGTACTGTGCTTTAAACATAATGTCCAGTGCAGGTAGGCCACCCCCTTTAAATTACTGCTAGCAAAAATTAGAGTGCTCGTGTCCCTCTTTCAAGCCTCTAAGCCATTTCTCAGGATCTTAGAATGGAAATGATGTAAATGTACTTGTAGTTCTGCTTTGTATGCCTAATGCTTTTCCTTCTAGGCAGATCGAGGGAAAAACTAGCTATGTTATCTGAATTTTCTTAAAGATAATGATACTTGACAGAATAGATAATGTTAGACCTGTACCATTTTGGACTGAGGTTGAAGGAAAATGGTGTGGAGGGGGGCGGGATGGGATGTGACATGTGATTTCTCTGGTTAAATCTCGGACATGATGTGGTTCACTGGGCCTCTTTAAACTCTGTACTTGCCTACTTGAGTGCTTCATAGAGAGTGTCTTTTAAATGACACCTCACTTGACCTGGAAGGATTGCAACTTAATGAAGCATCTTGCTTGGAACCTGTTTAGACTCCTATTTCTGGAAGTCAATTCCCAGTCTGGCACCCCGTCATATTTGTAGTTGTTATTTTCCCACTCAGTGCCTTTGAATAGTTGATGACCCCAGAGAACATGATTCTCCTGATCCAAATTCAAGTTTGTACTGTTCTTTTGTTCTAAATTACACCTTTTGACTTAACTGAATCATTAGAATGGACACAGATTCCTGGTGAAGCTGAAATTGCACTTGTCTTGTAGAAATTTCCTATTTAGGCATGAAGGTTTTTTATAGAAGTTTTGCATCAAAATGAAATACCTCAAGGAAGATCAAGTAATTTCAGTTTTGTTGGTGTATCTGTGATGTAAATTCAGAGCAAAATTTATTATGGAGAAAGAAGGAAACAGTTCCTCAAACTTGTCTTGTTGGCATCCAGTTCAAGTTGAGAAGGCTGCCAAACCTGGTAGGAAGTACAGGCTGGTGAAATTATATGGCACTAATAACTAAAAGTAGAACAGTGGGGCCTGGACAGCCTGCTGATCCTCTGTAGCTGTGACGTTCCAAGAATACTCTTCTTCCTCTTTCTGGTCTCTGTAGTACTGCTCTTTACTCAGGCTTCTCCCCCATTTATTTTACACGTTTTTAAAGAAGAGGGGCAATAACAAGAAGTGTTACAAGTCTTTGTTTTGGGAGAGGGAGTGGTTTTTTTGTTCTTGGTTGGGTTTTTTTTGTTTGCTAGAGTGGTGGTTTTGTTTTTGAAGTAGTTCTGAAAGGTTCTTGAAGGCATTGTTGGGAGTTTAAAAATAAAATTTGTTGCAAAGGTATTCAGTTCCAAGAAGTCATCCAGTTGCTTTAAAGTCAGCTAGTAAAGTATGGATAGAAGGTGTATTCCTGTCTAAAAAAATAAATGGTGATGTTACCATGTAAGTCTATTAGGTACAAAAAAATTGGCCCAAAAAGTGCAAATTCTGCAAGCTCGGTTTTGCCTTGTCCAGGTTCTGCAGAAGCTGGCAGGATAGTGTTGCTGCTGCCAGTCCTGCACGTGTCCATGGGGAGGGGGGTTGAGGAAGCAAGTGAACTTCTGCACTCTAGCATGGCTGTGTCCCATGCCTTGTGTGCCTGTGAGTTGTGCTGTGATCATGGTGAACTGTCCATCACCTTTTAAAGGGCCCTGGTTGCACTTTGGTCTTGACAGTTGTCAGCCTCTTCTTGGTAGTTTCAGAAGCATTGCTCAAATGTCCTCAGGCAGTGCTTCACCTCCTGGGATTCTCACTTCCAAAACTTCCATGGCTGTTTTGGGTTCCCCAGCCTGGTCTGTGCTTGATTCAGAAAGGTTTTGATGGTGTGACTGGAGAACTGAAACTGCAGCATCTCACAGCTTTTTGATGAGATTGACAAACCCACCTCAGTTTGAAGACAGCTTTGGCAATAAAGATCCACTATAAGATAGGTGTGTATTTCAGGTACTGGATTTTAATGTACCGCTATCATATGATTTTTTTTTTTTGAAGTTCAGTATGTGTCATCTGAAATCTTACTTAAAAGGGTTGTCAAACTGTAAACGTGCTTTGAAATCTGTAGAACTATAGATAGATAGTTGTCATTTCCAGACATGGCAGGATTACTATAGTTCATTGTTGTCAGGAGCTATTGTGTGCAGTCAGGATGTCCTGGGGAAAGAGAGTGCGTGGTTTAAAGTTGATGTTAAGTACATCAGCATTCCATTGGTGGTAAGCTAGAAGAAAGCTGTTTGTATCCTACTGAATTATTAAGAAATTGGACTAACCTGTTTTGGGAGAAGTGGTAATTCTGAAAAATTTGAGATTGGTTATTCCTTTTGTGATGGATCCTGAAAGGAAAGGATTTGCTTGGCATATAAACTGTAAAGCTTAACAAAACTCTTCCTGGAACAGGAAGGCAGAGTGAAACAGACGGCATTTCTTTAGGGAAAGGCTCTCTCTGTTAATGTCTTGTTAACTAAGTGAAAGAAGTGCTCTTTCTCTGAAGGCACTGTGGCTAATGGATATACAAATATTTCAGTGGTAAGTGCTTTGAATGTATAGACAGTTTTTGTTAGTTCCTTTTAATGTTGAAACAGTTTGCTTTTCATGCCGGCACTCAAATGATTTTTCCAGTCATTAGTGGCTGGTAATCAATAGGTCTCATAGTAACTGTTGTTGCTTAATGATTTGGAATTTATTTGGATTTATAGGTAGCATTATTTCTGGAAAGTTGAGGTTTTCAACTAACCTGAATATTAAAAAAATAAATAAAGTCACTACTATTTACAAATTTGTTAAAAAAATTTCATCTGTGGACTTTTATTAAATCTCATTTCAAACAAAGGTGCCGGAGGCATTTTTTAATGTAATTACAAAGTGTAGCAAGTGAAGAGGAAGGAGAAGCTGTAGTTTAGCAGTTAACTGGGGCAAGAGATACTGGTAATGTTTTTGTAATATGTGGTGATTGTTTCTTACTGTAGGCTTCTTAAAACACATTATTCCATATCTGCAAGTAATTGTAAAAATGGCCCATGAGAGGAATATGTATTTTCTGTAATAGCTTTGTATAGAAATAGTTATAAGAATGTTGATCAGGTCTGTTGACGTGCTGTGTAAAAAGGAATGGATTTAACTGTATAACTTTACTGGTTAAAAACTTTTCCTTTCACAGAGGAAGTCTAATGGGGGAGTAGATTACTGTACTTTCTTTGTTTGTTACCCATTAGTGTTTAGGCACCTGGCAGGAAGTTGGAATACTTTTTAAGATTAAAGCCTGGTAATTTAATTTGCTAAGAAAATGTGTATAGAATGGGCAACTATTTAACACGATTTTAATTTTTGCTACTTCTAGAAGTCATTGTAGCCCATTATTTCCATATTTATACTCCAAGTGTAAGGAAGATATGTAAATGAACCTTGTTGCGGGTTTTGCAAAAAGTGATGAATGGGGTGAACTACCTGTATGTGTGTCACTGCAGTTCTCTGAAACAGATATAAGCATGTGTGACTTAAGCATCTAGAGAATTGAGAACAATGCATTGCTTAAAAAAAAAAAAGGTTTTACAAAATAAATGCTAATGTGAAATTGTTACTTCTCACAATGTAACATTGGGGAAAACTTCCATCCAGAGGACACAACTTTGGCTTAAAGGAGTGTATGTGACTTCTGTACAAAAAATCTCCCAGTCACCAGTGATTAAGGAGTGAAACTGAAAACAGACAAAAATGGTTGTGCTTTTTTTCTTCTCCTTTCTCCCTCCTTCTTCTTGTTTAGTAGTTGTTAATAGAAACTCTGGATGAATCATTCTTTTTGTCTCATTATTCCAGTTTGTCATGGAAGTGTGCTAAAGATTCAGTGTTGAGTGTCTAACCATCTAGTTTGTTCAGCATTGCTCCTCTTCCTATTCTTCATCACCAATCGTTATGCTGAGTTTCTTCCCCACTTTTAGCAGAAAAAACTGAGGAGTTTTTGCCAGACTATGGAGCAAATAATTAAAGGGTTTTGCAGTGGATACTGCCTTTTGATACCTTTCTGTTTGCTTGTACTCAAGCCAGAAATGCTGTGTTCTGCATTGCATACATTTGGGGGAGCACCCCCATAAATGAGTGCTCCTGAGTTCTAAAATTTCTACTCAGAAAAGAAACAGTTTTTCAAATACCTGACTGCATTTGTGAGCTGCTTGGTGGTGGTGGTGCTGCTGCTGTGTGATTTGACTCTGGTAAATGACTGTTTTTCTCTTCCCATCACATTACCAACATGTTCCCACACAAAGCTGCTTCTTAAGTGGGAAGATACAGGAAGTGAAACAGTAATCTGATTTCATTGTGGGAAGCATCTGGATTGTGTTAATTTCTTTCCTTTAGTGTTTACTTTCTTATTAATCTTCTTTAAAACCGTGTTTTTTCAATTATTCAGAAAAGTATAATGTTGCATGTTCTGTAGGAGACTGCATATAAAATTTGTCTTTAGGCCTGGTAAACCTGCTTGCTTGACCTCACCTCTCACCCTTTGGTTTACTTTCTTTTCCCTAAGCGGTGAACTTCAAAGAAGTTAACGAAGAAAACAAGAGAGAACTCTTCAGTGAAATATTTTCTTCCATTGAAACTTTGGCATTCACCTTTGGAAACGTGTAAGTTGGAATGCAGAAGGAGTTTTTAAAGAGATCAACGGAGCTGAATCAAATTAAGACTAAGTAACAACAAAAACTGTAGTTTTGTTTTGGTCAAATGTTGGCTGACAAACTAAGTTAATCCCATCTAGAACAATTTTACTGCTTTGAGTGTTTGTTTGGTTTTTTCCTTAACAAGGAAATGTATGATGGTATAGAAATGACAGGGAATATAAGACTACTTCTAAAAATGGTTTGCAGAACTTTTAAAGGATGTTAGAAACACTATCTGAATTTTTGTTTTCAGTGATACAAAATTGCTTGGTGAGGTAAAGTAATGAAGTAACACAATTCAATTCTTTGTTTTTCTGGCAGGGTTTCAGACTTCCTTATGGGAGATGTAGACAATGGCTCGTCATTGGGACTTCCTGTATCTCGGAGAAGTCGGGTAGGCTAAACACGTTCTCTTGGAGTGTGGAATGATATCTTTTAAAGGAGACTTCCATTTCTACTGAAACTCTGTGCATCATGGGGATGGGACACTTGGAGTCATGTGAGCGTTAAAACTAGATTAAACCCATGAAAAATATGTATTCAAGGTTTCAGATACCTGAATGTATTCTCAGTTCTAAAGGACAATGATGACTCAATAGAGCTGGTGCAAATATGTAAATGATAACCTGCTGCAGTTTTTTCTGAGATTTTTGAAGTGGTGAACTGAAAATAAATAAATACTGAAAAGTAAAATACTTGAATGATTTACATGCTGGAGTAGTTAGAATGTACCTGTTAAACCTAGAAGCTAAAGGTTTAATGAACTCTTTTTGGCTTTCAAAGACTAATATTCATTACAAAATAACCTTTTCTTCTTCCGGAGCCCAGCTTGTGCTGTAACTCTTTCAGCAACAATTCACTAAGATACCTGTCAACTTATAGGTAGTCAAAGAAAAACCTTAGCATTTTAATCTCCCCTTTAAACACTTTGAAGGTGTGATTGAAAAATGCTCAGTTCCAAATTCTGTTCTGAATTTTTGTGTATCTAGAAGCAGACTTTCAAGTAAATCAAATAAAATTAGAAGTTACATGCAAGGTAAATGCAGTTGGTAAGTAGTGCATATGACAAGCCAAGTTGTAGCAAGGTTAAAAATTTTAGATTGTGGGTTTTTTTAAAGGCTTTGTTGAAACATACTTAAGGCTTAGCATTCCTTCACACAGACTTGATCACAGTAATGCTGTGCAGCTGCAGCTGAGAAGTAGTCTTCTTAAATTTTCACTATGTTTGATAACACACATGGGAGAAATATGGGTTATCATAGAAGTTCTACTTCTGTAGTTGCTACAAAACTCATCTTCATAAACAATATGGAGGAAAAGTAGGCTATGCAGAAAACTGGTTCCAGCAAACTTAGAATCAGGTTGCTGATACAAAGTATGAAATAAAATAGCATAAAAGCCAGCATCTCATATAAGTTAAATGAGGTTATTGGAACAAGTACTAATTCATCTAATTGATTCACCAGGAGAAGGAAGGTGATAAATTTGCCAACGTTTTAATCTTGAAATGGTTTTGTATTTCAAAAGTATATGCCTGTGGAATGAGATGGTCCTATATATTGTACTGTGAAGTGAAAATGATTGCCTAAAAGATCACTCTTCTGAACACGAGGGTGGGGGAAGGCCAAGGGGAAATTAGAATACAGTGAAATGAAGAATGAATTCTATTCTAGGTGCTTCAGAAGTCACCAGCTTGTATTTAAAAGCCCTTCTTTGTTGTGTCTCTTGCTTTTCCTAATGTGGAGGTAAACAATTATAAATTTTGAAGTAGGATAACATAGTTCAATTTCTTAGAAATCTGTCTTAAGTGTCTTTTCATTTAGGCAAATAAATACACTTAACAGATTAATCATTTCACTTGGATCTGCAATTCAGACAGTAATTTGGAGGCTAGCTAGGAGTTGAGTGTTAGAAGGAGTTAAATGCAAAATGTTGAAGAGGTGTATTAACTTTTCCTGTAGATGTTTATGTTCAGTGGTTGATCATAGCAGCTAGCTGTATCTTAAACAGATAGAGTGTAACATTTTGGTAGAATTTAACATGTAAATTTTTTGAGGCTTGATTAAGGAGAAAGATTTTGATTGCTTGTTTAGTTAGGGACTACCCTAATTAAGCTGTTGAGGATTCCTCCAAGGAGGAAGGGGATGGGCAGCGCTGATCTCGCTTCTCTTGACTGCAGGGGAGTCTACATTCTTTACTTCAGGCATTCCACTTGGAAGTTTAAGTTAAATAATATGTATACCCCCTCTTAGCAAATGTAATTGTTCTCATTTTAGCCCTCATAGTGCAACCAGACATACAAGGTGAAAGTAAAGATATTTTTTAATTAAAAACAGAAGTGCTTCAGAATATACTGGAAGAGACGAGACAGACATGTCTGACCTTTCATTACTCAGCGAGCTATTTGAATGCTATTTGATGCTATGCAGATCTAAGAGCATAATAAAGGAGTAGGATAAAATTTTCAAAATGTGTGAGGAGATTTGCCTCTGTCAGGGTGAGAGTCTTGGGTAATGGGAGGGGAAAAAAAGAAAGAGCCTCACTGAATTTCGAAATGAAATCTTATCTAGAAGTCAGGCTTTTCATTTTTGCTAGGACTGCCAGGATAAGTCATTGGTTGCTTGAAGGGGGCAAGCTATATGGATCAAGTTCTGATAATAAGTTGTAGGACATATGTGAAAGCATTTGTTCACGTTTGCTTTCAAAACGTGGTATTACGTGTTTGCAATGGGGTGAATGTGAAAGGATGAGTAATCTTTGATTAGCTGCCCTAACTAGTCTGTGTGCCTGAGGGACTGGAAAGGACTGAACAGTTTTCAGGACTGCAGTGATTTAGGTCTTACAGAATGAGAAGTAATTTTTAGGACCATAACTAATAAGCACTTCAAGCTATTATAAAATACAAGGTTTTATAAAATCTGAACTATGTCTAGGAATGTTCAAACTGTCTCCACAACTGAATATTGATCCATTGTTAAATTAAGATTTTATTTTTTTTAACAGTTTGGTTGATGGACAGCTTTGGATAGATTTTCCATTTGTTTTGGAAGAGCCCTTCCATTTTGTTAAAACTCTCTTATAGTAGACAGCAATTATACTAGTATTCCACTTTTAGGAATGGAGCAGCTCTGTAGACTATAGTTTAATTCTGTTCAGTGTTCAACTGATGATTAATACCTTTCATGTTTTGATCTATGGAAAAGCTGCTTTTGCTGTGAAGTAAAGAATTATTCTTGAGGGATTTTTACGTGATTTATGATCCATTTTCAGTTACATTTAAAAACCCCAGCTAACCAAAACTACTTGCATCATTGATACTGTGCTCCATTTTAGCAAATGTCTGAAAATAAACCAGCTCCAAAGTCTAAATGGAAACAAGCTGTTCTTGTAAAGTTTAAGAGCACTCTGCAGCTATTTCTTAGCCTTTATTTTCTGTCTGCTCTGTGCTTCAAAGTTGTGAAGGGTAATTTCTCCATTTAAAATTATGTAGGGTTTGTTGTTTTTCTTTGTTTTGGTTTTTAAGGGGATAAGTGGTTACTAGGTAAAATTTTTATTCATTTAAATGTGTCGAGCAGTCAGGTCTACAGCACAGTCCTACAAATAGTTCAACTTTCACAAATAAAGGGGTAGCAAAATGCAGCATAAGGACAAAGGTAGGGATGACATGATGTGCTACATTCCTTTTATTATTGGATTACATTCTGTCAGGTTGTATTGATTGTCAGGGCTTCATTAGCAAGTGCTACAGTCAGCTGTTGTGCCTACAGTGCACACCTGCAAGTAATTTAGGAGAAATAACTTTATTCCTTTGAGGAAGAAATATAGGATTCTAATGGCTTGTAGAATAACAGCTGTTACATGTATATGACATTAGGTCTGTATGAAAAGGTTTTTAAAAGATAGGTAGGGATCTAAGAAAAGCTGGAACTCAATTCTTCAACAGATCTGGTTGATATTTAACTCTTTCATCACAGCCTTTCAAGATTGTTGATTTAAAGGTATATAATGATTCCTTGCTATTTATTATGTCTCATTCGACAGCTGTGGGAGGTTAGAGGGTGTTGTGCCTTAGTTGAGAGGGAGTTACAGTGCAGTTTGCCTTATCTGCAAAAAAGGAAAGGGGCAGATAATGCCATTTATTTGGTTAGCCTGTCAGTTCCAGTGAGAGCTTTTCATTGCTAACTTAATGTTTTCTTTCTTGTACACCAGTCTTTTGAAAATCTTTCCGTGGAGTCTGGGGGCTCACTGCATGAAAGGGATGATATTCAAGGTAGGTAATTCACTTAACATTGATAAACACCACTTTGAATCTGTGGGGTTTATTTCTTCTAAAAATGTTTTAAGTCAGTTGCTTGCTCACTTTTTTACACTCATGCTGCCATTAAAACTTCACTGTAAAAAAAAAAAAAAGATGCTATTGCAAAGGTTTTATTCTTTTGTAAATAATTAACCTGGTTGCCTTTTGGGGGGGGGGGGAAATGAACCAAAGGCCTGAAGCTCTTCTGTATCTCATCATATGATTGGTGTTTTGTTGGGTCACTTTCTTGAAGAAAGTTATGCTGACCATATGACTACCCCAGATAAAATACTATGACCCTTTAATTTGTTCTAAAACCTCTGTCAGTCCTGTTTAGAATCAACTAGCATTAAAGACCAACTCAAGATCAGAGCTGCTTAAGCATTCACAGTTGGCTAATACTGGCTTTGCTCTCAGTGTGTGGTCATGTCTAAAAATCACTTGTTTGTGTTCGATGCTTTATTTGCAGGACATCTTCGAGCAGAGGAGGTTGATAGCATGCTCCTAAGAAATGACAGTGGGATCGAATCAGCTCTGTCCTATGCTAAAGCATTGTCAAAATATATCAAGGATGTAGTCGCATGGGTAGAAAAAAAGCTTAGTGTGGGTGAGTGGCTCTTTCTGGCATTTAATCAGCTTTGTCATGATGAAATTAAATCTGTTGTCAGGCCTCTGTGCTGCAGACTGTCAGTAATGTGATTTCTAAATTAGTAGCTGTTCTGCTGAAGTGGACAGAACTATCGCACATTTCCTACAATTAAAGGCCTGTAACAAAGTGAAGGTGGTCCCCTCTGTAGCCTATTTGTTAAAGGAAGACTGTAAAAAGCATTTAGCATGTGTTACAACTGTTAGTGTAAACAATAACTGTGAAATTTTTTTAACAGAACTGGAGTGTTCTAGAAACTTAGCAAAAATGGCTGAAACTGCTAAAGCTATTGTTGGACACCAGGTGAGTACATCTTAGGGGCTTTATTTTAGTCTTAAATCTTAGTATTGAACCAAAGTATTGAATGCCTTGCCCAAAAGTAAAATTCAGGGATATGAAGGAGTAGATTTTTAAGTTGATACAGAATTGATTTATACCTTAAAGTACTGGTTGAAAGATCTGCTGTATTTTGTCTTCCGTTTCCTATGGAAATTTGGATATATAAAATTATTTTTGTTGAATACCCAGAATAGTTTTCACAATGTGCTTTTTTTCTGTCTGATATCTTGTATGCTTTGTGGTTTGGACTTGTAGACTTTTTTCCTAGTAAAGTGAAATGCAGATGAGAAATCAGTAATTTTCTACATTCATACCTGACTTCCACACACATAGAAATACTCACTAAATTTAATTGAAAATCTAGTTCAGCTGACTTTTAGAATGTCAGCATATCTCTGTCTTACCTAGAACATTAATGTGTTTTGTGTAATTTTAGGATTATATGCCATTCCAATCAATATTCGTTAATGCTTTTCAAAATGATATTGAGAACAATCAACTTTGGCAACAAACAGCTGCTGCTCTTCAGTCTAACAAATTTGTGCAGGTAAGCTTAAAGAAAAAAGACCAAAATATTATTTAGGGTTTTTAAAGTTTTGTGACACCACAGAATGTTTAAAAGAATGAACTTGCAGCCTATAAGCCTTTAACGTACTCTATTAATATTTCCTATCTAGCCTCTTCTTGGAAGGAAAAATGAGTTGGATAGACAAAGGAAAGATATCAAGGAGCTTTGGCAGCGAGAACAGAAAAAAATGGTTGGTAATTCTTTCATATCTAACAGTTCAGTCTAAAATTCTTCAAAAGGAAGAAACTTTCAAACTAGGCTTGTTATGAACTTATATTCACAAGTATCATCTATAGGGCTTATTGTAAGTAGCACATAACTGCCAATTTGATGACAATCTGGTATTTTTAAGCAGTTGTCTTTCAATGACTGTGTACTTTGAACTGCAGCATACAGCCCTGTGCATAACAGCCTCTTTAAACATCAACCATTAAATAACTGAAAAATTAATATCAGTTATTCTTCTGCTTTGTCTTTCATTGCATTCTGCAGCAAGAGCTGGAAGCTGCTCTACGAAAAGCAAAGTTGCTATATACACAGCGTCAAGATGAGTATGAAAAGGCAAAATCCTGCACTGCTCGTGCTGAGGAGGAACATCTCAGCTCAAGTGGAAGCTTTGTGAAAGATGTCAGCAAGCAACTAGAAAAAAAACGAAGGCTAGAAGAGGAAGCTCTTCAAAAGGTAAAGAGTTTTTGTTCCTTGCTTTTAAAGTTAAGCCTATGCTGGTTCTATTCATGCTTTCCTAGTGGAAAGAGTAAGTAACGCTTTCCTAAGTGGAAAGAGTTCAGTTCATAATTTTAATCATGTTCTTACCCTAAATGGGAATCTCCAATTACAAGCATGTGGTGTGGGTTTTTTTTATTCTTGCTTCTAGTATCAAGGCCTGCAGTCCATCAACCCTTTATACTTGTGTTTTCTCCAGGCTGAAGAGGCCAATGAGCACTATAAAGCAAGCATGGCAGAGATTGAAGAAAAACGAAATGATTTGGAAAGCTTTAAAAGTGATGTCTTAACACAGCTTCGGGAGATTATTTACCAGTGTGATCTTACTCTTAAAGCTGTAAGCATGGTTTTTAAAATATATTTCACACAGATATATAAATATTGTTAAAAGTAACAGAAAGCCCCATCTATAGTGTTACCGCTTAAAATAAGAAGTTTTCAAAGGACAGAGGAAGATAAATTTTATTTATCTTTCTGATATATTACTATATAGTTTATGCACAATTTCTAAAAAAGCTTTAAGAACACATTGTGTCAAGAGATGGTTCTTTTGTTTTGTTTTGTTTTTTTTAAGATAAGGCAAAGACAATTTAATGCTGGGGCAGAGACGGAAAATAAAACAACAAACACACACCCCCTGTCCCCAGGCAACCTCAAAACCAACCTGTAAGACCAATAGAAAGCTTAGACAGACTTGTCAGTTCAAGTATAAATTCCAAACTCCTTTGCAGCCCCAAAGCTGAAGAAGCAGCCACACAGAGTCCCCTTTTCTGGTCTCTGGCTTGTGATAAAATCATTTAGAAGTGTTATGTAATTTAATGAAGAAAGTGTGCAATTAATCTGTCTATCAGGATAGAATTTTGTCCTTTTCATAAGGCAATATGGAGTTCACTTGGGTTTGGAATTCCAGCTGCTTCATCATTGTAATGCTGACTCAGATTCCCCCCCAGAGCATGAAAAATATCTTTTTGGTAGCCAAAAAAACTTGCTGTTGATCTTGATCAACCCAAAGTGGGAAGCCATTGGAATTGCCTTTGCTACCAAAAGGATTCAATAACCCAGAGAGAAGAGAAATACTAGTATCTGTATTACAGATCAAGTTTTTACAAGTGACTTTCAGGAATCTTGCACAAACATGTTACTATTTTCTGGAATTTTTCTAGTCTTATTGTTTAAAAAATCTTCTGTCGGGATAATAATTTCTGTTGAGCAATGTGCAAGGGAAATATCTAGTAAATGATCTACAGATAATGAAAGTCTTTTTCCCCCAACAGGCAACAGTTAACCTGTTCCAGCTGCAGCATGCTCAGGTTGTATCTCTTCCAGTTAACTGCCAGTCCCTCTGTGAGAGTGCCAAACTCTATGACCCTGGTCAGCAGTATTCAGAGTTTGTGAAAAGTTTGCCAAAGGATGGTGTTCCTATGGAATCAGGCTCTTTGGAAACCCAGAACTCCCAGGTTGATGGGTAAGTCCCAAAGAGCAGGTGGCATTTGCTTGCTTTAGAATGGAACATAAGGCAAAAGTGTTTAACAATAAAATATCATTTTTGGAGGAATTAAAGGAATCCTGGTATTTTACCCTGCTTTACCGTTCTTTTTCCCATCTTTTGGTAGATTATATATAATGTTGACATTAAAACCTGTCTGTACATTCCAAAGCAGATTGTCATTTCATTGCAATAAGACCTGCTAAAAACACTGACAGTTGTTGTGCAAGACTTGTTACTATTTTAATGTAGACACTGGTTAATATGAAAAATGTAAATTTTGGACTTGGTAGTGTAGTGTGGCAATAGTATTTGATAATTAGAAAGACTTAGAAAGTCTGAAGAGGTAGTTTTCTTCTTCTACAAGCTTTGCTGCTACAGTAGCTTCTTTCATGTTGTTTACACTGGACAACTTTTTGGCAGGAAGTGTTGTTTGATTTCTGTGTCATGCAATGTGACTAAAAAAAGCTCAGAGTCCATTTGTAGGGACATGTTATAACATAAATATTTTTTTTCCAATCTGTCTGAAATGGAAGTTTTTTACTGTTAATCTGTGAAACATCCAGGTAATGTGGAAGTAAAGACTTCAAGACAAAAAGACAGCTCCTTGTGTCAGCATGCCAAATGCTTTTCCACCTTTAATTTGTAAAATTTATAGTCATCTTGGCACTAAAGCACCAGAATATCCATTCCAATCTGTGTGTTTCACAGTTCTACAGGAAAGTGTCGTCATCGTTTTTCAAAAGGAAACTAAATACAAAAAAATGAATGCTTGAGTCAGACTTCTACCAACAAAAGCCAGGAAATTCAAAGTTAAAGCTGAGATTCTTAGTTCTTGTCTATAAATTTCCTGCCTTTTAAGACTGATTTAGGCTGTACTCATAAACTTTGACTTAAGGGGATTTAACTGTGTAGCTCCCTGAGAAACTGATGAGCATGAAATTTCCAACTCTTTGTGTGCTCTCCCAGCTGTTTACTGCTTAAGATTTATAGGAGTGTGTTTCTTCTCCTTCTCTCTCCCCACCTTTTGTTATCTTTGTCATGGCCTTGTGATACTGCATGTACTTGTAAGTGATCATTTTTATTGTTTAGGTCTGCATTAATTTAAGGGACAGTAGCTTGAACAAATGCGAATTTTAATGTTTTTCAGTCTCTATTTCCTTATGCTTCATAGGGTAGAACTGATTAAGGAACAGCAGCTTCCTGACTGCTAAGCTTGGCCAGCAGGCCATTTTGTCCACAGGGTGCTTCAGCATTTTACATTAATTACTGTTAACAGTATTCTGTCTTATTGTGAGAGTAGATTTTCATAATAGATTGACTCTCTGACAGCTTCAACATATTTTCTGTGCTTTTTAAAAAGCACGGTATATTAGCACCTGTATGTTTATAGGTGGATGGTCCTGATGGCTGGGCAAAGAATCTTTTGGAGGGGAAACCATAAGCATGGAATGCAATGGCTTCTGAATTATTCTGATCTTCAGATGAACAGATAGGCTGTTTTTTTGAAGTCTGCAAGATAATGTTTATAATACCATACAGAGAGGTGGGAAAGCTGATTTATGGCGTGGGGAGAAAATGCACATATTTAATTAAAAAAAAATGGCCACCTTAATTTTTTTAGTTTTTTTAATTTGGACTCAAAAAATTACATGTCAAATACATATGTTCATGAGTAGTAACTAAATGAAGCATTTTTAATGCTCAGGGATTTAAAAAATACATTGATTTTCTCTAATTTCTGTCTTACTCATTCTTCAAATTACTTTCTTTTTCCTGAAGGGTTTTTAATAAGCAATCAACAAACAGCGTCCATACATCACATGGTAACTTATCTCAGTGTTCAGGAGACTTTCCTGTGCAGACATTAGATGATGTGGGAAGCCCAATTTATCGTCGTTCACAAAAGGTTAGAGAGAAGAGATCTTCCAGCAACACAGATATTCAAGGTAGTTTTCTGTATTTCATCTGAAACTCGGTCTCTAAATAAATAAAAATAAAAATAAAAATTTTTTTAAAAGTATGCTTGATATGTGAGTCAGAAATGTAGGACTGAAGGGTTAAAAATGTATTATAGAGTTTGAAGCCTATAAAATGGTATGTAGTCGAGCATAAGAAGGACAAATGGAAAACTGTCTGTATGCATACCTAGATTCTTTGACAAGAAAGGTGAGGTGCAATTCAAACAGCAAGTACTGTCAAACTCAGTGGACTAAACTATTTCAATTAGCTTTAACAATTGAAAATCCATTGGTTTTCTAAATGCTGTGTTGATTTCAGGTCTTCTGTAAAAGCACAAATATCGAGTTTCTGAAATTAGTTTTCTTACATCCGGAAGCTTTTAAAGGAATATATGCTGTGGGTGTTTTTTCACTACATTGCATGCTCATGTAACTTTTGCAATATTTTCCTATTTTGAATACAATCAATAGTCTTTAAATAAAAAAAAGTAATTTTTGTCCTTGACATTTGGAATTAGCGGATTTTCTTTTCAAAAGCAGTGCGAGGGCCACCACCGTTCAGATCATGGTCAGTTGGCAACCAGAGTGGAGGAATGTGCAGTGATTCTGAAAGTGCAGGGGGAAGCAGTGAGTCACGATCCATGGATTCTCCATCTGCCAGCCCAGGTACAGCTCCATTCACTGCTGTACTAATCAGAAGTCTTTTCTTTGCACTGCTTTACATTAAAAAAGATACTGTTGTTAGATAAGCAAGTATTAAACAGAGCATGTGGTGAAAATGAACAGTCAGGTCAAAGTCATAATTACAACTTCCTGAAAATTTTTCTTATTTGCCAGGGGATTTTAAAAGACGACTTCCCCGAACACCTTCCACTGGTACTATGTCATCTGCTGATGATCTCGATGAAAGAGAGCCACCATCTCCTTCAGACTGTGGTAATGTTGTTTCCATACCTGAAGACCCCAGATGATGCTTTTTGTTGCAGAATGTGGCTTTTCTTTTTAATGTGCTTAAAAAAAGTACTGTAACAAGACTGTGATTACCAGCAGCAGTGTTTTTCAATACAGTGTGCATCCACTTGAGGTTGAGAGCTGAGGAATAATGTTCAGGTCATTTTAATGAAGTGGTGCAGAATTGTCTTTATATATTTAGATTAACTATATGGGCAACTGCTTAACATTTCTAGTGTCTTCACCCTTTTGAGGTAAAACAAATGATCTGCTAACCATTCCCTCAAGACTTTTGCATTTAAATTTAGCTGCATAGCACTGATTTATGTAAGGTAACTTCTAAATTTTGAAATAAAATGCACAGATACATAGAGTTGGTAATTGGAAAATTGGAAAAACATAGTTCCAAGTGTTTAGGGTAATAGCTGAGATCCTACCCTTTTCAACTAAGATAAGCAAGTTCAGTAATGTCTGTCCCAGATTTGACCAGGCCATTTCTAATTTTCAAATTAATTTTGACTGTATAAAGACAATGTTGCCACAGGCATTGAAACCTGAATAACTAGATTATCAGAAATAGTTCTATGGGAATAGTTCTACAGTACTCACAAACTTATTTTGGAATATTTGTGACACTTGCTGAGTAAAGCCCCTAAGAAATTACTCAATTAGTCCTTTTTTCTTAAATGTATACTTTGCCTTCTAGGAATGAATCTGTGGTTAACAATATTAGTTTAGATCAAGATTCAAAGCATGGCAATATGTTGATGGATGCAAACTTTCACTTGGAGTGGTATTGTTTAATCAATGCTTGAGCTTTTAAGAAGCTTTTTGGACAATTAACTGTATGTGCTAATTTTAAGTTATCTGCAAAACAAAGTATTTTGGTTCCCAGAGTTGTTGGTAGCATTTTAAGTAAACTGCTTGAAAAGAACTGGACACAAAAAGGGCCAGTTGCTATTCTTTTTAGCTGTAGAATCCTCTAGAAAATAGTTTGATGTTGTTATAGGAAACTGAGAATCAGTATTTTTTTAATTTAATTTTTTTAATTTCATATGCATTCTGCCATGAGTGTATGTTAATTCTTCCCTGCTGCAAAGTATTCTTTTTTTAAGTATTTCAGAAACACTACAGGCCAAAGCATATTGTCATCTTTCATCCTCTCATACGGGACTTTGAAATACATAAAATGAAACTTTTATGAATCGTTGCCTGAACTGCAGGGCAGCTGGAATTAAATGTCCTAATATTTTCACATGTCATTGATACCGGAGAAAACTGGAATACTTAAAAATGAAAAAATTATTATTTGATTACACTTTTATATAAGATTCTTTGATAGTTAATAAGTCTATTATGTAAACTGTGACGTAGTTTTGCTTTCTTGTGGTTGAAATGTTTTTAATTACTTTGATAGTTGCTATTACTTACAGAATTCTGTGTTCTGCACCACAGTTCTAAAAAATCAGAATAAATACTGTCCCAATAGTAGATATTAGAAAGACTATAACAGAGAAATTCTCTCCAGGTTTAAATGATCTGACATCTGAAACTGCAAATTCTCCAGGACCTTTTAGAAATGCTAATATGTCAAAAGCAGCACAAACGCACAAACTACGGAAGCTGAGAGCTCCATCTAAATGCAGAGAGTGTGACAGCTTAGTGGTATTTCATGGAGCTGAATGTGAGGAGGTAAGTCAAAAATTAGTTTACATTTCTGCTTGGGATTTACGTAAAGTTGAGAGTTTTGGAAACTTGAATTATGTTCCTGTATAAACACTGTCGAGTTTGTGACTCATATAATCACTGTGAACTCAAAGCAGAGGCACAACATACTAATATATCTTGCCTTTTGCTCACATATGGGGTGACAAACATCAGAGATGTTTCTTATGGTGTCAATTTATATCAAACGATGTGCTTTTTTTTATCTCCCCTGTAGTGTTCACTTGCATGCCATAAAAAGTGTTTAGAGACTTTAGCTATTCAATGTGGGCACAAAAAACTTCATGGAAGGCTTCACTTGTTTGGAGTGGAATTTGCCCAAGCTGCTAAAAATGTTCCTGATGGCGTTCCTTTCATCATCAAAAAGTGTACGTCAGAAATTGAAAGCAGAGCACTGAATGTCAAGGTATACTCAAGTTTGTTCATGCTTAAGTTTTATAGACAATCTTTAAAAAAACCAATTCTCTTAGGGTGTTAATGCTGTACTGTCAATATCTCAGTTCAACACTGTCCTTTCAAAATGAAATAGAGTTGTGCTGGTCTTTTAATTTCAGGGCATCTATCGTGTGAATGGAGCCAAATTAAGAGTTGAAAAGCTTTGTCAAGCTTTTGAAAATGGAAAGGATTTGGTCGAGCTCTCTGAACTCTATGCACATGATATCAGCAATGTTCTCAAGCTGTATCTCCGCCAGGTATGGAATTGCGAGGTCAGATGGAAAACTGAAGTACTGTAGTATATTTCTTCCGTACAATAGGAAAAAAAAAATCCTTTTCAGTAGTCCCACAGCAGAAGATTAAATGAGTGCCTTGTATATTTGCAGAAGGCTTCTTTATTTGCACATGGAGCCTGTGTCAAGGGCAGGGAAAGCTGCTGGTATTACAATATGTATTCCACGTGGGTGTTATGGCTCCTTAAATATTAGTACCATACACAGAATAACCTTTGGTTTGTCTACTCGTAGTGAAGCTTTAATTTCTAAATCCTTTCTGATTAGTGAATTTGCTTGTCTTAGGTGAAACTTAAAAGATTCCCACGTTCTTGTGTTCTCATGCAGACAGATGCTGATATATTGCTGTTAATATCCACTATCGAAAATGTCATGAAACACTCATAATGGTTATGATGTGTTCATTATGGAGGGTCTATCTTTCAAAATGGAGCTTTAAAGCTTCATGATTGAATTTTCCAAGCCAGTTTCAATATTTATCTGAAAAAAATTAGGCTGGAATGTTGCCAAGTGAAATTACTGTGTCACTGAAAACTTGTTAGCCCTGAAAGGAATAATCCTTAGCTGCATAATCCTGTCCTTTTCCTTACACTGGCTGTCAGCGATGAGCATTCCAATCCTATGATCATTGCCATTAAGTGATTTTGAAAAATTACTAAGATGTACCCTGCCTACATATTCAAGTAAGAAGGTAGCATACTAGGGTACTGTGCTGTATTTTGAATAGGGCTTACAATTAAAAAGAAAAATATCAAATAAAATGTTTTCTTCTGGTCTTATTACTTCCTTTGTAGCTGTTCTGTTGGTGTGGCTTTTAGGTAAACCTGCTTGTTTTAAATACAGGAGCAGTGCTAGAAACATGCGGTTTCAGAATACTGAGTTAAACCCTGTTTGATTATTAAAACCAATCATATACTATTGATATACTGTCAAAGACTGGAAGAATAAATAACTGCTCTATTACCATGCTATTTGAGCATATGCAGTGTAACCTCCTCCCTCATAGCAATCAGTTTCTTGAAATCTTATTTTTTTCTTTAAATCTTATTTCAATAAAGTACTGATAAGTGCTCAGTCCTGAAGTTATTGTGGGAAAGGGCTAGCAAGAGATTTATGGAGAACAGTGTAGGAAGGAGTGTTTTTGTTACCTGGGATTGGGTTTGAAAAAGTTGGCCTTTGAGCTAACGAACAAGGATATTAAACAGTCATCGTCAAAGAAAAGAAGCTAGATGAGACAAAGCTGAAGAAAATCAGGAAGGAAACTAAGTTAAAATTCAGTTTTGAGTGTGTTTCTGAAATGTTCTTATTTCTTCAGCTTCCTGAGCCCTTGATTTTGTTTCGGCTTTATAATGAGTTCATTGGACTTGGAAAAGAAAGCCAGCACATTAATGAGGAGTTTGATGCTAAAGGTAGTCCCAAATCAAAGAAAAGGCAGTCAATCTGTATTGAACTGAATAGGATCATCATTAAAATTAAAGATCTTCTGAAACAACTGCCTGTACCAAACTATAACACTCTTCAGTACCTTATTGGACACCTTCACAGGTGAGAAAAGACTTTAAATGCAAACTGATTGTGAAAAATTAACTGCTACATGCTGCATACTAGGAATCTCTTGTACCTTTTTAATGACTTAGAGGAAGTCCTGTATATCTTAGGAGGCATTGTTCCCTTGCTGTTTCTTTTTTCTATGTCATGAATTCTCAAGTGAGAGAAGAATATGAAAGGGAAATAAAGCAGGGAAAGCGCTGAGCTCCATTATTCTTGATTCACTGTTAGCATTGTCGTCAGTCAGTAGTAACCAGTGTCACATGCAGGGACCTAGGTGTGATTTAAACTGTGATGTGACCCAGGCGGGGCAGCAATTTGGTGGCTGTTACAGAAAATTGAACTTGTATCATGTCTCTTAAATGACTGTTCTCCAGTTACATTTCACTTCCTTGTCCTCCAAATGCTGGGTTTGTATGATGGTGTACCAAGCTGATGACTACCAATAGAAGTGGGCCACAGCTATATTATTACTGAGAGAGAGAGATGCTCTTTTTCCCAACAACAAAAATGCCAAATAGCCACAGATAATATTAACAAATAGGACATAAAATGACCCCGTGTGGAAAGTCCAAGCTGCTCTTAAATGCAGTCTGCACTGAAGATTCAACCTGCCTACCAAACCCACTTCCAGTTTCTCATTGCATTTTATCTTCTTTAGACATAATATTTTAATATCTAAAATATTTCTAAAGTAATAAAACCCTCTAACTCCTGGAGGTTTGTTTTGTTTTTTCTTTTCCCCTTCTTATGCAGAGTTACAGAACAGGCTGATGAAAATAAAATGTCAGCCAGCAACCTTGGCATAATATTTGGCCCAACTCTGATCAGACCACGTCAAACTGATGCTACAGCTTCGCTGTCATCACTTGTGGACTACCCTTATCAGGCCCGAGTAGTGGAGCTGCTCATAACATACTATGAAAAGATATTTGATGTTTCATTGAAGCCACTTCTGAGCACATCTCAGTCTGAAGAAACAGCTGTTACAGTCAGAGTTGCTTTATCAGCAGATGAGAAGGAGCCACAGCAGCAGAGGAAATCATTTGTTGCTGTAAAGGAAGTGAGTGATTATTCTTGTGCTGCCACAATGCTACCTGTGCCATCTTAACTTCTGTGTTAAATGCTGCAGCATTCCAAGGCACATTTCTAATAAATCTTTGTGGGTTTTTTTGTTAAGGAGTGCCTTTCTCTCAAGTTTTCATTTACTTTTGCTCTGACTTTTGTTAGCAGGGTATTCTGATAGCTCCGAGTGAAAGCAGAGCTTCAGAAACAGCTGCACTGTTTTTGGAATCGAACAACAGCAAGAATACAAAGGAACACACAGATCCATGTGTAACTGGTTAGTATGCTATTGACTCTGGGGAGTGAGTGAATAAGGAGTCCTCGATGCATTAGGTTATAGTGCATGCAGCTCTTCAATTTAGACAGAAGCAAGTGATAAAACCTGCTTATCACTGCTTGATATGCTGTTTCCTTTTGTAAGAAGAACAGAGAATTAAATCTTTCCCAAGGCTTTCAAGAAACCTGTGTTTATGGAATTGGAGCTTAAAGTATTTGGTTAGAGAATACAACAGTGTGTTGGTTTCTGCTTTTTTTAAAAAATCAAACAAAACAAAACCATAATTCCGCTGTGACTGTAGATTTTTGAAATCCACTATGATGCTGCAAACTAATACCCAGCAATTAATGTGTTTTGACCATCCCCCCCCCCCCGAATGTGTATCATTGCCACTCACAGGAACTAAACCAGAAGGCTTTGGGAAGAGTAATTCTCTGACAGAATCATCAGCTAAGAGCGTTTTGGATATCAATATTTCTGCTCAAAAAAAGCCAGGTTTGCTAACCTAACTAACTCTACATTTTTTCTATTTATCTGCCTGTGCTACTACAGTGGTTTGTTTTAATGTAGGTATGATTTCATCTATTTTATTTAGGAGTAGCTGTCCCTAATCCCTTTTAATTATACTGATTTTCAGCTGATGCTACCAGTTCAGTCATGTCCTGTACGTTTACAGTGCAACATCCTAAAACATACTGAAGCTGAAAATATTCAGGGATGGGAGAGCACCAGCCAAAAAAATATAGTGTCTCTTTGGCTGTTTCTTCTTGGTGTCTTCCTTGGTTACAACTGTACAGTATGTGTTTTACTGCTATTGAAAAGTTAACATTTGGTTAGAGTAGGATGCTCCTAGTATGTATATAGGCTATCCCTAAAAATTATTATCCCATTAAAATACTAACTGCGAAGGGATCATTAATAAAGTCTTGCTGACTTCTCTTTATATTTGGTGCAAAGATCCAGTCACATCTATTTGTGTGTTTCTAGGTGATGCTGTGAGTCCAACTTCAGAGAAAGACAATGATCCATTAAATTCTCTAGGTGAAGACAGCTGTAAAATTAACTTACTTTCTGCAAAACCTAACCGTCAGATTACCAAAGTTCCATTGCGGGTTCCAAGGACAAAAGCAGCTTCTCGCCCTGTGAGCCTGCCTGTGGACCGAATACTTCCTCCATGTGTTTTGAATGAAAGAAATTCACGAAATAAAGGAGCAGTAAGTTCAGAGAAACTGGGCTGGAGCCCTACTATTGAAGAGGTTTCAGAGGTGAAGGCACTCCCTGCTGGTAATACCTGCTGTAGATTTCCTTGTTATGACACCCAGATGCTGCGAAAAAATTGGGACAAGCAATATAAACAGTACGATATCACAGCAAGGACAGCAATGATTGTGACTAATGTGCCCCAGGAGAACCGAGCACTTGAGAGTGGAACTGCAGGTGCTTTATCTTCATCATGCAGCGTTGGTAACAATTCAGCTAATGCCATTCTTCCTAGTAAGCCATATTCTGCTGTTGGGTCAGGAAGGACAGCAACAGAAGAGAACGGTCCTGATGTTAATCCTCTTGCTGCCTTTAGGGCACCACGAACATTGCAACCCCCCCCAGGGACATTTTATAAACCACCCTCTAACAAATCAAAAGAAAATGGAGATGGTTCTTCTGCTAAAGCTTGTGCACCAACCAGTGCTAGCTCTGTGCTTCACCAGGACAATACCGTGAAACTGGCTAGGAGCTCTGCACTTCCATCAGGTGATCCTGAACAGAACACAAATGAACAGAAACCTAGCTCAGAGGATATTCACCCCACAGATCTGAAGCCTGCTTACCAGAGACTGAGACCAAAAAGGATCCAAGAACTGGAACACAGGGAAGCTCATTTTGTATAGGGTGCAAATTCCTCTTGGACTGTATGCAATTTGTTGATGTTGCCAGTGGAGGCTTCCCTTTGCCCCTTTATCCTTCGCCTTCCCTTGAGAATCCCACTTTTGTGCCATACTGGAGTTATTTTTATATATGCAGCATTTTAAAATTGGGGGGAGGGCTGGGGAACTGTGAATGAAATAAGTCAAACTTTTTGTAGTTCAGTAGCTTTCAATAAAGATGTATTACATTCCCAGTCTAGATACAGTTAAAGGTTTCATTGAATAAGACATTGAGCTTCATTTCATTGTGTGGAATGGAGTGCTTATTCATAGAGAAACAGCTATTTTTCTTAATAGATGTTATAATAAAAATGGAAGATTTAATGTTCACTGTCTAAGCATAAACCAAAGCTTGTGCTTTGCTCTGTAAAAGCATTTGTTCATTTTTCTAATATGTGCAATTAAAGCTTTGCTCATGAACAGGCTTACATACTGGCCAGCATGGCCACAATTATGTATCATATGTGTATATGTTAGGCAGACATGGTTATCTGTTGCCAGTTTTCTATGTTGTCACTTTAATATTTCTTTTTTGTACAGCAAGGATGCACTTACTGAGTTTTACTATTCAGAAGCAGCAATCAATTCACATCTGGTTTCTTGTATAGCTTAGCAAGTGGGGCAAATGTGCAGAGCCTGTTTTGTTTGGATGCCCTTCTGGAGAGACTATCATTGCAGTGGTGCTGTCTTTCCCAGGTGAGTGAAAAGGCAGTGATTTGCTTGCTATGGATCAGTTTTACCACCTAACATGGTGTAACTGAAATGAAGAGCATTGTTTCCAAGTTTCAGTGAAAGAGCTGAAAATAACCAAAAATCTGCATTAGTAGGTGCATCTAATGGTTTTCACTTTGTATTAAACGGTTCTTATGTGTACACTGTGTTATATTTGCTTTAAAATATATTAACGTGTTAACATTTCAGTGACTCTATGGCTTCTATATCTGGATTTCTTCTAACTTATTAAAATACAGACATTTGGCCTTTGCAATAGTACAGTACTCTGCTGCCTCTGTCTTCTGGGGATGGGGAGTGGCACACTTTTCTTAATGGGATTACAATTAGCATGACCCTTTCTCACATACTATAGAGTTACTTTGGCATGGTACTTTCTCCTGATGTAAGAATGAAAGGGGCAGGAAAAGCAAAGAATCACTTTTCTGTTCTTACAGTGTGAACTTCACTGGACTTTCCTACTCCGTTACCTTTGCCCATCTTCCCAAAATATCCGAAATAAAATCCCACACTCCATTCAGTGGACATAATCTGATTTTAATTTCCAGAACAAAAGCTACTAAACTCACAAAGCTGAACTTCTGCTTCCGTATCACATTTCCAGGGAAGCATGGCATGCATTCTTGGAAAAAGTCATGCTATTACTGGATTGTTCTGGCCATGCTAGAGGCTGTTTCTTTGGGGAGCTGCCTCATACTACAGAAAAGCTGAAGATCCCAGATGCTGCTGTCTGCCCATACTGGTGTGAGTTGCATAACAAAATAAGTGGACAGGTAAAGGCTTCTTGATATAGATGAGAGTTTGTTCTACTTTGACAATGGAGGAGTGGAATATAATGCACACAACTGGTTAATGAATCATTACAGATGTTGGAGCAGAACTTAATAGCACAGCTGTGAAAGGATGGTGCTGGTCAGTATTGATTAGGGCCCGAGAAGGCTGCTGGGATGGAGAATTACAACATCGAATACTAATCTGTGAGAAACAGACAAATGTTTCTTAATCAAGTCATAATACTAGTTACTATTGGTTGTTGCCATACTGCTTTTTATGTATCGTGTCCTTCCATGTTTTGCTGGTGTGAGAGTTTCTGCTCTTTGAAATGCACTTTGGGTCTCTGTTGGTGTTTCCCACAGCCAGGCCGGTGCCAGCGGGCCGGGCCGGGCCGGGCGCGGGGAGCGCAGCGCCACTGTGTGCCTGCGCGCGGGGATGAGGGTCTCATAAACCCACCGTATTTCATGAAAAATATCATCAATTTCAATAGATGAATTACGCACGACTCAGCTTTATAATGCCTTCGACTGTTTTTATGCAATACAAGCGAAGGAGCCAAGGGTACGTCTTTGGAAATTAAACCTTTGAAGCCTGTTGTAAGAGTTGTGACCCTGCTGCCCAGCCTGGTGGCACCACGGAAGGGGGGGGTCCTGCTTCCGGAGCCTTCCAGCCAGGCCTGGGATAGAGCAGCCAGCGGGGGAGGCTGGGAGGCGGCGGCTGAACGGCCGGTGTGTGACTTCTTAATTTGTACATTTTCATCAACGTTTGCACGTTGGCGTCACGGCCGTGTTTTGATCGAGCTCGTACGCCGAGCTCCGCTCCGCCCTGTGAGGGAGCGGGGGGACGGCGGGTGCCTCAGCCGGCACAGGAAGGGGTGTGAGGAGCCGGCAGCGGAGCCTTAAACCTGGTGGAAAAGACTTTGGCTTCGTTTTGGACTGGAAATGTTACTAATGGCCCTTGTTGTTTCTTTCGGTTCTGATGCAGGTTTCCCTAGGTCTTGCTTTGAAAGGGCTTCACTCCGACCGAACTGCAGCGATCCCACCCACCTGCCCCAGGTGACAGGCTGTGGGTCATGCAAAGTGCCAGAACCCTGCGGCTTGTCCTCTGGGGAGGAAATCTTTCTCTGTCAGATTTGCTTGGTAATTGCATTTTCTGAAGTCGTAATGCACTGCCTCATCCCTCTTAAAGCTTTGGCAGCGTACCGACTTTTGTAAGTCTCTGACCTAATTAGTTATGACAGGTGCTTGGTTTAGTAGGGCCCCTGATGCTACCAGAACTACCATCTTTTCAAATACAGAGTTTGTTCAGATCTGAAGAAATTACACTCAGAAATATCAACTTCCTAGTACAGACTTGACTGTTTGTGCTGGTCATATTGGATATTTGGGGGTATTTTTATTCAGGAGTCCTTAAACTCACCAATTGAGCTGTTCTGTGTCGAGTAGGGGATTAAAACAATCTCCTTACAACTGAGCAGTGTTATTTTGCCAGCACTAACTGCATCTAAGATATGTGTTTCTTTGCCACCAAGCTGAACATTCCTTCAGAAACCTTCCTCTTCCAGCAGTGCTCGCACATGAGGTAAGCTTCTGGGGTAAGTTTTCCAGCTTTTTATTGCTTCTATTTAAGAAGTCTGTGTTTTGCTTTAAAATCCGTGAGTTCTTTAGCTTCTATAGCAAAGCAGAGCCCTAATGGAATTAATCTGAAAGCAGTCACGAAACGCTCTGCAAAGGCCCTTAGTGCACGTATGCTAACATTGGTAACTTAGCTCAGAGCATGTTTGTACTTTTCAAGTGACTTCTCTACATGCCACTGTGGCTCACGGTACAGTGTGATCTCAGAGCACACAAACTTGATTCTGTTTGGGTGAGACTAAACTGGAACATATGCTTCAGCAGCATACCTGATGTACTGCAGCTGCTAATGCATGTTCAGTCTATGGAGTTCATCTAAAGTAACCCTTAGGCAAGTAGTGTGTGTGTCCTGGGTCCTCAGCACTGTGTTTCACTATAAAGCTGCTCTTACTGGGCCATCCCACCAGTCCATGTACACATAAACTTAATATTTTGGGAAAATGAAGCAAACCAGATGTTTCAACTTTCATTAGCAGAGTTGGAGGAGAGAGGGGCAGGGAACATCTGATATTTGCGAACTATGTTATTTTGAATATTCTTGCAAGTAAGTTTCACAGGAGGATTCTTCAGAAAAAAACCATTCTGAATAAAATGTTCTATTTCCATGCCCATTTTTATTCAGAGACTGGGGAATTCTTTTTCTAATTTAGAGATCCAAGGGATCCATGGAAAGTGTTTTTACTCACAGGTAGAAGGAAAAGGTATCCTAAATCTTCTGAAATGTAAAATGTTTGAGGAAGGTGAATTCTAGGAAAATCCTCACTCCTCAGCCCTTATGCAGCTGCATGATGGAATGGTGTCTATGGGAAGTAAACTGAATTACACCAGAAGTAGAAAACATGCCTTTTGAGTTTCTACTTGCTGTGCCTTTGTGTATGTTTTTCCACAGATTGGGGTGATTAGCCAACCACTGTTTTTGCACATGCATGGGATCTGCTTAAGATCTTCTACATTTCCCTGTGTTTGACATGTGGAAGAGTGATTCTGATTGCCTTTGATTTGTAAAAATATACTTTTCAAACAGAGGTTTCATGGAGCCTTTTCTTTATCTCTCTGATTCTTTTTATCATTTGATTCCAGCTTGACAGAACTTGCCATTCTTGTCCCTCAGGTCACTCCTTACCTATTTCATGGGGGGAGGCCTCTGAAATACGTAGGAAACACCTAAAAACCTTCAGCTTATGTTTTCCCTAGCAGTTTAGATTGCTGGGTGCAAAACTTACCTTAACTGAGAAAGCCCTAACCTGTGTACGTGTAGTTTTTTTCTACACACACATAGATATATCTGTTTATCTATAGAAGATGCATTTATACACACCCACTCCTACAGTTAGCCTAGGCAAGATTGTGTTAGCACTAATTGTGTTAGCTTCCTAGTGAGGCTGTGTCTAGGGACATGCTCTTCTACATGTGTCAGAATATCTGGTTAAGAAATGGTTTGGGTACTGGAAAGCATTACTCTTGAAAATTAGAAGTGTTGGCCCATGAGCACACCCAATACACGTGAGTGTGCGTATTTTCAAAGTTATCTTTTCAGGTAATTTTTAAATTCTGTTAATTTTAGAGAAATATATTCCTGTGGTGCTACAGAGATTACTAGGGATGGTTTTATAATTTGCTGGACAAACAGAATTTTAACTAGATTTGATTTTGTAGTCAAAAGTCAGGAATAAGCCTGGAAATAAGAAAACAAATAAAATGCTGGTACTTAAAACAGCTGTTAAAACCATGGCATGTGAGGTGAGGGATAATACAACACATGTGTCATGTGACCCCATTTTTTTGGTATGGCATGTATACTCATGAAGCATATCACAGGGAACTTTTATGTTATTGGATATCTACTGTGGGCATAATGTGAGAACTGTCATCACCAAATATCTATTTCCACTTCTTCCTTTCTTTGTGTTCTGATACATAAATGGAATGTCTCATTTTTTGTTGTTACTGGCAACAAACTACAAATCATTAGGAAACAGTGATAGTGACAACTGTGGGTAGAGCTACCAGAGACATTGTGCAGTGTGCTCCATAAGCTGAACTGTATTTTCCCCTCTCATGTAAAATGATAGGCCCCACATAAGCTTCTCTGTTTACTTCCAAAGATCTCTTTGTGAAGCTGCAGAGCAAAAATGTGTCACAGGAGCAGCTGATCATAGAAAGCAAAATCTACCCTACCATCATCCAATAATGATGTGAAAAATCTAATTAGGAGAGATTAGTTTAATCTGTTAGAGCTGTCTCTGTGAACATGTGGACAACAAAAAGAGATTCATTTTCTTAAAATAACAGGACTTAGGATTTTAGGGTTAAAATGCTTGTTTGCTGGATAAAACTATTAAAGTATCTGTTTGCCTCAGACATAGCAGCACTACTTAAATACAGTCTACAGCTGAGCAGCAACAGCAGTACTAGTTTCTCTGCTTTGCATTGCTATTAATCAGAGTGAGCTTCTATCTGTGGCGTTATACAGCTTTTTTTTTCTGTCTGGATTGAAGCAGGCTGGGTCTCAGCTGTGATATGAACATGTGTCTGACAGAAATTAGATCAAAGCTACTTGTGAAAGAGGAGGTTGCCATAGGATGATAGAATAGAATCATAGAATCATTAAGGCTGGAAAAGACCTCCAAGATTGAGTCCAGCCTTTGACCAAACACCACCTTGTCAACTAAACTGTGTTTAAGTGCTGTGTCCAGTCATTTCTTGAACACTTCCAGGGATGGTGACTCCACCACCTTCCTGACCAGCCCATTCCAATGCTTGACAACCCTTTCAGTGAAAAAATTCCTCCTGAACCTCACCTGGCACAGCTTGAGGCTATGTCCTCTTGTCCTGTCTCTGGTTGCCTGGGAAAAGAGACCCCCACCTGGCTACAAGCTCCTTTCAGGTAGAGAGCAGTAAGTTCTCCCTTGAGCCTCCAGGCTAAACACCCCCAGCTCCCTCAGTGGCTCCTCATATGACTCACTCTCCAGACCCCTCCCCAGCTCTGTTACCCTTCTTTGGACTTGCTCCAGCAGCTCAGTGTCTTTCTTGCAGTGAGGGGCCCAGAACTGGCCATAGTACTCAAGGTGCGGCTGCACCAGTGCCAAGCACAGAGGGATGGTCACTGCCCTGGTCCTGCCATGGGCCTTGGCCACCTGAGCACACACTGGCTCATGTTCAGCCACTGTCAACCAGTATCCCCAGGTCCCTTTCTGCTGGGCTGCTTTCAAGCCACTCTTCGCCAAACCTGTAGCACTGTGGTTGTTATGACCATTTTGCAGATGGTTGTTACTCTGGCCTCCCTCTGTTCATCTGGAGCCTCCCCAGTTAACCAGGACAGATGGTAAATGGTGGAGTGGCTTAGTGAGCTCTTCCGCCAGCTCCCACTGTAGCCTTGGGTGGATCCCGTCCTGCCCCATAGACTCGTGAGTGTCTAAGTGGCTCAGCAGGTCACTACCTACTTCCTACTGGATTGAAGGGGATCTTTTCTGCTTTCCATCCCTGTCTGCCATTTCAGAGGGATAACCGATCTTTATGTTGAAGACTAAGGCAAGGAAGGCGTTGAGTACGTCAGCCTTTTCCTCATCCTTGGTTGCAATGTTCCCCTCTGCATGCAATAAAGGATGGAGATTTTCCTTGGCCCTCTTTTTGCTGTTAATACATTTATAAAAACACTTTTTGTTATCTTTCACAGCAGTGGCCAGATTCAGTTCTAGCTGAGCTTTCGCCTAATTTTCTCTCTACGTGACCTAACAACATCCTTGTACTCTTCCTGAGTTGTCCGTCCCTTCTTCCAAAGGTCATAAACTCTCTATTTTCCCCTGAGTTCCAGTGAAAGCACCTTATTCAGCCAAAACCAGTCTTCTTCCCCACTTGCTCATCTTTCAGCACATAGGGGTGGCCTGATCCTGGGCCTTGTCATGCTTTGTGAAGGAAGCATGGGTTAAATTGGGTTAAATTCTGTGGGTTTAGGTGGCACATTTGTACAGAGGCTGGAATGTCCTGCAATGGAGCTGGGAAGGAAACAGTGCTGAATGCAGTGCTCTGCTGTCAGAGCTGCAGTGTGCTCTGGGGTAAATCTAGCAGTTGGTAAATTCAGTGAAACAGGATTCTCAGAAGTCTCCCCAAAGTCCTGTGAAGAAGAAAGAAATAGGCAAGCGCTGCCACATCCTTTTTAAAATTTTTTTAAATAAAGAACTCTGGATTGTTGCTCAACCTCTACTTTGAAGAACAGTGACGGTGTGGCAGTGAGGGAAGCTGCAATAGTGCTTATACAGAGCCATCGCCCAGCATGAGAACCAGTGAGAGGTTTTACTGCATTGCTGTCCCAGCCCTTACAGATGAAAATTTATAAAGAATTCAGTGTTGACTCTATGCTCTTTTGCTTCTGGATTTGACCATACTCCTTGGGGGAAATTTGTGTTGGAGTTGTGAAATGATCCATTTAATGCTGATATGTAACTTGATTTAGTAAATAGTAGTTGAAGTAGGACAGAACTTTCTGAAAAACTCTCTGAATGCATCTCTGGAGCTCTGAGTCTGAATACATAGTCATTTAGTTTAATATTTTTCTGTGTGAACAAGCAATTTGCTGGCATTTTAGAAGTTCTAGAAAATATAAAATTGAAAATCGGATTATAAGAATGAAATGTTTTTTCCCTCCTCTCCTGGTGCTGTGAATCAGTTAATTTTATGTTTCACTGTCTCTGTTCTTCGAGAGTGGTGGTCCATGAAAAAATGTGGTGAACTACCTGTATATCTACACACGTAGATGTTGTAAGAACAGACTCCTCAGGCCTTTCACAAGGGAAGTATACCAACAGTGAGGACATTAATTTTTTCAGAAAATTTTGTGAAAATGGATGGGGTGAAAAAAATCATCTTCTCTGGTTACTGAAATTCCAGTTTATCTAGAAATCCTAGAAGAAATTCCTGGCATTTAAAACATTGTCTTCAGCAGAAAAAAGCACTTGTGCCACCTTCATAAAACAAGTGAAGCTTAAAGAAAGTATTGCAAATCCCATGACCTAAGTTTCAAAGTAGTGGAAAAGACTTCTGTCTTCTCCAGGGCCATGTCAGCAGATATACAATTGAAGGAATTTGCTAAAAAAGTTACCCAAGGGTGATGCTTGTTTATGATGATAATATTAAGGAATTTGAGAAGTTATGAAGACACTGCACTGTTCTTAACCTGATGGGAATGAGGAAGGCTGTGACAATGTCAGTACTTCTGGAGCTCAGGCTAGCTCTAATGACTGATGTAACCAATTTCTTATTTCAGTTTCTTGCATTCTGTCAACAATATATATGAGTTTTCTTTCTGAATGTATTCAGTAAATCATTCTTCTATGTTATAGTATGAACTGCTAGGGGAAAAAAGAAGATAACAAAGTTAAAAAGAAGTGCTATTTTTTTTTTCTTGAGTTGGGGCTTTGTAAGAGTCTTCCAATGTTTCAATAGTATTCTGATGATAGAACAAGGTTGTTTTGTTGGCTCTTACAATCAGCCCCCAGAAAAGAAATCAGTTTCTGCAAAAGGAAAATGAACAAAAAAGCATATTTTCTTGTGCCATGGGTATGAGTTGCATCCCTTGAGCATGTTGTCATCAGGCAGAAAGTGTGTGCCATTCTAAATAGTAACAGTCATAATTTGTGTTGGCATCTTCGCAGAAAACTGAATGAACAGTTCATAAGTGTATGGGCCTTTTTCTGACTTTAGGAGAATGTTAATATCTGTGTAAATAAACTTCTTTTTTAGAAATTGAATTTCCTTTAGTGCCTGTGCTCTTTCAAATTGCAGCAGTCTCAAACCATCACTGATTTTATGAGCAGAGTGCTGCCTTTAAAGAGTGAAGATAGATGTCCACCATGACTAATCACTCCAGAAGTTCATGTACCTCCTCAACCCACGTGGAGTTCTCTACACATTGTTGCTAGGTACTGTTTCTTATCATGGTTCTACTCCCTGATTTTACTCGAGTGTTTTGCTCTACTTGAGTTAGTAGCAAATTTAAATGATTTGTTTAATTTTTAACAGTCCATGTATCTCATATTTGAATTTATATGTCAAATTCTCTTTTTCCTTTTGAAGGTAAAAATTCATGATCATTATAATGAGTCATAGACCAAAAAAACAGAGTATGCAACAGTTTAAATTCTGTGATATCCCTACTAAAAAGTCATAGGAATTGCTGAATTTAAAAGCATAAAAATATGAGATCCTGTGTTTTTTATTAAAGTGGCAACAAAATGGATTTACTTTTACAAAATCCTTTCAAGACTGTTAATCAATATATATTTATAGTGTCTGAATGATTAAAGCTAATTGTGTCATCATAACTGAACAGTTTTATATAAACTAATGTCTAGTAGTAAATCTATCTTTTCTTGGAGATATAGTTTGAAAACACAGATTTATTCTAATAAATGATGCAACAGTTAACTACCTTCATTACATGCAAGTCCAAGTTAACAGCCAGATTCAATGTTAATGACTTTTTTTATTCGAAAGAGATGCTTTTCCTCTCCACTGCTTTTTGGTGCTGATAAATGTGTCACAGGAAACAGCCTCCAAACAAAGGAAAACCACGACTTTTCATGTATGATAGGGTATCAAGTGCAAAATTAAATGATGCAGACAATGAAAGGAACTGATCTCTATGATAACATAATCTTAAAATAAGAACAGAAAGCTGTTATTTTGCTCTAAGGTCTGTTTCAGCTGTTAGCTGAGAAATGGCAATGCATCCTTTGCCACAGGTTAACAAGAAGTGTTGATTCAGAAGAATGAACTTCTTTAGACAAGTCAGACTTCTGCTTTGGAAGAACTGGATCCTCCGGAAAAGACAAAAGGTAAAGTGTTAGGCTTTGGGTTTCAGCTTTGGACTATGCACTTCGCTGGATTAAGTGGCTGGTACATTTATCAGCATATAAAAATCACAAATCCCTCAAAGAATCAAATGTGATCTTTGTATGGGCCACATTTCTCTGTGCATGCTGCTGGGATTTCTGGCTATTTCTCTTGTGGTTCTGAAGGCTTATGGGCTGCTTTTTGATACTTCTAGTGAATTCTGAGACACCTATGTGTCCTCAGGAAAAGGTTCACAGGAAAGAATCAGAGGTCTAACAGCACTTGGTCTGTCCTTATTGCATGACACACTGTGTACTAGCTTGAAAGAAAGCTTCCCTTGTGCTTTAGACTTTAATCCTTTCCAAACTAGTTAGCTCAGACAGAAAGGAATTACCAAATTCAAGTCCGAGGATTTTGTATTTCCTGGGGATGAAGAAAGAATCTACATCTGAGCATTAACAAAGATCAACTCTGTAGCAAAGGTGATGACCAGTCTCCCCAGTTCTTGCCCATCTGAGTTTATAGGTGTGTAGTGCTTGTCCCAAACCTCTTACCAAATGGGTGGCAATGGATGTTAATCATACCTTGTGGGCCCTGCTGGGAAGGATCTGTAACACTATGTTCTGAGCTGTGCACAACAGCTGTCAGGTTTTCTTCTCTAATTATTGTGTCATCTGCCCTTTGCTGCTGGTAAGATTCTGTCTGGCTTTAAAAATATCAGGCATGCATAACTTCCTAGGTGGTGGTGGTGGTGGTGGGTGGGTTTTTTGTTATTGTTCTGTTTTAAAAAAGAGAATCTTACCAGAAAAAATAGGGAATTGTTGCCTGGTGTAAAGCTTTCTACCCTTTTGCTGTAAGGATATGTTGTGCTTAACTAAAGCTATTAGACAAAGTTATAGTGATAAAAACAGGACTGCTCAAAAAAACCTGTTCTTAAGTATACTCTTTTGCCCAAAACAATTGTATGTGACCTACCTTGTCTTTGACTCTACTGCTATATGCATTATTGTTCTATTTTTGGTACCTGACTGGGAAGGAGAGAGCAAAAGTAAAGAAGCAAGGAGTGCTTTCCTGTGCATGTGCTACAACCCTGGTTCTGAAGATACTTCGTCCTCACTCTTGTAGGGAGGGGGGAAAAAAAGTCTGGACACAAAAATCCCATTGCTGTTCCTCAGAGCCCAAAGCCTGTATTACAGGATCAAAGGATTGTAGTTTCAAGCCTCTACCAGAACACACAGAGGCAGTAAAACAAACTGAAACACAGGAGTGGAAGAAGCAGACTGAAAACCAGGCAGTACATTGCTCTGTGGTAAAGCAGTGCCCTTGATTTTCTGTCGTGACAGGGGAGCTGGTGACTGTTGTAAGTCTATTGAAAGATCTGGGCAATAAACTGGCCTTTGATGGGATCTTCTATATTATTGAATAAGGTGTTTGATCTTAATGTATACATTTCTACCTGTATTAGGAAATTAATGGTGTTAAAATGAATGATGACAAAAAGAACTAAAAGTAAAGGTCAAAGAATGTTAAGCTTATGCTGAAGTCTTTTACCTTTGGGTAAGCACAGTGCACAGACAGCCTACTAATGAGCCCAGCAGTGTTAAAATGTGGATAAAAAACCCCCACGCTTTCTCTCTTGCATGTAATCCTTCTTGTAGAGTCATCTACTACCTGCTGCCTCTTCTTACCTCAGTCAGGATGCATAGATATTTCTTTAGAGGAGGTAGAGAAGCCACTGAGTTAATGGTAATAGTTTATGGCACTGATGAATCCTCACTCCTTCTGGGTGTCCTTTTCAAATGGTGAAAGAGGCAAAGAATAGCCACGGACACATGCTGCGCTGGGCATTGCTGCTCTGAGAACAGCCTCATCCTGTTAGTCACTTAGTGACTCTATGGTGGTCTATTTGTAAAATTTTTTTTTCTTTTTTTTTTTTTCCCCAGCTTCGTTTTCTAGTGGAGCTTGTCTGGCCTCTGTCGTTATTTTTTGCCCTTGTCTGGCTGAGGAAAGCTAATCCACTGTATCGCCAGCATGAATGTAAGAGCATTTAAGATGTTACAATGACTGGACTTGTTTTAGGTAGTGGCTAGAGTTCTCAGACAGAGATACTGGGACCTACTTGTGGAGTATTGTTCTGGCAAAGGAACAAACTTTAGTTCAAGTAGCTTAGTTATTTATAGCCATATATTGTAAAAATTACCAGTGAGGAGGAAATAAAAAGCTCTAATTTTCCTGTGAGGTGCTTTCTGGTCAGACACACATGAAGTTTCAAGATTCTATCAAGTTTGGGATTTCTGTAATTCTGTTACTGAGAAAGTACTAACTCACTACCTATTGAAAAAAAACCCACATTAGTTCAGAACTCGTTTCTGTTGAAAATAGCCTTATTGCTTATATTGGTGACTTCTTTTTTTTTGGTAAAAAATAAACCTATAGGATTTGTATTACAGTCCTTCTGTAGTGAGCCAACTCATCATGCTATTTAGATTCCCACAGGCTCCATTAGAAAAGACACCTAACAATTTATATTTTGTGTTTCCCTACTCTAGGTCACTTCCCAAACAAGGCAATGCCATCAGCAGGAACGTTGCCATGGTTACATGGCATCTTCTGTAACATGAACAATCCCTGTTTCCACAGCCCAACCCCTGGAGAGGGTCCAGGTGTGGTTTCCAACTACAAAAATTCCATGTAAGCAGAGTTGTATGTGTGAGACTGGGTTGCAGCAATACAAGCCTGCTAGACAGCTGCTGGTAGCCTGCTCTTAGCAACTGTTGAGTGTTCATGGGCATGAATGATGCAAGGAGAAGGGACGGAGTATCCTTAGTCTGCTTAGAAGGGTACCCTTAGTGCACCCAGGAATATTTTAAAGAATAGCTCTATGGTGTGAATGAAAAGGGAAGGGTGAGCATTTAGTAAAACACCAGTGTGCAAACAGTGGAAGACAAAAATGTTCAGTTCTAACAAGTCGGTTTCATGCTAACAATGGCCAGCAAAGTTGAAACAGAACTCATGAGGATGGGTTTGGGCCTTTTGGAGAAAGACTTCAGTTGTATTAGTCTCTAGGGAACACATGTCCATTTAATAAAATCCATCCTTTCCATTGCTGACTGCTTACTGAATGTCTTGGGACAGATCTTTTTGATATAAAAGCATGAAACCCCTAAGCCTTCTTTTCTCATCACTTGAGTCATTTCTTCTGAATGAGAGCTCTAATGAAGTAGCAGCAAAGAAAAACCTGCACTGCCAGTTCTTATGTAGCACTTGTTTTGGCTGTATACTTGTGAGATTAATCAGCACAGTAACCTTCAGTACTCAGCTTGTTAGCAAAGCAGAAGGATGGGAGATTTCCTGACTGTTATTGAAAAAGAGCTGTGGAAGTGTTTTATTGTGTTGTTATAGCTGAGTCATGAAAGACAGCGCAGCAGACAAGGACCCTTAGAGTAAAAACCTGTTAGAATAAATATAAAAAAATGCTCCAAATCTCCCTTTGCGAAGTCCACTTTGGAGCATCCAATCATTAAAATTCATGAGCTAACAATCTCAAGGCCATTGAAGCTCCAGTCATGTGAAAATCTGTGACTTGGGGTTAACTTACTAGCTGACCTTGTTTCCTAGTGAACAGGGTTTAAAATGATCAGCTGAACATTTTTTGTGGGGTACAGTCGATCACGCAGTGAAGCTAAAGGGGTTTGTTTCTTATATATTCTGACTTTTAGGTTACTTGTTACAGAGCAAACTGTCACTTTGTCAGTCAGAGTAAATTCAGTGCATTACAGCGGAAGTAAATACATTGTGTTTTCTGAAAGAATTCGGTCCTTCCTGTTTTCTGTTTCCTCAAGCTAAAATAAGTCATAAGGACTTATACCATTCCATGTATGGAAAAACATAATACTACTAAAGAAATGTAATGGTCTGCCCTGATAATAAGAATTTTCTATACTTGTTCATGAACACAGGACCTGATGGCATCCTTGCATGATCTGCATGTTCTAACCCAGACCCAGTAGGTGAACAGCTGTCTGTGACCATTTGTCACTTGTGTTTTCCTGCCACTCCTAGGAGAAATATTCTGAAGGGACCTAAACACCACGATTACATTGGAGGGAACTGATGTTAGAGGGGGAGGAGGATTCTGTGTCTGAATGATTCCATGTCACTTACCTGGCTGAGCAGGGCTGCATGTGCCCAGAGTGCCCCACTCAACTGCTGGAGCTGAGCCTGGGCTAGAGCGAGAGCAGATTTGCACTGTAACTGTGAGATGCATGCAGTCTGAGGAAGGTCCTGTCTCCCCAGCAAGATCAGCATGGCTAATGTGGGAGAGACCAACCTCCTGCAACACCAGTAACCCTCTTAAACCTTCTGTGGACTTCAAATCTAACTGAATCTCACAGTACCTGAGACTGAGAACAAAATAATTTATTTTTTTCTCATCCCTAACACAGAGAAAGTCAACATTGCCTTTTTTTTTTTTTTTAAATATAAAAGATTCTCAAGAGTCATCAGTCTTAAATTATTGTTTGTACACTATTTCTCCTTTCAGCCTTGCAAGGGTATATAAAGATGCTCAGGAGCTTTTGCTGGAAGGCCCTGAAATCCATGACCTTGGCAGAATCTGGGAAGAACTGATCATTATGACTCAGTTTATGGAAACAATGAGAACTAATCCTGAAAGAATTGCAGGTAATTGTTTTGTCTATATCCTTTAGACTACTTAATTTTTCTCTCTGAGAACTGGATAGTAGTTAAGCTGCAGAGTGGCAACATTATAATATGTTTGACATGTAGCTGTTACTCTGCTTACTGTTAGGGTAAATTAAAACACACTCAGTGTTGTAACACCTGTCATTTAAGAGAAAGGAGAGAGCCAGTCAACTCCATTCTACAATCGTCGTCCTTAAGTAACAGTAGACAAAACTCGAAAACCAAAAGTTTGGATTTCTCACCACCCCAAGTAAAACATGTAGCTGAAGAGATTTCATTATTAATTATTACAGTAGAGGTAGAAGCAGTAAGAAAGCGTCATGGAAGATGCAGAGGAATGGAAAGCTGGGAACATGCCTGAACATATACTAGAAGCATAACCCAGAGAAGTGCTTAGAGGTACATTGTTAGAAGTGTTACCTAAAACAGGTTTGGAACAGTGAAGAAAGAAACACTTTCCCCTTGTTTTGATGATGTGTTTTGAAAGAGAAGGCATTAAAAACATAAAGAAGACTGGAAAAGCAAGTTGACTGCATTAATTTTTATTTAAAACAACCTTCCAAACTCAAAACACAGTCTTGGGGGAAAATAGGAAATGGTATAATAATAAATTTTTTTTTAATAATATTTGGACTTAAAGTACAGAATTTGAAAAGATACCCCTAAAACTAAAGGCATAAAACTGGACTGGCTTTGAGAATTGATATGTCCCATTCTCAAATCCTTTGCCATTTAGCAAATGTCAGAGTTGAGGTTGCTTCTTTTGCTGATTCCTTAAACCAGATCTAACTCTTGAGTCCTCCTTCCTTGTCCCATTCTCCCCTTGCACTGACACATTTGATGTGTTCTTGTGGTGTGTTTTTTCCTCCGGTGATGCCTGGGTGCCAGGAAAGGCATCAGCGAGAATATGAGGGACAGACGCCTACTATTGTTTTCAGTGTTTACTGCTTGAATAAGTACATAGAGGAACAACTGAAGAAGTCCTGCTCAGCCCCTACAACCCTAGGTCAGAATATGCTTATTGCAGATGGAATTGTGGAAGTTAGTTGGCAAACTCTGATAAGACTCTGCTTAACTCACAGAATGGAGGCCCCCAGCAGCACATTTGTGCGTGTTTATGTGGAGATGTCTAAAGCTACATTCCCCATGTCTGTAGGATATGTGCTGTTCCTGGCAGTTTCAATTGCCTGAAGGCTAGAACTAGTGCTTTTCAAGCTTTCTTTACCAGAGTTTCTTGATGCTGTGTGAACTACCTTTTAAAAAGGCTGTAGTAGTCAATGGACACGAGCAGCATTAAGTTCCCAAGCTTTCTCTTGGAGCGTACTGAGGAAGAATTCCCATTGGTATGATTTGTAACATAGACAAGTTAAAAAAGATTGGCACTGTTTAACTTTATGAGCAGCAGGATTTTGAATATTGTTATAGGCAGGATTAGGGAAATTTGGTGGCTTCTTATATGTGTCTAATTTAACAGTGGATAGTCTCATTGGTTTGCCTGAAGATTTGCCAGCTTTTAGTTTAGTAGTTGCTAATCTAGTTTAATATGAAGCAGAAACTACAATTTATGCTTTTCTAAGGAAACTGAGTTTTTTCTCATGGAAGATTCTCAATGGTCACTTCTGCAATGCTAGAGAACAAGATTAACTAGCTAAAATTAGTTGACAGTGAGTGATTAATTAGTGTAAATGCAAAGGTTTGGCTAAAGTTATTTACACAAGGCCTAGAAGGAAGGACACTAACAGCAACAGCGTACTTGAATCTGAACATTTAAAATAAAACATTGCATTGAAAAAAGGCAGACACTTTCAAATGCAGTCAAGGCTGCTTTCAGTGCACCCATTGCTGTGGCTCTAGTCTGAAATACCTTTGAGAGATCAGATATGCCAAGTCAGAACACTCAGCATTTTCTGATTATCATTCCTCAACAAAGGATTAAACTGATTTTGAATTGCAAGAATAATTTTAGACCCTGTTAGTTACTACTAAGTATAAGAGCTAAAGTACATTCTTTTTGCAGGTTTGAGTATGAGTTATTCTTTAACTTCCTTTGTTTGGTGTCTCACTGATCTGTGGATTTCTTTCTTCATCCAGGAAGAGGAATACGAATTCTAGACATTTTGAAAGATGGGGAGACCCTCACCTCCTTCTTGCTGGAAAATGTTGGCCTCTCAGATTTTGTTGTTTTCCAGCTTATTAATGCTCAAGTACGCCCTGAACAGGTGGGTAGAGTTTAACAGTTACCAAGTTGTTACCTGTGAGGAAAGAATCTTATGAGTTGGATGTGCGAAGTAGCCTCAGTGAGAGCCTTGGGCTCAGAGCACCTAATGTCTTATGGGTTGTTTGTACAACTTCTCCCTCTGTTTTTTGTGAATCTAGAAGAAGAGATGTTTGTTTTGTCTTTTTAAAAGCATTTTGAATATGCATTAAATGTACATATTTGTTCAGTGCTGTTGTTCCTTCCAAATAATGAGCATCAAGAAACGATACTGCCACGCAATGCATCCATTCCCATGACTGAAGACTTGACTCAAAAGCATGAGGAATCCTTTTGAGACAGTAGTCCTGATGAATAGCCAGAGAGAATTTTTGGAGGTTTTTAATTTATTATTTAAATTCTCTGCCCCAATGTCCACAGAGTAATATGGTGGCTTTTTGGCATTGTCTCACATCATGAATAGGTGCCAGTGGAGAAACAGATCCACTTTCGTAGGTTCTGATTGAATAATAGATCTGCTCAGAAAATTCAGAGTGAAAACTGCAAGTCAAATCCCTCCTGAAGCAGCAAAGCAGAGGACCGTTTGACCAAGTCCAGGCTGTTTTTGCCTCTGCATGTACTGGTGGCTGGGAGCTCTGTGAGGAATGCTGTATTAATGAATGAATGTTGCTGAATCGGAGTTCTGAAACAATTTCTACACTGCCGTAGTGTGTGGGTGGAAGCAAGTGAATAACTGAGGCCGAAAGACACAATTTGTCTTTTTCACTGCCACATAAAACACAAATGCTGGAACTGTGTGTGGCCAGAAAGAGGGAGGGCATTCATGCACTTGCATGCACTTCCTTTTTTGCATCACAAATTCCAGCTGGTGTGACCAGTAGTCAGATTACTTATCTGCTGTATTCTTGATGAATACCAGGGAAGCCTGCCCCTCTCCTCACTTCATCGTGAAGCAATACCACAAGATCATACCAAAGCCAGTGTCAATTGATACATCCTACTTATTTTCACACCTCCATATCAGCTGAGATGGTGAAAATTTGCTTCCTTGCTGCTTGTGACAAGAAGAATATATACAGATATCCTGCTGGGCTTCTCTTTCCCTTTTTGTCCCTAACCTTTTCTTCACCAGAGATCTGCTGTGTCAGGAGAACTGAGTGCTGCTGTATTAGTTTCTATTAGTTCCCCAGTGCCATTAATTCATCTACTGTTAAAACCTCTGCTTACAAGTGTATGCAGGACTGAAGTTTTCAACACCACCACTGAAAGTATGATTGAAACCTGCTGATGTCCTGCTGTATTTTCTATGCTGATGCAGAAAGAGATGTAGTTCTCTTTATGCTGGAAATTAAAGAAATCTGAACATTGGTTAGAGAGGAAGCTGGAGGAGATCTCAAGTTAAATACCACTTTTGCTGTCCTCCATACAGTTTTCTTGATAGCAGTAATCTCAAGGATACAACATCATCTCACCAGAGCTGATTTACAGCTGTGAGGGAAGAAAGTGCTGTGAATAATTCCTCCAGGGGAAACCGATGCAGAAAAACTAATCTCATAATTTTCAAGAGATGACAAGAGAATTATTTTCAATGGGAATTGAACACTTTATTTCATGTGGGAGACAAATTGCTTAGTACCTGTAGGGACCTTCTTGATAGGCAAGTTTCTTGGGCTGGACTTACATATGGTTGAGGTAGAAGTTGCAGAGCTGTAACTACACTCTAGATCTATGGTTGTCTTAATCCTCAACCATGATGGTTCACCTCTAGTTCTTTGTGCTGCTCTGCCCTCTGTTTGCTTGCATATTGCTGTACACGCTTTCCCCCTTGCTCTGATGGCACAGAGCTGATCAAACTGAAAGCAACTTGTTTACAAAAGCCTGACTGTTGCCAACAGCTGGCTGCAGATCTAGGTCTGAGCTGCCTGGGAGTCAGGAAATGACACACAGAGCTGAAAGCTAAACCTGATCAAACAGCCAACTAGCTGAAAAAATAATTTGGACTTCATCTTGCCAGCTTCGGCCAAACAGTGACACATTGATTAAAAAAAAAAAAGTATTGAAGTTTCCCTCTGAGGGCCTACTTTTTTGAGTCATTCTAAGATAAGGATAAGAGACTGATGTTAAAACACAATAAGTTCAGGAAAGATTGGCAGCAGCCCACCCTACCGGAAAAATTGGAAGGGCGGAGGTTTGATGTTTTTCTAATCCCATCTGTTCGTGAACATTCTTGAAATGCAGTTACAGTTTGTAAATAACCTTTCTTTTTTTTTTTTTTTAAATATGTTTATCCTTCTCAATGATGTTAATGTCACTGTTTCCTCATTTCACAAGTCAAAGCAAGGCTCCCGGGCTGCCTCCATGTGCAGCCCCGTTTCATTGCAGTTCACCCTGCATGATGAGGACCATGACAGAAGAGGCATATATGGCTGAAAAATGCCCTTCTTATCACACACGGCCCCAGGACATAAGAGGCTGAACAAATAAGCAAATTCTTTCACTGGCATAAATTCAGTTAATTCAAATTCAAATGTTCCAGTTTGAGGGAGGGCAGGAGTGTTTGGTTTTGAAGGTTTTTAGCAAGACAAACTGTATCTGTCAGCTGCATTCCCTCTTTTGCATTCTGCCTCTCTCCAGGCTCTCTCTCATGTTAACAATGCCTTTATGTGAGTACAGCTGTAGTGATGATAGTGCCTCTCAGACACTTTCGCTAGAAATCCACATCCCTTTTTTGCATCATAATTCCAATACATAATCTGTGTGTAACTCAGGTGTCTTTCTTGTTTTCTTTTTTTTTTTTTTTCCCCCCAACTGCAGCTCCATAAGCTGGAACTCAGGGCAGTCATGGCAGACAAAATATAATGTTGTACCAGACCTCTCCGCCTTTTCTATTCTGGATGCTGACTTTCCACAGCCACACTTGCACTTTTGTGATAGCTTCTGACAGATAAAGCACTTAATGAATAACTCCTCAAGCTTGAACCTACTCTCCAAAGCAACTGAATTAAGTTTTTTCTCATTCCTTTGTGTGTTTAAATAGTCTCTTTACAGGCACCACCAAACAAGTCTCAGCTGCTAACTATAGGACATTTGCAGATAGAAAATTTTGATAATGTTCAGAATCTCTTAGATGAACTTTCTAATTTGCTTAAATAAGAAACAAATATGTGCTTATATCTGACCTGGTATGGGTGTGGTATGTTTGTTTTGATCCATATGTCTTAGAGATTGGAATACTCAGCAGATTGTTTTTCTAAAGAAAGTTATATTCTGGGTAGATTTTGACAATATCTTTTTCCATGCAGCTTATTAAATTCATTTAGCCTAATGATATTGTGTCAGTGCATAGTTCTCATTTGTCTGAAGGTCTGTGTTTGTCTCAAACACAGTAGGCATTTACAGCCATCAAAGTGTTCTGAGCTTTTTTCCTTAAAATTTTTACTGTGAAAGGAGATGGAGACAGGATGGGAACATTAGCTCAGGAGCAATTTCCAGTGCTACTTTTTATTATATTGCCATATATTCTGTCCATTATAAAATAAGTGGAACTTATTTTAGTAGACTACCAAGAGCATTCCATAACAACAGTGTAAATCCCAAGTATATCTGATTTCTCTGGAGTTATTCTGCATTTACATTCGTTTAACAATAAACTAATCTGTTGCCAGTGGTTGAACACTAAAGATAAAAATTGGAGCTTTTTCTGTTCCATGTTTATATTAGAAGTGGTAATCAGTAGATGTGTGTGATTTAATGTAAAATGGCTTTGTAAATCCTGGCTGTATGCTGTGCACAGTGACAATGAATAATGGCTGTGGGGAAGCATTGCGGTGGAATAGTCATCACTATGAAATAAAATGCTGAGGGAAATCAAGCTTGAGATTCAGTGGAATTGGCCCTTTTTTTTTTTTTACACAATTGACAGCAAAGACATAACCAACCTAAACACAAACGGTAGTGATGTAGCACCATTGGTTAGTACTGGGAAAATAATTTCAAGCAAGCTGTAGCTCTCCCTCCTTAGCCACAAGAATGGGTGGCATGACTTCATGTGTGCTTAGATGACAGAGGAAGGGAAGACAACTCACAAGAACTTTTGTAATGGAAGGAAGAATCACTAATGAGAGAAGGAAAAATGTGACTGAAGGCGAGGTGATCTAGCATAATATCAAGTGGAAGTGATTCAAGAGTTGATGCTCCAGCTGACCACATATTTCTACCGTTCATTAAAATATTATCAGGGACTGGTATCAAGGTGCCCGCTTGTGATAAGTTATAATTGTTTCTGAGGAGCATGAAGGTTTCACAACAGTAAATGAAACATTGGTTTTGGTTGCAGTTTGCCTATGGTGTCCCTAACTTGACTCTGAAGGACATTGCTTGCAGTGAGGTGCTCCTGGACCGCTTTATTATCTTCAGCAGCCGAAGAGGTCTCCCTTCTGTACACAAGGCCATGTGTGCTTTGTCCCAGGAAAGTCTACAGAGAGTAGAAGATGCCTTGTATGCAAACGTTGATTTCTTTAAGTTATTTCAGCTGGTAAGTATTAACATAATCATCCTGCCTTATGTTGTAATTTATTTTGGTTGATATTTCGCTGCCCTTCAAGAACTTTTGGTAATACGTCACCGATTTTCCAAGTGGTCTTTGTTTATTTAGCCCTGCAAATGTAAGGATATGGATGTGGGATAATTAACCTACCATCAGCAGGACACTAGGCAGTTCTGAGTATACTTTGGGATGAAACAGATGAAATTCACAGTAGAGCAGAACTAAGAGACTGAAATGCAATCTTAAAATCAAAGTTTGTGTGGAACTTATCTGGTCTTTCCATCTGTGTAGCAAAACAGTGTATAGCAAGACCAAGGGATGTTGCTGAGGGTTCTGAAAATACCCCGTACAACCCATTCTATCTTTGTTCCATCCAGCGTGACAGAATTTTATGCTGCAGTCAAAGCCGTGATGCAGCTTGAGTTGACATAGTCATGTGAGCTTTTTCAGTAAAAAGAGGTGAAACAAACTGGGAAGTTGTACTGGCTTTCATCACTCTATTGAAGCTTTTCCTCACCTCTGTTCATTTTCATTGCCCTTCTTTGTGTTATAACCACATCTGCAAACTTGGTTTACTATGGAGATATTATGCCATTTTATATATATAAATAAACATTGATATATTTACTTTAAATATATAATAACATATAAATTGTATATATATATATAATGGCATATTGGTGGGGTTTTTTTTTCTTCCTTTACTTCTGTGTTCTTTTCCTGATATTTTTCTGATATTTCATTTGTATTCTGCACACTGATGTGGTGCCTTCAGGCCACTATTCATAAAGACTCCAGAGTCTCTTGCCTTATGATGTGTATACATCTTTCATGTCCGTTTTCTCTAAGATCATGCTTTTCCTTTTTCAACACAGAATTTAATTTGCTGTTTTTCAGCTTGTAATTTAGGGTCATGAAACCAATACATTGTCAGTTTGCCGTATAGAACCAGGCAGGATATATAAACAACTGCTAAAGTTGCATAGGAAGTATTGATTGGACTTTTCTACCACAGCAGTGTAGCATCATCATTAATTTAACATGGATTTTATTCAGCTCTGAGTTGCTCAGAACTGAGAACAGAATATGCCAGAAGCTTTAATTGACACACCAGCAAGTCACTGATTATTGTAGCACTGATGGTCAGTCATTGTGCCCATGTGATTTTACCAATCCTGATAAGAATCTGTGGTGAGCTTCTTAAAGCTGCTGTTTTCCATTTCTAAAAATATACTCTTATATTTTCATAAATTTGATTCTTGCAGAAGTAGCAGAGAATTAATGCTACAGTACTTCTAAGATAGCTTTATGTGAATATGCACACTATGCTACCCAGCTATTTTACAGGTTTTTACAATACCTGTTCCTCACAGTTTCAAAAAGGCCAGGTTATGGCAAGTGCTTCAAGAACCGTGTATTGCAGAGACTGTTTCCCCTTAGGGGACAAGAAAAGTATATTTTTAAGCACTGTATGTGTATAGTTCCTGCCAGAAGTGCAAGTGACAGATCAGAACGTGCTAACATAAGCTTTCCATAAAAACTCTTGCCTCTGTGACTCCCTGCCAGGTCCCTACACAGTGCAACTGTCCTCTGCTTTCTTAACCACCTACTGACTGAAGGGAATGGCAGGCAATCAGTAGGGTGTATAGCTGGGCAGTTTTGGGGAAGGCTTTTTAGGGGCTTGTCTCATAAATATTACAGTCTAGCTGTCTGCAAGTCCAGCCTTATATTTTTTTTTTTGTAATAGCAGAAGAGATATATATGCCTGAGAAAGCCTCAAAAGTACTATCTCCAAATGCATATGTGATTCTTTAGACAGCTGACAAAGAAGGATGCAGTGATACAAACAAAGTGCTATATGACAAGCACACCATGTTGTCACCTGTTTCTTTTAAGCCATTAATACCTAAAGTGTTAACTTCTGCTGGAAAGGCAATTTGGTCAGTCTGCAGGAGCTGGGAAAGCAATGGTTTCTGTCAGGTCTGACAGTGAGGACTAGACTGTCTCCAAAATCAGCAAATATCTGAAGTATAAAGTACTCCAAGTTATTTACCTCCATGGCAAATGGGGACTTCTGTATCACAACCTTTGCTAAATTTGGAAGTTACTGAGAGTCTGTAGATCTCACTGGAAGAGTAGCCTCTGTGAGAAGCAAATTCTCAGAAATCCCAGTTCCTGCGTTCCTCCTCCATTTTTTCACCTTTTGGTATGTTGGGCTTAAATGAACAAAACAAAATCCCAAGCTATATTTTTAGTGGACTATGATTTTTTCAACCTTGTATTAGAAAAAACACACAGGCTACTGTGTGAGTCTGCACATGGGTACTGGATTTGTGGCCCCACAAGATACTGTTCCAAATAACTCAAAGTATTTGAGCTAAAGAGATGCCATCTGGATCTTCTTCTTACTGTAATGGCTGTTGTCATGTAGAAACTAAACAAAAATCATCTGTATTTCTTATGTATTCACAGCTTCCCACTGTGTTGGACAGAAACTCACCAGGTGCTGACCTGAGGGCCTGGGGGAGGGTGCTGTCTAATGTCTCCCACGCGGTGCAAAAGGTAAGTGGTCTAATAATAGATGACTTTTCTGCATAGCACATAGTCCTTGTTTTCCTTTGTTCTTTTTATGTTCCAGTTACCTCCTTTACCAGAAGGAAAAGAGATTTGTTTGGAAGAGCTGATTCCTTAAAAAATTAGTCTCTTATTACAGAATAAATGTAGACATAAGCATTGGCAATTATGAAGTGTATTCTTTTCTTCAGAAAAGATATGAAAGAACAAAAACTGAATATGATGCCAGTGACCAGGACAGAGGAGATAAAAGGATGTGGTTCTGACTGCATCTGTGCTTCACTGTCTGGGCACAACTGGGACCTCAGCAGATAATTAACCTCCTTTGAGGGTTGCAATTAACAAAGTCTTGTCTTACTGCAGCTGGCCAGGAAGCCAAGTGTTCAGGACCTTTTGATGGCCCTGCAACCATTGCTACAAGCCGGAAGGCCAGAATCCTTAGGCCAGTTGTTGAGTTCCCTGTCGGATCTTTTCTGTGGCTACCCAGAAGGAGGTGGATCCAGAGTGCTTTCCTTCAACTGGTATGAAGATAACAACTACAAAGCTTTCCTGGGGATTGACTCATCAAGGAAGAAATCCAGTTATCTTTATGATAATACAACCAGTAAGTTTTTCCACCATACCATTAAGAGACTGTAGAGAGGTGCAACTTTCGTTAGAGTACCACTGTTCCTTTTATAAAATAACATTTTTAAGCAGTTGATTCAGGAAATTAGAGAGAGGTGAAATGGTTTTACTTGATACTTCATAGCTGGAAGGAGAGAAGCCCAGAAATATGCATTTGCTTTTAATATGGAGGCATAAATATAGTCATCATCGTAATTAAAGACAGTCCCTCTACTTTATCTTCTATTATATGCTACTGATACAACTAAGAAAAAGATGCCTCTGAAGAAGATTTAGGAAAAGACAATGCTGCATTCTGGAACTACTGTTCTCCAAAATATTTTTTCTAAATTCTACTTTTTTCTTTTAACTTGTTTGATGGCCTGGAGCACAGGAATTTAAAAATCTCTCTTTTAAAATAATACTCCATTTGATATAGGGTGGCTGTTCTCTTCCTGCGTAGAAGTACATATATTTTGTAGCAAAAATATTCTACAGGATGATTACATTTTACATAGAAAATATTTCAGCTTTGATTTCCTCACTTCTTACTACAGTGATAAGAGAGAACGCAAAGATGAACCAGTTTTTTTACCTTTTGTTATTTTATCTTTTTACTATGTCGTTTTCCATTTGCCATTTAGTTTTTCTCTACACTGAGCTCACCAGCAATTTTTTCTGTACTACCATCCATGTTATAGCTGGCAGTATATTTCTGTGTCCCTTCTGCTGTGGTACATATGTTACACAGTCATGAAGTACAGATGAGCACTTTGCTTATAAAGAGACTCCTACCTTTCCCTGTTTGTGTTGATACTTGGCTCTACTTTTGTCTGAACCTTTAAAAGACCTGTAAAGGCCGGGTACTTCATTTCTTCACCAAGGAACAAAATAATTGCATGTTATCCAAGTAAACTAATTACTTCATAGTCCAGGAGTAAGATAAAAATATTTACACTAAAATGTTTAATTCTAAATTATTGTAGGATCCAATTCTGAACTGTTCCAGAGTTCAACATCCAAGCCTGCTGGATCCACTTTGTATCAGTATCAACTACAATACAAAGGAGCTAAGTCATTAGAAGTCAAACAATTAAAGCTCCAAATTGCTCAGTGAGTTTTGAACTGTCTGGTTTCCTTCCATTTGAAATACCAAATAAATGACAGCAACTTTCAAATGGTTATTTATGTTTGCCTTCCAATTTCCATAGTGTGTACTTTACAACTCCAACAGCTACTTAATAGTCTTTTCTATCTATTCAGATGTTGTACTTCTACACTGCAGAATGTGCTTTAACCCATTCAGATTCAAAATGCTTTAAACTGTCTGTATTGCCAATAAAAACCCGGCAGGATGTTATATATAGTAGGATTTGAGTAAGGTTACATAAAGACTGTGTTTCTTTCTGTCTTTAGCACCCTTTTGTAATGCATTGATCCAGAACTTGGAATCAAACCCTTTAACCAAAATAGCCTGGAGTGCTGTGAAGCCCCTGCTGATGGGAAAAATTCTCTTTGCTCCTGATTCACCTTCTGTACGGCAAATCCTAAAAAATGTAAGAAGTTTTGAAATGCGAAAGTGTGTATTTCTAAAAAATTGCATCCTAAAACACCTTTTGAAAAACTGACCCAGATACCTCAGTCTAATCAGATTTTCTTCTCAGAACTCCTTTTTTTCTGATGGCAATCAGAGGAAGGACAGTTACTCTTTGTTTAAAAAACAGGAGACAGATCTTCACTGACTCATCCCATCTTGGTCCATGCTACATGCTTTTTCCAGCTTACTCAAGCAGCCTTTTGTTGGTATGATTCCGTATTTACAGTAGTAAAAATAGTAATATTTATATTTATTTTACAGAGGTAGGAAAATGAACAGCTCTGTGCCAGTAAATATTTAAATGGGGCAGCTGTGAGGCTTGGACAGACTCATTGAGACCTAACACTGGGAGACTGCAAATCAATAACAACATCATAGTTTAGTATTATATCTGTTGAAATGATAAATAATTTTCACTTAATGAAAATAGGATGGAGCCTGGACTCTTCAGTGAAATGCTTGAAGTTGGGTGAAATGAATCCGAGCAGTTAAATCAAGGTCACATGTGACCTAGGTTTTGGCCACCTCATAACCAGCAATTCACTTACTCTCATCTATACAAGGCACAGAACTGCTGCTTATAATTCACACAGGAGAACATCAGATTTACAGCAGCCCAACATTTCAGCTCTGAACTAGTATCTTAACTATGGGAGTACCTTTCTTCTGCAGTTGCCTCCCATTCCTACCCACATCACCTTTCTTTTTATTTCTTCATGGAGAGAAATAATCCAGGGGAAAAAGAAAGGAATAAATAATTCTACCTAAAATCTGAGTATTTAAAGGAATTAAAGTTAACTAGGATTAATGTGCACTTGTTTTTTCCATTACATATACAACATAATTTTATCCTAAGTGACTTTGATTCTGGTTGGATTTTACAGGTTGTTTTTCTGAGGATTATTAACATTTCTGCTATTTTAACATTTTTATTTAGTTTTGAAGGTAAAAACTACAGCATTTGTAAATTATGGGTTTCCTGTAATTTACTGTCACTGAATCCTGGATGGATCATAAGTTCTGTTTGTTTATCTCCTTAGACTTCTAACACTCTTCTCTGCTGTTTTTTTCATCAGGCAAACACCACTTTTGAGGAACTGGAACGCATCAGACTGTTGACCAAAGCTTGGGAAGAAATAGGACCTCAGCTGTGGTACTTCTTTCAAAACAGCCTGCAAATGAACATGATCCGTGTATGTTATAACTTAGCAGGGATCCTCAGTAAGAGCAGCCTTTCACCATCCTTTATTTTTACTGGTGGAAAAGACAATTAATTAGAAAGGTTTGGCTGGAAGCACAGCCTTTGCAGCAAGGAATCTGTGGCCTTCGAAGCTGTAGGCTTGGTTACTGAGCTTGGTTTGAAGGCAAGTCATAGATGCATTAGACCATCTCTGTGACCAGACCTCAGATCTGAGCAGTCAAGAGTCTGGCTAATGACTTCTTAATAGAGGCAGCAACCGCTGCTTCCTCACCTCTCCAAAATGTTCTTCAAGAACAAACAACTTGATTTTCTTGGATTCGGTACAGGCAAAGAAGGCAGTAGGACCATACTTTTGCTGGGCCAACAGTTTACTACTTTGGGAAATTGCTTATTTCCTCATCTCTTAGATTTGACTTTGATCAGCTGCAATTACTATCTGTAGTTAAAGTTTATAAAGCAGTTCATACTAGAAAAAACATTTGTTTTCCCTCATTTTTCTATATTGAATTAGACATTTGTAACATATCCTCTTGCTTAGAAGGAAGCAATGCAATAGTCAAGGGTAAATTTCTTTTCATGCATTCTTCAAATCTCACATCCAGTTATGCAATTACCCATTTGTAAAATGAAGTCCTTAGCATACCCTTTCGCACTTGTTTCTGTCTCGAAAGAGCTATGGAAATGGAAACCTTTCTAGCTAAACAGGGCTAGAAAGGCAATCACTGTAGTGAAACTGTCCTGGTGTGTTTCTTCAGGACTCTCTGAAGCACCCTACAGTGAGGGACTTCTTGAACAGCCAGCTGGGTGCTGAAGGCTTAACCGCTGAACACATAATCAACTTTCTCCACAATGGATCTCCAAGGAGCCGCGAGAAGGGAATGGCAGACTTTGACTGGCGGAACATCTTCGGTGCTGCGGACCAAGTTCTGCGTTTGCTCAGTCAGTATTTGGAGGTAAGATCAGCCCCATCCCCACTGGGAATACTTGTAGAGGGTATCTTAAACCTGGTTAGGCAGTACTGGGGTCTGTGGTAACAGACAAGAATGTTGAAATCATAAGACATCTTCATTTGTTTCAAATTTAATCTCATTATTAAAACATATGTTTTAAATAATACAGTGGTACAAGAACATCAATACTTATCATTATGAAAAGAAGTTCAATTTGATGATCTTTAATGCTATATTCAAAATATTGCTTGAATGTCTGAACGCACTTCAATGCTGAGAGGCAGAAGATGAATGTAAAACCTCAAGGAAGTATTGTTTTGTAAGTACTAATAATCAACAGGCCACTAATTTCAGCAAGATCAGGACCAGAGAAATGAATAGTTCTTTGGTAAGTCACCCTTCAGGTTTTTAAGCACCAGACCAAAATTCCATTGAAGTCAATGAGGGAGTTTCCACTTCTTCTGTAGCCACTTCTGACAAGATGTCTGTCTCTCTTTCCTGGAATCTGTACCCCTCTACTCTAACATGTTGTTTTCAGTGATGCCCTCTGAGGATTTTTGAGAGCCACAGTGCAGGAAGTGAGTGAAGTTTAATTACATAAATAAAAAATGCTAAAGATGTAGATTAAAATATCAAGGCATTGTGAAGATAGTTTGAATGAGAGGTTACTCTGGTATAGTAACCAGAGTAATCCAGCTTAGTGATGAGTTCATCAAGCTATGTCCAATGTGAAAAAGGTTATATTTTTTTAGAGGGCTTAATACTTGGGAACTCAGCACTTACCATATGAGAGTCAGGGTCTTTATAGAGATCAGTTACATCTTACAAACATCTCTGAAAGAAAAGGAAATATTTAGTTATTATTTAATGAATAAATAAGCTGAGCTCAAGCTCACAGCGAAGATTGGTACTAGTTATGGCCAACAGGACTAAACCTAACTTCAATCTGGTGCAGGCTAAAAGACCATTCATCCCTTGTGAGAAGACAGGAACTGAGAGTGTATCTACCTTCCTACAGCTGTTGCAAGAGGGAACAATAAAGGTTTTGCACAGAGCTCTGCTGGTTTTTTTTTTAGTGATCTTTTTGCATCATGTTAGCAGAATTATTTCTTACTCAAACTGAGTGAAATATATTACTCCAGCAGGTCAGTGCTGGAACATCCACAATATCAGGGCAGTTACTGTACCTGGTCATAGATCTTTGTGTCCTAGCATTCTTTGTAATGAGCTTATTCTTTAAGTCTGCTGTTTACAGAGTTGTTAGCATTTGAGAATGTTTTCCCACCACGCCAAACACAATGGGAACAAATAGCTCCCTTTCAGGGACAGCCTACTCCTTACTATAGTATGCAATGAGGAGAGGTGTGCTGCCAGCAACTATCTTTGGAGACTCCAAAGCTCTGCTGCAAGCTGTGGTGCAGCTGAGAATACTCTTATAGTAACCTCAAAGACTACAGCAAAAACCTGAAAAAGGTTAATGTTTTGTTTCAAATGGACTGCTAAAGAGTTCTCGTGGCCAGATTTATTTTATAGCTGAGTTAATTTTATCTCCTGGATGAGGACTGTGGAAACGGTTTCTGATACCAGGACCTCAGCAGTGCTGCAGCTTTAGCCTTTCCAATTCAGATATTTGCCTTTTTGAGGGAATCTTCCAAGCACAGTCCAAGTGACAGAGTTCATGTGTCCATGTCTGGATGATTACAGTGGCTTAAATATATTTTTTAAAATTATTTCAATCTATCTAATTCATTAATGTGGAACATAATGGTAGCTATACATTTTGTACAGGTATGTCTAAATTTGCCCTGTCATGCTTAAATTGCAACAGCAGCTCCTGCTTTTGTGGCCACCATTACTTGATTTCTTACTTATCAGGATGGAAATATCTTGAACTTGGAGGAAGCAATCCTTAAATATCAGAAATAAGCTACTTTCAAAATTATTCCATCCGCTCACACTGACCACAACAATGCTAAACCTGAGAAGTACAGGTTTTTGGTTTATTTTCCTTTTAGGAAGAATTATGTTTCTGAGCTTATATTGATAATGCTGGGTGTTTTGGATTTGTTATAAGATTTAGACTAAGGATGGGGAGGGAAAGTGAACTTTTAATAGTTTCACCATAAACTTTTAAAGCTGAAAATAGCAACTACTTCAGATGAACCTACCTCCCTTTTCTATTTTCAAGCACTCATGTTTGCTTTAATGTATACCTCTTACTAATCTATTCTCTCTGTAATTATTTGTAGTGCTTGACCTTGGATAAATTTGAAGGTTATCTTGATGAAACTCAACTGACTCATCAAGCCCTTTATCTACTGGAGGAAAACAAATTCTGGGCTGGTGTGGTTTTTCCAGACCTAGAACCTACAACCAGCAATCTCCCACCACATGTGACATACAAGATCCGGATGGACATAGATGCAGTGGAGAAAACAAACAAAATCAAAGACAGGTGAGTGATGGTTGCTTCTCAGTTCTTACTTACCATAACATGAATATGAGACATAAGGATATTAGAACCTGCATTAGATACATAAGTGAAATCCAACTGTTTTTGTTAATAGTTACTATGTAATGCAGTGCAGAATGATTTCCATGTGAAATTTCTTTTGAGGTACTGGGATCCTGGTCCAAGAGCTGATCCTGTGGATGATTTACGTTATATATGGGGAGGTTTTGCGTATCTCCAAGACATGATTGAGCATGGGATTATAAAGACCCAGACCACTACTGAAGTGCCATTGGGAATTTATCTGCAGCAAATGCCATATCCGTGTTTTGTGGATGATGTGTGAGTAAAAGTAGTTTGTCTTAATTCTGTTGAATGCTTGGATTGCTGGATGCTTTAAGACTCTCAAGCACCAGAATTAATCCTAGTCCTAAAGTGTATATACAAGAGCAATAACTGAGACGTAACTTTATAAATTTGATTTTTTTCCTTATCCTGTCATAACCCAAACTCCATAGGCCACCTTTGCCAAGATTCTACCCCTAATCCCAATCCTGGCCTTTGTTGCATCCAGACAACATCCAGTTTTTAGCAACTCTGAGCTTTTGGCCTTTAAAGAATCAACTCCATTTTGTTTTAGGGTAAATTCATTGAAAAATTGCAATGCTGAATTCACAGAAAATGTTTTCAGCTTTTTCACCCCAAAATCTCACTGGGTAATTTCTTTTTCCTGTTTAAATTCTCTCACTCCTTTCTTCAATTTCTTTGTTAAGGGCTGTCTTCTTGATCAGACTCTCCCTTTCCTTCTCCTTCTCCCTCTCCCTCTTCTCCCTCTTCTTCTTTCCCCTTGTCTAGTCAATGATATGGACCTGTTGTTCTCCTTATCCACCTTTTCTTTTTCACTGCTGGGGCAATTCCTGTAGTTGCTGTTTGGGTCCCTGTCTCAACCATAGTGTCCTCAGATGCAGTTTGGGTCCCTGCCTCAACTGTGAGTCTGAGAGTACTGAACCCTGGCTCTGTGGGCACAGGCCAGGCTCCGGTACAGGGCGAGAAGCTGCTGGTTTTCAGTGGGGTGGGCATCACCTTCCATCAGGTGGTGTGTCACTTTGCTAGGTTTGGTTGCCTGTTCAGGTGTGAAGTCCCAAGGTATGGAAGTGATAACCACACTAGGAACCTGCCTAAATCCTTCCATATGCCCTGCCACCCAGGGTCCCGCTGCTCACTGCCCTGCCCTGCCAGGGCACATTTCATTATCCCCTCACACAGAATTTGCTTTCTCATACACCAAGACAACACAGGATTCCACAAACCCCATAGTATACTGGCAGTGTTAATTAGTAATAGTAATTAAACACCTCACATAAGGATGGAAAAGGACCCTGGAAGCCTGAATAATAAAGCCATCCACATCAGTCACAGCTAGGGAGAGGGAGATGTATTCCCTCATCTTCTTCACAAGATAACTGCTCCAGCATAGCAAAAGGCCATCAATGCCAGGGCGAAGCAACAGAGACATTTGTTGTGTTAACATGTTCCCAGACTCAGCAAAATAAAGAGATAAGCAGTGCAGCTGACAAACTCTGTGTCCTGCACAGGACCTTGCTACTTAATAACTACTATAACTGTAGCATGCTTATGTAAAACTGCTGCTGTCTCACCCCGTGCTGGGTGCCAAGAAGGACTGTGGTGAATTGACCTTGACTGAATGCCAGGTGCCCACCAAGCTGCTCTATCACTCCCTTCCTTAAGCAAGGGAAGAAATGAAGATGGAAAACAACTTGTGGGTCAAGATAAGGCTTATTAGTAAAGAGCCTTGGTGTTCTTGGTGTTGATGCTGTGCCAGCACTGTTCAGCAGTAGCCAAAATGCTGATGTGTTATCAAGACCTTTCTAGCTACCAATGCAAAGCCCACTGTGAGGGCTGCTATGGGGAAAATTAACTCCATCTCAGCTAGATCCAATACCCTGAGTCATGGTTTGTATGAATTTCAACAGCCTTGCTGGCAACCTCAGGTGCTGTTAATGGTTAATTTGTTTAATTCTTTTGCCAGTGAATTTTAGGAGCATAAAAAGACAGTGATACTCCTGAATTGTTAACATTAGCATATGTCTTAAAATATTCTTTATAGATAATAGTAAAAGCATTATGGGAATTCACTGTGAAGAGAACTGTATTTTCATGAACAACCACATGTTTTGTAGCCATCGATAACCCTCAGAACTTCTTTGTAAAATAGGAAAAACATCTGTCTCATGGGAATGCAGCAACCATTAGTTCATTAATATTTAGGATGCTGGAGAAGTTCACTAGTGACATGTTACTGATGTTTAGACTGAGAATTTTCAGTTCCATATTTAGTGAATGCATTCTTCCCCACTCCTTTTGCTTTTCATCTCAATATTTCTCTGTTTTACCGAAATTTAATTTATTTCTTCCTTCTTGCTTTGGTAGCTTCATGATCACCCTGAACCACGCCTTCCCCATCTTCATGGTGCTAGCTTGGATATATTCAGTGTCCATGATTGTAAAGAGTATAGTGCTGGAGAAGGAAATGCGTCTGAAAGAGGCTATGAAGAACAGGGGTATAACTAATGGGGTGATTTGGTGCACTTGGTTCCTAGACAGCTTTCTCATGATGACTGGGAGCACATTCCTCCTCACAGTACTGATTATGGTAAGGATTGCTTCTCTCAAACTCACTGTTGTGTTTGCACTGCTGATACCAGTTTGCTGTTGAGAAAGAAGAGTAGCCATTGATAGGGAGATGTGAATAGTGATGGCCTGTTCAGATCAGGGCACGTAGCCGGCACATTCTTCTAAGCAGACTTCATAATGGCATCAGCACTTGGCAGAGACAGAACCATAAGTTCACTAGTAAAGACTAATTGTGAGATTCCTCATAGAACAATCCATCAGGCTGCTTTCTCTGTATATTGTATTTTCTATAGGCAGATGCACATCTCCCAATAAATAGTAATCATTGCTTTAAATCAAAGAGATAGTTTCCAGGCAGGCACATCTTGCTTGGAATCATTTACTTATTAAGACAGGGACACAATGTCTATTTTCAATCAGTTATGATCTTAATTCAGTCACTGAATAGGAATATAAACTCCACAACCTATTGTACTAACCTGAACTCACAATTCAGGAACAGGGATAAAATTAGATGAAGGATTTGTGATTGTAATGACCTCCGTGGTTGAAAATACTACCTGGGAAAGTTAGAAGTCATATTAGGTAAGAAGGACTGGCTTATTACTCATTACATGTTACATGTCGATGACAATTCTGACCTTTTCTGCCAGTTCAGGAAGCAGCAATACTTCTAAATTTTTGTTTTCCTTTTGCTTACAGCGTGGACAAGTACTACATTATAGCAATCCACTTCTCTTCTTTCTATTCCTACTGACATTCACCACAGCCACCATAATGCAGTGTTTCTTGTTCAGCACCTTCTTCTCCAAAGCAAATCTGGCAGCTGCCTGCAGTGGAGTCATCTATTTCACCTTGTACCTGCCCCACATCATCTGCTTTGTCTGGCAAGACCGCGTGACTGTCAATCTGAAGATCCTAGCAGTAAGCCTTTCACTGGTTCTGTGTTGTCTTTGCTCCCCTTCTCATGGTGCATATGTGAATTACAAAATATTGCACACCTCTTCCTCTCTGCTTTTGTGACTTGGAGAGGGAGACCTCTAAATCTCTCTCAAATAATTAAGGATTGTGAGTGCATAAGCCTTTAGCAGGCCTAGTGCAAGAGATATCTTCATGGTTTTCAGAAAATCCAATAAAATTTTGTTTTACTTTTTGAATGCTAGGAAATTAACATACTATTTAAATTGTTTTGAACACCCCTTAGAAGTCAAAGCAAATTTAACTTCTGATATGCTTAGTAAATATGAAGGCAATTCACAAAATGGGGAGACTTATCTTTCTCATGTGCTATAACCTAGTTAACATCATCTAAGGATGAGAAGACCTCAGGTACACATTCTTTCTTTACCTAACCCTAGAGTTAGGATTTGAACTCGAGTGCCAAAGCTCTGAGAAATACTTTTCATCTAAATAGTTGTAGACATTCTCCACACAGTGCTTCCTTGTTGGTTCTCTTCCATTTTAGCTAAGATACATAACAAGTCAGAGGAGCTGGAAACTTCTTGCTGTTTTTTGAAATGGAACTGTGATCTTACAAAATTATTCAGACTAATTTTTTGTTGCTCAATGAAACAGGAAGGGTGTTTGAGGCCAGTCTCCCCATCTTTACTGAGTGTTCTAACAACACAGGTAAAAGAACTGTCTTCTCCCCTTGCACTAGGAAATCTATAGAAAAAGGAAGAAAGAAAACAGAACACTTTGAAAGCTCTACCTAAGTGTAAATATGGCTATTAATCAGCTTTCTTACCAGGGATGATAAAGGCAGGGTGTGCATGTTTAGGGGGCCTGAAGTAAAATGTTAAAATTTTAAGGACAGCGAATATATTGCTGAAAACCAAATATTCTTTATGTAGCACACTATAATAATGCCTCACTGAGAGTTGCTATTGGGATCCCTCATTTTCCTGAGGTCTGGCATTCCTGGCTGAACTACAAGTCCTGTGAAACAGCACTGTATCTCTTCTTCCTCTGTTTTTGCAATGCAACATTGAAGATAATATGTAGATACTCTACTGGTTTATTAGTTTGTTGTGTGAGAACCAGCTAACAGACATGACAGAGGAAGGGATGGTTGTGGTTTTCCTTATCCTGAGCATCTGGTGTACTTTCTGACTTGTTACTCATAGTGGCCCTTCCCCGTACACTCAGGAAATATTTTTTTTCCTCCAAAATAGGCAAAGTTGTACGCTGCAAACTTCTAGATGCATCTGTAGTATTTTCTGAACAGAGACATTAATGAAAAAAACCCCAATCTGTGACAGTTGACTAGTAGTTAAAGAAAGCACAGCCAAGGTTGAATTCAGTCTGTTGTGGCTAAAAACTACTTAGAATTGCTTCCATTCAGAGAATTAAACATTACAGACCAATATAAAAGTGAAACAACTTTTCCCATGTCATTTGTTAGGCATTATTAAGTTTTGAAGTCCAGTCCCTAAAGGTTGTCTTTTTTTTTTTTTTTTTACAAAATGTCCCCCTGTCTGAGTTGAATGTAATTTTTCCTTTATTCCAGAGTTTGCTTTCTCAAGTAGCTTTTGGTTTCGGTACAGAATACTTGTCACGCTATGAAGAACAAGGTCTTGGCCTACAGTGGGGTAACATCAGAACCAGTCCCTTGGAAGGAGATGATTACAGTTTTCTTTTTTCCATTAACATGATGCTTTTTGATGCTTTTCTCTATGGAATACTTTCTTGGTATCTTGATAACGTTTTTCCAGGTATGTCCATTTCTTATCCATATGAAGTGGCGGTAGTTGTTGTAAACTCTATTAATCTAATCAGTCTCTGAGTAATTCACTGTAAAAACAGGGTGTTGTAGACCATGAATCTTATCCACTTTAGCACCACTGGTTTATTAAGTCTTCCACTTTTCTCTCTTTCTTCTTTTCTTTCTCCTGTTTTATTCCTGAAAAGAATGAAAAAGGAAGAAAGAGTAAAAAGGAGGATGCAATTTTTGGTCACATTTTATAATTTAAATAGAAAATAAATCTAGAAAAATATCATCTGTTAAAATCCAAATTGTGTATATGTTTTCTTTTGAGAAATTTCAAACATTTCTAATGAGATTTCTTTAAATTTTTAAAAATATAGAAGTAACAGTTCTCGTTCACATATATATTATGACCACCTTAGGCAAAATGTTTCTTAAAGGATGGTACTATTTCCTAAGACACATACTTTGTCCCAAGCAGTTATGAAAGTTCATGTCCAGATTTATTTTATTTCTAAAGGGGAATCATGGTTCTCGTGTGAGTTCACAAGAGGATTTTTTTTGTTATCAGTTACAAAATTCTGCAACTTTCTTTGTGACAAAATGATTTGTCCTTCTAGCTTAAACGGTTATCTTACTTCATATTGAATATTGTTACAGTGTAATAAATGTAAACTCTTATGCTGTACCCAGCAAGTGAGGTTTCTTTTCATTAATTACTCCTGCATGCAAACTGCAGTTCCAAAATGTGTTCTTGGCAGATGGATGTTTTTTTCCTTTTCCTTTTCTGCAACTCTGTTTATTTAAAGAAGAGTAGACAATGTACTATTTCCATGAACACAGCAGAAATTAAACAACAGCAGTTTCTTTGTTCATAGATACAAATTGGGTTTTTTCTGTCAGCACTTTACAAAAAAGTAACACCTTTCAGGGCTTCTAGTTAATACCTTCCCATCCTTCCAATATTTGCTCTGAGTATCTGATTGGCTTTCTGCTCCTCTGTTTCTGTAGAATTTCTCATGGTGTTTCTCTGTCACACACGTGCAGACCTACCAAATCAATGCTGTAGTCTTTGAGGTTACTATGGATAATCCTTTGTGTCATATCCAGTTCCCTGGATAATCCTTTGAGCCATATGGTTCTGTTCCTGCTCAAGTGTGTTCTGCAGCTAACCACTCATTGGCACAATGGTGCTTTGGCTATTTGAGCATTCTGCTCCATAACAAATATCACTTGGGTTTTGCATTCATCCTGAATAAGAATCTGTCGTTTTAGCCACCAGTTTCAGAGTGATATAATCCAGTCCATAGCAAGTGCAAGGCAAACTGTTTGTAGATGAAGACAGAGCATTTGTGTGCATTAATAGGGGTATAAGTGGTTGCCTGAAATACAGATAGCGTTTGTTAGTTCAGAAATAGGCAGACACTTTCATAAACAGTGGTTTTCAATTAAGAAAAACTGACCATCTTTCAGTGAGTATTACAAACTCCCTTTGCTTATTTTGAATAAATAGCACAAGGATAATAACATCTGGGTTCACAGGGATGCCAGTTTTAAACATAGCAGCTCAAATTCTTGCATTCTATAAATCAGTATGATCTAGGAAAGCAGTGTTGACTTGCTGTAACTCTGATCTGGCCTGACAAGAACTGGTAATGTTATTGTACTTTCTCTTATCCAAACTGAATTAACCTGTGACAAAAAAAAGCCTATTTTTGCTTAAGAAGACGATTACTGTGTTGTCACTTTTCCTAAAAGGCTGTGTGCTGAAATAACAGTCAGAGTGTCTTTTCCCATTGTGACTTGTGAATCTAGCCCCAGGATAATAAGTGTAAATATAAAATGCTTTTCACTCATGTCAACCCTCAAGCGCTAAGTGGGCCTTAAAAGAAAATCGCTGAGTGAGGCTGGGATCCCACTTAAGCAGTCAGCTGTCTCCTGGTTGGTAAGGATTCAGGGAGTAGCTTCATTCTGTAATTCAACTATATTGTACTTAAGCAAGGTAAGGCAAATTACATCACATATTTTCTTAATATTTTACTGCTGCCCAAAATTAAAAAAATATCTGTAAACAAAATCTGTTCTGTCAGGTACTTGGTGGATGGTTTGACCTTCTGATATGCACAGTAGGACTGCAAGTGTTTATAATTATACTCAGATTTAGTTTAATTGTATTCGTGCCTACTGAGAAATGGGATTATGAGGTGCACTTTACCTACTTTACTTTTGTTTTAGGGGACTATGGGCTACCACAGCCTTGGTATTTCCCTGTGCAGAAATCTTACTGGCTTGGCTCTAGAAACCCACAAGATGAGAAAACAGCAACTGGAGATGGTGAGTTCCTTTAAAACTTGGGTGTTTAGAAATAACTTCATTGATCTGCTTAAAGGTGACATTACCTGAGCTGCTGCAAAGGTGAGAGACAGCCATACACTGGGAATCTCAGCAGGTGCCTTTGAACTTGGAGTGGCCTGCTATTATTCGAATTAGTAGAGGTGAGTCCCTGTTCCATTTGAGAGCCTTTGAAGTGTGGGTTAACAAGCAGCATCAGTCCCCCAGTCTCTCTACCCAACACTTTTTGAGACATTCAAGGTATTGCTCAACACAACATTTGTGAAATGTTGATCTTATTTACACTGAGTTTCCTCATCTTTTTAAACCTGATTCTTTTCTATCTAATTTGACACTAATTTAGTCTTTTTACTTTCAGTTTCTAAGCACGATCATGATTTATACCACACTTGTACCATCTTGAATAACTCAGTAAAGAGCCACCAAATTGATTAGGAGCTGCAGCACATAACATGATGAGAGAGCTGGGTCTACTCAGCCTTGAGAAAGCTAAGATAGATCTAGACTGCTCAGATGTGTCTGGAGGAAGCATGAGAGGCAATGGATATAAACTGGAAAACGGGAATTCTGATTCAATATAAGAAAATAAATATTTGTTATGAAGGTAGTTAGAACACTGGAACAGGTTGCTCAGGAAGTTTGTAAAATCTGCATTTTTTGAGATAGTTGCCATGATCTGAATTGACCCTATTTTTTGACGATGGAACTGGAAACCTTTCGAAGTCACTTCTGATCTAAATTATTCTATTATTATCTCAGCTAGCTTGATTGTGCTGGTAGTTATTTCATCCTCTCTTCTACAAAACATTACCTTGGGTTTTCTCAAGCAGGGACAATTGGAAAGGTCATCTTTGATTAATTCCTTTGTAGGAGACTGTGATTCTTATCTATTTGAAGAACCAAGACTCTTCAGTGTCTAGGCTTACTTGAACAACTGTAGAACTTTTCTCAACTCCTATCTTTCCTTCAGGAGCATTTTCTTAATTTATTGTAACTGGTTAATGTATTGGGAGGAAAACTGGATAGGGAAATGTCAGATAATGTAAATTCACAGTTGAAAATTAAGATAAACTGGTAAATTATCTTGGTACTTTTAAAATTTACTTCTACTGGAGCACTTTTGTATCCCCTACTTTGCCATTTTAGGTGATGGCGTGAACTTGTTTATGTGGCTATTTGTACACTAGGTAATTTTATACAGTTTTGTGGGCTAAAATTTCTTATAGCAGAAAGTTAGGGTGAAATTGCACAACAAAAATAAGTCCCAGACCGTCTGATACATTACAATTGTTCTAGTTTCACTCTAGACTGCCAGCTTGAATTTGTGTTATGTAAACAGTTCGTTCAGGGGCTCCTGCTTTGAACATCACTGTTCTTCCTGCTTCAAGCCTGACCCAATCAGTGATTTTATGTGACTGTTTTCTTTCGTGGCAGCAAGGGCTAAGGCCAACTGGAAAGCCAGAAATTCTTATATAGAAGTTAACATCAACTCATTCATTCCAGCCTGCTGCTCTTAATTTAAGTAGCAGTTTAGCATTTTGCTTTTCATTTAACCTTTTAATTTTGTTTTCCTTCCTCTCACTCCCTGTAAGTGTGGGAAGTGTTTTTATGGCCTTTCTTGTTCACTTAAGAGTTGGACTTGATGATCCTTGTGGGTGCCTTCCAACTCAGAATAATCTGTGATTCTTCATGTGGTGAAGAATTTGGTCTAGAGCTGCATAGACGAAATGTAAAACGTACCTAATATCAGTCAGGATCTTACTGTGAGTCTGTAATTGCAAAATTGTCAGTCGTCTTCCTTAAATATATGATCTTGACCCTCTGAAGCAGATTTTAAGCTAGATACTGTGTTCCTAACCTCATGAGTTACTGATGGTTAATGCTCCTGGAAAGCTCAAAGCTTAGGACTACCTCCTTTTCCTCAAAATATCTCTAGAGATAAGAGGATATTTAATTTTGGTTCCTTACATCTTGGTTACTTTTGGTTTATATAGAAAAAATTCCAGAGTCAGAAGACTGTGTGGATCAGAAGACCATGGAAGTGGGAAAAAATGAAAGCAGAACAAATAAATCTGAAGAACCTGAAAAAACAGAAGAAAAGAATGACAACCAGGGGAAGAAGGACGGTAAAAACAAACAATGTAAACACAAACGAGAAAAAGAACCCGGCGAGCAGGGGAAGCCTAAGACAGATGTCCAGGACAAAGATGAAATTAATAGTAAGGAGAGAGAGCAACCTGAGTACTTTTGAGATACCATACTCATTATACTTCATAACAAACTACACATAGGAATGATTAGAGCCAACCTACAAGAGCCCAGTAGGCTGCAGATGATAGCATGCGACTACCAGAGACTGGCTCTCACTGATTCATCTACATTCATAATCCCTTAGAATATGTTAGCCACTACACATAAGACAGCTGCCCTCCTGAAGAGCTCCAAAACTTGTTTTTTATTGTGCAAATGCAGGCTGTTTCTTTGGCAAGTTAGCATTCATGCTGAGGGAAACTTCAAAGACAGATACATTGACTCCTTAGAATTAGAGCCATGACTTCAATAAAAATACTTACGCTGAGAGGAATGTTCTTCCCACCTAGCCCCACCCCTCCTCTTTCTTTTTGTCTATCTTTAGTGTGTCTTGCATCTGTAGGGAAAGGCTGGTTTCAAAGGGATTTATCTGAAGTGCTCTGTGTGTCTGTCTGCACCCTTTTCTGATGCTGACATTAGCCACCACCTAAGAATTCCTGAATGACCTGCCTTGTTTTCAAGTCCCAATGTCTTTTTTTGTGGGGAGCCAGAGGAGTTTTTTGTATGTGATGCTCAGAGGAATGCATGTGGATTCTGTAGCACAAGTGACTGCTACTGGCAGCTTTGAGCCCATTTTGACTCTCTTGAAAAGCTAGAGATAAAAGTGGGGCCATCAGAGCTCCTCACGTAGGCACTGAAAACATGCATTCAGGGTGAATGGAAACAGAACAGGACTTCAAAAGAAAAAAGACAGGCAGAGGTCAAAGGTTATTTCAGCCAATCTTCTCCTAATACTGCCTTATCTTTGTGGTGCTGTATGCATCAGTTCCCATGTTCCAGCTGCTCCATGGCCACAGAGGAAGGACTTTTTGCCTGTCACTGCACAAAAAAAGCCCGTCTTCCCTTTCAGCCACCCACATGGGAACTAGGAGGCTTGTGAAGAAGCCAAAACCAGACCTAGTATGGTTCAATTGCACAGTTTCCAGAATGGTTTCATGTAAGAGCTAGTGCTTCACGTAAGAGTAATGGGATTGGAAATAGTAGTTCTAACAGCTTAACTCCAAAACTAGCACAAGTTGGCAGAGCAGGGCAGATGCTGTAAATATATCCTAATTGCTTGATACATTTTAAGCAGAACTTTCACCAACACCCTATCCACATCCCCCCAGTGGTGGCATCTCTGAAGAAAGACCTAAATGGCCCAAAATTGCACAGAGGATATAGGATCAGAATGGAGAAATATGAATCACAAAAAAAGGGAGCTTAACCCTCCACTAAGTGTCCTTCAGGTGATGCAAAGCAGATACTGGGGGAGATCATCAGAGAATTTGCCACAGAACTTGTCAGTGAGTCTTGCAGACAAATATTAATTGAGCTCATGATACATATAAAACCAAGGAAGGTGCCTCAATTGCCAGTATATGCATAACTATTTAGCCAGACTCGATGTGAACTTCTGTCAATAGAGAGATGTTTGTATTTGTCCCAGTAAGGTAAATGGAAAGCCAGATTCACAAAGCAAAAGAAAAGTTATCTATAAACATAATTTTATTTACAATAAGACTACCCATTCTAGATTGATTATTTAATCTGATTTGTAATATACACAGCTCTCTCATATCCAACATATTTGGGACTTTTTCCTGAGTGTTGTCTATAGTGACAGTCACACAAGCTACTGAAGGAGGTGGGGCTGGTTTTGCCCAGATGGCATTGGCTGTTCTCCACACAGGCCTGCTGGGTACTGAACAATTTAAGTAAACTGGAATTGCAAAACAAGCCTCCCTACAAAGCCTGAAGCATTCTGTGTAAACAAAAGTGGACAGGGTCTTTAGTTTCAATTTCTCAAGCCCCATAATTCACATTGCCCAAGGGCTTAATTTACTTCAAAGGAAGTTTGTTTTGTCTAGAAGCTGATGCAATAAAACATCCTGATGGTGCTATTTACAATAGTGCGTTTTTAATCCTGAGAGAAAGCCATCTCATGTGGTGTTCCTGTTAGGTACTGTCTAAATCCTGAGCTGGCCTCAGCAATGGGGTAAATTTCACCTACCAGGATTGAAGGTAATTTTTTTTTGTTGTGTTTTGTTTGTGTTCTGGGGAGATTTTTTAAGCATCATGGTCAAAGAATGCACAACTGGACAGATTATTTGAATGGCAGATTTCAGCCTGGCTAGAAAGGCAACCTGCTGTTTGTTTAATGTAATCTCTCAACCTATCTAAGTATCTTCAGAAAACAATCCCAAATAATCTTCCAGGTACACAATTAGAACAGAAATCAAGTTCAGCTTTACCTGATCCAATGAGTTACCTCTCCACAGAGCACCACAATTCTGGGCTCCACTTTTCCTGTCATTGATATGAGGGTAAATCTAAATAAATTGCACTGCAGTTAGAAATCTGGCATCAGTTTGGTACTGGTGTGACTTGGAGAATCTGGCCGTGGAACATGATGCTGTGTTTTACTGGGTATATGCTATTGCTTCTGCACTTATTGATGTGTCATCGTCAAACTAGGGTTAAAACAGGTGTTTTTATTCTCTTTTCATTCTTAATTTTTTGCCTTTCAAGTAAATACCTTCTTTGAGCCTGAGCCAACAGGACTGATTCCAGGAGTATGCATTCAGAACCTGGTGAAGATTTTTGCAAACAGGTCCAAGCCAGCAGTAGACGGGATGAATATTACATTTTATGAGGGTCAGATCACAGCCTTCCTTGGTCACAATGGAGCAGGAAAGACAACAACCATGTAAGTCTCTTATTTTAAAAGAAGCAAATCCAGGGCTGTGCTCTATTGCTGTATCCCAAGGAGCAGTCTTCTCTTTTCACTCTTTCCTTGTCTCTCTCCACCCCTGCAGCTGGCTTGAGACACAGCATCAGGCTTTTTCCAGACAGGGAAATGCTGCCCCTAGGCACAGAGAACATATCCTGGATTAGCTAAAGCCCTGGGAGGGAGGCAATACATGACACAAACAAGTGAAAGTCTAAAGAGAAGGAAGCAATACTCTTTCCCAGAATTCATTTCCCATGGCCTAACTACCCTTAGGTGAAGAAGGAGAAGGATCTTCTGGCTGAAAGGGCTGAAGATTTGCAAGCCACCACATTCCATGTGTTCTTGGTTTCTCTAACTGGCTTGAAGTCAGTCACATTTTTTGGTCTGTGTGCAAAGGAGTATAAGATATAGACCCTCTTTAAATAAAATGGTTACATGCATGTGAGATCCATGTCCAGATTAAAATGTTACTCTTGTTCTAGAACTCTAGCATCCCAGGAAGCATCTAGGAATGTTTAATTTTCTTTATATGGAACTTTATTTGGCAAAATAGGATTAATTATTAAAAAAAACATTTCATGAATCTGTGACAAGGTCATCAAATGTTGAAAGAACTGAATGTGTTTCATTATGACTTTTTCCAGCAGAATACTTTAGGATTTTTTAATTAAAAATACTCTTATTTCAAATGCACTTTAAGTTGCTTTTTAATGTTTTTAATTGTCCCACAAGAAATATGTTCAACCCAAAGTAAAAGCATTCTAATCTACTGAAATGTTTTGTAAACTTACCTTTTTTTGTTCTCTTGATAAAACCAAAAATCTGTATAGCTTTGAACTTTTTAGAACTGAAAAACCCAATATTCACCGAAATGTAGTAACAGATGCCACCCATTTGCAACATAACGTTTGGTGCCCTTCTGTTTTATAGAAAATAAAGGCGTAGGGCTTGAGTCAGTATGGCCAGAGACCTCAAGCCATTATTCTCTATCTTCATCCTAGCGAGCTTCGTTTTAGACCCTTATATACGTAGGGGTGAGGTAACATGCTGAAAAAGCTACCTGAAACAGAGGAGCTGTCTAAAACAGTTTTTTAATGGAAGCCAGAATCATACAGACAGGTGTATCAAAAATTATGTTAGCAGATTCTCTCTGTAGCAGGGCAAGAGTACTTTCATGCATGCTTTTCACTGGATTTGTTTCATCAAGGCCTGTAGTAAGAGATGTAAGCATGCTCCATCTAGTGGAATCATGCGATGTAGCTTCCTAATTTAGCGCAGAAAGATAGGAGACCGGGAATTTCCTCATTCTGTTTTCCCAGGTCAATACTGACAGGCCTCTTCCCACCAACGTCTGGAACTGTGCTGATTGGCGGCCTGGATATCCAGACTCACATGGACTCCGTTCGGCACCGAATAGGCATGTGCCCACAGCACAACATCTTGTTCAATCAGTAAGTATCATTCCATACCAGCTTTAAGAAGCGTCCTGGTCTGCATGTGTGAAAATGCCCAAAGCCTGTGTTGTTTCTCTTACTGTGCTGGTAGTAGATGTGTTTCAGGGGCACTTCTTCATCTCTTAACACTCACATGGGGTAAGTGTTGTCCTTCTGCAGTAGAAATCTCCTGCATCATTTTGCTGGAAGCACAGTATTTTCTTAGGAAAATGAGAGTGGTCTTGGTCTCTTGCAGTGTGAGTTAGCAGAAGTCCATCCTGAGGCTTCATACACTATAATTTAGGACTCCTAAAGAAAAAAATCCAAGTTGACAGAGCAGTAGCAGGAAACTTTTATGTCCATTTTGCACTACCACATAACCACTTACTACCTTCTCAGGTGATTTCCAGCTTCACTACCATTAGTTTGTGTTCATCTCAACAGCAGGCTCTCTTCCTTAATGCAGCTCCTCATGTTATCTCCCACTTTATTCCCATAAATGGATGGTTTGATGCCTGCTATACTTGTTCCTTTAGTAGCAGGTTCTACTTTGAAAAGGCAGAGAAAGAGCCTATGACATGCAAGATCCTGAAGAAGATCTTCTAGGGTAATGCAACCTCTCTTCTTTAGCAAGATAAAGCTAGAGTGAATTTATTGCTGCTTGGGAAAAAAACCCAGCTTATTCATTTAAATTGTCTTGGTGCCTTTCTGTCTGATTTCACAGCCTTACTGTAGCAGAGCACATCTTGTTTTATTCTCAATTGAAAGGAAGATCCAGGGATGAAGCTGAGCAAGAACTGGAAACAATGCTAGAAGATACAGGCCTCACCCATAAAAGGAATGAAGAGGCTCAGAATTTGTCAGGTGCCCACATGAATGTTCTAAGATGGTTTTTTCTGCTGCCTTTTCTTTGTCTTTCACAGAATCACAGAATGGTTTAAGTTGGAAGGGACTTTAAAGATCATCTAGTTCCAATTTCCCTGTCATGGCCAGGGACACTTTCCACTTAGACCAAGTTGCTCACAGTCCCATCCAACCTGGCCTTGGGGCAATTATTATTTGAGTTACATGTTTGAGGCCATATTCTGACACATCAATGTACACTGGGAAGGTCTTTATTCTCAAAGAGTAAATGGGACTGTACAAGTAGTAAAGCTGGCACAACCTGTCCCTGAAGCTTCCATTTCTTTCAAATATACAACAAATTTGAATATACTTAAAGCTATTACTTTTAAATAAATATATATTTAAAATTGATTAATATAGGGAAAAAACAAAATACAATGTTCTATTACTTCAAGGCAAATGAAATATTATACTATCATGCTGCCCCACTGTTTGGATCAGTGCTCTGTAATACCGTATTATTTGGAGTAATTTCTTTCATTCTAAAGGTCCAAATGCACATAGCATATTTGAACAACTCTCACTTTCAGATTCAAAAGCTGATTTGAATAAATAGGCAGGTGTTCTTATACTACTTTGTCCTGATTGCAACTATAAAAGTAGGCTAGTTTTACAAAAGAACCTGAAAACCTCATATCTTCCTGCTTTTGCTTCTGGCAAGAAGCAGAAAATGCTAGGTATAGATGAAAAAGATAGGTATATAGAGAGATATATAGAAATGGAGCAAGCTGTTATGAACTTTGGAAGAAAAGTTACTATTGATTTAACTTTGCAGAAATATTTGTCTGAGGATGGGTTTTGTTTTATTTGTAGCAGTTTGTCCCCACACCAAAAAGCGATGTAAATACATATCTACCACATATGTAACTCATCTTAGACTCCTGGATGTGTCTGTCCTCTGGTAGGTGGAATGCAAAGAAAACTATCTGTTGCCATTGCTTTTGTGGGTGAAGCAAAAGTGGTAGTCTTGGATGAGCCCACTTCTGGAGTTGATCCATATTCCAGGCGATCCATCTGGGATCTTCTGCTGAAGTATCGCTCAGGTAAGAAGTTTGAGAGTAGAAATTGTTTAATTCTGTTGAGTTTTTTTTAAACTTGTCATAGACGCAGCATGTGCCTGCTGTGTAAACTGTCAGGAGTAGTGGGATACGAAAGCAAGCAAACAAGATTCTTTGGACAGATACCTATGGTTGTGGCAAACCTGGGACCTGATTTTGGTGCAAAGAAAACCCTGCATTAATTGACAAAAAAACTAAACACAACTTTGAGTTCCAGAGAAAGTCCATGCCTTGAACATTCATTCCTTCTAGGCAGAACCATCATCCTATCAACCCATCATATGGATGAGGCAGACATCCTTGGAGACAGAGTAGCCATCATATCCCAAGGGAAACTCTTCTGCTCAGGCTCTCCTGTATTCCTGAAGAACTGCTTTGGCTCTGGCTTCTATCTCACTCTTGTTCGCAAGATGAGAAACACAAGAATTGGAAGGGCTACAGTAAGTATGTATCTCCTTCCCTGCACATGTAATCTCAAAAATACTTGCACTGCACCAAGGTAAAAAGCAATTAGGTGCTGCTTGAGACAGTGTACAAAACAGAAAGCACAGAATCACAGAATGATTTGGGTTGGAAGAAACCTTAAAAATCATCCAGTTCCAACCCTCCTGCCGTGGGCAGGGTCACCTTCCACTAAACCAGGTTGCTTAAAGCCACATCCAGTCTGGCCTTGAACACTTCCAGGGATGGGGCATCCACAGCTTTTCTAGGCAATCTGTTCCAGTGCCTCCCCATTCTCACAATGAAGAATTTCCTCCTAATATCTATTCTAGCCCTATCCCTTTTCAGTTTAAAGCCATTCCCCCTTGTTCTATCGCTACATGCTTGTAAAAAAGTCCTTCTCCATCTCTTTTGTAGCCCCTTTTAAGTGCTGGAAGGTCTCCCTGGAGCCCTCTCTTCTCCAGGCTGAACAATTCTAACTCTGAAATTGCCTTTGTTCATATACAGGTCTTTCTGATGCTTGCTTTTGCAATACACTGATTTTAAACATTATATAGTTTAAGTAAGTAGCTCAGACACCGGAAGAGTCTACATTTATCCACAGCTAAACCAGCCTCACACAGTTTGACAAGTAGGGTTCTGAGTTCTTTCTGCTTCTACTAGTGCTTCCACTCTTAGTAGCAACACAGTCTGTATACTCATGGCCACTGCTAATCGCATTTCCCCAGGCATTTTGTATGCAATTTAGACGGGTATGATTTGTGCAGGTGGAATTATGTTTTCTGCATTGCTTAATCCAGTCTTCAGATGACTTTCAGTCTAGTATGTTCAAGATGTTCTGGATATATTTTTCACTGACTCAAGCTGTTCAAATACTGACAATCCTTACATCCTGTTTTGTGTGTATCTGAAGCACTTTCATCTTTTTTCCTTGTCCATGCTAGTCACTTTGTAGCTGTGGATCTGGGTGCTCCTGTTCCTGCTCCAGCTGCGTGCACAGGGATGAAGAAGGAGCTCCAGAGCTGGAACTGGATGGTAAGAAGTGGGATGGTTCATCTTTCCTCCACATAGCTATGTCTTCTGTTATGCTGCAATCTTGTCTGCTTCTCAGCCCTCTTCTTTGGTCCTTGTGTCTAACATTTGTATTGTATTGTAACATGAATTTGATGAGGCTACTCTGTGATTTTGCCCCTTTTTGGTATATACGTGTTCTCAGGCACAGATGATGAAGTAGAATTTTGTGTGCTTAGAAGCAAAGTATAGAGTTTTGAACTACTCTGCACCAAAATGTGTAATTTGGTAATGAAAACTGAAGCATATCTAGAGCAAAGGAAACTGATTTTCTCAGAAAAAAAAAAAATTACTTTTCTGCAAAGGAGAAAAACTTAAGTAGATATTCCTGAAAGTTTCATTGTGCTTTATTAACAAATGAAATAGTTTCCTGCTACATAGTTCCAAAGCATTAATAGCAACATAGCCCAGTCTAGTACAGAATTAACTGAGATATCTGTGAGTTATGTAATAAAGCAGTCCCCTTTTACATTGCGCAAACAACAGCTTTTGAAATCATGCTTAGTAGGGTTAAATATTCATTCTATGAACACTGTTTTGATTTTTCACAGGAGATCTAAATGAGCTAGCAGAAGTAATTCACCATCATATTCCAGAAGCAAAATTAATTGAAAGCATTGGTCAGGAACTCATTTACCTTTTGCCCAATAAAAACTTTAAACAGCGATCTTATGCCAGTCTCTTCAGAGAACTGGAGGAAACACTGGATGACCTGGGACTCAGCAGTTTTGGAGTTTCAGACACACCACTTGAAGAGGTAACAGGCAGATGAAAATACCATAAACCACCAAAATGTTTACTGAGACAGTTCCTAATCTTAAACACGTAAGTCATGATTCCTAATATACCCTTCAAAACCTATTCACATATACTGTGACACACTCAGAGAATCTTTGAGAAGGGCATAGAGAAAAGATCCAAGCCTTATGTCATTGTAGCCCTGTGGAACATGACTCATTAGCCTGAAATATGTCCTTTTTTATGTATCTTTGTTAATTCATTTATTTTCTGAGGTATTTCATAAGAGACCTATGGTTGTATAATAAGTTGAAATACTGAAAAGGTATCCAAATTTTTTTTATGTTACATTGAAGGATGATGTATGATGTTTTAAAGGTCAGATTATTGCAACTGTTCTTTTCTTTACTGAGAGATATATTTGTCTATGACAGGTTTTCCTAAAAGTCACAACAGAAGCTGACCCTGGAATGCAAAAAACAGGTATAGATCCATGAATCTGTATTTGATAGACTTTTCTTTATTCTGAACACCCTGTAAAGAGGAGCATCAGAACTTTCAGCCTTTGTATAGCGTTTTTTGACAAAATAAATTTAGTCAGCAAGTATCTGTTTTTAGGGCCTGACATGATATCAGAGAAACAAGATTAAGTCAGCAGAAAGACTTGGATTTAGATTAGATGAGGTTCTTAACTATGTAAATAAGAGTGTAGTGTCAAGCACTCAGATGTCAATGATTTTAGTAGTTTTATAAAAAGTACTTTCCTGTCCTTCTTTCCTGTCCATTAGTCCATAAACTACAGACATGATTAACTTGTTGATCCTGCTGAGTAAGAGAAGTGTTAACCTCCTGGTGTCACTAAATACATCCACAGTGAAAACAGTTGTAATAAAACAATCTTGTGATGTGATATATACAGTTGGTAAAATCTGGAGATCATTAAAATATTTGTGGTACTTCATGTATGGAGGATAAAGTGTCTTATCTGCTGCTCCTCATCTTAACCTAGGAGACACTCAAGAAAATGGTTCTACTCTTGGCAAAACGCCTACTGAGAACAAACCAGCAGAACAAATCACACTGAAAACTAATGACACTTCTCGAATGCCAGTAGGCAAAGCAGGAGATCAAAATGAAGGCAAAGGGTCACGACAATATAAAGGTTTTCAGCTTGTACATCAGCAGATCAAAGCACTGCTCATCAAACGGTTCCACCGTGCCTCCCGCAGCCACAAGGACTTCCTAGCCCAGGTATTGTCTGACTTTTGCTGTTCTTGATTCTTTCCCACAACATTCTCAACACTGTCTTTCCACCGGTGGAAAGCAATAGAGGTACTGCAAATGGGTAACAGTGTTCCTAACTGTGTAATTATAATTCCAACTCTTCTACCTCTTCTATTTCTTTCTGCCTGGAGACTATCACCTGCACCAAGTTCATGATTCAATCACTAGTAGCCCAACATTTTGTTTTAACATAATACAGTTCTATGACAACCAGAATCTTAAGTGATTGTTGATGTTCAGGAGCTAAACTAGATTAGATCTGTGTGTTCCTGCTGGCCCTCCTTTGTTTACATATATTATGAGATATGTACAGAATCAATCTACAATGTATATATAATAGCCTAATGTGAAATTTTCATGTTCCCTGCAGGTTGTTCTCCCTTCTAGTTTTGTGTTGCTGTCTCTAATACTTACAGTCATTATTCCTCCATTTGGAGAATATCCCGCCTTAACATTACACCCTTGGATCTATGGACAGCAGTTTACTTTCTTCAGGTAAGAGGAATCACAGTACATCTGTCATATATACACCTTTTCCTCCCTAGGATCATGGGGGACCATTTAGGATCATGGGAGATTTAAGATCATTTAGGATCATGGGGCCGTGTCCCATTGGGCTTTTCTCACTCTGTGTGATATAAAAAAAAGATTAACTCCATTGGAATCAGCAGATTTAAAATAGCACAAAATTGGTGCAAGTAGAGAAAACAGCTGTTAATGCATCTAACAAATAGGCCTTCAAATACCTTGCTGTCTTTGGTAGTCTCTTCTTCCTACCTGAATTTGTGGTCTCTACACTTATAAAATTACATATCCTGCCTAACAGGAGATCCAGATCTCAGCAAATGATAATGCAGAATATGTTTGTCATCTTCTGATTACTGACAGTACAGTGCTGAGGGGACAGAAATGAGGATTCAAGCTTTTTTGGAGAATATTGCTATTGGACTATGTCAGAAGTTATGCCTTACTATTAGGAGAAAAGGACCATTGTTTATCCTGTTAACCATTTTGGAAGGTTCTGGGATTTTACATTAAAAAATAAAACAATTGAATTATCAGCATTTGGAGAGGGGCAGTTGATTCTGCCATATGACTGTTCTTCTCTAGTTCCTATGCGTATTCCACTATGACAGTCTGAAAAAATATTTTATAAAGTCCTATTTTATCCCCTTAGCAATGAACGTCCTGGCAATGAGCAGATGGTCTCCCTTACTCATGCTTTCTTGAATAAACCAGGGTTTGGAAATCGCTGCATGAAGAATCAGCCTCTTCCGTAAGTTGCTAGCTAATTTCTCTTGAACAAGAGCCTAGCAGAGTATTACTAGTAGAATTTGAGTAGTGAAAACAAGAATGAATTGGCTTGACTTTTCACTGAGCCAACACTTCAGATACGTTGTTGGCAATAATATCTAGTATCAGGTCAAAAGTAACAAACAAACAGCAAGACAATACGGCCACTAGATTAGGAATGATTTGCAGTGCTCAGTGTGACTAACTGGAAACCAGCTCATGTAGGCTTGTATTGAGTTAAGCAACATTGAAATTTGTCAGGAGGTCAGTGGGCCCAAATCTTCACAGCTTCCCTGACACTTTCCATGTGCGAGTCCCTTCAGGTTCCTCCTGTTCCCACTGGTGTGTATGGAAGCAGTAACTTCAGCAATCGCTCAGATTGGGAAGAACCAATAGGATGATTTGAAACTATTCTCACTCTGAAGTGAGGGCAGCATTAGTAGAGCTCTAACTTCAGCTTTTGTTGTTGTACCTGCCTGTGAGTCCTGCTTTGGAGCCATTTGTCACTGGCTTGCTATGCTTTGACATGTGTTCCATTTCTCCTGCCTCTTTCCTAGTCATTATATGCAGCAACTTGATTTTTCTGGCTGTCCTCTCTTTTCCCTTTCCTCTCCTCTACTTGGTACAGCAGGAACAAAGAGGAAACTTTAAAAAGAGAAAAGATGCTACATGAGCAAGGAAAAGGATAGTTTCTTCAGAAAGATATGTGTCCAGTGCAGATTTCATGTGTATTAATGGGTCAAACATAATCCCCTTGTTCCTTCAGTGTCCCATCTGCAAGCTAAAGACAGTAAACTTGGCAGAGATGTGGGAGGAGATTATATTTTTTCATGTTTACCAAGTACTCTAAAATGCTCTTCTTATTTGTAACTCACAGGATAAGGGCTGAGAGGGGAATGGCTTCTGAGAGCATTGTGATTTTGTGGATATGTGAGTTCTCATGAATTGTTATTTCTGCACAGCTTAAAGCTCTGTTCCTCTACACAGGAACTACCCATGCAATAATATGCCAACTGCCTGGAACACACCTGCTGTTCATCCTAACCTAAGCGGCCTGCTGCTGAGCCAAGAGTGGAGCCGCGAGAATCCATCACCTTCCTGCAAGTGCAGCACTCACAAGAAACTCACCATGCTGCCAGAATGTCCTGCAGGGGCAGGAGGCCTCCCACCACCACAGGTTGAGTCCTCATGCTATAGATCTTTGTAGAAAAGTTTCATGACAAGTGCTGGAAGAGGGATTGTTGTGTAAGTACCTTGCCATGCTAAATATACATGGAAGGAATTGAGTACATTTTTTTAAGGGAGCAAGAATTGCTGGGATTTGGAGTTCAGTTTCAGAGGTATTGGAAAAGCTTACCCATTGAAATGAAATTTGATTAATCTTTTCATCCAAATCGCAAACTTTTCATGTAGAAGAAAATCACAAAAATTTTAATGATTTGTTGCATAATCTTTAAAAAATCTTACTTTCTTTTTCCTCAATGCAAATTCTATTTAGAAGATTACCTTTCTTTAAAGAAGGGAAGAGAAGGAGGGAGAAATAGGAAAGAAAATGAAAAAAATTTCACAATTTTCAAAAACATGAAGTGGGGTCATCTCATTAAAACGGAAAAATTAGTATTCATTCAGCCCCAAAGTATTATTTTTTTCTGTGTCTTTCAGTTCCATTTGTAGAAAAAATGTTCTAAGCTGGCAAAATGAATGTTTGTATGCATGTGCATGGACATGAGTAATTTAATAACTGCTGATGCTGTATGGAGGAGAATAGAGCTACATCCCCACCTGCTCCTGTGATCTGAGTAATACCCTTTATAAAATGTGCTTGCTCTTTTCAAGAGCAAAGGAAAATTACAGCCTGTTAGTGTTTACATTTTATAAATGCTTTTCTAAGAAATTAAACAGAAATGCAGCCACTCTCAGAGCAATAGCTCACTAATTTACTGTCTCACCATGCGCACAGCTTGGCTTTAATATTCCTGTTTGCTAGGCTGCACACATTAGCCAAATGGCTAAAATATTTCTAGTTTTTATAGAATCATAGAACCGTTAAGTTTAGAAAACAACTCTAAGATCATCAAGTCCAACCGTTAACTCAGCAGTGCATCTTCACCACTAAACTGTATCCCCAACTGCCACATCTAGACATTTTTTTAAACACTCCAGAGGTGGTCATTACAACACTTTCAGTGTCATGATCTCTTAAAAATACTGACTCAGCTTGCTTTGATCTCGCTATCACTGTTCGTAAAACAACAGTTGTTTTAAATATCTGTAGAATTCCTATTTATGAAGAAAAAAAAATTAATAAAGCGGTTGTATTCTGACTTACAGCATCCCAAGTTATTTCTGATTTCCAAGTAATCCCTGTCCAAGAGACAGAGTTGAATTTTGCTAATCACATGCTAATGTATTTCAGAGAACTTTAGTCTAAAACTTTGATTCCAAGTAAGATGTAAGGGGTTTTATTTGTTTATGGGGATTCTAGTCCTCTAGATGAAATGTGTTTATTATAACATTATCCTGATAATTTTGAAGTATATTATAGTTTTGTATAACTTGTCAGAATGAAACAGTTCACATTTGAGTCTGCAGGGAAGGCACAGTATGTAAATTATTGTGAATTATGTCTAAGCATAGACAACTCATTTAATGAAAGCACTATGAAGATGCCTCCAGTCTTCCTGTCTAGAATCAGCTGGACATCTCTAATGTGTCTTCTGTGTCATCTGGCACTGTCTCTCTGTGGACAACTGTAGGAACTTCTGGAAAGTTCATTAGACTTCTTTCTAGGACATTATCAGATCATTTCAGGCTGCGAGTTTTGCCCTCTGAAACTGCCCAGGAACCTTTCAAAGTATATTCTACCTTGGGATAAACTCAGCAAGTGTGAGATCTTACATTTCACAGTGATCCTGTATTTACAAAAGACTCAACAAATTTGTCATGTGGCATGATTTTCATTTAAAAAAATGAAAAAAAGAGAGTAATTTTCATTCAAAGTATCTCATGTGCTAATGAGGGTGAAGTTTTCATATTAATTTTTACCTAAAGCTGCTAAAGTGTAGAAAACTACCTTTTTTTTTTTTTTTTTTTTTTACTGGGACCTCAGTTTGTTTGAAAAGCTTCCTTTTTTCACACTGAAGAAAAAGTCTTGAGCAACCCTGACCTGTGTTGCAAATAATGGTTTCAGAGTGAAGTGCAACTGTTTTGTGTCATGCATCACCAACTTGATTTCTTCTGAAGTCTTAGTAAAGTATGTTTGGGCTAGAAAGTGAATGACCTACTCTCTTTCAGTGATACTACAAACCTGAGCATTTTATCTGAATCAAAGCTACTTTTACTGTTTTTCTGACAAACTCTTAGTTAATAGCTTTAGAGACCGTAAAGTTTACTGTGATTGATTAGGTTTTCATTTCTTGCCAGAGAGTGCAACGCAGCACAGAAATTCTTCAAGATCTGACCCATAGAAATATTTCAGATTTTCTGGTGAAAACGTATCCTACTTTGATAAAAGGAAGGTAGGGATGAATTTCTCTTTATTTTTCACATGCAGTATTTTGTACCTGGCCATGAAACTCTTATTTAATGATAAACATAGCAGCTGATTTGCCACAGTGTTCTGTAGACTTGAGCACCATGTCCATATTTCTAATGTAAGACTAGGAGAGGCTGATTTTAGGCGAGTTAAATATTTTCAGTTATACCCATTTGTGTAATCGGGTGCTCCTTTATAGGCAGACTTGTTTCAATGTTGATGGAAAAACATGTTGATGGTGACTGTGTTAATGGTGAGAAAAACAGTACCTTTGCACAGCGTGGTGAACTGCCTTGCAGAAATACTAGTTTGTCTCCCTGAAGAACTATAGGCACACCCGCATGACCATCTGCCTAAGTTAATTATCACTTGTTTCCCAGAAGCACTAAAGAGCAGCCAAGAACAATGTTACATAGATACATCTATCCTACTGATAGCTCCTCCGCTTCCTGACTGTTGTTCATGGTAATTAGCTGTGTGGGGTCCACGGCCTATTATTTCTGATTCAGACTTGCTGCTTTTTCAATTCCTGGCAGAGTTCTTGAAATTCCCATTATATTAGCTGTGTGCTACTGCCTTTGACTGATTCCTCTTAGCATGTGTCATAATTGCTTTAGGTACATCTTTTAAAATCAATTAATTATGGATTAGGGTGACCCAGTATATGTTGCTTTAGGAATCTTTCTTGTCTCTGTATGATTGGAGATGATCATGTCAGAAAACAAAACAAAACCCCAAAAACACACTGCCAAAAGTCTTGACAACCTGACGACTCAAATTAATAAGAAGCACACTGAAGATCTACAAAGTATAGGTATTCAGTTTTCATTTAAGTCTGACAATATCATTGACTTTGGTTTTGTGCATTGAGAGACAGGATTCTCTTTGTCTGTTTCAGCTTGAAGAGTAAATACTGGGTCAATGAGCAAAGGTAAGAAACCAATTCACAGATTAAGGTGGTAAATAAAGGAACAATGTTTAACCAGGGAGCCTCACAATGTTTCTGGAAATGGCCGAGGGGAATTGTGGCAGATAGTGTAGAACAAAGAGATGGCTTCAGTGGGAAATAGGTTGGGGATCAGGAAAGGTCTTATAAAGACAAGGGATTATATTTGTTTGAACTCCCCCAACTAGGATGAAGGCCAGAGGGGCACAATGGAACTATCACAGTTCTATTATCTAAAGGAGTCAAACTAATGGGAACTGAGTGGTGGAAAGTTACAGTACAGTAGTGCAGAATGTTGTGCTGGTGCTCTGACACAGCTCTTTCAAAGTGCTGCAGAAAAAATATAAACCTTTCAAAAAAAGGACCTGAAAAGATGAAACCTAGACACCAACCTATTAAATACAGAAGTAACAACCACAATTCCTCATCCCTGCTCTGTGCACGTGCTGTAGTTATAAACCAGATTCGGCTAGTGCTGCACACTTAGGGAGAGGCATCAGCTAACCCCAGTGTGATGTCTGCACTGCAGATACTAAGCTTAGAAAGATGACTGGTTAGACTGAAGCATATACTTATTTCCTTTTTCATCAGCAGTAGGAGTTCACTTCAAAGACAGCAGCTGGATAACTGGCTTCCTTCACAGAATATCTGTTTATTCATGTGCAAACATTGCTTTATATGGGATTAGACTTCAGTTCATCTTGTGCAATAGTATTTATCATTATGGAGTACTGACTGGTACCAGCATTGGTGAATACCTGTTCCTCTCACGGCATCTGAAATTTTAACTGAGGTCTGCGCTGCCCTCAGTCCTCCATGCTGTCTAAACCATTATATGTCAATTATCTTGATTTTTGCACTGTAGAAATCACTGTTTCCTACAAATCTTTTATCTAAATAATTTTCTTTGAATGCTGGCATGAACCTCTCAGAAACTGATAGAACTTCTATTATTTGTAAGCCTTGTAAAGACCTAATAGAGCTTGTTAGGAAAAGAGTAGAAATCACTATACCTGAAATACATGATTTATAGAAATTAAACTTGTATTAAGTGGATTTTTAGTGTTTCCATCAATGTACAGTTCTGGGTCTATGGTACAAGTTATTGATGATAATTTTCTCTTTGCTAGATATGGAGGAATTTCTATAGGAGGAAGACTTCCAGTCCTTCATGTCTCTGGAGATCAAGTTGTCAATTTTTTAAGTGATCTTGGCCAAATGATGAATGTTACAGGAGTAAGCAAGATTTTTTGTTTATTTGCTTGGTTGGTTGGTTGTTTTTTGGCCCCTTACTAAAACATTGTTACAAAGCTGAAAACCTGAAGCATCAGATTTCACCCAGAATGCTGATCTTTAGCCTTTTTTATTTTAGGGACAAACTTCACTGGCTGCTGCTAAAGAATTCCCTAATTTCCTTAAATATATGGAAACTGAAGATAATATTAAGGTATTTTCTGGAAGTAGTCTGCTAACTCACAATCTTTCTTGACATAGATTTCAAATTGTGAGAATATTGCTGGTGGCATTCCCAGATGCAAGAAGAGCTGAAATGCTATACTTCAGAAATAACTTGGCATTAACACTGTATCCTATATTATAAGTAATTCTTATTTATAGTATTTCAAATGTGAGATTTTTTTTAACTATGTTCTCAGTGCTTCTTGCTGTCCTAAATACTCCAAGCAGTACACTATATTTTAAAATGTGTTTCTATAAAATCCCTCAACAGCAGTTGTCCAATGCTTTTAAAAGCATAGTATGTGAGCTCCTCCTGCAGGACTGTGCCTAGAAACTATGAATTCCTGGTGCTGGATTCGCCCCTGCTCACAATGCCCACCAAAGTAGATAAAAGGCAGCCAAGTTTTCTCCTGCAGCTCAGGGTTATTAGTGAAGGCTTCTTAAATGAATCTGTGCTTTCTGACTCTTTCAGGTGTGGTTTAACAATAAAGGCTGGCATGCTATGGTTAGTTTCCTCAATGTAGCCAATAACGCAATCCTTAGAGCTAACCTGCGGACTGGCCAAGCCCCTGAGGAACATGGGATCACTGCTATAAACCATCCTCTGAACCTCACCAAGGAGCAACTCTCTGAAGTCACTGTGTAAGTTTGTCTGTGCTCTGCTTCTGGCTTTTACCCCTCCATCTCCTGGCAGCTTGCGACCTCCAGGATACTCACACTCTGAGGAGAAATAGTCCAGGGACAGATTGTGGAGGCCTTTCCCTGAAGTTTTATTCTAAACAAGAATGTATTCCTGTCTCATTATATTCCTGTAAGAGTTCATTCTCATCGCACACAGGAACTATGACCAATGATTATACTATTGCATGTTTCTATTGATTCCCAAGCATGAAGATTCTGAAGTCTTTGTTCATGCTCCAAATCCTATACGTGTACTTGTGAAATAAAATGTGTAATGAAAAATGGAATGAGAAATTGTTCTTAACTGACTTCAGGAAGGCAGAAGTCAACAACCTCTGTTTTGGTACCAAGGACATCGCACAGGTAGATTTTCAATGGCATGTTGTAGGGTTGGTGTATTCCATAATCTAAGTCATTGTTTCTTGAGAAATACATCCCTAAAAAGACAAGACTTTCCACTCACATCTCCTATTAAGTTCAAAATTCAGTAAAACTGAAAACTGTGCATTATAGCACAGAGACAAAATCTGTGCTTCATCTTACTGTCTTCAACTTAACTTCCTCTTTTCCCAGCTACCAGAGCACTTTGGCTATTGTGCCTTTATGTCTAGTTTGAGATGTCTCATATGGGAAAGGCTGTCAAACTGAGATATATATATAGAGGGAGTTACACAGAATGAAGGCAAGTGAAAAATCAGAGAATGGTGCCATATTTGTTAGCTACAGTCTCCAAAACAGCTTGGGAAAATACACTAGCGCACTTTGAAGTTGAAGAAGTCTTCTACTTAAAAGTAGCCTTGCTACTTCTAGGTCTTAAAACACCCTCCAGATTCCCCAAATGCTCATATAGTGTTGTGTTGCATCCATTCCCTTGCTCACAGTTCCTTCTTGTGCTCTGTTTTAGACTGACCACTTCAGTGGATGCTGTTGTTGCCATCTGTGTGATTTTTGCCATGTCCTTTATACCAGCCAGTTTTGTTTTATACCTGATTCAAGAACGTGTAACAAAAGCCAAGCATCTCCAGTTTGTCAGTGGTGTGAGCCCTGTTATCTATTGGCTAACTAACTTCACGTGGGACATAGTAAGTAACTGCTGGTCTGATTTCACAGCTTGTGATTATCCTGGATGTGCATGAACTGGGAACTAATTGGTGAATTAAGTCAAGGTGATTCTAAGCATTGCAAAGTATAAATTTCTTTAAGTGTTTCTCAGAGAGCATGGTAAGGATCTGACCTCTGAACTAATTAGAGATGCAGAAAATAATTAAGGTGCACAACTCATTATTCAACTAACAAAGCTGAAATTTTTGTCATCTTAGGATTTCCAGTCCTTACAACTGACTATATAATGAAGTACAATTTACCAAGCCTCATTGCTTGGTGCTAGTCACTCCTGTCCTCTAGAAGACCCAAAACATGTTTCAAGATGTCCAAGAAATCTAAGTGGGGAAGATTCACTGGCTGCTGGAACAGTAGCTGTAGGCCTGACAAAATACTCTAGGATATCTAAAATGACATAGATATCTTTGTTTAGGTCTCTGTATTATGGTCACTGTGTTGTTCTGAAAAGATTTATAGCACAGGTCCAGGCTTGTTTAGACAGGGCTCAGCTTCCCTCCTGTCACTCCTCTGGCCACTTTGTCACAAAGGAGACAATTTTTCTCCTGGCTGAGGTACCAGGGCAAGTTTTCCAGCCATACCATCTCAACAAAGAAAGCAACCAAGGACTTATGCAATAAGAAAACCATGAACGTAGAATTGAAAAAGAAATAAAAAGAAAAAAAAACTTGAAATACTTGAAAAGCCCAAAACTGTTCAGGCTTTGAAAAGTGCTCTCTCAGGAGAAGATAAATCAAAGCATTATTTTAGTAAATGAGGGGGAAAAAAGCAGGTCTCTGAGTTCTTGTTCCCTGCTGTTCACAGCAGCCTCCCAGCAGCTTCCTTGACAGGAATTCTGCTTGGCTGTTGCCCTTGACAGCATGATGCAAAGGTATTAAGTGGTGTTAGCAGTTCTGTGAAACGCCACCTTCCATTCTGCATGGGGAGTTCTGTGCATTTCAGTACAGTAGTGCTACTAATACTGAACAGAGAGATTGAGCAGTAGCCAAGCATTTAACCTCCTCCCAGGAATGTGGCTCAAGTAACTAGCTTTTTCCTTTGCATCACCAGAAACACCACTTCCCTTGCATACCCATGGCCCCTTTTTGTGGGAAGCTGGCAGCAGGACCATAAAATAATTGACTCACAAACCATAATCTAAGAAACAATAATGTCTGTCGTATTTTTAATGAACGGTTTGATAAAAGACATCTCAGAAAAATGTTGAGTGTTGCCAGGGACCCTTTGATCCAAAAGCTTCAGTGTGATTAGTCTAACTCAAATTCTGGTGCTCCTCAATATAAAATCTTACTGTTTATATTATATCATATATAATATATAAAATCATAGGATCTGGATATGTTTGCAGACCTTCTCGGTCTTACACACTGATCTTCACCCTGTGCTGTGGCAGGTGAATTACTCACTGAGTGCTGGAATGGTTCTGGCCATATTCGCTGGATTTGACAAGAAAGCATACACTTCTCCGACTAATCTGCCTGTGTTTGTTGCCTTGCTGCTTCTGTATGGGTGAGTGGTCAAGGTTATTCCTGCAGTTCGGCCCTGTATTTCACATGGAAATGATTTCATGTTACTGAGCTCGGTACTTAGTGAAATCCAGCTTTAAAGAATAGAGCTGAGTGGATACAAGTTAAAACCGGATTCTGTCTCTGCTGCAGGATATTTGCACGCTCTGCCTGGACACATGCTGCAAAGGAGATTCTTTTGTCACTGCCTTACATTCTTAAACATTAACTGTGATCCTTACAGGAAAATATATTTGTTCAGTTTGCTGCTTTCTTCCTTGTACATTGCGTAGGAATTTAGTGGTTGTTCATTTGCCACATTCACAGCCACTACTAAAATGTCTTTCAGGATTTAACCCAAGGGCAAAGAGTACTAAGTCTTCAACACTTTTTTAAATTGAAATGAACGTTTTCATTGACAAAACAGCATTTTATAAGGCCGACTGAAGTTCAGTCTCATTTAATTTCTCTCATTTAATTGGTGATCATATATTTTTATCTATAAAATCGTACTCCTGGTAGCACTTCAGCAGATGTAGTCTAGGCAAAGCAATTGATAAGATCTATTTGTAGACTTAAAGAGAGAAATTAATCTTTTCATATCCTCCTATGAATATCACAAATGGAGCCTAAGAGGGAACAGTTCTTCTGTGCAAACCAGCTTTAATTTTCTGAAGTTATTGTGTTCTTTGAATGAAAATCCTCAGAAAATTCAAAGCATTATCAGCATTTAATCTCTGTAAAACTGCTATCAGAATGTTAATTAGTTTTAATTTTTCATTATATCTTTTTAAAGTACAGTAGTTGTATCTTTAATAAGTTGCCTGTGGCATTGAATATTTTTTTTAAATATGGTAATTCATGACTGTATGGATGGACATCTTGAATGTCTTTGCATATTTTAAAGCATCAGCCAAGATGAAATTTTCAGAAAAAGTATAATCGCTTTTGGCAGTCACTTCAATAATTTCATAATTTGCTACTCAAAAAATGGAAAGAAAAGTCAAATTTTAAAATTGTATATTAGCCCTTGTGTCCAGCTGCAGTCACAATAGGAAACTTAGAATGATTCTTTCTGACTGCATGTGTCTTGTCCTGTTAAACAATTCGGGTTGATGTTACTGAGTTTTCCCTGATCAGATTGGTTGTTGCTAAGCATTTTAAGTTTATTCCAGAGGAATACCCCTCTCAGGCTGCTGCATGTGCATTTGCCATTTCCCAGAAATCATGGCACATGAAGCTCCAAATCAGGAATAAAACAAGCCATTGGTAGAGGGCTTAGAAAATAATATAAAAATTTACAGTTTGTAATTTCTTTGGACAGTTCCAAGGGGTGAGGAATATCTAGCTAAGCAGAACAGTGTGTTATGTTTCTTATTTGTCCCTCATGGTGTACAGTCCAGTGAGATGGGGTGATAACAACCTTGCTAGCATTAAGTTTTCTCAATTTTAGCAAAAAAAACTGAGCAGAAAAAAATTCTTATGTAGTAACCAGGAAGAGAACACTGTAGTGGATCTCTGTCGGTTACACCATTACATACACTTAGGATGAGAGGAAAGCTCAACTCTGTGTTTTCTTTAGGCCAAGTGACATAAGAATACTGAGAAGTTATCATAGTTTTTCTATCTTTTGCATGCAGGTGGGCAGTAATTCCCATGATGTACCCTGCTTCTTCTTTCTTCAGTGTCCCTAGCACTGCTTATGTTGCATTGTCATGCATTAATCTCTTTGTGGGGATCAACAGCAGTGCCATTACCTTCATCCTGGAGTTATTTGAAAATAACCCGGTAAGTAATGTTTTTATTGACCCCTGGCTTTAGAGAGCTGTGCAAAGAGCATCCAAGCATAACCATCCCTAACAGTAACTGTCTTTCTCTACATTACCATTTTTTTCTGGCAATAAATAGACTGAGAAACTTGCTGAGTAACTGCAGTACAGGTGAGCAGATAACCTAGAGAAGTGACTCAGAGCAATTGGTATGTAGGGCTGCGCACGCAAGGAATGACATTGAGTGTTTTTCATACCTAAGAGCAAACTTCTGTACACTTTCCCAGTTGGGGAGGTGGCAGCACAGCACTTCATGCTTGCTTCTGCAGCCTGTGTTGTGTGGGAAGATGTAGATGGTAGGCACTTACTCCTGCTGGTTTTATTGTGTTAGAGGAGGTGTTCTACTTATAGTAACATTTTGAGAACTGTCAAAAAAATGAATTTAACACCACCAGGAACGTAACAGAATACAGCGAGTGCCAAGATAGTTCTTAGAGAGGCTAAGAGATCAGTTTATGAAGTGCTGTTGTCTTGTATGCACTACTGCTATCACCTCTACAGTTGCTCAAGCTCTGGCCATTATGTTTGACACCCCTTCTACATCCAACAGCAGTCCAATTAGCTATCATTACTGATAGTGCATTTTCAAACACTTTGTGCAGCATTGTTCTTTGCTATAAAGGAGAAACAGATCTTGGTTAAATTCATGGTTTCAAGGGCCGACTTGACGATACTGTCCCTGCTGTTCCTGCATTCACAGACATGCTTCTTGATAGCACAGGGTTCAGTCTAGTGCCATTCGATCTGTGGGACATCATGGCAGCATTGTTACCTTTGAAAACATGTCTCTCTTATAGACATATCTCCAGAGGGAAGATGGCCCTTCTCTGGATTCAGTGCTCATGCAGCTAGACTGCTGCTGGCACTTACACTTTTTGCACTAAAGTCTACTGTGTATTTATTCCCAGACACTAGTACTTTTCAGTATTGTGGCAGCTCTGACTGTTGTCATGGTTTCATCCCAGTCATCAACCAAGCACCACACAGTCACTTACTCACTCACTGCACACCCCCCCACCCCCACCCCCCATGGAATGGGGTAAAGAATCAGAAGACTAAAAGTGAGAAAACTCATGGATTTAGATAAAGACAGATTAATAGGTAAAGTAGAAACTGCATGCACAAGCAAATCAAAACAAGAGATTCATTTACCATTTCCAATTGGCAGGCAGATGTTCAGCCATCTCCAGGAAGGCAGGGCTTAATCACACATAAAAGTTACTTGGAAAGACAGATGCTGTAACTCTGAATGTCCCCCTCTTGCTTCTTTTGCCCCGAGCTTTATGTGCTGAGCATGGCACCATATGGTCTGGGGTGTCCTTTGGGTCAGTTGGGGTCAGCTGTCCTGGTTGTGTCCCCTCCCAGCCCTTTGTGCACCCCCAGCCTCCTTGCTGGTGAGATGGGGTGAGGAATAGAAAGGGCCTTGACTCTGTGCAAGCACAGCTCAGCAACAGCTAAAACATCCTTGTGTTATCAACACTGTTTTCAGCGCAAATCCAAAACAGCCCCACAGCAGCTTTACATGTTACCACCAGAATTACATTATCTCTGCTACATAGAGTAATACTTCATTACAAAGACTATTTTTTCTCCTCATTGACAGTTTTTGAAAAGCACTTTCTCTGGTGCAATGTATGCCAGCATTCTGCTGTGCTGCATTTTATGTTGCTTTGCGTGTAACTTGATAAATACTCTGTTTTCTCTGTTGTAAGAGCACAGAACATCCAGTTTCTCTGACGTGGCAAAAAACTTTTCACTTACGTTGCTATGTTTTCTTAAGCAGATCTGGTTTCAACAGCTTATTATGTTGTTTCTGTTTCTTATAGTCTTTGCTGAAGTTTAACAAAACATTGAAAAATGTGCTGCTTGTCTTCCCACATTTTTGCCTGGGCCGTGGGCTCATCGACTTGGCCATGAACCAAGCTGTGACTGAAGTATATGCAAGGTTTGGTAAGTAAAGCCAGTAAGCAACAAGTTGTATCCGTGTCATGTGTCCGGACCTAGGATGAGATGTTTGGAAGTGTTATCTTGGAAAAGTAGTAACGTTTCTGAAATTCTCACCTCTCACATCATCAGATGGATGAGGACTATGAAAGTTCACCCTCTCTGAAGGAAGACAGCTTCTGATATCGCTGCCAGAACTCTATGGCCCAACCAGTAGTCTTCATTGGAAATGAACCCATTTGTGCAGTGCCAGACTCTGGTGTCTTTTTATCCTTTGTTCGGAATTCCTTAGATCGTTACAGGAGGATATATTATGTCATTTCATTTGAATTCTTTGGTTAATGTTTAAAGTGACTGTTGTTCTTCAAATACATCCTCTTAGGATGTGGTTGCCTTTGGTATCAGACAACTTATTAAAAGAATAGCAGACAACTTATTAAAAGACTAGTCATACAACAGAACTCATATTTTTATTGAGCAGAACTCATATTTTTATTCAGAAATAGGTGTCTTTTCACATAATCTATGCAAGTTTCATGTTATGATACCTAAATTAGTGTATATTCAGAGAGCTTATATTTATTTTTACTCTTATGCAGCAGCTGAGCTTGGAGTGCATTTTGTTAAGAATCTTTATAAGACACTGAAAAATGAAAACTGTTAACTGATCACGAGGAAATAAAGTGCAGTAAACCGTTAGAATTAGGCCTGTTGTTCTGAAGAGCAGTGTTTTTTTCCAGCAGTATTTCACCTTTCTTTCTGGTGCTTTCTCCAAAGGCGAGGAGCACGTTTCCAATCCCTTTCAGTGGGACTTTGTTGGAAAGAACCTGGTTGCCATGGCTGTTCAAGGGGTTGTGTACTTCATTCTGAATCTCCTTATGCAGCGCCGTTTGTTCTCCACAAGATGGTTTGTCTAAAAGCTTCTATTAATGTTCCTTTGTTAACAGAATGAGTGTCTTTTTTATGTCTCTATGTCCCTCTTTTTTTTTTATTTTTCTTTGAATTTTTCAGCTTTTTACTTTTCTATTTATTTAACTGATCTCACCTTAATTTATTGATACCCTGAGTCAAGAAAGCTTTTAAAAATGTTCGTTATCTTGACAGGATTTACGAATATTTTATTTTAAAAGTTGGGTTTTTTTGAAGTAAGACCGTAATGTAATATTTTTTTCATTTAAGACACTGTAATAGTGAGATTTTAAAATTACTTGGAAAGTTTGTAGTGTCCTAAGTACTGTCATGAGGTACTAGCCTGACATCCCAACACAGCAATTCCAGTCTATGGCACAGGACAGTTGTAGCCTGGACACTATGCAAACTTCCCCTCTCTGCTTTACCAGTGTGCCTCTTCCTTGATGAAAACAGGTGTGAGTGGGTCATTCAGTCCTGTTCAAGATTGCCAACGAGAGTACTAATTGATACAGTTATAAAAATACCATCTTACAGACAGAGCTACTCAAAACTTCCATGGAACTATCACTAGCTACTAAGAGCAGCCAAATAGTGAAAGCTGTGGCTTAGGGGCTGTTTTTGTCATATCAGTGACTGACAAAGCATGTTCTTTTGAGAGAGTAATTTCCTCCCTTTTTAGTATTTAGAGATTAACTTTCAGAGGTCAAGGATTCTCCCAACAGTGGGAATATTCCAGCCAATGTCATGTTGTGAAGTTTCAATCTCACTACTTCCACTAGTCACATTTTTGGCAATTGATCAGCTATAGTTTCACACTGTTATTCTGCACCCAGAGCAACTCAGTATCTTGGTTTTTTCCAGGTTTGCTGAGACTGCCATGTCACCTATTATTTGTGAAGATGAGGATGTTGCAGAAGAAAGAAAAAGAATTATGAATGGAGAAAACAGAAGAGATATCTTAGAATTACAAGAATTGACCAAGGTAATATTTTGAGAAGAATGGAACAAATAAGTCTAATGTAAATTCATTCTTTCAGAATGTACTTCAGCTGTGGATTCAGGTTGTATTGTTTTCAAAATCAACCTCGTGCCTTAGAAAACAATAAACATTTTAGAAGTCAAGGTTATTTCCTTTGACTAGAAATAAATAGGGAAGTCCTGCAAGGATGATGCAACTCTCCCTGCTTAAGTTGGGGTTTTTACCTCTAATCGTCTGACATGACTTATCTATTGAGTGTCCATTTCTACTACCAGTCTTTTTTTCTACATTGCTTTTTTTTTTTTCCATAGGCAAGTTTCAATCTCGTAAAGTATTTGGTTGTTTTCACATTGAGAACTACAGTTATTCCTAATCTATCTTCTTTCCAGACATTGAAGGCGTCTGAGTTATGCTATAAGAATGCATGCAAGCTTGAGCTACACAAATATAAAGATTACACACATTGCTGGGATCTCATGAATAGATAACTGGGGTGTCATTCTTCAGCCTATCTTGCTGTATTGTTCCACTTTGGTTTGCTTGTCAGAGATCCCCTGAGACTGGCTCAGACTGGTTAGAGCCTTGATGCTGACGATGCCAGCATTGTGGGTTCAATCCCTGTATGGGCCATTCACTTAAGAGCTGGACTCGATGATCCTTGTGGGTCCCTTCCAGCTCAGAATATTCTGTGATACTTTGTCCCAGCAAAGCATTCAGTCTGTCTCCTAGTGCTAAATACATGAAATAAATGGTTGTAGAAAAGCAGAAAAACTGGTATTTTTAGGGATGATCATAGGTTTATTTAATGTAAATAAATTCTGACCTTGTAGAATGCTTACGCTTATTAATTTTTTTATTTACTCCTTAGTTCTAAAGTTGCCTCATCCCAATAGCATTAAAGTAAAAAAAATTAGAAGATTTTCTTTGCTGTAGATGTCTTGAAATAGGAATTTTCTCTTTTTTTCCCCCGTCAATATAGGTGTATGCAGGTCAGCACAAGCCTGCAGTGGACAGACTCTGTGTTGGCATCCGTCCTGGAGAGGTAGGTTATTCAATAACACTAGATTACATTCCATGGATCAGTTCAGATTTTATGACACTACTGATTTGCAAGTTGGAAATACTAAAGAATATTATAAATTTTGCAATTTAGTGCTTTGGCCTTTTGGGAGTGAATGGGGCTGGCAAAACAACAACATTCAAAATGCTGACTGGAGATACTGATGTGACATCTGGAGATGCTATAGTGGCTGGCAATAGGTAAGTACCTTAAAAAAACCCCCGTGATAATCCATTTAGTGGAGTAGAAATGTCCAGATCATACTCTGTGATCCAGCAGCTCTATGGCACTGAGACCACAGCTAACACACATTAAGTATTTTATACCTTTAACACTGTTTAAGATCTGTGGCTAAGTTGTAGTAGTGCCAACAGTGGGACAAGGCAATAAGATCTAGTGAAAAGAGCTCACAAACATAAAATAACCAGTCCAGCAGGGTACTTTGATCTGAGCTTTGGGATTTTCCTCTGGCTGTTTCTAGCATCTTTGTTTACACATAGTGACATAAGTTAGTACAGTGTGATCTGGTATGTGCTTATGTTAGTTTACTTCCAGGTAAACCAACTGCCTTGGTTCCTTTGATGTAGTTGGGATTTGATTCTTTGTCCATCAATGTGATTTGAACAATAACTATTTTGTTGCCAGGACATGGCCCTGGGCACCCTGCTCTAGGTGAGCCTGAGCAGGGTTGGTGGACAAGGTGACCTCCAGAGCCCCCTTCCAACCACAACCGCTCTGTGATTTTGTACTTCTCCTACTACCAACAAAGTGTTAGCCTTTGTGTCCTGCCTGTCTGTTCCTAGTGGCCACTCTGAGTTAAAATCAACTACTTTTTTTGTTCTAGAAATAAACACCCTTCTCAAAAAATAAGGTCTGAGTGGCTGTTTAAAGAACTTCTTGTTAAGTTATTTTATACTTACACAGGAAAATGGGTGAGGAGAAATGGGCTTACACTTAGCCAGGACAGAGATGACTTAAGAATATACTCCTTGCTCTAATATACAGACAAATATTTTAGTAGAACATTTTATCTGGAAGAATTCATTCTCTTCTTAAGAGAGTTGTTGCCCCAGAAAATAAAGATTTAATTCAAACTGTTCTTCTTTATCTTAAAGCTAGTATTACAGAACTAAGATTCTTTCCTTTGTTTCTCCAGTATATTGACCCAAATTTCTAATGTCCATCAAAACATGGGATACTGCCCTCAGTTTGATGCCATTGATGACCTGCTCACAGGACGAGAACATCTCTACTTATATGCACGCCTGCGGGGGGTTCCAGCAGAGGAAATCAAGAGGGTAAAGTGATCTTGCTTTTGATAGTTATAGGGATTATTTGTGATGATTAACTGCGTTCATAACAGGCCAGAATTTCCGAAGTGGACTTGCCATCCTGTGTGTTGAAGTCCTGGAAGTGGTTCCTGTCATTTGGACAGTTAAGTACAAGACTGCACTAACAAATGCAGGTTCTCAGGCATTAGTGGTACTTACAAAACTGTGGCAGCAAAAGTGGAAGGCTAAAGATGCAATTGCTATGACTCAGAACTGCACTGGTTGCTGTTTTGTTCTTGTCTTTAAAGTTGTTTTTGTATAAGAAAGAAAACATGAAGATTCCAGAAGAAAATAATTTAAATTCTTGCAGATAGGAAGTCTACAGCTGAGGTTGCTTTATGGCTTTCTCTCAAGTAGTTGGAACTCCCCTCATCATCATCATAAATTTTTTGTACTTCCCTGGTCCAGTTCCAGAATGAATATGCTAAAACCCAGGGGACTGTCATGTTTCTGCCAGAAGAGCGATGTATGAGCAATCCTGTCTGTTATGCATTAGCTGCTGTGTGAAAAACATGGTCTTTCTCACAGGTCACTGAGTGGGGCATCCAGAAGCTGGGCCTTCCTCTGTACGCAGACCACCTGGCTGGCACCTACAGTGGGGGCAACAAGCGCAAGCTCTCCACTGCCATTGCGCTGATCGGCTGCCCACCACTCGTCTTGCTGGTAAGAGTCATGTCACAGCTCTGTGACAGTGCAGTGGAACACCTTGTGACACCGCCTGCTAAAGAGGTACAAAGAGGTTTATGACAGTCCTGGCAAGCTCGTTTCTGCCCTCAACTTACATCTATTTTAATTTTGAGTTCTTTAATTTCAGGCATAGACTGGGATGCATAACTATGTTTCCAATGGATCCCAAGTGATTATGAAAGAAAGATCTTCAACAAAGAATGTTTTGAGATGAAATCTATAATCCAGATAAATCCAAATTTAAATCCTTGTTTGGTTTCAGTCGGCCACTTGTTGTCAGAGAGTAGCTACTCATGTAAAAGATGATCTTCTGGCAAATACCTTGCTGCCATCTCTAGCAGAACAGAGGAAGATAGCTACCCTTTTGCAGCCTTTAATATCTTTGGAATAAATTATACAGATTTATATGAAACTATACAAATGCTGAAATGTAGTTCTTATCAAAATAAGTTATCAGATAATTGCATATCTAAAGAGAAATTCTATATGCAATTACTACAAAAATGCTTTAGATTATACTGTACCACCTTAATCTGTAGGCTAAAAAGATGTACTTTAATAACATTTTAGTAGCATGGTTCTCAGCGCGATTTAATACGCCTTTACGTGTATTCTGACTGCATAGGAAACAGTCAGATAAAATGTTTTCTCATAATTTCTTAAGACAAAATGTTGAACGAAAATTTTTCTATCCAAGATTTTCTTTACATTTTTTGGCACTAACTGAGTTAACTGACTTATGTAGGACCAGATCCTTAGCAGGTGTAAATCAGGGTAACTACATTAGTTTCTTGGGTTGAGCAATGTCCTGTATGTTTATGTAAGTAAGAAGATTACTTGGTGAGAACTCATTCTCCTCTTACAAGCATGGCTGCCCAGAAAAAGCATTCGCTTCCCTGTAGCTGTGCCCTACACAGACAGCATTGTATTCTTACCTGCAGGTTCTTATTACTTCTTTCCTTACTGCTTTGTGCCAAGAAGTGCATTGGTACCCATTCACTCATGCACTTCTCAAGGTGTGTGTGCTTTCTCAAGGCACAGATTACAGTGGAGAAGCAATTATATGCTACAGTCCAAACAGTGACTTGTTTCTAAATAGATTTTCTCTTTTTTTATTTGATTCTCTGAATCTAACTGCCCTAACATTTCCTTTACAGGATGAACCAACTACTGGAATGGACCCTCAGTCCCGGCGCCTCCTGTGGGACTCTATTGTTGGTGTGCTCAGAGATGGGCGAGCAGTGGTTCTAACCTCACACAGGTAAACACAGTTAGAATTCAGAATCCAAGAGTAAATGAAGTTCATCTGTTGAATTTTGTCTCAAATATCTCTTCTCTATTTTGAAAGTATGGAAGAATGTGAAGCCCTCTGTACTCGTTTAGCCATCATGGTGAAAGGTACCTTCAAATGCCTAGGCACAATTCAGGAGCTAAAATACAAGTAAGTAGAATATTTTTATGGTGTTTGTTAATGGGAAAACTTAGTGTATGTCACGTGTACCATTCTTCAGTGTTTAACTAGACTCATTTCTGGGTGCGACTCTGTGGTAATCCAGATAATTTGAGCAGATCTCATGTCAATGGTTATGCTATGCACCACTTCTGCAGGGCAAATACAGGGCTTCCTACAAAGCTACATCTTATGCAATAGCTTTCAGATACTGTTAATGTTTTCATTGCTGCAGAAAATTAATTTCCTTCCTGAACGATGAAACCATCTCTTCATCCAATTCCCAAATCCACATGTGCTTTCCAGGTTTGGAGATGGCTACATTGTCACTCTGAAAATCAAAGCTCCAAAGTCCGGGTTGCCTCCAGATCCTACTCCTGCTGAGCAATTCATACGCATGAACTTCCCTGGGAGTTTACAGAGAGAGAAACACTACAACATGCTGCAGTATCAGATTTGCTCCTCCTCTCTGGCTAAGATTTTTCGGTTAATAGTCTCCAATAAGGAAAACTTGCATATTGAAGAATATTCTGTGTCTCAAACAACTTTAGATCAGGTGAGTAAAAAGTAAAACATCCACGAGAAAGCCTGTCTTGTGAGAATCAGGCAACACAATGGAGATGTATCCAAACAACTGAAAGACCAAAATGTTCAGAGTAGAGAAGTTCACCTCTTTCTCAGGCCAAGTTCCCAGGCCTCTCATCAAGGAGGGTGGATGAGTATGAATCTGTAACTTGTTCCCTGTATAAATAGGTGCCATTCGAAAGCTGGTAAGACAGCATTTCCCAAATGACAGAATTCATACAACGCATTCCTTCAGGAGCAGCATCTGAGCAAGGTCAGCAGTTTGGAATAAGGCTGAGCTGAGAATAACATTTTATTTTAAATAAGAGGTTTGGAAGGTGTTGATTCAGAGATACTGTGAGAAGCAATTAGACACACAAAACCTGGAAAGTCCACTGGGACTTTTGGCAACACCCACTTCCTAGAGGGTATTGGCCCCATCTGTCTTCTTTCCTAAGTAACTGAGGGTCCACATTTGCAAAGCTGTCTTCCATGGGATTGCTAGAGAGACACTCCTAGCTGTCTTTCAGCTTCCTACTAAAATATTCTGTCTCCTCTTTCCTATCACAACCAAACTCACGCTGTGCAAGCTGTGCAAACCTTGCTGAACCTATCTCCTCCTTAAGAAAAAATAGAATTTTATTTGCCAGCAAGTACATCCCAAGGAAGGAAGTTACCAGAAAAGAATTTACAGGGAAGTTTTTCAAAATAAATGAGGAAATCATGATCCTGGCTGATAACGCAGTGCCTCAGTTCAGTTAATGTCTATGGATTCCCCTTTGTGTCTCCTTCCTGAAGAGTGGTCATTCCAATAACTCATCTCAGTCAAGAAAATTGAGACCTTTTCTGCTTTCCTCACACAGGTTTTTGTGAACTTTGCTAAACAGCAGATGGAGGATGAGGAAATTCCTTTGCATCCCCGTGCAGCTGGAGCCAGCCGCGAAGCAAAGGTGTCGCCTGCTTTGCGTCAGCAGGCAGTTGCATAGACTATTCTTACAGTCACCAGTGCTTAGTGTGCACAGGGCAAAGATGTGTCATACCAGAGCAGCACAAGGCTATAACAAAGGTTCCCACACTCAGTATTACACTGATTTTTTGCACCTTTCTGAGCACTGTGCTCTCAACAACAACCCTAGCAACAGCCAACTTCTACTGCTCTACCAAGAACACATGACATGACAGTGTCAAAGGAAAGGCAATAGAATAAAATCTTCCTCTAACATAAAGTTGATTATAAGATACAAGAAGTCTCATTCCTCCTTGTTGACATATAAATAGCATCAAAGACAGTTTCTCTGTCTGGTGCTTTCAGGCTGGTAGGTTCTTCTTGTTTAACCCTTATGTCAGCTGCTACCAGCCAGCAGACAGGTCCCAAGGCAGAGAGCGTTGCCCAGCTTAGAAGCGGATTCCTGCCACGCTGATTCCTGCACAGGACTATCAAGGTCAGAACATCAGTGCTGGCTGATGGGTCTAGTGCTGGGAGATTGCTTCACTGTCTCACCAGGCTGCCAGTGAAAACAGATGGTTGTCTCAGCAAGAATGAAAAGAATTAATTCAGATCTCAGACCCAGACAAGAAACATGCTTTAAAAAAATTAATTAAAATGATCTCATACTCATCTTCAAGTTGCCTCAAATAGAGGCCAAATGTCAAAATGGAGATTAAAAAGAAAGAGAGTATGTCCAAATCTGCCAAAAGTTTCGTTTTCTCGTGGAGACCCGGAAAGATATCTTTGTTACTAAACAAATTTTTCTTCTTTCCTGTGACTGGACATTAAGTGGGTGTAAAGTATGAATAGGGTATGTGCTTTCTCTCTCCTTAGAAGGAAAATTCCAACCTGCTTGTACTCCACATTGCACTCAGTGGGAAATCATTTGGCATTTAGCTCTTTTCTCTGGTTCACTAGTTCACAAACTAGTGAAAAAAACAATACTGAAAACAAATTCATAATGACATATTGCTTCAGTTATCTACCAGATCTAACCATTTCTAAGAAATCTTCTCTAAGATATGTTATACGGAAATAAAATCTGGGTCATGTATTTCTGCTTTGAAAGTTTTTGTTCTTCAATTGATGTAGATTTTTTTTTTAATAAGGACATTCTTGCTCTGTACTGTACAAAATATTACAAAACTTCAGCAACCAGCTGTAGCCTTCTCTTTTTGCCATAATTATTTCAACTGATTTCAAAACATAGTCTAGAATTTATTGCATATTTCATCCTTACAAAAAGTTGCAAAAATCTTTCTATACATCCATTATAGATAAATAAAGTAATTGTGAAACAAAACATTATCTATGCATTCTCTTCATATTCTAAAATAGCTTCTTTAAAATATCCTTCAGATAGATTTCAATAGCCTTTTTTATCAGATTTACACAAAACCCAACTAAGTCACACTGAACATCTTGAGAAAAAGAAAACACAGGAAGTCCAAAATGTAGCTAATTTTTCTCCCTGGCTCTGAAAATAGGAAGAGCATTCTGAGGACTAGCAGTCACTTCATGTATTTACAAAGTATATTAAAAACTATTCCAAGAAGCCTGATGTAAAATGCTTGGGTAAAAGGTCCTTTAGTATTGTAAGGACTTGTTACATGAAAACAGGCCAAGTATCAAAGATATAGATCAGATTGCTTCTGAACCTTACTTACTAATATGCAATTTACTAATGAAGAAGACCAAAAACAAACAAAAAACCCCCAACAGAGGATGTTACATTCACAAATATGACAAATACTTCTTACTTCAGACTCTTTTGGCAAATTAGGGGTTAGACCCAAATCAGGTTTTTGAGATATTGCCTATTTCTTTATTCCAAGAACCATTCATAATCTTTGGTAATGTTATTTGTTACAAAGCACCTGCCTCCAGGCAGCACACACTCTTCTTCAAGTCAAGGAAGGCAGATCATGCAACTGTCTCCAGGCCAGCTGGCCGTGCTGGCTGAACTGAGCTCTAGTAGTTAGCTGGTATGTCCTCCTTCCAATGTACTTCTGTCTTGCAGAATGCCGCTGCTAAATTTGGAGCTGCTTTTCAGCACAGACTTCTCAGTATTTCTGATCCATCAATCTAAATAGGATCCATCAATCTAAATAGGATCCATCAATCTAAGTCAATCAGGTTACAGTGAACTGCAGGGGCTTTCAACTACCAGCTGTGCAATGAAGCTTTATTTTTTAAGGTGCTTGTGAGTTGAGAATTCTTGAATGTAAGGAAGTGTAGCTTTCAAGTGCATACAATTTCCCTTAGCAGTGGTGATTAAACATGCACCAAAATCCTTTAAATTAATTAATTTATTTGGCAAGAGGTTTATGAGGTTTTTCTTCTTGAAGTTCTGTGCAATATTCAAATTAAACCTTCTTTTCTTACAACAAAAAGGGAATAATTGGCGTTCTATGACTTGGATAATCCTTGAATTCTCGTAAGTAGGTGCAGTGTTTATCCTTTGCCCAGATTGTCATCTGAATGAAGCAAAGCAAGGTAAACAGCCCCACTGGAAGGAAAGGGAAAAAAAATACATTTCATTATCAGATTAAAAACATGTTCTTGCTGCTGACATCACTTCAGGTTAAAGTACCAAAACATTACTCACCTGGAACACACTGAGTCATGATTGTGAAACTGATCCAGGTCCCCACCTGTTTTGGCCAAGGAAATTTAAAATATTTCTGGTGACAGCATTTGCATTTATGTCTCTATTGATCAAAATAACCTTGTCCTAGTACAGGTAAATAAAAAAGCCAAGGTCAGCCAGATCAATTTTTAGTGTTAATAACCTTTAGCCAAGATGGTGAACAGTGCCTTATTATCACAAACAAAACCTTCATGTTTGCTTCCATAGCTATTACAATGACAAAATTTTAAGCATTTACAACAATGTCCTTTCTGTTTCTCTGCCTAATTTGTATTTGTCAGACCTCCATCAGTGCTAGGAATGGTAACTTTCTATAGTCTGAGACCAAATGCTCCTCTCTTTAATATCTGTTAATCTCCACTGAATTTAAAACCTGGTACTGTCCTTCTGTGCACGAGTCAAGGTTACACTGAGTTGCACTGATTGTGTCTGCTTTTGAACTCAGTCAAGAGTTTGGCTCCTGATTAAGGAATATTAAATTATAAACTGATTCTAGCTTCTAAAGCAGTCACCACCAACACAAGTGACTGTGTAAGAAGACTTCGGCTTGTTTTCTCTAGCACAATATCATCTATTTGTCTGACCATATCTTCTTGCCTGCTGTGATATTCCTAGGATCTTATGTTATAAATCCACCAGACACCCCCATCCCCTCATTACAACATTCAGTGGCAATCTCCCTGTCCCTGGCTGCAGAATTTACACTGCTTTACAGTGTATGTGTCTTGTCTAGCAGCCACACTGAAGCACAGGCTCAGGGCTGTCTGTTCAAGTTTAGCCCCATCAGTACTGCCTCAGGAGAGGGGAGGAAGAACAGACAAGTTCCCATCCACAGTCTGATTTAATGGAGTGTAGGGGAGGAGGGGAAATGTATAGAGCTCAACTGTTTCAGAGGTTTCTCCCATGTTTAACATTCCAAAAGAAATGAAAATATATTCAGCAAAGCTAAAATCTGAACATCTTGTTTGAAAATACATACCTCATATGTATAGTTAGGGCAAGATACAAAGAAAAACAGCCATGTGAAAGGATTCTTTGTTGGATATGGGATCTTACGGGTTTTGGATCCTATAGATTAGAAAACAAATCACAAAATATTCACACTCCTAAATACATAGTTTCCTATAAAGACAACCCAACTCTGCCTACTCCTGTGTCTCATGACTGTGAGAGGGACAAGCAGGATATGGGGAGACAGGATGTCCTCTGGACTTACAAGAAGGAATAGAATAACTGTGAGGAAATGTTCTGGGCATTAGAATATCATCTATTTATGCCTTTGATCACAGTCACTCCTGTAAGAAGAGGTATCTCAAATTTTAAATTTAGAAGTTAAAGGTTTTCTCAAATTGTCACAGAATGGGATTTTAGCAGTCATAGCTGATCGCTGTAAGATGTTTGGCTCGTGCCCAAGGAACCCTGATCTGCACAGAGATCTTGTACCCCCTATAGAAACCAGTGAAATTACTTTTCCTTGCTCACCAAATCATAGCTTTTACTAGCACTGTTTCCTTTTGCACTGCCAGTGTAACCAATATAACTGCTCCCCCCAATACAACCTGGGCCTTAGCAATAAAAATTACAGTAAGATAGGAAGTGCAGTTCAACAGTGTGGTGTTGAATTCTTTGCATTGTCTGATCTCCCTTAGAATCCAGTCTTTACAGTGCTGAGCAACCTGTGCTCCCACAGCAGTCAGCTGACAGGTATCAACACCCCCCAGGATCAGGTCTTTCACAAGGCAGAGTAAATTAAGAAGTAGTGAATGGCTGTGCCAAAGTGAAAAATGATTATTCAGTTTTTACCATTTCTCCGGAGGTCACTGAGTGCAACATGAATGGAAAAATTTCCAGCTTCACACAGCTGCAAGAAAAAGTATGACAGAGTTAAAAATGTGCTTCCCTTCTATTTGTTTTTCTTCCTTTTGTTATTTCCTGGGGTCCTTTAAAAATTTAGGAAAAGGAAAGTAATTTGTTGTAAACGTAATAAATATCCCTAACTGAGAGTGCTGTCTGACAGGAGGATATCTTCATTCAAACATGAATCCATGTCATACTCAGTTATATATTTATGATATTTTCCAGAAATGTGTCAAAAGATCAAATTTACTACTTAGATAATCCCCATGAGATCTAAATAAAACAAAGGGGATAAAAGTAAACCCAGGAGATACTTGCTTTATCTTTTTGTCATTCTTATGTCTTTAAAAACACCCAAAAATGGATTTGCATAGTTTTGGTTTCTCAAAAGTTATTAAAATCTCAAGGAAGATACAGGTTGGACTCTAAGTAAATTTTCTTCCCTAGAGTATAATTGCTATGAATCATGAAGTAAAATTGACCCAGCTTCCTTCGCTGGTTTTAAAGGATGCTTCCCCAATCAATTATAAAGAAAGTGCATTGAAATGACCCATTTATATGATTATGGACAGCCTCCAGTGTCTGCAAAGCATAACCATCAGAGCAAATGACTAGTGGTCAGAGCTCCTGAGTTTTATTCCCAGCTCTGTGCTCTCTGTTATGGAGTCTCTCTATAAAATGTGAATAGGTTATGAACTCATAGAATTTTCATACTAGGAAGCTGCTTTGAGATCCTGCAGTCACTGACAATTAATTTGTCCAAGTGAACAGCTGATGTGCTAAACAAGTTACCCATACATAGGAAAAATCTTTGTATATAGGTCACCTTTGTTGGCTACAGTAACATTGCTTCTGCATGTATGAAATGTTCCTGGGAACTGTGAGAATGAACAGTGATGAAGAATTTTGATTCATAAGGAAAGCTGTAAAATTTTCTGAAGCTCAGCAAAATGAAACTCTATCCCTGGACATTATCAGTAACATACTTTCTTAGTTGGTCTAAAACTCTCTGAGTTTTATGATCTGTTGTGATTCTTAACACTCAAGAAACAGTTCACAAAACAAACTCACTGGCTTTTAAACATAGTGTCACAAACTGGTAGTTCCAGCTTCTTTAAAGATTATGAGAGATCATCCCAGCAGTTAAATATCCTAGTCTTGGAATGGATGTTGAATGAAAATATTCCCTTCTATACAAAATCACATTAAAACCTGACAGATTTACTGTTCTGCATGTAAGTGGTCAGCTTTAGTGCTATGTTCCAAATGTTCAAGTTCTAAGTATCTGCTTATCCTACTCACTCCTCCACTTATACGACAGAAGAAATAAAGCAAGATATTTTAGCATTTTATAGAAAGAGCAACAAACCTACCAGAAACATGATCACAGCAAAATTTATCTGTTTTTTCCCATAAGCTATTAAAAAAAAAAAAGTTTACATATGATTAGTACTAGTATGCAAACACAACAGTACTTAAATCATTGTGGGTTGTTTTGCTACTTACAGGGAGGAGTGTAAAGAGGATGATTGATGTAATATGCAAGCCAAGCTGCAAATCCCCAGTAATAAAAGCAGTTCTGAAAAACAGGCAATTTTTCTTTGTTTTAGTACAATCCTCTGGGCCAGTATTCACTGCAAGGACTGTTGATAACAATGGGCTAATCCTTCAACTTACTGATAATACGACAAAAAATGGCAATACTAAGTGTGGTAAGGTGGGAGCAGATAACAGGAAATAATAGAAAGGATGTAGTGCTCACAGAGTTAAGATTTCGTCTCAAGTATCTTCGAGCTGCTAAGTTTATAAACAGTTTTAGAAAGTATGATCGCACTATTGAAAATATCTTGTCTGGAAAGCTATTGGGCAAAGTTGAAGTACATACACACTGTATGTTAAAAAGAGATTTGTTTTGCTGACAAAAACATGTCTTTGTAAAACTAGATTTAGGCACTGACCTCTCTTCCCTATTTGTTACTTTTCACTGCCCATTCTCTTACCTGTCCTCTTCTCCTTCACCTCATCAGTTTGCTTTCTTTCCCATGCTTTAACTTTTCCTACCTAAAATCATCATGCCTGATGCTTTCCTCTGCACTTGCACTGCAATATCTTTACTTTGTCCCTTTTGCTGCTGTCCTTCTCCTTCTGTGATCCAGCTTCCATTCTCTAAACTCTGACAACATAGGTGTCATTAATGGCTGTACTGACTCACTCCTGACCAATCCCAGAGCTTGTTCACAGGCTTCATCCCTGAAAAAATCTCCTTACAATGACAATCTTTACCTCTTGTTTGGTTTCCTTGGCCCTGCCTCCTGTGGGGTTTTTTCTGATGCTCATTGCTGCTTCCATAACTTGGTGACAGGTTTATCTTCTCCCTCCTTATGTATATGTAGGTAGGAGGGAGGCCCTTTCCTGGCCCCTTCCTCTTTTCCTCCATGCTGTAACCTCTAGGAGCTATTTTCTTGCAGGCAGACTTTAACCCTCATCAACAACTCATAAACTTGCCTCTCGTCACTGGAGTCGTCTTCTTTTACCAACCTAGTACCTCGGCATGTTTGTTCATCACCTGGACTTCAGCAAGACCAAAACTGAGCTATCGTCCTTTCATCACTCCCCCTGTTCTTTTCCTTCACCTTATCTTTTCTTGCATCCTATTTTCAATCTTGAGTAAAACACTGATTGTCTTACTCTTTCTGGTGACACTTTTCTTGGCCTTCCAAATAGGTTCCTATACCTTAGACATTTCTAGGTGTTTCTGCTTTCTCCTTCACAGCTTTGCTTTCCTGCTCATGCAGGCAAAATTCTTATCCAAGGCTGCATTCTTTTCTGTCTGACTGATATAACTTTATTTTTTTGCTTTGGATTTTGCACTCTTTTCCCCCTGCATATACCAGAACTGCATTTCTAGCAATAATACCCTGAAAAAGTGATTACCTCAGCGTCTGGAACCCGCACTAGCTGACTGCAGTGTCTGATGGTGCATTTTTCTGAAAATGCTGGTGCCCCCTCATCTGCTGCAAACAGTAGGGTCAAACATTCAGTTGCATTTCCACCTTCTTTTCAGAGTTAATTGAACCACTGAAGTGCCCAGAGACCTTTTGGGTATGCTGTAATACAAGCACATAGTATATCCTTGCTCTGAGATTATATATTGAGATAACTGATGAGAAAGAGCAAATTATTAACCAGTAATTACAGGTTAGGTGGGACAAATGAGCAGAGAAATTAAATAACTTCCCTGTGATGATTTCATTTTTCCCCAGGAAATGCAGCAGAATCAGAAGAGTGACTTCAGTTAGGGACAATCTATTTAGTGTCCTGTCCATAAACTGCTACTTCCTCCCTAACACTAGCTTCTTCAGCCAGCTCTTACAATTCACTAATTGCTGTACAAACTGAGGTAGAAACAGTTGCTTGTAATCTTAGAATGGCACCCTCAGAAAAACTTTTCGTTAGCTTCACAGCTTGGCACAGAATGGAACATATGGCAATGGATTTCAGTACAGTAAAATTAAATAAATTGATTGTCGTGGCTCAGCCCCCAAAAATACATGTTGTAATTAAACTGAACAAGTGCTGTTCAGCCAAAGAACATGATTTACTGCAAGAGTATTCCTCAGTTATAAGAAAAGGAGTCTACCACTGTTAAGGACCTTAGCAGTAATACTATAAACGCCCAGATCCCACTAGAAGCCTTATTGCTCATACAAAGGCCTCTAGTGAGGTTCAGCTAGGAACAGCAGAGTACATGCAGACTTCACAAACTCACTTGAAAGACTGTTTCTTTTGAAAGAAAGCAAATCTTTCATATTCTAGGTGAATAATAAAGCTTTACAACAACCTCTTATAGGTCAAGTTGAGATATTTCAGGGATCCCATAAATAAATTATTCCTAAATATTTGTCTTCTCTACTGCAATTGATGATCCCTATTTCTTGATGTCCTGCCTATGTTTATTCATGACCAGCATGTACCCTTCTGTTTGTCTTATTATACTGTCTTCTGGTTTAATGGTATTTATGAGGTCTAGTGTTTCCTTTCCTCCAGATGTTTTTCTAGAAAGTGATGATATCCCTTCTTTTTACTCATGAAAATGTCCATGAGTAAAGGGTAAAGAAAGGGTAAAGTAAAGGGTAAAGAAAGACCATGTAAGACTAATCTAATGATACTAATTTTTGAGGAATTCCACTGGTACTTTCCTATTATTAAAGGTCTGACAGATCCTTTTCTGGATCTTTCCTTCAATTAGTTCCTTTATTACCACACAATTTCTGTATATTAATCCCTATCTTATTCACCTGGAGCCAGTTGTTTACTAAGTCCAGATAAACCAGTTATTCTACCTTTGCAATGCCTAGAAAAATCATAGAAAGAATTACACTATCTTAATATGTAGCATGAAATGCTTTTGGTGAAGCTGCTGTATTGTAGGGCATAATTTATTCCCATTTTCATTTGGTAAACAAAGGATGAAAATCACAAATCTCATGATTTGTGTCCTGTCTCAGATTTCTGCTTATTTAGACTGAAGTGTCTCCTGTAAAGGCAACATTCCATTGTTCTTAGGAAATAAGCTAACTATATCTGCTGTGTATGTGATCAAACACTGAAAGTAGGAAAGTTTTGTCTACCATTTGGATGTGATGGAAAAAAGTAAAGATGATGTGATATTTTTCTCACTGTCACAATTTTGGAGTAACACCACCAAGGTCAATGAAATTATAAAAGCAAATCAAACCCAAGCATCGCTAAGCACGTAAAATAAGAACTGTCAGCAACTTTACAGATGAAAGCAAGTGCCACCAGCCTGAGAAGATGGAAAAGAGGAAGTGATCAGAATGACTGGTACAAATATCAGTTTTAGCATCAACAGTTTGTATGGTCTGAAAGGAACAAGTAGTTGTCAGAGCACTGAGAAAAAGAAGATTTATCACACTGAACGAATTTTTTTCAAGGTAAAGCTGCTCATTTATCTACTGTTTAACATGCCTTAGCTACTGTTGTGTCAAGATCTGTGAACCTTCTAACAATGCCTGCACTCTTGCTGCAGGAAGCACAATAAGTTGCTAGGGAAGATTGTTTTGGAGGGCCACTGCTCCACTACAGGCCCTTCTTTCATTTCAAAAGCTCCCACCAGAACGACCAGGGCCACTGGACAGTAAGGAGGTAGCCACAAGGTAGAGCTTCCACTGTTGGAAGTATCCCTGCCGTAATGCGAATTACAAGGGACTGTCTAAATCTCAAATGTTAAATACCCAAGTGCTGATACCACAGGCTTTTCCAGTTGAGATGATAATCTCTTGTCTTCCTTAGTATAAGGTGTATTTTTGACAACTAGCGTGTGCTTTGTTGCAAACATTTGTAAAACAACTACAGCCCATGCATAACCATGCAGTCATTGTACTACTTTGCAGACATGTAGGAAACAGGGAGTCTGAATCCCAACGGTTTCCCTATGCCACAGCAGGCTGGTAACATTAGGGAATGCTCCTGTGGAGAAGAAAATGCAGAACAACCAAGATGCCTTGTGCTGGATCAAAGGTAAGTTAACAGTTGCTTAACAGCAAAGAGAGTGTATGGAGCAAAGAAGATATAAAATGGTTGTTACAAAATATTGTTGTTATCTTTAAAAAAGCAACTCTTCCAACATTGTGCCTGCCTGTACCACCTTTAAAGTTAACATTGTTACTAAAACCTTCACACCCAAGGAGCTGGCTGAGTGAAAAGGAAGGGTATGCTGAAGGTTTAAAGTTCTAAAAAGTAATGAGACTACGATAATATTAGTAATAGTATGGCAGCATGTATGTTATCTAATAGTGACATTAAGAAATCTTCTAAAAGAACTACAGCTTTATGGGTGAGATTTGTTGTACATTGTTACAAAAGCCACACAAAAAGTCCATGCTGCAGAGGCAGAGCATAGGTTGGGTAGGTTGGATTTGTAAGGGGGGCTATGGATAGATTCTGACACAATTTACCTTCACAATTTTCCTCAGTGGCATAGTCCCACGGGAGAATCGATGAACAAATACTGTTTCAATCAACCTTTTGATGTAGTGGAAAGAATGGCAGATACATGCCAAGCTAAAAACAGCAAGACAAAAGCATTTAAGAGTGCTTAAAAAACCAAGAGTGGCAAGACATTTGGAATAAGGCTACGAGAAATACTGCTCATGCCTGCAAACGGACTTACTTAACTACTGGGTGCGGACTTGATGTAAACCTCTCATCCAGTCCATAGACAAAAGTCATGCGGAAATAAAACAGAAAATAGATGAACAATGGACCTGTATATTCTATCAAAAATACCTGCAAAAAGAGAGAAAATAATTAGACAGCTGAATTAGATGATGGTTTTGCTTTGGTTTCTTTGTGATAACTATTGCAGTGGGATAAACACATCCACTGACCCAGGATGGCACTAAGAGAGGCAGGGAGGAAATAGCAGTTTTGGGATTGGGCTATGAAACTGGTAGACATGCACGTAAATATTTTGCAATGATTTGCCTCAGTTTCATTCAAACAGCCATTGCCAGTGCAGCAGACACAATAGGGGTATGAAAAGATAACAATGTCAGCCCAAAGATCATAACAAATACGCATGCACGTTACATTTATGCAGCTCTCACCCTTCTCTTGTACTCAAGAACTGTTTCTTTATTTTGAGTTAAAATGAAATTTGGTGAAGAATTTGTCTTGAAAAAGAAGAGTTCTGCTTCTACTAAATGAATTTTGTTTAAACTGGGAACAGCTTGTAAGTGTTCACAGTGACCCCATCTGTGTGAACAGTTAGCACAGCAGTTGTCCTGGGAAACAATAATTTCATTCTATGTTCAAACAATCTTTAATTTGAACACAAAGAGAAAAATAAAAAGAAAGGAAAAAAAAAAGAGAGGAAACCAAAGAAGCTATTCCCTAACTTGATTTCATTTCAGATAGGTGTGCATTTCTTAGGAACATCACTCTAAACTGAAGTTAACTTTGGACCAAACATTAACAGTTGAATTTTCCACACTTCTGTAAGTGAGGAAAGTAGGCCCATACCTCATTTATGGAGAAAGAAGGGAAGTTGATTGTATTTCTTTCAGAAAACCCCCCCAAAAAAAAAACAACCCACAAACAGAAACTCAACAACAAAGCAAACAAAAAAACCACCAAAATCACTGTTTTCTAATGTGTTTAGAATTATTTTGATATTCAGAAAGCTGTGTCATTGACTTCTGTTACAATCAGCATTTTCTCTGGGGCAGATCAGATTTGGTTGTAGATGAAAAGTTTGTCTTTTTTATTTGATAATAATGATGTATTTCTTTGCTTATGTTTGAATGAAGCAGCTTGAAGGGCAGGGAGAGCAGAACATAAAAGAAAGATTATGGAATGGCAGAAGCCTGGTGTTACTCTGCACTGTGATATTTTGGTATATATGTGTGTCTTGGGAGTCTACACTGCCATTAGAAGTTTTTGCCTGTCTTCCTGGTTTTTTTGGATTGTATAACAGCTGCCTGATTTATCAGCATTGCATCCAAGGAAATAATGTGAAGATTCAGTCTTGCAGAACATTTGACTTTCTTTATTTTACCTCCTATTAATGTTGTCTTTGCTATTTGTAGTCAACACAAGATTTTATTGGTGTCTCATAGCTAAGAAAGGGTAAATATGCCTTTAAATTATGGGGTACTTTTCCTTTGATATTGTGCTGTTTTATTGGAACTACTGTAATATGTGCAGCAAGGACCTTCTAAAGAGTTGGAAGGGTCACTGGTCACCTCACTGCATAATGAACAGCAGTGCTGCATTGCCTGCCAAGGGAGTTGTGATAGAATTTGCATTTGAGCTAAGACAGTAAATATGCAAGGTCCTTGTGGATGGCTACTAATATTGCAGAAATTATCAGCTGTTGTTAGCTTGACACGAGCACCCTGGGACACAGTCACATGCAGGCAGCTAACTGATCTTACTGTCTGAATTTCCTTGCTGAAGTGACTTCAAGTACTGGCATGTGAAGTTGCTCACATGCCTCTTTGCAGGAGAAATTTAGAGCAGTATAATCCTAATCTTTGTCAGGAGTTGCACAGGTCCTGCGAAGCAGCCCCCAAAGGCATTTAGACCCCTAGTTCCTAGTAATTTTGCAGTAGACATCTAAATCCATTTGAGAACCTGGACCTTAGTTCTGTAGAGTCAACGTACCCTGCAGCATGTTTTCCACTGCTACTCTCCCAGTGAACCAGGCATCCACAGTAACTGTTACTGCTTTCCCTGATTAATGAACTGAAGCAATGAGGAATCATTGCCTGCATCCACTATCAGAGCAGACATCATGCAGAAGTATTGGAGAGAGACAAAAAGTGGTGTAAGGATTAATTATGGAATGTTAGCTATTAAAATGGCTCAGACTTGAAGCATAGCTCACCGTAGTCCATCCTATCTGTGGCCCTAAATCTTTAAAGTATAAGGTAGCAGTTGTGCCAACAGGGAGGTGCTGCAGGATTTCTTCATCCCTCAGGGACTTTCCTTCTGAGAAGGAAAGAAGTAATTACGTCTCAGTGAAATTCAAGTCAACTTTGGTAGCATATTAGCTTTATATTGTGCTTTAACCAATCTGTGAGATTCTTTGATGCGACGTGGGTTTATTGGAATCTCAATAAAAAGACTAAGAATATTTATACTTTATTTTTATTTATCCCTGTAATCATATATAAGCCTGGATCCTCTATTCACACCAAAACAGGTAAAAGAATTCTCAGTCCTATGTACTGCCTGCCTATTCTGGTAGACTTGCTTCATCACTGTTAACAGCAGAATTTGCTGATAGGTCACTGCCCTTTAGCATAATTCACTGACCTCCTAGTCACCTGCACCTCTCTCTCTCTCCTCTCTCTTCCACTCTTCTCCTTGCTCATCATCAAACAAACATAAGATAGGATAAGCTGTGATTGGAAATCTCTCCTACAGAAATTTTCATTGCCTTTGTTTTCCCAAACAACTAGCTAGGAGGTGATTCCACATGAGCTAGTACTCAAGCTTTTAATGCCTAGGTTGGGGAAATCTCCAGAAGGCCAGCATTTTCTCATGGCAAGTCTCACAACATTCATGAAGGAATCTGACAAGGCAGACCTTCAAAGAAGGAAATAAGGTACTCATACATTTCTTTTCCATGGATAGATTTTACAAAATGGACTAATCTTCTCCAGCATACTTCTAAGGGACTCTTTAAATAAAATAATGCTTAATGAAAGCAAAAGAAAAAATGTTTTACGTTTTATACTGAATACTAAGATGAATTTACACAGTTTGGCCATTAGACTATCTTTTGTGCACTGAGGCCATGTACTAAGAGGCTTCTAGTAGCAACACCTACAACTGAATGAAGTCAGCCGGCTGGCATCAGCTTTGTCAGCAATTGCTACATCCATGGCAATGTGTTTTGCATTAGCTCACCTCAAAAGAACTGTAATTCCTGCCTGAGAGCAGAGGATTATGTGAATTGATCGCTCAGACTCAGAGCCCTTTTTAGTACTCCCAGCTGAGCCTCACTGTGGAGATCATCTCACTGCAGCTAAGGGAAAATTGATATCTAGGTTCTGTGCTGCCTGTCTTGAAAGCAGAAGTCAGAGAGCTCAGTAGTTAGAAAGTGCACTGGAACAATGTGCAGACTCCTCAGTTAATTACCAGGCACCAGGCGCAATGGTGGAACTTTGTTCAGTACTTCCAAAGAATTGAATTTGTTATGGATTCTCTTCAGCCTTCATAGTGCTAATTAACATAGCTGGAAACTCACTCTTAAGAGCTAATAGCCATTAAAAGTACACCTTTCGTGCCAGGGCCCTGCTCAGAGTTTAGATACTCTAGTCCTCACAAGTACTTACTTGGATCAAGTTTTATTGACTGCCTTGCTGGATACCACCGAGGATCTGTAAGACCATACAGAATAGAGTGACATACAATGTTTGGTTTAGGTCATCCACTATTATAATGGCTGCAACACAACAAGATAAGATTTAGCTAAAGATTTTTATGAATATTTATTCAACATTAATATCAGTGATGATTTACGCAGCAGAAAAATTACAAAGGTGTATTAGGAGAGTATAGAATAATTATACTGAAATCTCACTGTGATCACATTCATGTGCAGGTTATCAGCACTATGTGTGTGTATATCACATGTTTCATATTATGTATTTTTTTCCTATTTATATAGTGGATATTCTGATGTGATGTTAGCTGCTGTAGAAGTTATACTCACATAATTTATGGAACATCAATCTGATCTCTCTAATTGTGGCATTTGGTTCCACCTAGGCAACAAAAATATTGCATATGTAAGATGCATATTTTGAAATACAAGTACTAGGTTTAAAACTATTATGTCAAATAGAAATGTGACTTAGAAAATGTAACAGTGTAACTTTCTTACAGATGTCTAGCCTTGGTATGAATGATTCAAAGTATGACAGGAAAAAGGAAGGACAATTTTTGACATGTGTTTCAGAGGCAGCTTCTCTAGCAGCCATCAAGAATTACTACAACAGCATTGAAAGCTCCTTCTGGAAAAGGGTCAAAGTACCCTGCAGTTAGTATGAAGTTTGCATAATTGCTAAAAGTGGCCAAAGAAAGGCTAGCAGGAGATGAAATACCCTTCATAAACATTATGTTTACTTAAGAAAAGTTATTAATTTCTAAAAAGACACCTACCCTTTTAAACAGATTTTTGTTTTACCTTATCTAGGAAGCATAGCTGTTTCTTTGTCTCCCAATCAAGGATTTCCACCTGATAGGACACAAAATGATAATTAATAATTATTGGCTAAATAATGCCTAAACTCTTAGTTGATTCTCAAATTCACAATCGTTGTTCAGAGTGAGACACCATTTTATTCTGGTCTGCGAATTGTGTTAAAAACCCTCCCAATGTTCTCAAGAGACAGCTTTAATCATAGCCAGGTTCTGAAAGCACTTGACTTGCAAGAAAAAAAAATATTATTGCCAAATGAATTGTCTTCCTGGATATATTCAGAAGCAGAAGTAGCTCACTTATTGATCAAAACACATCGATCTAGGGTATTTTCTTATACTAGAGCAAGAGGAACAAATAAGGGATAGAGAAACTTCACAGGAATCAGTAGGGAACAGTATTTTTATTATTCATAAAATTAAACAGTTTGAGAAAAAAATTAAATATATATATATATGCATGTAAGCAAATATTCTGAGTACATACAGCTTAAAGATCAATGTGTATTTTTCCCAGAATATTTTAATTGTAAAGAGAGTGGAAAATATTGGTGGACATAATGAACAAATGCAGCTAAATATCTGGACTTCAGAAACCCTTAAGCTGTTGTTATAGGAATACTCAGTGTTACTCTTGCCTCTCAGACCACCTTTTCAGTAACTACATAGTAGCATTTTAAATTCAAAGTAGTCATTAATCTACAGCTCTGAAAAGGAAAGTTTATTTTTGTGATCAAATGCACTTTGGCAAAAAGTTATTATTTTAATCAACAGTCAAGCAGAAAAGTCCCCAAACATTTCAAAGCCCAGTTGCAGCAGGCCACCAAAACCTAAAATACAGTGATGGTGTGTTAGTTTAATTTGTTCTCATCAAATGCTGTAATGGAACTTTGTGGTATAGCTACGAGTGAAAGTTCAAAGCTTATCTTACTACCAAAGAGTTTGTTGCACTTGTTGGGGTTTTTTTATATACACATCTAGCATTAATTATGTTTGGTATTAACTGGCCAAGAGGATAGATTAACATTAGACTTTAAATATGATTCCTCACTAAAAATAGGAGTCACTGTCCAGTATCTTTCTAATAGGGCTGCTTTGAAGAGATGGCTTGTTTAGAGTATCTTATTTCCTTGTTTTACTTGTCCCAAATGGTTCTTTCTCTATTGGTGCAGCAATGGAACACTTCAGCTCCAGCCAGAACTACCTCCACAAGAGATACTAATGCCATGATATTTTCTAGCTGTGCATTGTAAGTCCAGCTGGGACATCAGGGGAGGCAAGCACTGTTCCTCCTTTGTGATATGGAATAAATATATGACTGATTATTGGGATATGTTTTCCCTTAATTTTTTATATTTGAAATAACACAAATTTCAAGTTTCAATGTCTGTTTGTGTGAAATCTCCATGGGAAAGCAAATGAAGTGGATTCCTTTCCCAGAGGTCTATTCTTGAAGTACATCATTCTGACTCTTGCAGCCCACAGAACAAGTGCAGGGCAGGGAATGGTGAGAGGCAATGTGTCCAGTTGGAATATGGAAAAATCCAGATACAAGGAATTTTTTCACCATGATTTCAGCCAAATATTGGAAGTAGTTGCTTAGAGAGGATGTGGAATCTCCGTCCTTGGAGATATTTAAGACTGGACTGGACAAGACCCATTGCCATACAAAGCTGTATCTGCTTTGAGCAAGAGTTGGACTAAATGACTTCCAGAAGGCCCTTGCAGCCTAAATTGCTCAATGTTTCTTTTTCTCCTTTTTTTTTTTTTTTTTACTTCAAACATTTTGTTTACTTTGCATTACTTTCAAGATCTAAGAAATATCAAACATTCTTTCCCTTTTCAGAAAGATGGATGCAGGAACACAGCTTTAGATTCCACTCCAGTCCATAGAAAGTTGTGCAACAATAGAGTGAAAGCAAGGTGACTGTTTCCTCTAATTATCACATCTCTTGGCTGTATCATAACATCCCCCAGTGTGTAGATGTTCCCTACAAAAGGGGCACAAAAGCCTGATCCAAAGCAAGAAATGGTGTCTTTCCCAAACATAACAGCCAATCCCATGAACTGACATGGCACTGAACACGGTGTTTCCGGTCTTCAGGCACAGCACCAAGCCAGTTAATGTATTGGTTGGCAACAGTTTTTAGATACCCAGCAGTCTGTTCTTGGAACACTTACTGATGGGAATCATCTCTTTCAAACATAAATTGTTTGCCTCAGAGAACTTTAATTTCTTTGTGTTTTCAAAGCATTTAGCACAATAGGATGCCAGCGGTTGGTCTGCACTAGTGTTCCATGACTTATGATCCACTTATTTGGTGAATTTTTAAAGGCATTTTCAACTACAGCTTCTCTAAAACTACTTTGAGTAGAACTTAATAAATAGGCAGATCTGTGCAAGATGTTAAAAACTTGTATAAGTGACTACAAATATATATCTTTGATGCTTAGAAGACAAATTCGTTCTCTTGCATAAGGATTAAAGATTGATAGTGTCATTAATAAAAGCAAAAATCTTGACTATTACTATTTAGAACAGGGTGAGGGCAAAGAATAATCAATATACGATATAAGCAGCTGTTAAATTTTTATTCAGAAAATAAAAAGGTAAAATGAAAGGGAGAAAAGTTTATTCATAAGAGAAAAACAGCAAGAGAAAAGTGTTTAAAAAGAGTTTTTAAGATGCAGTGTCTCTGCAATAGGATTACAAAAATATAGTCAATCAAATTCCTGCAGTTTAAAGCCATGTCAAGTGCTGAAGGATCAACAGATCTTCAAAATGATGTAATAACTATTATGGAAATAATGACACATTTATCATGTCCGTTCATCTTAGAAGTTTTATTTTAAGCCATTTGTAATCAGCAGATTAAGTAAACTGTAGCTGAGTGAGACTTTGTATGCACTGACATAAGCATACATTGTATTGATTTCTTTTGAAATTACTCAGTTATAAAAAAAAGCTTACTTCACAGTATAGGAACCAATCACCAGTCTGAGAAAGACTAATGCAGAATGAATTCTCCCTGAACTGTTAGAATGCTTACAGAATTTAACTTTAAAAAGCAATCCAGTGGTTGCCGCAGTCCTAATTAAATCTTTCTAAACATTTTTCCTATGGAATTAGCCATTTGCTCTATCTCCTTTGACTTTTCTGGTAGACTGTGTTGTTCCTGAAGGAAGTAAGCATGCCTTAGTATGATCTCACATTAGGGCATATCAAAAATAGCCTTCTTGAAGTCAATAGAGTTAAGCCAAAGGAAAATTGCTGTAAGTGTACATACACTGAAAATTATGTTTGTGCTGCTGCTGTTACAATTGACTTTCATCAGTCTGAAACTTCCCTTGCACAGGAATGTACTGTTGCAGATGATAAGTGTAAGGATCCATCTAGAATTGCATCTTTCTGTAACAGTCAGCAGCAGGTGACTCAGAAAAAGTAATAAAACAGGGCAAGAATGTAGTGACCGGGGAAGGGAAGAGACAGACACAGTGATTTTGATTCTCCTACATAAGAAGTGCTGCCTGTGTATTTAATAACTTTTCATGGATTTTTTTTCCTCAATTAGTTTATCCACTTGCCTTTTAAACCTCCTTAAACTTTATGCATGCACAGAGTCCAGAGGCAGGGGGGGGAGTCCCGTAGCTTAGCCACATGCTGTGTGAGGAATTCCCAAAGCAGAACCAAGACATATGTTCAACCACAAAGCAGTATTTCATCATCTTACCTGTGAAGTGCTGTACCTTATTCTGTAAGTAGTCCAACTAAGTAAAGCCTTACCTCTTTGAAGAAATTGGCTCATATTTCATGAGACTAGAATCTTATTATATTATTTCACTGTGTATAAAGAGAAGAGATACAGTGATGCCCATACTCAAAATGTCTCATAAAATTAATTTTCACTTTTGTAGAATTTAGATGTCTAACATTTACAGGTTCACAAGGTATACACTAGGTATACTCAGTGTATATATATACTCAGCTTCTAAGTTCTGCTCCTGTGCAAGCCAATGGGCACCAGTGTCTGACCTGTGCTGAAATTCACTGTGCATTTTTATTTCTTCCACCTGTTTCAGATTTGTTAGTTAGACATGCTCTCATCTAAATCCCCGAAGACCTTGATCCGTAAGCATCTTTATCCCAAGGTCAGCACAATGCACAGCATTTAGATTATTTCTGGATGAAACTAAACTGTCAGCAAAGGAGTTGATCTAGTTCTTCATGTTTTATATGTAATAGTTAGACACACTGCCAGGAAGTGAGAAAATTGCTTTAGAATGTCTTTTGCCATTCCCCACTCCTCCCACAGAGGGAGACTAAAAAGTACAGGTAGGAGAGGACAGGAGTGTATTCCAGTGAAAAGGGCAGTCAACTACCAAAGAGAAATCCTGAATTTCTTCCTCTGTGGGCTCCTTCAAGCACTACTCACTTCCATTGTAATTCTGTTCAGTATTTCTTTACAGTGGATGTCTTTTGGGATGCCATACAGTAAAGGGATAGAGTTGAAGTAAACTTGGATACCTTAACCAAATTGTCATATCTCATCATGGAACTGGGTGCCTAACACAAAGTCATGGCAAAACCCAACTCACTTTGTGTGCCTGGACCTAAGGATGATAACAAGTATCCTTCAGAATGGTCATCCTTCAAAAAGACAAATCCATTTGTATAATTGACAGGGATAAAATGAGCCAGCATAAGAATGGTCAGGAAGTAAAAGGAAGGTCTAATCATTTGGGGGGGAGGCAGTTTATTTTTCAGGAAAGGAAGAACCGTTGGATGTTTCATAGTGAATTCTGGCTCTTGAAAGTCTGTGAAAGCTTTCCAGCTTTTACTAGTACAGCATCTTTCATGAGGGTACACAAGATGAAAAAAGAGCCTGCAGCAGTTAATACTGACTCAGTGGGTATTTACTTACACTGGCTAACGCAGAGCTCCATGTTGCCAATTTCCCAGGCACACTAAAAAGTCGCATCATTCACTGAGTATCACTGTCACTGTGAAGCTCATTGGAGCCCCTCCATCTGAGAACCTGAGCCAGCTTTGACTCAACACGAAGTAGACATCCGGGTTTTCCAACACCACTGCATAGCCTTTTCCATATGGAAGAGAATATTCATTGCCTTGGGGCTTTAGTATATGGAGATTATTTTCTACAATGACAATACTGAGGTAGAAGACATTTACAAATTTTTTGTGAAATCACAATTATATCTTTGCATCAGCACTGGAATGTTGAACTTCAGCATCTCTAGTTTCATTACTAGTCTTCATGCATCATTTGGTGTATGGATGTCAAAATGTATATCCAGTGTATGCTTTTGACATGGAATTGAAGAAACTGAAGAGAGAGATATTTTTTTCATTGTTTTTTATACAGCGGCATCAAGGATGGTTCTGCTGTCTTTCGATAGGGCAGGAAGACTGGAAGCCCTGGGAAGTTTAGAGACCTTACACAGACAGGTGAACTCACAAAATTTGTATTCAGGTTTTTTTTTAAATATACTTCAAAGAAGCATATTTTTTTTCTAAAATAAGACTTTTAATTTCAAATGTAGCATTCAAATTCTGAATAGCTTCAGGTACTTCCTGCCAAGTAATGTTTTACTACCATCTTCTCCTATACAAAATTAAGTTTCTCTCTAAAGCTTCATAGAGAAAAAAGCCAAATTGCTGGTTTTCAACTGAAGCAGCACAACTACTGTTGAAAGTCTTGGTAAGTGTGTGGAGAAGTGATAAGAGAAGAGAAACGAATAATGTTTTTGCCTATCATCTCATCTCTTTCTGTGATAATAATCTTAAGTGTTACTTTTGAAAACAGAGCAGATGTCTTCAAACAGCAGGGCAATTTTCAGCAGTGTCCCTTTAAATGTCTGTTAAAATAACTCATATGTGGCCTTGTCTTTTCAGGCAATTCTTCGAGGATGCAGAATCTTAAAATGCTCTGCAATCCTGCTTTTGGCACTTGCTCCCAGTGCTCTTACTTGACAAGGCTTTAGACAGCATAGCTCTGAGTGGGAGAAGGCTTTGTAACAGGAGCTGTGACATCTCAGCCATGCTAGCTAGGCAGCAACCACCACCCGTCTTACATTCAGAGTGTTTTCATCTCAGATAGAAGAGGGGGGAGAACTTTAAATGCCAGCAAGGGGCCAGTACATTATTGCTTTTAGACTGTACTGCATATGTCAGTTCAATCTATCCTCAGGGTGTGAAGACTCCAAAACCTTTTTGGTTATCACTGCTCACAAAAAGCACTTCCCATCCAAAACAGTTAAGGAAGCAAAAGCACAACTATTACACTAATTTTCTTCGATGTGAGTGTACTTGTTCAGGATCTTTCCTCTAGAAAGTTAGAATGCCATACTATTTTCTTTATATGAAATGCTTTTGAGGACCTAAACCTGAGAAGTAGAAAAAAAAGATAGCATTCATTAGCCAAACTTCAGAGGTCTACTACAGATATTTGCATGTGAGCATGTCACTTAGACATCCCTTGCATGGAAAGGAGGAAATCAGACACTTTTAGGATAAATTGTACCATAAGCTCTGAAATATATCTCAAATAGGTCATAAGAGTTGTTCTCCAATCAGTTTGGAGAAATGAGCACTCCTACAGAACATTAATCTAGACACAAGTCTCTGTCATACATCTTTCAATCTTTGGAGCTGAATCCCCTGAAATTATCAGGTGCAGTATTTTCAGGTACATAGTTCTTTATGGTTGTCTTTGCCAAGCTTCTTCTGAGCTATTAGTGATAAAAAAAAACTGAGGTGAAATTAGAAACACACCAATACCTAAAGTAAACAAGACGGTTTGGTGATTGTAAGGTGCTCTGTGATTCTTATCAGGATGCACCCCGAAACAGCAATAAAGGGTAAATGGCTAGAAATGTACAGAGGAAAGTACAGATCTATACGGTTCCTCTAACACAGAACGCTAAAGTTTAGAACACCAATAGAGAAGTGGAACACTCACTTTCTCTCTTTTGGTAGCTCAGTTTTGAATGCGTGGTAGGGAAACGCAATTCAGAATTCAAAGCCGATGACTTTATAACAGAAAGCAAATCAGCAGAGAGAACAGTGCAGAAAGCACTATGTAACAGCACTGCCCAGTGTTACCCAGGCAGTCTTTGTCCACATCCTTCCCCCTGAGCCAGCTCAGACACACATTGGAGGAGTTGGACAAATCTGTTTCCACCCATTATCTGCTGTAAAGAGAAAAGGACTAAGACATACAAGGCTGACGTGTGATCCATAAACCATACTGAATTCAGATTAGTGCTGCTTAGGCACAGGTTCTCGATTTAGGGCTCAAAAGAACCTGAATCTGCTGCTATTGTACTGCCTAGCAAGACAGAACAGGACATTCAACTCTTATGTATTTCCCCATCTGCAAAATCAGGTAACAATAATGATGTCCGTGCTTTTGAGGTCTTCTAGGAACTAGTGCTATTCAGGAGTTCAAGTAAGGCTGAGGCAGAAGAGCAAACCTGAAGACCCATGACTGAAGGCATTCAGGAGACACACAAGTGCCTGCTTCAGCATTTGGATCTCACAACAGTTTGGGACACTGGTAGAAATGCAAGAGGCAGTGAAAAGCTTGACTGTTTTTCCTAAAAAATAAAACACCAGGGAAGCCAGCACTGCTGAGGAAAAGGCACGGTGCAGGTGCTACATAAGAGCTGTAGGCAGCTTATTTTGCTGAATTGTGATGTCCAGAACATTTTTATAGCTTTGAAAAGCAAAATCTAAACTTTCAGGTCATGGTAAGTTACTAAAGGAGCAGACACTTTTCAAATAGTTTCGCATTCTGTTTATGTTATAACAACTAGTTTGTAATTGCACGGGGAGAAGGAATTGTGGTCCTCCCCCTGTGCATTGTTTTTAGGCAAGTCGTGATGGAGAAACTGAAGTATAAGTCTGCTGAAACACATTCAGGATTGATGTCATTTAGCTTGTACAGACCTTCAGCCACTCAAGATTTTTCGTATTAGCCAGCCTAACTAATTCTAGCAGAGTCTGTGTGGCTGTTTATGTAAGTCGATGAGATGTTACCTTGACGCCCCCCAGGTGCGCGTTACTCTGCGCTTTCTGTAAGCACAAGGAGCTGACTGTACTGAACTTTGCCCGGCTACTTCTCGTTCCCCACGCAAGTTCGAACACCCCGTACCAGCAGAACCCCCCTCGCTCCTCCCGTCGGACGGTGGGCGCCGCGCCGGGAGCCGTCCTGAGCCGGGCCGAGCCGGGGGCGCTGCCCCCGGGGCCACGCCTGCACCGAGCCGAAGGCTGTGCGGGACGGCTCTGGGTGCACAGCGGCTGCCCACGGGGTCTTCCGAGAAGTTGGGGACGGAAGGTGCCGAGAACATTCCTCGCTCTCGCTCTCTCCGCACGGCCGGGACGCGCTGCCAGACCCACCCCGCAGTCTGCCCGCGGTGCTGCCCGAGGCAGGATCCGCGGGAAGCCCAGAGCCACTGATCCAGCGCCTCCGCGGACCGCCGGGAGCCTGGGGATTCCCCCCGCCTCGCTCGCCGGCACCGCGTCCGACGGACACCGGGGACGCGGGGACGAGAAACGGAGAGGGGAATGTGCTCGCGGTAGGAAAAGACGGGGCGGGTGGCAGCCTCTTTTGTCCCCTCGCCCCAAGGAAACCCCCGGCGAGCAGCGTTCTCCCCCCGGCTCCAGCGGCGGTCACTTCCCTTGGCAGACCCGGGAGCGGATGGCTCCGGCTCCCCGGTGCTTCAATGCAGATGGAGCGGGAAGAGAGAGGAGCCCGCCGGGATCCCGGGAAGACCCGTCCGCCGGTGGCAGAGATGCTGTGGGGCCTGGCCCGGGCTCGCCTCGCCCTGTCCGCCCCCCGCGCCCGGCGTCGCCCGCACCCACCTCGAAGAAGCCGGCCCTGCCGCCCATCCTGCGGCCACCGCCGCTCCGCCCGCGGCACCGTCCGCGGGCCCCGCGCCGCGGCCAATCAGGCGGAGCGCGGACCCCCCGCCCCGCCCGGGCCGGGGCCGCTGCCCGGCCGAGCGCGGGGGGCGGCGGCGGGAGCGGGGCCGGGAGCGCTCCCGGCGAGGCAGCGGCGCTGCCCGGGCAGCCGCAGCAGTGCGGGACCGCCCGCACCTCGCACACGCCAAGTTCTGCAGCTCCCGCTGTTCGAAAACGGAGAGAAGAGCGATATTCACCGGCCGCCGGGACTGACGAGCCAGGGGCATTTCATTCAAAAAGGGTGATTTATTTTTCTTCCAGTGTTGCAGAATTACTGCAGGAAATCAATCGCATTTTTTTCCTTTCTTTTTTTTTTTTTTTTTTTTAAAGATCTGAAGTAGCTTAATGAGATAACCTGCAAAAATACAACTAATCATGAGCTAGAAAACGTCCTCCTTTCTTTCTTTGATTATGTACCTGATGTTTCAGGGGTGACTGGATGGACAACAGAACTCTGCTGAGATCCCTTCTTCTCCTGTGATATATTCCTGCTGTCACTGACAATGAAATGCATGGCATAAAGCAGTGCAGATGCTGATGCTGTTTTCCTCCACCCGTTCTTCATTATGTGATATCCTTTTTTCTAGAGCTAAGGTAATAAAATATCAGCAAAATCTACAAGGTTACAAAGGAACATTGCTTTTTCACTGCCATAAATTTCCATTAAACAGAAAGATATATGCTATGCAATGTTTGAAAACCTTCTGCTATCTCCAAGTTTAACTTGTTTGCATGGAATTACAACCATCAAAGCTACTTAAATGAAATATCAAATAATAAATTTCACCAAAAGAAAAGGCCTCTATGGGAAAGCCAGAAGGCTGATCAGAAAGATCTAACAGAACATCGTTCATTACTAGTGTAAATATGAGCAAATATGGAGATGTACACTCCTTCCCAAGCCAACCCTGAGTCTGAGGGATTAACCTTTGGGCCTGGTTAGACCTTCTGGATTTTTATGTTACAGAAAAAGAAAAAAAAATACTGCTTTTCCAAATAAGATGGCATTTCTTTCAGTATATTTCGTTTCCATATGCTCTGTAATCATATACAATGAGGAAAACGTTTCCCAACATGAAAAAATTAATCAGAACATAAATATAAGGAACATTTAAACTAACATTCTGTACCAGAGCGATCAAGCAGTGCTTCAGACAGACAGAAGTTATGCAAATTGGTTCTCTTTATTAGCAGAACATGCAGCCTGAGGAAGGAAAATCTGTTAGAAACACAATTCAAATTCCCAAGCTGACAGGAAGATTACAATATGTGGCTCACTGTTCCCTTTAACCAGAGTTATGGGGAAAAAAAAAAAGCCAACCCCCCCCCCCCGGTTCTCCAGTATAGAAGGACTTTAATAGTCAGCATGTGGCATTCGAGAAGATCCCTGCTCTTAAAGAAAAGTACAAAATCCCCAAACCATAATCCTTCCAGAACCAACTGGTGTAAAACTGGAGTCCTGCTCTGACAGTGTTTCCCCCAAATGCAAACACAGCCAGACGGGATAAGCACTTGGGTGCCTTGTCTGCGCCTTTTAGCTTGGTGTCTGTCAACGACTATCTGTTACTTGAACGCGCCATGACCATAGTTCAGATGGCTTCATTAATTTACTGAGCCTGCCCAGCAGCCCACGGCCCGGGGGGTGTTACCGAACCCTCGGCCGCTACCGCCGGGCAGCGCCACGTGTGTCCCGGGTACTCCTCTGGGCGCGACGCCGGGTCGGGGTGTCGCGGCCGCTGCCCCGCCGGGGCCGGACCCCGGACCGAACCACGGACCCAGGACCAAACCACCGAGCCGGGACGGACACACAGGTTCGACCCGGCAGCCGCCGGGACCGCCCGGAGCGCGGCGAAACCGGGACAGCGGCTCCGCCCCTCCGGCCCGGCCCCGCCCCCGGGCGGCCCCGCCCCGCCCCGCGCGCTGCGCCCCGTCCGCCCGCAGGGGGCGCTGCGCGGTGCGGCCCCCGCGCCGTGAGGGAGCGCGAGGCGGTGCCGGTGCCGCTCCCGCTCCGGGCCCGCCCTGCCGCCCATTGTCCCCGCGCCGCCCCCCGCCCCGGTACCGGCGCTGAGTCACGGCCGGCGCTGCCCGGGGCCGCAGGTGTCACGGAGAGCCCGGCGGCCGCCGCCGCCTCAGCGCCAGGACCCCATGGGTACGGAGGGCGCCCGCGCGCTGCTGGAGCGCGCCGGCAGGCTCACCCTGCAGACCGGCAACCTACTCAACTGGGGCTGCCTGCGCAAGAAGTGCCCCGCCACCCCCGGCGAGGAGGTGAGCGCCGGGACGAGGCTTCCCCCGGGACGCCGCAGCGGGGGCTCGCCCTGGGGCCGGGGGGGCTGGGCCGGCGGCGGCTGAGGGAGCGCCGAGTGCCGCTCCCCGCGCTGTCCGAGCGGGATTGTTGTCCCGGCAGGGCACGGGCTGGCCCGGTGCCCGTCACCGCGGGGAAAGGCTTTGGCCTCCCTCGGTCCGCGCCCGCCGCCGGCGGGAGATGGGAAAGGCAAAGCTGGGGTTTGTTCGTTTTTGTGTGCTTGGTGCCTTCTGCCCTGTGGGGAAGTCGGCCCCCCGTGCCCCCGGAAGCACTTTGCCCGGGGAAGGAGCCGGCCCGGGCCTCGGGTCTCGGGAAGGAAGAGTTAAAGCCCCTGCAAGTTTAAGTGCTGCCTGTAATGGCAAAGGAGATCCCTGATACTTCTTTAGCAACGTAAAAATATGAATAGCTATGAGCTTGCATTACAGGTGATGAAAATTCTCTTTTCGAACCTGAAGTTAATTTAATTTCTTGGTAGTGACAGGTCTTGGGAAAAGTAGTAATCGCTGTCCTCTTTAAAGAGTATACCTGTCATTCTTTGTTAAAAAGTTGAAAAGAACTTTTTAATCACCACTTTAAAAGTATTACCTTTAGCAGTATGTATCAACACTTAGAACAGTTCTCATAAAATATCTGGAGAGCCTACGGCCATGAACTTCAGAACCACTGTATTTGCTGTCTCATCATGACACAGTAATCTCAGAATAGTCACTTAATAATTAGAAACACTATGGGTTTGGCTGGTTATTGCCATGTAGTGACGCTGTTGATCACCTGGAAGCTGGATGAGTGCACATTAATCATTCACAAATGGTAAGAAAGGTGTCTGGGAGGATGATGTAACAAGAAGGAAGAATTCATCATGCTCTTGTTAGTTGTCATGTGATAATAACTTTTTTATTTGGCCTGGTTACTTATTAAAGAATCTGTGACCTGTGTGAAATAGGGCTAGTTTCTGTAGCAAAGACATAGCTGTACCCTTATGGGCACCCTTGTGCGAGTAGTTTCTGGAGGGCTCTTAAATAAAGAGTGGCCAGCATGCATAACTCATCAGTTAAAGTATTTAAATTCGTTTGTTTACAGAGAAATCTGACTGCTTTCCAGAGTTGCTGGATTTCCAAAAGCAAATATTGGTGTTAATCATCGAAAATAAATTAGCTTTTAACTCTTCTATTTGGTGTAGTTAGTATATGTATAGTTCTCAGTGGCAGAATGTAAGCTAAAATTTTGCAAACTATGAACACAGTATTAGGAGTTTGGGAATGCAGCTGTGTTTGGAAAAGCTGGTCAAAACAGTCAAATACACTGCGGTTTCCACATGGCCCGAGGGCAGGGGAGTGGTGTGTTTTGGAGTCAGAGGCTCGTGCATAACTGCAGTAGAAATATGAACTGTGGTAGTTGCAAAGCAGCAACATATAGAGTATATATGTTTAGCACTGTCTTGCCCTCAGAAAGGAAAAGATAGCATTATAAATTGCATCAAAATAGGATGAAGAATTATTTTATTAAAGAGTTATTGTGCTTAGCTATTTACTGGGTCAGTTCTGGCCTTTTGACTCAGGGGTTTTTTTTAATGCTATTTTAAATGACTGGGAAAGAATGTGTAGAATGTGCTCACAAAGTATTATTGCTCTATTGTGTCTTTGTGATATCGGGGGGTGTTGACTGCTAGTTTGCACATGGTGTTATGAGCTCTCTGAATTAATGTAGGTGTCATAGGAAATTGCTATTTAATGGTACAAAGAGTAGGTTTGCACACAGTTATAAAATATACCGTTGAAAGTGAAGTAAAGCAGCAGCTCGTGGAAGTGCTCCTACCTGTGGCAGAGGGCAGTCGGGCAGTACCTGTACTTAACTCCCAGGACGGATCAGAGGGAAGTTGCATCATTGGTACAGCTGTCACGCTGGTACAGAATGCATTTAATCAGCTGATTTAGACTCAATAGTTATATCTTGCTGTGTTCAAGAAAATCCACGATCAGAATCTTAGTCGAGTTTATTTTGCATCTGTTGTCACAGGAAAAATGCAAATGTGGGGTAGGATCTGAAGGTTCCCCCTACAGTAATGAAGGACTTAAAAGCACTAGTGGTTTGGAGTAGGTAGGCAGTAAATGAGAAGGGTTGTATGCATCTTGAAAAGAGAAGTAATTAATATAATGAGTATTTACTGATTGATTGTAAAGCCTCATTTCTACAATTACAGCACATATGCTCTTATCTGATTACTTTGTAACTTAAGAATCTCTGCACTAAAAAAACCCCAAACCACCCAACACCCTAGTTGTTGCTGGTTTAGCATTATTCTTTCCTTTAGGATGGCATTGGTCTGAGAAATAAATGAAGTAAGTACTTGTATGACTGCTAAAACTCTGAAAGAGGAGAGGAAAATATGTAAGTAAGCTAATTTGAACAAATTTCAGAAGATATGAAGGAAGAATCTTCTGTGGAATGGTGTTATTAGTTCACCTCCTCAGTCTGTCCTACCCTTGTATTTCCGTCTATGAACCCTTGTATTTCTGTGCAGCTCTAACATACTCACACTCCAATATGAAAAAATGTTTTGCAGGTGCGGGACTGCATCCAGAAAACACTGACTGAATGGAGCTCAAAGATTGGACAAGACATAAATCAGGTAGGAGAGATGTTATGCATGTTATCCACGTTACATGTGAAATCAGAGAAATGGGTACGTGGTTACACTTCTGAAATATAAATCAATCTATTAAATTTCTGTAAAAGTATATGCAGCTCCAGATACCTTAAAGGAATACATCTTAACTCCCTTTTTTTTTATTCATCTTTAGTAAATTTGGAGAGGTTAAGAAATATCAAAGTAAAGAAAGAATCCTGTTGGTGGCAGATAAGACAATTCTTACAAAACAAAAGTCCTGATCTGTAAGATTTTAAATTTATTGTTGGGACAATTAGAAAAAACAAATCTGTGTACCATGGAAGTTTGCTAGCATGCTTATTGAAACTCAGTGGAGAATTCTCTAAACTATGGAGTTCATAGACAGCTGAGAACCATCCCATTTGGAGGGGATCTCTGAAGTGTAGCATCTGTTGTTTCGGAAATGCTTCTGAAGATGCAGAAGAGGCAATTTTCCCTTGAGAGCTAAAGACTTCTGCATAAGTCTTAAAGCCACAGACATGGACATCTGACACTAAGATCTGGGTGTATTTGCCTGCTTCTCTTTCACTTTTGTTTCTGAAATTCAGCAAAACAATATTAGGTTTCCGCTAAATACTTTGCTAAATATTTGCTCTGTGAAATATTAGCATGTTTCAGGAAAAGAAAAGGCACCCAAAAACAACAACAGAAACAAACGTAAAAAAACTTTCTTGATAGTTTCTTTGGGTTTTGTTACCAGTTCTTGTGTAATGATGGCATCAGCTGCACATTGCTGCATTCCAGACTGGAGGGTATGAGGCAGTTATTGCTGAATGATTTGTGGAGGAACTAATGATTGTTCAAGAAAAGAACATAAACACTTGTCTCTGTAAGATGTAGTGATCCACTAAAGTAAATTATTTAGTGTAAGCTAGGTTTTACTATCAAAATATGTTAATTGCATAATTCCAAATTCTGTCTTGAATTATACTGATATCCAATAATTAAAAAAAAAAGCTAACTTTTGTTTAAAATGCTGGCTGTATTGAATAAGTCAAAGGCTCACTTGAGAATCTTTTGGTAGGGCAGCAAAAATTACCAAAGAGTTTTTGACTGGGGCAAAAGTTTTTTGGTTGTATGTGCATGCATATAATACAAAGTCTCATGTAGATAAAGACTTCAAAAAAAGTCACCTTGTGCCAGCTGACATGAAGTGTCAACCTGGTCTTAAATGAGGTCAGACAGTGAAAAGTCTGAAACTTTCCTAGTTTTTAGTTTCAAAATTACTATCTTAAATCTGTATTTTACATCATTTTCACAGGCTTCAGTGAAATTACAAAATACTTTTATGCAAAGATGTTCCCATCCAACACTCAAATCTCCTAATTCTCATGGGGTTTTTTTCAGCTGATCATGAGGCTTTTTTGAAAAAAAACGTAGTTTGAATTAGCACAGCAGTCTTTTCGCATCATAAAATCAGACCTAGAAGTACTAAATCTTATTCCAATAATTCTCACCAGTAATTTATACTTTTTTATATTAGAGGCATATAGGGCCTTTTATATATCTTCATTTTTCTGACTTCCCCTCAAAAATCAAGAAGCCTTGGGTTACTTTCTGTCATTCCATTTTTCTACTATTTTTTTGTCTAACTGCTGTAAGGTGCCTTTTTTTTTTTTTTATAATTTAAATACATTCTTCAGGCGCTTACTGTCTCCTCTTGATGAGTTGCTCCTAAGTCTCATGTACTTACTACAGGAAACACTGGAGGTTCTGGAATGTACTGTAGCTCAAGCTATAGAAAAAATAAATCCTGAAGAAAGGGATGAGTTGAAAGTATCAGGTAAGAATATAGTCAAAAATCCAGTGGCATAAAAAGGTTTCATATGCAATCATTAATAGGATATTCATATATGTATTTTTTTTGCTGTGTTTTGTAATTGCAAAGTCAGATGACACCAGTGCACACCGAGATACTTTGGGTAATCTAAACGTTGGCTAAGAAAGACTTGAATTAATATTGCAGGTTTTAAAGCACCTCGACATTTTTCTATTTTAACTTACATCACCTCAAGATATTTTAAATGTATTTTGTGAGTCTTTGACTTTTTTGAAGCAAAATATTACAGATAATACTGGAATTAAGAAATAGCATTGGAAGCACATTTATTTGCATAATTTTTCCAGGTTGAATATGATGAACTTGAAGGAGGCAGTCCAAACTAACACTAGTACATTTTGAGTCTCAGTAAGTTGTGAAGAAGTCTGTTCGTACTATTACATTTGGGGTTTTTATACAGGTTGTTACGGTTATTGCTTAGTGTCTTGATGCTTTACAGATCATTAGATCACCTAACTGGATGATTTCTTGTTCTGAGACTGCACAGCAATGTGGAAAGTTAAGAGAACAATGTCTTTATTGGGCAGTCACCTTTCAGAAAGTTGGTTTTTTTCCAATTTTTTAAGTAATTGGTGTATATTCTAAAAACCTTTTACCCAAGAACTCATTAATAGTGTATCTAGCAAAAGTAAATGGCTATATATTAATAATACCTGGCTTGTTTAGTTATTGATTCCAGTTTCTTTGAAAATAGCAAAGCTTTTCATCGTTGGATCAAATTCTCCATCGATCAGAGATGCAGTTGACCTGGGTAAGTGTGAAACTCAGAATTATGGTACAATTTCTTTTTTACTCAAGAACTTTGATGGGATAGGTTCCAATTTTATTTCTAAGAGGTGTATTTAGTCACTGTCACAATATATCCTGTTTTCCTATTAACTGACACTTAGGTAATCAAATCTATTTGCACATTAGTTCAGTCAGTAAACTTACTAAATGTGGATCACTGACCTTGGGTCCACAAACTCAAATGTGATTCCTTCCTTCAAGCAGGAGCAAGTTTTTTATTCTTTCCCACAAAACTTGTTAAAAAGTGAATAGCATGTGATGTTTTAATAACTGTGATACAGTAGTTCTTGTTAGTTGCCAGTTATTTTTAACATGATAAACTTTGCTACTGACTGTGTGGTATTTCAGAGATTATTTAGGAAATCAATGCTGTAAGTAGCTGATGAAATAGTTAAGTTTTATTGAAAATACCATATAATATCTGTACTGATACATAAAGTTTGTTGGCCTAACATAGCAGTAATTGTGAGCAGCACAGAACTTCACCACTTCGTAAGATTGTTGGGCATAAGGGGTGACCAAAAAAGGAAGGGTCAGATATAATTCTTTTCTATTGATGTCCCAGTTAATAGCCTCTTTATTGTAAGTTGTAGTACCATTTGTTAAACATACATTAATAGAATCCTTCTCTAAGAAAAAATAATTTATTTAGCTACTTGGTTCTGTTCCTTTTGCTGTGCTGAAGAGGCCTCATGATGTGCATTTTTGCTCCAGCTCAGTGATACTCCAAGACTTCCACTTCTCTCTTACATTAAATCGCCATATTTGGTGTGCTTTTAGTCTAACTCCTCACGTGTATTAAGTAGTTTTGCCAGCCCATGCCCTGTCCTTGAGTTATAGTTCAGAGTGAAAGTTACAAATTTTAGAAGAAATTGAGAGTGAAAGAATAGAGAATTGTATGTCACCAGTCTTCAGAGGAAAATACAGTTTTAATGTTGAAAAGGAGAAAAAGCTTCATGCTTTTGTTCATTTACTGTTGGTTTTGTTTTTTGCTTTTTTTCTTTCTTTCCCAAGACCTACAGTTGAAACTTGGTCTTTCAAAGCCGCGTGTTTGATTGTTTGCTAAAGATTGTTTACTTCTCTTGACTGCTGATACACTTGCAGTTTCAAATGGTGAATGAGAGGCTAGTGGAGTGAAGCAGGAGGTGTGGTTTTTGCTGAATTAGAAGAGTCATGGTGTTTATGTTTGTGTCTCACAAAAGATTTTTCAGTGTCTTTGTTCTTTTTCTGCAGCGTGTTCTGCCCTCGGAGTTGCTCAGTTAGACTCGGTCATTATTGCCCCACCTCCCATTGAAGATGGAACTAACCTCTCCTTGGCATATTTGCAACCTTATTGGCAAGAACTTGAAAATCTAGTTCAAAACAAAAAGATTGTTGCCATAGGTACCTCTGACCTGGATAAAACACTGTTAGAGCAGCTGTATCTGTGGGCACAGGTGAGAACAAACTTCCAACTCACAGCATTTCTTAGGACAGAATAACTGCTTGTTTTGTTGGCTGACACACTTAGAAACAGTTGTTATAAATGGGTTTATATACAAATTATTAATTAGCTCTGTTATTGTCAGCATTTTATGGATGGTCACAATGTTATTCAAGGTGGGGGAGGCTCAAAGTGTGACTGTTGCTTGTTCAGTGTTCTTATGTACTGACCACCAAGAGCTGGAAACCACAGGTCTGTTCAGTAGCAGGTTCTTTGAGGTACTGAAGGTTTGAGTTTTGAATGCTTTCATATTTAGAAAGTATAAACAGTACACCTAAACCTTCAGATTTATTCCAGTGAGTCTGAAAACATAGCTGTTTTCACTTAAAGCTGTGTTATGAATAGAGGGATTTCCCCTAGGAAAAATGCTGTTTGAATGGAAAGCTTAAATGTAAAGAGGAAGACAGACTCTAAGGGAAGTAGCACAATATTCTGTTGTCCAATGAGACTAATTCATAGAATGGGCTGAAAGATCATCTAGTTCCAACCCCCCTGTCATGGTCAGGGACACCTTCTACTAGAGCAGGTTGCTCAAAGCCCGATTCAACATGGCCTTGAACACTTCCAGGGATGGGGCAGCCACGACTTTTCTGGGTAACTTGTTCCAGTGCCTCACCACCCTCACAGTAAAGAATTTCTTCCTAATATCTAATCTAAACCTGCCTTGACAGTTAAAAGCCATTTTCCCTTGCTCTATCACCACATGCTCTTGTAAAAAGTCCCTCTCCAGCTCTTGTAGCCCCTTTAGGTACTGGAAGGGGTTCTTCTCTTCTCCAGGCTGAACAACCCCAACTCTCAGCCTGTCTGCATAGGAGAGGTGCTCCAGCTCTCTGATCATCTTTGTGACCCTTCTGTAGACTCGCTACACCAGGTCCACGTCCTTCTTGTATTGGGGCCCTCAGAGCTGAGGGCAGCACTCAAATTGCCTCTTAACAGCTGAGTGATGGAGGATGGTACTAGTGTGTGCCCATGCTCATGTAAGCTTTACATGAGAGGGGGAAAAAAAAGCAGATAGGAAGTCAGAGTGGAGTGACTTAGCACTCCTCTTGCTAAGGCAGCACCTGAAGTTAGATCCTACTCTTGTTCTGGGCTCTGTGCTGCAGGGAATTGCAGAGTTACCTACATTAATTAGTCGTGTAGAATTAATTAGCCTTGCTCAGCCTTCAAAACAATGGTCAAAGGCAAATTATTGAAAGCAAAATTTCTGTTGTAATAGAGGGTATTGGGGAAACAACTAAAGTAAGTCCATTAGTATTTTTTTCTTATAAAAGTATTTTGTTACTTTCAGGTGAAACCAAGTAGCAATCAGGTGAACTTAGCTTCCTGTTGTGTGATGCCACCTGATCTCACAGCATTTGCAAAACAACGTGACATACAGCTGTTAACTCACAATGACCCGAAAGGTAAGACTTTGCCAGCTAAGTTAATAGAAGCCTTTGAAGTGCATTTATTCAATACAAAATTGTGAATAATCTTTTCAAAGTTTGTTACATTTGAATCCTGAGCCAAACATTCTAAAAGTTTCTCCTTTATAAAATATTTCTATTAAGTTCTTGCTGTTGCTTCAAGAAAGAGGGGGGAGAAAGCAATCTTTCGGCTTCAGATAGTTTCTTGAAATAGTTTTAATCAGAGAAAATAGAGTAAATAGAGGAACAACCTACGAGATATTTTCAATACGTATGTTAATGGAATTGCGTATTTCCACAAAACATAGAATGAAACGACAGCTCTATTGCTGAAGGCAGTAAATGGCAAATGAAAGTCTACTTGCCCAGGATTTGTCTGTGAAATAGATTACATAGAAATGTTAATGGTCAGTTGATTTCTGAGTAGTTTGGTAATACTAGGTCTGTAAAATTACTATGCTTTAAGTAGGATTCTTGCAAAGTCTTGACTTCTTAACATTATTACAAAAAACGTTGCTGTAAATTCTTCACTTGTTTTATGTAGTGATTCATTTGCTAAATGATTGAAGAAATTGGAGGCTTTCCTTTGGGCTGTAGAACTGGGTTGCCAGCTCTATAGAATATTCTGGGTTATTATATTAGTTTCTTTCAAACATCATCTAATCTTCTTCACTATAAGGACACCTTAAATATCTTGCTGGAGTAATGAGAAGTCTTAAACAGTATTTAGTTAATTCCTTCCCTACATTCTTCATTCTGACCAACTGTTCATGATGATACTTTTCCTTCCTTCTCCTTCCTTTCCATTTGGCCCCAAAGACTATATGAAGCGCTACTTATGAAGTATAGGCTTCATAGTACCACTGTTACAACTAATGAACTTCATCAGTGCCTGAGCATGATTTATCACTGCTCTGGCAGCATGCAAGATGAATTTCCATTCAATCTGACAATTTCCATGTCCCGTGAAGTCCAAAATGCAACATGCAATTTAATAAGTACTCTCTATCGTAAGTCATGAAATGAAGGAGAAGAGGATTTGATAGAAAACAGCACAAGTAATGATTCCTTTATGCATTGTTTGCTAAGCTTAGCTTTTCTGTAATGACCAGCTGAGAGTATTGAGTCTGTCTTTTGGGAGCACCCCTCATCAATGAGATCGTTCTCTTGACTAACTTTTCGGAGGAAACAAGGAGGATTTGTACTTGTCTTCCTTTCCTGCTTTCTGGCATTTAAACCCATTCCTTTTAATGCTTTCTGGGCTTGTGGTTATTATGAGCCCAGTTATGGGAGATGCTATAAATGTTGAGCTTCCAGTGACTGCAGAGGTAACTCTGAATGCTCAGTACTTCGCTGATTTCAGCCTTATGCTTAATTCACCTCTAGTTTGTCTAGCTAGCTTCTCAAATTTAATTTTCATTTTCTCCTGCTAATGGCTCTACTCATCAACTCCATTTGATATGGTTGAAATTTCAGTTAATTGGTTTTGTGGGAAACACTCAAAGTTGCAAAAAAAGTGTCCTGAAGATTTACTCTGTAATATTCAGCTGCTTTTACCCTACATGCATTCTGGAAGGGTGGATCTGTAGAGTTAGTGGCACTACTTAGGATCTTTGACTGTAGGAAAAGGCTTCTCTTAGTAAGTGTTGCTTTTTGCAGCTGTTTACATGACATTATTTTAAGCACAAATGTCCCTTTTTAACTTCAGAATTACTTTGTGAAGCAAGTTTCCAAGAAGTTCTTCAGGACAGCATCCAGAACGTGAAAGCAAGCGAGTGGATTCCTTTATGGCTTCTGCGGTATTCAGTCATTGTAAAAAGCAGAGGAATTATCAAGTCCAAAGGCTATATCATGCAAGCTAAAAGAAATGCATCCTAAAACCTTTTTTTTTTTTTTTATGGCTGTTTAAATTTCTTTGGGATGGGGGAACGTTGGATTTTTCATAGAAACACTTTTACAGCATTTATAACAAAATACCAAAAGTTGTAATTATTCTGTGTGATGTCAGCAAGAGTGTCTGTAGTGTTCTAACACTATTTTTCTTTCTTAACCTATTGACCAGTTCATTTAAATTATGAAATTTATTTTTATTTGAAGCTATCTATAGAGTAACAGTTTAAAATATTTTTCTTTTTATGACCAGTTCACTGTAAAAATTATCATTATATTTTAGCTGCCATTAGGTAGTATAGAGAAACATATATTTTTGTTTTTTTAAAAAACAAATTTCTCTTAAATAATACTTATCTGGTAGGTGCATAGATTTCAAGCATTCAAGGACTAGTTTTTATAGAAAATTGTCATCTTTTATGAAAAACTACCCAAAAAAATTAAGCTGGTATCTCATTGCTTGGTATGTATATATATATGCAAGTCAGCTGTTTAATTTATGGGGATGGGAAAATTGGTTTATTTTTAATAGAGTGTAAAAGATCTCTATGATTTAGAAAAAAATTCCATCTTCCAAATTACTTTCTGACTGTTACTTGAATTCCTTCTGGCTTCTTTGTGCCTCAATACGCTTTGTTTGACATTCGCACAAGTGTGATGGCATTTTTGCTGTTTGAAATAGAAAATGTATTATTTGTGAATGTTTAAAATAAGATTTGAAAACAAGTGATGAAGAAATCCGTTAATCAAAAACTGAATTGTGCCTGTCTCCTTCTCAACTGTGGCTTGTTTTTTTGATACTTGTGACCTACACAATCAATTGGCCAAGTAGAATAGACAGTAAATGTTGGTGCTGTTCATTATAGCATTGTGTAAAATTAATTACTTCTTTTGCAGTTGCCTAGGAAACTTTGATGCTTGAGTGCCATTCAGAAATGACAAAACAAGGGTTAGCTTGAGGTTAGGTATCTTTCTGATTGGCAGGAGCTTAGCGCACTGGCTTTCGAATCCCAGAGAGATTGCTGCAGCTAAGGCAAGGCTTCTGGTTTAACGTAGTCTTTCTATCAAAAAGGCCTTTTCCTTCCCTTGGCCATTAAATCACAATAGATAGCAAAAGCTCAACTTGTAGTTCAGCGGGAACTTTGACACAGTGTCTAAGACAATAAATTTCATTTTGATTTCAGGCAGGGGCATTGACCTCATACTGGTAGTACTCATTAACTTAGTTGTACATATTTTGAGATTTGGACTGTAAGGGAATCAATTTTCATCAACATCTTTTAAATTCTGTCATATAGGCAGCTAGTGGAATTTGAATGCCTGTAGGTAGAGTGTCAGCTTCATATAGTCCATTCCACAAAGTTAAAAGATGAAGGTTTTTCAAGATACCTTTTGAGTCCTCAAATATCTTATTTGTAGGTGGCAAATAGTGGGAAATTTTCTTTGCTCTTCAGTTCTTTTGATAAATGAGAGAGATGGGGAACTGGAACTAGTAATGCATCAATAAAAGTTTGAATTTTTTTCTCCTAATCAAAATGTAGTGTTGTTTTTTTTTAACATTGGGCAAGTGTGTGTCAGAGTTCAAAATTACATGAGTTTAATTTTAAACTTCCCTACCAGCTATGAGTTGTGTGCTGCTGATGATTAACCACTATCTGTAAGTTCTGTCTTTATTTGGCTTATACATTCTGTATCATATTAACTTGTGCGTGTGCTCAGTTTTATAAATTGAAACAAAACAAGAATTATTCAAAAACAATGGAAAGGCTGTTCTACTGGGATCATGATTTATTTCCTTTCTGTAAACTGTTAACAATTTGCTTGCTGTAGAAAAGTACCTTCTAAGACATGATATTTCTAGAGTCAACCTGATAAAAGTGTTACGCTATTGGTTTCACATTATCTCATTCGTTTGTTTTGCATCGGTCGGAGAAATGGGATTTCCTTCCATGAGAAACCCTTTGAAAGCTTGATTAAATTTTAAATTCTTGTAGGCTTTTAGCTTGTGCTTCTCATCTCAATACATTCTTATCTCAGTAAGAGCATTTTACACTGTCACAAACAGTCTTTTGCACTTCTTCAAGTGCCCTACACCCCGCGATTCCACCTTAGTGGAACCCACCTCCCCTCCCGGCCGCGGCCGCGCTCCCCGCAGCCCGGTGTTCCCCGGCGGGGCGGGCTGGCGGGGCCCGGAAGGGCGGGCGGCAGGAAGGAAGGAAGGAGGGGAGGAAGGAGGGAAGGGGCGGGCGCGGCGTGGCGGCAACATGGTGAACACCAGGCGGGCGGCGGCGGCGCGGCGCCGGGAGCAGGGGGCGCGGGCCCGGGCGGGCGGCAGCCCCTCGGAGCCCGGGCCCGATCCCCCCGGTGCGGCGGAGGTGAGCGCAGCCGGGGGCGGGCGGGCGGGCGCGGGGCCGCCATCGCCGCGCGGCCTGGCCGGGCGGGGGAGCCCCCCGGTACCGCGGGCCGGGGCGGCGGCAGCTGCAGCGGCGGCAGTGACGGTGACAGTGTCGGTGCGCCCGCACTGCCCGTGCCGCATCCCTGCCGCCGTAGGGCCTGAGGCCATTTAGCGTTGCGAGTTAAAGGTATATTTCTCTCTGTTTGCATCTCTGTGTTACTTACAATAACTTTTGGCAGATTATATTTAGTGTTGCGGTTGCTGTGAGGCCAACTTGTTCCTAAAGCTGCTAAAATTGGTGTTGGAAAGCACTTTGGGGCACATTCTGACAGTCACTAGTCTTCAGTGTCTTATAGAGGAGCAAATAATTGAATATTTCTGAACATTGCTTCTGCATTTGCTTCCCATGGCAGCTTGCCAGGAGTTTTTAGAATTAGAAGATATTTGTATGTTTCTTCTCCTGCCTTGACCAAAAGACAGCAGACAGATAAGTAAGGGATGGTTTGTTCACACTTCTTACACACAGATGAGACTACACAGAGACATGTAATATGTTGTCAGTATGAGCAGATTTGTTTAAAAGAATTCTTAGTGATTTTTATAGCATCCTTTTTATAGGGTTATTTTACATGTCAATAGCATACCTTTTTTTACTCCTTTTCTAGGTGGGATCTGCTGAAATTAGTACTCCTGTTACTAGGAGGATGACTAAAAGAAGAACTAAATCAGTTCATAAGCCAGAGGTGATTCAGGAATCTCAGTTTGAAGAGTTGGAACATGCAGAAACAAAGTCAGATGTCAGTGATAGCTTTGAGATGCAGGTTACTAGGAATGAGAACACAATTGTTCATTCAGCACAATCAGTTGTGGAACCCCAAGTTGATGGGGATGTGTCAGAAACAGAATCAAACTGCTCTTCTGTATCTGGTCTCCAGACACCTTTGTTTGTAAGAGTAACACGAAGACGACAAATTGTAATTCCTTATCAACCAGATTCTGCTGACAAAAGAAGACATGACAGTACAGCTTTTGTAAATAAGTTAAGCAGGATTCTGGATGAAGATAATACCTCTGAAGCTGAGTCTTGTTCCTCTGCTGTTTCTGGTGTCCAGATGCCTAATGTTACCAGAACTACAAGAAGCAGGCAAAGCAAAAAGAAATTACAGCCAAATAGAGTTTGTGAAGCTCAGAGTGAAGATACTTCTGATACAGAATCATGTTGCCTAAGTTCTCATACAGAACCATCCATCACTAGCAAACGAGTTACTAGGAGCATGCAAATGAAATCACAAGCAAAAATTACTAAGCAGAGTGGGGAAGAAGATGGATTTGCTTCAGAAGATGAGAATTTAATTGAGGACACTGTTAAATCTGAGCCCATAATAATTTCTGATTCTAGACCTGCAGAACTTATCTCTGACACAGAAGATGCTTCCACTGTCATTAAGGGTAATAAAGAACCCACGTCACCTAAAAGCAAGCATTCTTCCAAATCTGCTAATACAACCCAGAGTTCAGATGCAAAAGAAGATGTTTTAAATGATGTGACACCCTGCAGTCTTACAAAAATGAAACAAATTGACATTAAATCACCTGCGAAAAAAGCAGTAAAAAACTCGCAGTCTATTGACGTTGAGCATTCAGAAGCAGCATGTGGCCAAATACAGGAAGATCAGAGTAAAATACTCGAGAGGGAAGGGAATCTAGAACAAATGGATATTTCTTTGACTGAGTGCACGAGTGTCAAGCAATTTCTAGAATCCCAAGAGCAAATAACACCAAATGAAAGTAAAAAAATTTCAGAATGCAAAAGAGCAGATGCTGAGGCAGATGCACAGCAGTCTTGCACACATTCTGATAAATCAAGGAGTAAGCGAACTAGTGCAGCGAGCAGTCTGCCAAAGGACATAGCTGTTGCTCAGAGAACTGATAGCATCGATAAAAGCAGGGTGCTTGACAGTGGTGAAGACCAAACAAAAGAATATGAGGGGTTCCACAGCACTGAAGGATCAAGCAGTGGTAATGATTCTGTTGCATTGTTTCTGAGCAACAGTGAAAGTGATGAATCTGAAAAGAGTGATGTGGCAGACACAGATACAATTGATGAGAATCTGTGTTATAAAAAGTCAGATGAGAGGACTCCTTCCCTCAACAAATCTTTAAAAAAGAGTTCACTGCATGTTGAAGGTCTTTTTGTAATTGATACTGAGCCTGGCATGAGTTCCAGCCAAAAGTATTATCTAGATGAGGTAGACCAAGACAGTGATGCTGAAAGTAAACATGAAGGAAATGAAAAAGGTGAAGAATCAGATTTGGAAGAGGCTGAAGAAGAATTGATAGATGAAGATGAAAAAGATGAAGATGATGATTTATTGAAAAATAAGACTGATGTGTAAGTATCTTTCTGGGAATAGTAAAGAATCTGCATTTTGTTCAAAAATATGGATAGGATATGTACTTACATGCTAAATGATGCAGAATAAATGAACGAGTATTCTCATCACATAAGTCATTTTGGCGTGGAAAATAGTCTTGCATGTATTATAAAATACAAATATGGTCCACAAATTGAGGGTTTCAAGGTTTTTTTCAATTTTGTATGTAGCAGGAACAGAATTCTGAAATTTTTTCACATCTGGAGGCCTTGTATGTGTCCAGCTTAAAAATCAAAATGTGAAACTGGGTTAAACTGGTCAGGCTGACTCAATTGTGTATTCAGGTCACAGTTTTCCTAATTGTGGGGTTTGGGTTTTGGCGTTTGCTTTTTTTTTTAGTTGGAACGTAAGTAACAAAAAGTCCAGTAAATTCCTTACACATTGCCTAATTAGATCATGCTTTTTAATTGTAAACAGTTGCATATAATTTTGTGTGTCAGTTCTTGCTGTGCTGTGGATGGTCACACTTCAAGGGAAACCAACCTAGCATAGAATCAGTATAATTTGGGTGGGGTGGTACTTCCTTACTCTTGTAGTCCATCTGCTGCTAAAATCCCTTTGTGTGCTTCGTATGTTTAAAGCATAATACTCTTGTTTAGGTTGGATAAGTAAGTCTTAATCTTCTTTTGATTAGAAGGACAGGGTTGGCTTTCTGGGCTGTGAGTGCACATTGCCAGCTCATGTCCAGCCTCTCATCCACCAGCACCCTGGAGTCCTCCTCGGCAGGGCTGCTCTCTCTCTGCATCCCCCAGCCTGTACTGACACCAGGGGTTGGCCCGACCCAGGTGCAGCACCTCGCACTTGGTCTTGTTAAACCTCGTGAGATTCCTGGGGCCACCCTCCTGAGCTTGTCCAAGTCCCTCTGGATTGCATCCCATCCTTCAAGTGTGTAAACCACACCACTCAGCTCGGTGTCATCTGCAGATTTGCTGATGGTGCACTCGATCCCTTTGTCTGTGTCATTAATGAAGGTATTAAATCATGCTGGTCCCAATGTGGACCCCTGAGGGACACCACTTGTCACTGATGTCCATTGGGACTATGAGCCATTGACCACTACCCTCTGGATGCAACCATCTAACCACTTTCTTATCCAAGTTTAATAATTTTGTTCCTAGTATGGTTATACAGACAAGGATTAGAACATTCCTACAGTGAATTCTAGTTTTTTCATTCTTCTCACTAAGAGTTGACACTATTTTTACCACCCATATGTTTGTGGTTTTGTTTTTTTTCTTCAGCTAGCACACTTCTCATTGTTAAGAAGAATGCTGGTCATGAGTTCTTTTGGCAAGGCTAAGCAAATTTAAGAATTCAGTTTTACAGAGTATATTAATATATAAGAATGCAGCATTGCAGTTAATATGAAAGATTTATGGAAGTGATTTCACAGGTATTTTTCAAGAATAAAATCTCACTTCATATAATGGCATGAATCCCCCTCATCTTCTGTCACTTCTAAATTAAATATTCCAGGTACCAAAAATCATTGCAGAACTGAACCTAAATTGGAAGAATAAGAAAAATATGGTTTTTGTTCATCTTTCTCAGAGGGCAATAGAAGGTTTAGCTGCGTGCATGTTACAATGTTCTAATAATTAACTATTTCTCTTTTAGTTTACATCTTTCCAGCAGCATAGACCCTGGTTTGAATATCAAGAAGCTTGGAGGTTTATATATTAGTTTTGATGCAAAAAAGCAGAAGCCTAGATCGAGTGTAATTGAACATCTGAAGGAGAAGAAGAAAGATCAGGTAATGTGTTTACAATTATTCAGTTACCTGAGACTACAGTAACACAGCAATGTTCATAATGTTGGTTTGTTTGCTTTTAAAGAAGTATCGTTTTTGTGGTTTGCTGAGAACGTCCATTCTTTTTGGCCAAAGTGTGGATTTACATTTTAATGATAAAAATTTAAACATACATGACACTTCAGAAACTGAAAAGCAGCGCAAATTCCAGCGTTACCTTGTAAAATAAACCAAAGTTGATTATACCTGCAGTTTTGCCTAATGGTACATAAGCTGAAGGTCTTGTGACAAGATATTTAGTCACATATTCATAGCCACAATGAATTCCAGTAGATAGAAGTCTGTACTCTCCCTAGTACGGAATTAGCCATTTTATTTCAAAAGCACCCTTTGAGATAAAGGGAATATGTTATTTTTGTTGAGACTGTTTTCTTTGGCTCATCCATGATAGCCCTCTTTATTCCAGAGCTTTTACTGTCTCACTACTTTGAGAGCAAGCCAAGTGCTTTCTGTTGTTGGCCAGGATTCTGTTCTGAAGATCTGTACTGCATTTTTTGTGGATCAGAGCAGCTCAAGTATTGCATTAAAATGCTTGTTTAGATTCCATATGATTCCTTTAGCAAGTTCTGTAAATATAGTTAAGCAGTAAAATTTGTATCCATGAAGTAACTGTTCTAATGTTGAAAAAAATCCTTACAGCTCTTGCAGAAGAGTGTAATAACTCCAGACTTTGAAAAAAAGGAATGTGTCCCACCCTTCAGGGAATCACTTCACCAGCTAAAGAAACAACGCAGGGTAAGTGAAGAGCTGATAATGCCTGAAATAACAAAACAAACTGTGGTAGAAAGCCTTGTGCTGGGACTGTGTGCATATACAGGCCACACTGGAAGTGAAGTGATGAACTTCAGTTTAGTGTCTTCGAGCTATCCTGTGAAAAGCTGTCCTGTGAAAAGTCACCAGGACAGTGAAGTGATAGATGATATGCTCAGATGGTACAAGTGTGTCATTGGGACAGTGCTGATGACCTTCTTTGTAAGGGCCATAACGTACGCATTTTAAATGTACGTATTTATATTCTAAATGCTTTATCCATCTTTTGTAGGAAAGAGTTCCCTCTTCTGCCCCATCCTAGTTCCTGAATGCAAATTCATTTTTCTTGGTATTGCATCCTAGGCAGAGCGAGAGAAAACAACAGGTGATGGCTGGTTTGGTATGAAAGCCCCAGAAATCACAAGTGAACTGAAAAATGATCTTAAAGTTTTGAAGATGAGAGCTTCACTGGACCCCAAGCATTTTTATAAGAAGAATGATAGAGATGGTCTGCCCAAGTACTTCCAGGTAAGGAAGCAGCAGAAGGTGGCATTGTACTGCTGAAGTTTTGAACAGCTCTTTAAGAATGCCTACTTTGTGGGTACCCTCTCTGTTGGTTTAATTTCGTATCTTAATTATTAAACCATTTTGGTTACTTTGCTGCAGTTTGCCGCTGTTAATCTCTGTATTACATATGTGTATATGCTGGGGTTTTTTTAGTTTTGGCTGATCTCATAGTAGAGAACAAATATCTGACTGAATCCATATTCGGAACCATCAGAGGACTAGATTTTCACTTTTTTTAAAGTATTAGCCTTTTTAAACAAGCATGTAGAAAGTAATTGGCATTTATTTTCTTACTAGCTAATACAGTTTGAATGGAGACGCCTACCTTTGCGATCAGCTGAAATTTCTGCTGCTGTACTTGTCAAGTGGTTTGCATAAAGAAATTAAGCAGAAGCTACAGAAATAGGCTTGCAGCAACTTTGAACAGTTCATGTGCATGAGGAAATGTTTTCATTTCTCAAAATATTACCACTTCACTCTAAAGCATGGGAGAGTGTTTCATGTTTTGAAATTAGAAAACTTAGGCAGAAGTTTTCCACATAATTAGATCTGTGCAGGTTTGTTTTCACTGCATGAAACATGTACTCTGTATCTCTACTCCTAACATGAACTGCTTGGAACAATGTGATGCATTTCAGGATGAAGCCCTTGTATTAAATTAACTGTTCTGTAGTCATCCAGCAAAAACACCACAATGACAGAGACAGGAAAGAGTTGAGGTGGTCATAAGGGTTTCCTTTCCCTTGTATTTAAAATGTTTAAAAATTAAGAACTGGATTTTATTTATGAATATGATACAGCAGTCCAGCGTTGAAAACTGTACAGTCTTAAAGCTCGGGCTCTCCTCTCTGCACAGTGCAATGAGACCAAAAGTGACTGCATACAAAACATGACAATTATTTTGGTACTTTGCACTTTTCTTAAGCTGCTGTGATTCTGATCTGCTCTGTGTCTTTACACTTGGTGCTGAGGATTTAAAAAAAACAAACAAAAAAAAGCAAAATAATCAACATCTTGCTGTACAGTAAGAATGTTTTCATTTTTGTTTTTAGGTTGGAACTGTAGTTGATTCTCCCATAGACTTTTACCATAGTCGAATCCCTAAGAAACAAAGGAAGAGAACAATTGTTGAAGAGCTGCTTGCGGATTCTGAGTTCAGAAGGTATTTAAAAATAGTTTTGTCATTTTAATATCCCATGCAAGGGAGGAGTATTTTTAACCATATAACTTTTTTTTTTGTTTTATTCAGCCTGGATGGTGGTTTTCTTATACTTCAAAGAAAAATTTTAATCTTTTAACATTTCAATAACACTGCCACTTAGAAGGCCTAAGGGATGGGATAATTAGACTGAGATAAAATACATGTTATCTTCATAAAAGGGTTTTATCCACTTGGGTTATCACTGTTGGCAGCCACTCTTAAAGACCGATTTTTTTTTTCTCGGCATAATTGACAGAAAAGAGCAGACTGTAATTCTATGAATGTTGATATTATTTCATTTTATAAATATATCAGTCTGCCACCTGTCATGGGAATCAAAATTGTGATAGAAGACTTACTTATGATTGGATTAAGTAATGTCTGCATAACCTGCAGTTTTTGGAGTAGATCCTTTAATTGATCCATTTTGATATTGGTTATTACATGATGTTAATCTGCACTTCTCTTTTCACATAATGATGTGTTTTCTTTGAAGTAGTGCATGATTTGGGACTATAATGTTAATTTTGTGTGACTTGTAAATTAACTATATAACATTGGGAAGGCAAGTTAGTATAGCTGTTTCTTAACTAGTTTTCTGGCTTGACCTGATTTGTAAGATATTTATTAGAAGGCGTTTTTAAAAATTATTATATTTGAAATTTGATCAGTTAATTTATGTTGTGGTTAATTAAGGACTTTAACCAGACACTTCAGCATTAGTGCAGATATTTGTCAGATTTTAGTGTCGCATTTAGAAGCCTCTGTACTGCTCAGTGCACAGTGTCTGTCGTAGCAATCAGTGCAGGTACATAAGAATCTGTATTAGAGGGGGTAGCAACTCATACTCAGTAAGTATATCCTGCTAATTGTTTAGTGTTCATCTTATGTCAGTTCTCAGTCTTGAGTAGAGTGAGGTTTATTATCTTGAGTTTGGTGAGAAGGCAGTATAAAAGTGAGTATAATTTGCTCACAGTGTTGTCAAAATTGATGGGTCTTCCCCTTATGAGCATTAACAGTGTTTCAGCAAACTGTCCAAAATGGGATTGCTTGTGCAATGAAGAACCCCCTACCAAAATTAATGATTCTTCAATCCAATTTACTTCCAAAACAAATTTACCTGCATTTACCATTGATCCAGTGTTGATTTCCCTTTACCTATGCATAAGTGTATAAAATCAAAGACATTTGATTCAGAAAACAGAGAGAACTCAGTTTGGCAAATTATGTGGATAGAGTACTTTCCATGTTATCTTTTCCTGAACTTTGGTTTACTATGCTTAAAAATTATCTATTTTGTTCAGATATAATAAAAAGAAGTATCAGGAGATCATGAGTGAAAAAGCAGCTTTTGCAGCAGGGAAGAGGAATCGGAAGAAGAAGAAATTTCACAATTAAGAATTGAAGAAAAATACCAAGCTGGAACAACTTATAAAACTTTTTACAGAATGCTTTGGTTGTGGTGTTTTTTTCCTTTCTTAAGATTGCAGGTCATGTGCAAATTGAGGTTTAGGGAAATTCTTGCAGTGAGAATTTGGTAGGGAGGTTTATCAAATTATCGGATATCTAAATATAAATTAATTTAGGTTTTAAAATTAATTCTATTTAAATTAATGTTTATGTAAAACGATATTTATAGGAAAGCATATTGTTATATCTGAGTAAAAAATCCAGCTTCGCAGATTGTGGTCTTCTCAGGCTTCAGTCTTTATATAATTAATTAGTAAATTCAGTTTAAAGTTATATGTGTAATTCACCTTGGCACATGCTGTGTGCCAGAACAAATTTTTCCATGTCTCGTCAAAGGCGCTGCTGGCCAACATTGTAATAGAAGGTACTGAAAAATAGTTTGGTTGTGAATGGTTTATTTCAATACTGACCATAATAGGATTGAGAATGACCCAGAATTCAGTGCCTACACGTATACTTTTATATTTAAGTGTGTATTATAATATAGATTATATATATAATTTATAAATAAATTTAAATAAGATGCAAATTACCTATTGTTTAAGAAATAATATAAATAAGTGATATTTATATATAAAATTTTAACAGTCATATGTTGTTTTATTACTTTTTACCATTTGATACTTGTCTAATCTTTTTGAAAATAAGTTGACATTGGCATCCCTTACGTAGGGTGTGGTGTGCAGGTTGTGGCTGGTAGCTGCCCTGGCATAGTTCTGCAGGTAAAGGAATAGAGTGAGTCTGCAAGGCCTCTGCTACCATTATGGAGCCAGAGATGTCATGGGCTCAGTTCCCCTTTAGTGCCAAGTCATAGCCTTTTGTGATTGTCAGAACTGTTGTGGCATTCAGTCGAGTTTTAATTACCTGGTTATTTTATTGCTGTTACATTTAGTGTAACTCAGTTACTCCCCTAAGGTAGCAAAAAGGATGGATAATAGAAGAAATAAAACTGGCACTACGTTGTCTTAAGTGGATTCGGTGACAAGGATTTAGAAGTGATTATCAGAGGACCAGTGGTGTTGATTGTCTTCTTATCACATGAACACTGAATTTTAAAGGTTGCAGATCTTAAGCAAGAAGTGCTTAATTATGCTTTTGACCAATGTTTAACCATCAAGTTTTCTACTGAGAACGAGAGAGTTGTTTTTTTAAGGATTAGTTATTTGTGCTGAAATGAGCATAGTGATATATATTGACCACCAAGTGAAGCTTGAAAGAAATTTTCCCCTGATCCTTTGGTGTGTTTTATATCATTCCAAAGTTGAACGTAATGTTTGACTACCAGAAACAGACAAGAATCAAGAGTCCTTAAAAAGTCTTCACTGGCTGGAGATGAACAGTGTCAAAGTAAAGTGAATTCATTGGGAAGTATCAAGCATGTACAAATAAAACCACCTGTCCCCAGGTCTTAGTTAACATACAGATGCTATTCTAATGCAGCTATATGTATCCTAGTATCTTGATTCCCTGTAAATGATAAAAAGCCAGTAAAACAACTATTAGTGTCTTGTTCTCTGGATGACATTGAAGCACAAAAAATTATTGCTGAACACTGAGAAGAAAACAAGGCACCACAGTAGCTGTCATTCTATTGCATCCTGGGGTGTTCAAGTGCAACTTTGGAAAAGCAGTGTATGACTGAAAGACCTTAAAAGAGAAATACAAGCTGTGGTGTTAAACAGCAAGCAACAACTTGCGGTCTGTTGCTCAAGGTGCTCAGTAGGTAGTTACATAAGTTACTTCATGTGCAGCATAGCTAGTGAGGGATTTGTTTTATGTTCTATATCCTTTCCCTTCCTTTGATCCTTCTAATACCTTCAGTTTTGTTACTCTGTGCCCAGCAAGTGCCCATGTTCTGTGCCAATGAGGTGAGATGTGCTGGCCCGTTTCCAGGGCTGCAGGGTAGTACTTGCAGGTTGTGTTGGCTGGCTTGCCCGTCACCTATAGCCTCATCTCGAGTTCAGCCTCTGTTAGTTCAGGCACTAGATACAGCATCTTTTCTTAAGCATCAACTTTCATAAAAGCACAGACAGGTAGTATTTGAAATTGATATAAGGTTTAAGGTGCTGGAGAGAGAGTAAAAACAAAATGCACCATGTGATTGCCTAGGCTTATCAGGTTTCTCTGAAAACACAGAAAACATTTATGAAGCTTTGCATATCAATTGCAAGTAATATTTTAATGGCTGTCAGACATATTTGTGTTAATCTGTAATTCTGCCTTTATTGACTTAAACCATTACTAACAAGAAATTTCCCTGAGATGAAAGGACAGTAGGTAGTGTGTTGGGTTTTTTACATATCCACCTATTGCTGTTTGGGATGTCTCTGGAATATTTTATACAGACAGTATTAATTCATTCCTCTTGTTTCTTTATGCTTCTCTTGGTTTTATTAGTATTTCTTTTTCGCCTTGGGTCAGAGATTATCCAGTGGTTGTACAGCCCAGGGAGTTCACAGTCCATCCTTAGAGATGGACCAAAAGACTGTGGTAGGGATTGGGCTGATGGTGGCTGAGATGTTGCTGGTGTGGTGCCACTAGTAGGCATGGTTTGTGAATAGAAGTAAAACAGGGTTTTTTTTCCTGTCATGCTCTCGTTCACACTTCCTCCTTTTTCCTTCTTTGGGGTCTTTAACCTCTCTGCAGTCAATTTAGTCTCATTAAAACTGAAGGTATCTTTTTATCATTGCTATTTTCCATGTGGTAAAACTGTTCTTATCTCTTCACTTTTAAGAAGTCCTTTCTTCATCACAGGGGCCTGCCAAGGTAAGTCGTATTGAAACTTGGAATCCTGCCATAGCCAAATTCAGAAGGGAGTATGAGAGCTTGTCCTGCCCAGCCTCCTGCTCAAAGCAGAGTTAGACCAGGTTGTTCAGGGCTTTCTACAGTCAGGTCTTGAAAACCTACAGGGGATGTAGACTTTCCAGCTTCCAGAGCTCCATGGACTTTCCTCATGGAAAAAAAAAATGCTTCATATCCAGTCAGATAGAAAGATTATTAATGATTGTTGTACTGCCTCATGGGCCTCACGTTCACTTTCTTTTTTTAAAATAACTCGATAAATTTGTAGTAAGCAGCATCGATCCAATTTATAGTGCTTGCTATAATCCTTGACTGTTTTTCCTCATGATTCTCTTAAAGCATTCTGAACTGCCGTGTTGTCTGTGTAATATTTTCCTCAAAACCCTTTTCATACAAATATATTGTGGAATTGTGTTCCTGTACTTTTCCACTAGAATTCACATTAGAATCTGTTAACACAGCCAGTATCTCAGGAGAGCTGTCCCTGTTCTTACCTCTAGAAAATGCCCAGCTCCTTGAACCACCACTTTTATATTTTTTTTTTCGAACTGTAGTCCTTAATTAACTTTTGCACTTGTAGAATATTGATTATGTAAATATTACTTGCAACATGAAAACATGTATATGTAAAAGCCTCTGCCTTCAGTTTTTTTCAGTAGGAACTAAGGAAAATTTTATGAAGCTTATATACAAAAAGTAGGAAGGGAAGCAGTATTTGGACTGAAATACATTGCAAGTGACAAGGAGAAACATTTTGTCTTCTGTCATCTGATTTAGTTGCTTTTTACAAGTTTACTGTAGAGAGGTTTTGGTTTTGCTGTTTGCAAATTCTGAGGAAATTTGTTTCTGTGAAGGACTGCATTTTATAGGTAGATGGCATTTTTGAGTGGGTTATTGTGCTGCATAACAGTGATGGTTAATGTGCCAGATGGTGTGTTTCATTTTCAATTTTTCCTTTATTGTTTTTAAATAAGCATTATTACAATTTGAAAGTTACACGTGCAGGATTAAAAGCAATTTATCAAACCCCCGCCCCCCCCCCAATTTAATAAAACAGATAATTTATAATTTATTCCACTCTGCACAAAATCAGGGAGGTTTGTTTAGTTCTGATATTGTCTTGATTTACCATCTAATTTGATTGCTATTAAAATGGCTCTTCATCTTCTATCTTTTTAGGTATGTGTAAGTCAGAAAAGATGGTGTTAGTTCAGGTGTTCAGTCCTTCAGTTTTATCTGCTGCATTTTGTAGGCTTGTTTTGTTGCTTGAAAGTAACCAGGAATTTATCACGGGGGCCCATTCTAACTGAAGTGCCTCCAGGAAAGACGCAGTCTTGGTTTTTCCAGTAAAATTCCTTTCCGCAGGCTGTCCTGGAAGCGTAGCGGCCCCTCTGGGCTGGTGTGTCGGTCCTGGCCGCTCTGGCGGAGCGCGAGCGCTGCCTGAGGGCAGCCACGGCACCGTGAGGAGAAGGAGCGCAGCCCTTCTCCCGCTGCCTGAGGGCGGCGGGACCGGGAGGAGAAGGAAGGGAGACCTTCTGCCGCTCCGCCCTCGGCCAGCCCGCCTTCTCGCTGCTGGAGAAGGTTCATGTCGCTGGGCTGGGCTGAGACGGTACATTCGCTCGGTGGCGGCTGGTGCTGCTGCCTCCGCCCACTTCCAGCCTTTCCCAGTCCGCCAGGCACGGCGGGAGGCGGGCCCAGCGAGCTTCGCTGACGGGAGGCGCCAGGCCGGGGACGGGAGAACTGCGGCGGTGAGGTAAGGGACGGGAGAGCGGGGCGGAGAGATTTCCGCCGAAAGGGGCGGGGGGAGAAAAAAAAAAAAAAGTAAAAAAGAGAAGACCCGACTCCGCCGGGACTCGAACCCGGAACCTTTGAATCCCTTCAACCCTCTAGAAGTCCAATGCGCTATCCATTGCGCCACGGAGCCACCTGTTGGAATCTTCGCGCACCGCCCAAAGAGCCTGCGCGCGCCGTCACGCGTTAGCCGCGAACGCTCCGGCTTTTTTCTTCCCCTTTTTTTCATTTTATTTTTGTTTAACCAGTACGAATAGGCTTCGTCTTATACGCTACTGCACAGACGAGTCTCGCGGCAAGCCCATATGTGCCGCCCGAGCGCTGCCCACGGCCCGGGTGGGGCCCACGGCTTCCTGTGCAGCACTCGCCGTGGCGCTGCGTCCTCATTTCTTACGAAGACTGACTATTTTTAAGTTCTTCAGTGATCAGTATAAAATATTTGTTGACATCCCACTACGGCGTTTTCAGTATTAATCCTTGCGTTTGGAGGAATCTAAGTGTATTCCACAATTGCCTTGTGTTGATGAACTCTTCCTCCAACCGGCCATAAATTCCCAGTAACACCCCTCCTTACCCTGCTCCCCCCGTGGATTCAGTAAAACAAGAGATTCGCTTAAAAGCTGTAATTATAGTCTGAAACAAATCTATCATACTATTTTTTTAAATCATGAGTATGCATATGAGAAACTCCAGAAGACAAGAGTATGAGGTTATTCTTTCTTTAGCTCTCCGCAGCAGTATATTCCAAGCGGAGCCTGTGCCTTTCTGCTCCTGGGGGTCTCCCTGGCCCGGCTCTCCTGGGCAGTGAGATCCGCGCTGTGGTGCCGTGGCCTGGGTTATGCAGCAGAATGGCTGTGTGAGAATCCCATGCCGCACTTCATCGTAATTTAAAAGTACTGGTATCCATAAGAGTGGAGAAAAACAGGAAAATAAGCGCACCCTGAAATCCGAGGAAGCAGGAAGCTAATCAAATCGATGTAAAATGACGTGACCTGGATACACGATTCACTAGCCATTGCCTCCAGGGCTGAGATACCGAGGGTAATGAGTAACCGGGGTGACTCAGGCACACCGGCAGCGTGTCCCGTGATTCCCATGAAGTCATCTGGAGTGCCGGCGGCCAGCAGTAAGGCAAAGCTCATGGGCTGGCTGATGACTGAATAACCCCTACAACGCTGCCGAGAAAAGGGGGTTGCTGGAAGGCTTCAGTAGTTACAGCAAGTACCAGATTACAGGTACACCCCCCAAGCTAACAGACTGTTATTGAACCAGAGCAGTTGTAAACACAGAAGAATCACAAAAATTATACAAGATTCACTTGTATAATTTACAGGGCTGGTCGAATTTACAATCTCTGGGTCTGTATGGTCTTGTCACAACTGTTTTGTTATGGACGGAACTCTTCATAGGCGCTCCTGGTAAAAGAATGTAAGGTGTGGAAACTTTGAGTCCTCAGACCTCCATACTGCATAAAACCCAGAAATCTCATTTTTAAGAACTGGGTTGATCTTCAGAGTAATAAGCTTAAATTAATGTTTGTGCAACACAAATAAACCACTTGTAAGTAACTAGGAATCACCGTAAACATCTTGTAGTTTGTGAATACCTGGGTATGTGTATTGTGGGGCGAAGGTCGGTACCTCACCAGTGTGATCTGGTAACGTGGTACCTTTGGATAACAGCTGGTGAAGAATCGGAGTTTGCTGTCAGAAGACTGGTTCTGAAGCTGTAAGAGTGAAGAATCGTGACACGTGATTCTTACTTCCTCTCATGTTTTCGTTTTGGTTAGTTGGTTTATAACGTTAGGTAAAGGCTGTTGTTTCCATTCATGCAGGACGACTGACTGGGGCAGTGTTTGGAAATTTTTCAGAAATATTTCAAATTATTCAAGTCAGCTTGCTTTTTTTAGTCTGTAAATGTAGTCCCAATGCAAAGTCCACCTTTGCGTTTGGACAGCAGATGGAGCTGCTGCATGAGAAACAGGACAGCTCTTGGATCATGAACTCACAAAATGTGATGAGTTAGGCAACACCGATGGATCTGATTAACCTTTGCTGGTGCCTGGATCTGGATCCGTCCTTTGGACTTTCCCTCTTCTGGGAATGTCTGAAGTCCACTTCTGTTGCAAGCTGGCTTTTCAACTTTATGCTCTGTTTCAGGGAGCAGAAGTTTCTTGGAATACAGTTGTGCTGGTTTTAGTTATTGGCACTTAGAGAAATTTTGCTGAGCTCAACCAGGTGCCATTTTGCTAATTTTTAAATAGGAGGAGAAATTGAGATAGGAATACCTTGACACAAGACAGCAAGTGCATCAATGGCAGGCCAAAAACAGCACTGTCATATAACACTCTTCTATTGAAAAAAAAAATCTAGAAATTATTGATGAAATTGAAGTGTTCTTTGAGAGACTTTTTACAACTTGGGTTTCAACATTAATTTCTGTTAATGTACTATAGTGCTATGTACTGTATATCCAATTACTTTTGGTAAGATTTGAGCTTAAAAATTTATTAAAAGGAAATTTTCAAATTTGCAGAGCTTCCACAGATGTTTTTTGGGAGTACCATCATCTTCCTCTAAGAACAAGTGTAATTAATACATTCGTTGAAAGCAAGAGGTCAAAGAATGCTGCAGGCAAAGAGGCTGTCTAAGACTATTTCTATCACCTGGATAGTCTTACATACACATGTTACATAGGCTGTGTATTTCAGGTTCTTTTCCTTCTCTCTCTCTTGAAGTGGGATTAGTCCAACCCTACTGCTGTAACAATTCACTGGTGTAGTGCAGCAAGAGAAAGCACTCTTCAAACTGGCTTGGATGCGCAAGGTCTGAGGATACTGAAAATAACACTTTCAGGGAGAGTTTCTTTTGGTAATTTACAATTTGATTTTTTTAAAATTTATTTTCTTAACATGAAGATAAATGCTTCACATTGTAGATGCTTCTGCATCTCTGCCTTTTCCTCAGTGGGGGCTGTAATTGCCATGTGACTATCAGGGGATTGGAGAATTACCTGTCCTTGTTTGCCAGGCTGCCAGCAGGCAGACTGCTGTTGAGAACCTCTTCCAATTATCTTATTTGTGGCTGTTGTTGGACTAATGCATGTTCTGTCCCATTGAGTATATTTGAGTAGATAGGAGTCATTCCCCAGGGCAGTGCCTTGCTGACTTGGGGAGACATGAGCAGTCATGCCAAATCACTTCTACAAGGGATTATAATGTTAATTCTGTGTAGCTCTATTAACAGAGCAGCTGCTGCAAAGCCAGCTCTGAGATGAATACAGTCTTTTGGTGGAAAAGTTTGAAGTCCTTTCCTCATGTTCCATAAGTAATTTTTTTTCATAGTAATTTTTATATATCTGGTATACAGTCCATGGGTCTTAGTGATTGTTCTCTGTGATGATACAATTGGTGAAGAGCCTAGGAACTTGTTAGAATGGTATCACTCAGATTCCTTCCAGTATCTTCTTTTGGAAAGCAAAGTACATAAAGCCAGGTGTCTACAGTGATTCTGTTTTTGTAAGGGATTTTTCCCCCCCTGTTTTTCCTGCTTCTTGAATATGTACATTTGAAGGCCATTCACTGCAATGGTACAGACAGATGGTCAAAGGAACATTTTGAATAAATGCAGGTTATTGCAGTCATGGTCAGCAGTGCTTTCTTCATATTACAGAAGAATGAAAGTCATGGCTACAAGATGCTTTTCATCCTTAATTCACATTTATGTCCTTTGTGATATTACTATTGACTGTTTTCATTAAAAATAATTGGAGAATTAACAGCTGGCAGGAAATCCTCAACACTTACAGAAATCAGTGGCTAACGCTTGACAAACATTTATTTCAAGGCTGCTCCCTAATAGTGCCAAACCTATTCAGTCACATGGAATCTCTCAGAGCACTGCAACAGGACATTTGGATAAGTCCTAGCTAGTGCCTCTTGCCAAAAGTGAAGTATGTCAGACTTCTAGAGAGATGAGAATCTGTTTCAAGACAATTTCAATGTTTTCTCTTGCTAACTGGATCTGGTTTTTTTGTCAGAGAATGAATTTCATCAATTTTTTTTTTAGAAATGAATAAGATTTTTGTCGAACACCCTTCAAAAATATCCGAAATGATGCCTTTAAATATATTTTAAAATTCTATTCTTAAAAGCTCCCTTTTTTGTTTTTATTAAAAATCACATTTTATTAGTATTTTCATAATTGTATGCTTGTTTACACTGGGACTTTGCTTAGCAGACCTATTTCTTGCTTCCTTAGTGGGCCTTTTCTGCTTTGAAATCTTCTGTTCATGTTTTATAGCTTAACACAGAATTAGCTTCTAGCATCTTTTCTCAGATTTTATGCTTCTGTAATCTATCAGTACAGTTTTTTTCTCTATTTTAACAGCCATATTGGACGAACACTGAACTAGCAAGGGATTTTTATAGCTAATCCTTGCACAGTCATTGCTCTATATTCTTCCTTCCCATTTTTGTCTCATATACCCAGTCATTGAATTAATGCAACTTATCACCCAGCAGAAGTTACAGTATGAAGAAACAAAAAGCTGCACATCAAAGGGTCTTCTGTGCAGACAGAGCAGACACAAAGGCTTCTTTGTGATGAATGTGCAGAGTTAGCTCTGCCACTCTAAATCAGTAGTGAATTTTCTTCAATTCTAGCACTGAAGTAAAAGAATGCTCTTTGTTCTTGTAGGGGGTTTTAGTTTTATTTCCAAAATGCTGGCAGGCAGTAAGCATTGAGTTAACAACCTAAAAAATTAATTTCCTGTGTTCAGAATTGTGATATACTTTTATAGAAGTTTATCTTGGTTTATTCAATGTAGTAATAGGTACCAGTCATTTCTGCAGCAAAGTGAAACAAGCAGCTTCCAGAGTCAGTGCTATCTGTAAATCACAGGAATCCCTGAGAACAAGACCCCTTATTTTTTGCCACACCCACTGTAGAAATAATGTTCTTGTTGTTATTATTGCAATATATGACTGTAGTTAATTTTGTAAATATCTGAATTTGCAACCACTAAGATTCAGAAAAACAGTCTGAAAAAAGCCAAAAGAAATGCCATCACAGCTCCCATCCAAAATTACAGAGATTAGGGTAGACGTTTACACCCAGATAGTATGTCAGGGAGGTTTCAATCTGGTTTTGATACAAATGGTCTTTATTCCATAAGATTGCTACAAAATTATCACTTGCTTTTGTTACTGTTGTGATTACAGGATATTCTTTTGTATGTGCAAAGGTGGGAATGTGGCTTCTTAATTTACCTTCAAGCGCTAATCCTGCTCACAGGTAGTTCGGAGGGGCAAAAGGCCTTTGGATTTGGTGTTAATTGCTATGTAGTTGGTCTTAATTACACAGAGGCCTTATGTTTTTTGACTGACGGTTTTGCATCTTGTTTGTCAGCAATGAAGTTATCTGCTAGAGATAGTCGTATGTTTTATGTTACTAATTAGAATGAGAAAAGTGAAACAGCATTTGGTGAAAGTGTGAGAAATGGTATCTAAGCAGGCTGGACAAGCAAATTTCACAGAGTTGAAATGGAATAGGGAAATCTGGCACAGGAGTTACTTTGCAATCCTTGAAAAAAATGAGAGTACGGGTGAAAAAAAGAAGGGGTAAAGGAGAAACATGAAGACCTGGGCTATGGAAAATGAGAGTAATGTTGATGGTGCTAATAAGACTTTGAGGGGGGGCTTGGCTTTGGTTTGAGATTGTTTTTTCAGTCTTCACTCTTGCAGTGCAGAATGGGTTTGGGATAAGCGTGCAGCTAATCCATGGTAGAACATGATGAAATCAGTCCCAAACAGCCTGTACTAGTTTGCTTCTTCGTAAAATCAGAAATTCAGATTATTTTTCAGTCTCTGTGCTGGCAGAGCTTGTGTGACATACATCCAGTATGGAAATTTACACCTGCAAGCCATATATAGCTTAACTTTAACGTACTTACATAAATGACAAAATCATTAGTTTTTAACTCATGGATTTTAACACTCCTGACATGATAGCTCTCTGCTATAAGTAAAATTTTTATAGGAAATATTTTTTAAGAAGTAGCCTGCAAAGCTCTCAGCTGAAAGTAGGAACTTCTTATTTCCTAATGGCTCATTGGCAAATAGGTGGCACGTTTTTCACTTAGTAGAAAAGTAATAATAATTAAAAATAAGGTGTGAAAAAAGTTACTGAACACAGTATACAGATTTTCCTTGATTTAGGGGGGAAAAAACCCAACCTCACTGCTCGGTTCTCGTCACTGTGATTCATCAGCTGCAGCCTCCTGGGCAGGTCTGACTGCTGATTGGGCCCAGGGCTTCTCAAGGTGTGTCTTTTGCCAGGAAGCTTTTGCATTCTAAGAGCACACAGTAGACCATGATAGCCTCCTTCTATGGTAAGAACTGTTGTATGTCTGTTCTTATTGTTATGAACAGTGCTTGGTGGTTAGGAACAAATAATTAGGTGTGCTAGCAGATGTTTCCAAAACAACATTTTGTGGGTTTAAAATCTGGAAAGATCCTAATCATGGATCTTAATTGTGGCAGCTGTTGCTCAATATGCTAGTAATACTTTTTAAAATTCTGAATTAAAATAAATGTGATTATATAATAGTGAGGGGTATTCTCAAATCCACAGAGAATTAGATTAAAATATTTTTTGTAATATTGTAAAATTTTGAGAAAGAAATATTTGTAAGATTTGACATGGTCTTTATTTTTCCTAAAAATCATATCTGTTAACTATTCGCAGGTTAAGTAATACAAGGAAACTTTCTTCTCATGTTGTATTATGTTCAGGGCAATTTTATTTTTTTCAGAGATATGGATTTGCTTTATAAGTTTTTTGTCAATTTATCAGTCTAAATTATTGGAAAAGAAAATTAATGTTATTTTAACGTATCTTTTCCGTTACCTTTGAAAAAACAAGGGAGAATCTTGAGGGGAAAAATACTGGAGGAATATATTGGATACATTTTTGTTTTGTAATTGATAGTTTTATGTCAAAGATGCCATCATGGCTTTGAGAGAGAAACACAGGGACTGAAAAGATTTGAAACATGCTACGTAGACAAGTGTGCATGTAAATGTCTGTGATCTGCTGCTGTTGGAGTGTGGTAGAAAAGGCTTAGGAAAACAGCAGCTGTAATACCCAGTCAGAGTAATGTCTGCTTTCCTGCTTTTACAGCAGTAGTGCTTAGAGCTCATTTCACATGACTGTACTTGTTTCTGCTCTTGGAAAAATGTTGCAGTCATGGCAAAAGCACCAACTTCTTTGTGAGGGATGATACAGTGAGCCATACTAAAAAGAGGGTTTTGTTTTAATATTGCAGTAGTAAAGATCTTAATTTTAGCGTAATATATAACTGAAAACAATGAACCTTTTAAGAGATATTTAAGTAACTCTTTTACCAAACTGTATCAAAAATACAAGGATTTTCTTAGATATTCAGGCAAATGTTTCTTGCTATTGAGTAACGTGGATTGGGTTCTGGTGCTTCTTTCTTGGTTTTATAGCACAAATTTTGTGGTTTAGAATAATAGGATCCTGTTCTTTATGGACATCAGGAGTGTCTTCACAGTTAGTAATGTTAGAGTGGATTTTTGCTCAAAATTTTAACTCAACACCAGAGGGTGCCAAAATGCAATACAGTATTCTCAATTTCCTGGTAAAATAGTGATATATACATAATATACCTTTTCTAAACATTGATGTTTCGATCTTTCCCAGCCTTTTCTTGTTTGCATATTCACCATTGTGATACTGTAATACCAGCATACCCCTGGTTCTAGGTTTCCTTACAATGACAGCAGCACATTCCTCTCACCAGCAGCTAGCACTGTCAAAGAAAGATTTTTAAGTATGCAGATAAACTTTGCTTAGCTACAACAGCAATTCGTGTAATTTGTGTCATGTTCTTGTCTTGCTTGTCCTGGCCTTAGTTCTCCGTGCAGGGGTCAGAGATTGGTTTCTATTTATATATGCCATGCTGGCAGCAAAGGAAGAAGTTAGTAAGAACTTTGAAATGCATTAATCACTCTTGGGCAAGACCTCGTGGTGCAATTAATTTTACAATTCCCTTATTTATGTGATGTTTTTGTCTAGGCTGAAGCTTTTAGGGTCTATGTATGTCCCTCTCTTCAAGCTCATTTCCTCACGGTGCAACACAAGGGGAACCAAGTGCATGTACTTGGCAGTTGCATTTTATGAGCTTAGAAATTTGACTTCAAGAAATAAGATGATGTGCATTTGTTGCTTGGATGGCAAAATTATAAGATACTCTGACTGAATTACATATTTAGGTGGTTTTTGCTTTCAAAAGATAAAGCATACCATACCTTATAGTCCCTACTGCTGAACCACCACAGTGTATTTCTGAAGTTGGTTATGTATCTGGCTAAAGAATACTGTCAGACAGTATTTGTCAGAATTGAGACCAAGAAAATCATGCAGCAGTTTACAATCATTATACTGGTGGACAGATTAGTGAGTTTCTGCCGCCTGCTTGTGCGTTCCCTCAAGTGCTTGAAAAAGAGTAAATGCTTCCTTCCTGGTCACACTCAGTAATAGACTGTGTTGAAATAATAAACTGCTAAGTCTAAAATTCTTGGAAGCAACCATTCGTTTCATGCCCATAATGTTTTCTTTCTGTCCCAGCAGCTGATTGCAATCACCAGTGCCAGTGTTTGGACTCTTACATATCTGATTTGTTGGATTGAAGACACATATCTAGGTGCATTATTGGTTCCTGCAGTAAAGTACACTTCCAAATTGTGCAAGGATTACGTAACCCTTTCCAGTGGATTATATTATTTGAATTATAATTAGATGCCAGGCTAAGAATTCTTTTTGTCATATAAAAGGGTTTCTGAAAAAAAGGAAAATAGTCTAGTCACTGTTGGAGTCTTTTCTCTATATTTTTAATGAAAGGCCTGACACTTTATTTGATGGAGTAGTGTCTTCAGATTAGTGCTGCTTTCTTAACTGTGTCTAATCTCATTTGATTCAAGCATGATGAAATAAAAAAAATCAATGTAGCGTAGGTTTGTTTTGAAGTCAAGGAGGGGGTTAGAAAATCAGTAAACATCGGTTCATCATGTTTAATTAGCTAACAGGAATTTTCTGAAGCTATTAACCAGGATCTTAACAAGCAAATTGGATGTAGTATTAATAATTTATGGGGAAGTTCTGGTGTGAAAACTGAAAACTTTAAATCTAACTGTTTTCCTTTATAAAGAAATTAGGAAATAGTTTGTCTATATAGTTTTAGTAGCTCCTTCAATAATATTTATTTTTTTACCCTTCCACCAAGCTATGAAATTGAAAAGATTAGTATTTGTCTCCATCATTTGCAGGAACTAAAAGATCAGAAATTCCTTTACATATCAATACATGAAATGCAAATTAAGTGAACTGTGCAGTGTTAGAGCAGTGACCTTCAACCAGACTCTGTGTCAAGAATTTCTGTTTCCAAGGCTTCTCATTATTGCTGAGTATTTTCCCGGCATAATGTATGGATCTTTTGTGGTGTGTTGTTTGCTGGAGAATGAATGAAGGCCCTCTGGCTCATTTATCCTACTGTCTTGCTTGGGATTTGAACTATGTCGCTAGAAAAGAACGTCTAGTGCTCTCACTTTCAATTCTAATCCCCCCATCATTAAGCTGTAGCAGTTCCCCATTGCATGACTATTTTTTCAGCTATAGAAGCTAGTGGTAGTTTTGGAGAGTCCATAGAGGCTGAGTGGTTCTGAAGAATAGCTGATATTTACTGGATGTTGTATGGTTGTGCTTTCAGAGCTCTCAGTCATAAACATTTTGTATCTTGGAATGGGAAAAAATACCTCTATTTTTAATAACTTTATTTTGCTTCCTCCATACACTTTTCTTTTTTTCAGTTTAGCTGGGGTTTTTTTTGTATTGTCCTTGCCTCAAACAGTTGAAATTGGGGTTAGCTGATATGTTGTCATAACACTGACATAAAAGCACATATAGTAGACTGAAAAGGACTGTGGATTGTTTTGGTTGGGTTTTTTGGGGGAGGTGGGGTGTTTGTTGGTTGATTTTGTTTTAACACAAGAAAAATAAAGGACTCATTTTGTATGCAGGCAGATACCATTTAAGAAGAAAAATACTGTTATTAAGTATAACTGTCTTGATTTCCAAATCAAGGAAACAGGAATTTCCTTGGAATAGATCATGGCTTTTTTGTTCACTACATGTAAGACACGAGAGTTTATACATAGTTAATAAAAGGTTTCCCTTTAAAAATACTAATTAGACCCAAGTGGGGGGAATTTTAGTGTGACCATTGAAATGGCACATAGATTCTGTTTTACATTGTGTATTTACAGTGTAAGTGCATTGATTTGTGTGTGAAGTTCATTTAGCAGATTCGGAAATACATGTAAACATCTAATCTGATGCACATTTTGCTAACAGAGTAAGGAACAAATTCCATTTCGAACGTTTTAAGTGGGAATACATGAGACATTTTTTGTAGTAAAGAACTGGTTTATGTAACAGTATTTGTATTTATTAACCTCCTGTTAAATTTAAGAAATGGAAACCTATTATCTAGGCAAGTGCTGATTTACTTCTAGAGTTATTACCATGTTTACAGACTCTTCCACTAGTGAAACTGCACTATTGCTCATGTAAGGGTGGGTAAAAAAAACCAAACAAGGAAAATTCTAGTAATTTTTGTGTGACAGCTTTTTTTCTAATGATGCTTTACTGCAGGTTTTCAGCTATTTGTTTATCTTCCTCCTCATGCCATCTTGTCCATTAACTTCTCACTTTCCCTCTTACAGTTTCATAGACTCCACTTCTAGAGAAGTCCTTCTGAGGAGGAAGATAAAAGAGATGTTTAGTTATACTGAGAGAGAAAGACTTCAGAAAAACTGCAATAAAATTTTAAAATATTATAATTAGCAAAAACTCTTTAGGAAACTAACCATATACTCTGCCCATGAAGTTTGGGAACCATCAATAATTGCAGTGTTCTTGACAGGTGTTCCACTGTCTTTCTGTGTACAAGTTCTGTACACCCATGCTCAGCCATGTCATTAGAACTGAGAGCTGAAAATTCCCTTACAATGTTAAATATCTTGTGGAAATATCCCTTTATATTGTAGCTCACAGTACTTGAGAGTCTTTAATATAGTCCTCTCGACTACATACTTTAGTACAATAACTCCTGTGTTACAGAGCGGTGCACTTCTTTCATCAAATTTCCAGATTTATCAGTTAATGTTAATGTGACTTTTAAAATTATCATGGATACTTGTGCTAATAAACTGCAGGTTTTACAATGCAGTGCTGTCAGTCTTGAAACTTGCTTGCCCTCTTGTTCCAACAGCAAGCCTAATGTAGGCTAACTTTGAAAGCCTGTGTATTGAACGAGCTCTCCAGGACAGGAGATGAGCTAGGTTCTGGTTTAGTTTTGTGCTGTGGAGTACTGCTGCTGATGTACAAGTCTGTGTTACTTTTGCATGCAGATTTACTTTTTGTGTTGTAAACACTTAGAACGTCTTTGAAATAGGTGGGGTATTAAATGAAGGAAGATATATCAAAGCAGAACTCTCGTTACTACTGCAGAGTGTTGTAAATGAGCTGCCTCTGCCTTCCTTTGCTCTTCTAATGAGAATACATAAAGCTTCAGACAGATGTCAGAGGAAAAGTTTAAGGAGTTAAACTCCAGTGCTTAAAAGAACTGAAGCTTTCCTTTCAGGTTGTACTTGATACAGTATAAAATTTGAGATGAGTTTATCTGGTAATTGCAAGATTACAGACAGCACAATCAAAGGCAAAGTGATACTACAGATAGAAGCCCAGTGCTTCAGCTGAAATGCGTTAGGATTTTAACCCAATCTAAGATACACCTGTGTCACTGGACAGGTGTTCAGATATTGCTGCAAATTAAGGGCTTGGCTGAAGCAATCTGCTTGGCTCTGAATCTCAGCTGAGTTCCTCTAAGTTGCACTTGAGAACCAAAGCTCTACTTGAAGGTGTCCTTTACTGCAGTAGTATGGATCATCCTGTCTCTGCATTCGTGCTGTTATTGGAGCAGATTGCAACAGAATATGTGAGGCAAAGCTGGAGAGCCTTCTGTTGGAGGGGGTCAGTGCACAGCACAGTGTGGATAGAAGCTTGTTATGAGGAATGCTGTTGTACAGAAGTCAGCAGGTAAGAAAAGTTCAGTGGTGATGACTGAGAAATCAATAGAATGCCGCCTTCATTTAAGGGTGGTTCGTGGCTTGAATGCAGTAACACTGCATCCCAGAGTAGGAGGGAAATAGGAAGGGACTTTAAAGAAATCCTTTGGGTTATCTGCAGAAATACCAATAAAACTGGTGTGTAGAAAGACTTGTCAAAGAATTAAGTTTGCTACCACAAAATTAATCAAAAATACTCTGAACAAATTTGAATTGGCATTGCAAGTTTAGACTGGCTGTTATCTACCCGTGGTGTTTTTTATCTGGCTCTAGGACTCCTGGCACTGCTTGTACCATATCTTCAAAGGGAAAGGAAATAGTTCTTTGTTTTTTATGAGACTTGCCCTGCATTCACAAAAGTATGACTGGTAGCATTTTTGTATGTAAACTCATTTGATTCAAAGAAATTCCTGACTTGCTACTAGTGTTTTCTCCAGCTAGAACCCAAGTATTTTAACATTTCAGCTCACTAGCAGTTTGGGTCCAACAGTGTAGCACAGAAACAAGCTATTGCTTTTTTGCACATATGATCAGATGTAAGTAAAGGATCTGTCTGACTCCTACAGGCAGACTGACTTACTAAGAAGGTTGATGAGATTATGACCCATCTTGCCCTTTATGGCTGAGCCCCACATAAAGCAGCTTCTTAAATGTTGCAATTTTTAGCCCAAGTTATAATGATACTCAGACTTTTTTTTTATCACTAGTTGTCTCGGTGCAAGTTCTGTACCATTCTGAGTTCTAGCCCTAGCCGTCATGTATGCAAGGACATTCAGTTTAGAAAACAGTGAGAACATCAATCTAAAATTAAAACAGAATTTATATCAAAACTTCATTTCTCCCAGCTTTGTGCCAGTGCCTTACAGAATTATTCTAACTGAATATAATAGTTTATTTTAGTTAACCTGCTTATTTGGTCTTGACGATCTTAAAGGTCTTTTCCAACCAAACGATTTTATGATTATTGATCATCTTCAGGAAATGCACTTTTTTTCTTTTCCTTTGTAATTATCAGTTGATTAAAAAGAAACAAATCAGTGAGGGATTTTACTTTCTGAGGGTGTTGAATTTCCAACTAAATTATTTTTATTTCAAAGTTAATTTATTCTTATTGCTTATTATGCAGCTTTTTGAAGTATATCTGGAGGTAGCAACTAGCATGTTGTGTTCTGTTCTAAACCTCTAAACAGTTCTTATCACTTCTTTGTAAAATAAACATCAACAAAAATGGATAGAAAAATGTACCAGGCATGACTGTAGTTTGAACTACCCGACTAATGGGGAGGAGTGAGAGGCAAAGAGTGGGAAGTAATTGTGGAGCCTGATTTAGGAGTTCTGTGTCTGTGAGCAGCCTTATTAAAAAAATATGTGGCAACCCTACCATTTGCTTCCCATTCTGAAGGGCAGAAGAGAGGAAGAGGAATATACTAAATGATAAAACATTTCAGAAACCTATTGCAGTAGTAACTAATAGTTAAAGAACTTGAGACAGGTTCTCTGAGTGGCCCGGGATCTGCACATTTTTCAAAAATGCACACTCTGCAGGGGCATGGTTCTGTTTTGTTTGTTGAGTAAAATTAGCACCATTCCATGTATCCAGTTTAGCATTTCACCACACAAACGGTAGACTTGTTGCAATGGAGGTGAGGAACTTCTGGGTTGCTATGGCTGAGGACTTAAAAGGAGCAGGACTAGTATGTTTTAAGTTGGATCAGTCCACAGTAAAATTTTAGCATGGAATCACAGCTGATACTTCATTTTCTCTTGATCTCCTCTACCCCATGGAGAGCTTATCATGCTAGTTTTAACCAGATCTCTGGTTATATGGCATATGTATTTACAGTCTGTTACTATCTGGCTGTTCAAGCTGAGAAGCAGCTGTGGTGTCTTTTCAACAGTGTATTCTGGCTCAAGTTCAGCACTGAACTAACATGCTGCTTGTGATTGGCTTCATGTGCAGGTAGGATGAACTCCCATCTAGCTACAAAAGATCACACAGACATACAGAAAGAGGAAAAAGTTACTAGACTGTAGTGATCAACACTTTCTGTTGAAGTGTTTTATTATCTTAGTTCTATTTATTTATTTAACTAGAGTCCAATCCCGTAAATACTGTTACAATGAGCCCTAGCCTTCAAAATATCTGCTAAGTTGCATGTACTGAATGTATTTGGAGATTTGGATTCGTCTTTTTTGGGGACATGCTAGGTTTGTTAGTACTTGATCACCTGATTGCTGTCACATCACCTGCATTAAGCACAAACATTTACCATTTCTGTGAATCAAAAAACATGCACAGTACACTTCCTTTTAACTCTAGGCCAGCTGTGGGAGAATGAACAAAGTAGTCTGGGTACAGTGATGGAGTTAGGGAATATGCTGGGTCAGGTATTGTTGAAAACTGCAAGAGCAAAGTGACACTTTCAGAATTCTTTGAACTGATTTGCACTGGTGGAGCAGCTTTGTGCCACATCCCCACTGCAAGTGAAATGCAAGAACGTTTGTGTTAATCGGACCAACAGTGTATTAGTCCCTTCCTAGGACAAGCTTATGCTTATAGAAGTATACAGGGATATTTATTACCTCAGCATGTCACCACAGCTGCTGGTAGTTCATCCTGGTTTTGAGCTTTGGGTTAATAATTAAAAACATATTGATGTTATGAAATGGAGAAAGTTGCACTCCTGTATGTAAGGAAAGTAAATAAAGGGTGGTTAGTCTATGCCTTTCATAAGCAGCACATAAAGAACGATGAACCACTGTCTTAATTGTCTCTAGTAAGCTACTGGTGATAATTATTGACTACCCACCAACTGAAAATATCTGATTTGAAGTCTGACATAAGGATAAAGGAGCTCAGTGTTTGTGGTATTATTTGTGAAATGTCTGGAATGAAAATCTGCTGTGTGGTTGCTGAGTTAGTACGTATTTAAGTCCTGATCAGTACTTTGTAGACTATTTATCTTTACATAAACATTGGCCAGAACAGCATATACTAGTTGAGTAATGTTGTGTATTTGTTTCTCTGTAGTCTGCAACAGATTTGCTAAATGTTGGATTGATGTAAAAATCCATGTCAGAAGTATCACTTCAGTAACTAGATTGCCAACAATATTTATGCTAAGGGTTTCTTTTCAAAGAATTTGGTATCCTTATGTCCTTCACAGCAATTTGTCAAAATTTTACCAAAAATATTTTGAGTATAATAGCTTAAAAAACAAGTTGAACAAGGAAATGTGAAGCAAATCAGGGACTAAAATAAATGAATGAAAGTATTGATAGTCTGTTCAGCATATTACATGATTCTGCATATCCCTACTAGCTCTGTCTGCTCTGAGCAATTCTTGTAAAATCCACTCCTCTAGGTTCAGGCTGAACAGCATGTGTAATGTCTGTGACAGTTTGAGCCTTGGAGATGGAATTGATTGAACAGAGTAGTCTATTCAGATAAATGTAGGGGATTCATTCACATGGAAATCATTCCTGGCACAGTAGAAACGAAGTATGAGTGAAAGAGGAAACAAAAAGGAGCCACAGAGAGCTGCACCAGTAAATCAGCAGAACTTCATTGTTCATGATAAATGTAAGTTACTTTACATCACAGCAGTCTCACACAAAGTTTTAAGAGGTGGTGGTGACACGTAATCCTGCAGTAAAAGTTTGCTTTAGATTAATTTGAAACCTGGTTCTCATCTATGTGTCTAAATAAACCATGTTATGCCAGTGTAACAGCAAGCTTTTAAGTGAAATGATTTTCATCTTCCTTAAAAGCCCATAGATGTTTTTCTATAGTACTGAAAAGTTGGATGAGACTAGTTTAAATCAGTAAAGGGTAGAAAAAATGCAGAGCTAACTAGTACCAGCAAAAACCTAGTGTGATACCTAGGAAATCTGTATTTTTATGAATTTTGTTGTGTCAGATGTGTTTCCACTAGGAGGAGTTATCATCATATCCTTACCCTGTAAGATTATCAGACTCGTGCTTTAGGTCATTTGATGAAAATGCGATTACCTGGAGTGACATTGTGAAATATCTGTAAAGTTCATCTACATCTACCTAGCTTGTAGTACAGAAACTGCTAATTGGTATCAATATAAATATGAAAGGATGGTTGCAGCTTGTCATATCCTACAAGCAAATTTAGGTTTGTTATTTGCATTTAGGGCAAAAATTCAGTGCATTTCCTAGAGATTACAATTTATTCTCAATGTCATGTTTTCCATAAAATATTATGATAACTTGAGAATTTCAGAGTTTTAAATCATGTTTTAATACCATTAAGGGAAAACCTTGAAATGAAATGTCTAGGAAGTCCAAGAAAGAGGCAAGAAGTGTAAAAGTTAAATCTCATACATACACACTCTTAGGATTTTTTTTTAGTTCTTTTTTGTTTAACACTTCTGTTACGAATAGTGATTATGATTTTTAAATATGATGGTTTAGAAGTTCCAGTGGGACATTCTTTTATTTGTATTTTAAATTCAATGTAATAATGTTACTGCTTGGATTTAAGTGCTTCCTTTGATCCGTTTGCCACTCTAGTGTTGCAAGATAAAGGTATACTTGGAGCTACAGTTTTGCTTTGTTTCTCCTACTGTTTTCCAGTATTCATCTCTTTTCATCAAATCATGAAATATGATTCTAGTAAAATGTATGTTTTGGTTGCTTTTCAGCAATGTAGCTTTTGCATAGACTCCCATGGCATAAAGAGAGAGAGACCTTAATCAAGCCTATCCTTTCATTAAGAGAAGGGGACTGTTTAAGAATATATCAACTTGGTATGCTTAAAGGACTTCCAGCATATGGGCAATTCCCTAACTCTATCTCTGTGCCCAGACTACTTATTGTACCTCTTCCCACAACTGGCCTAAAGCTACATATATTTTATATGCTGCTTTCTAAAGCAAAAGAAAAAAGATGTTAAACCTTTTGGGTATCACATATAAAACACCTTCCTCTGTGCCTTTGCATCAGATATGCCTCCATATGTATGACTGCAGCTGAGCATGTTTAAGATAATGCAGAAAAGCACTCCGAAAGGAAAAGCGAAGTTCAGTAGATCAGAGAGCCACATTAGGAACTTCCCATTATTACTCATTTGATAACTTTTTAGCAGCAACTTAGCTTCATAAAAGCCTCTGAACAGCTGGTGGTCAGAATCAGAATGATACAAACCCAGGTCGGATTCAGATTGTTTATTTTTATGTAAAAACCCCTGAAATTGTATAAATTATGGGGGTAGTACCGTAAGGCCTTCCACATAAGGATTCCAGAATAACTTCACTCTTGAGCTTAATTAAGTAATAACAGAAGAAGTCTAACTGAATAAATAGAAGCAAGTCATGGTGCAATAGTGGTTGTATCCCATAAAAATCTGGTGACCTGACTAAACCTACGATGATGTCTTTTTGCAGCTCCTGAGATGTACAAGAATTGACAGTGTTTAGAATGGACAAATAGAACAGAGGTCTTGTATTGCCCTCCAATATATGCTGTTATTTATGTTTTTGTTTCCTTCCTTCCTCTGGAAAGGAAGGATATGGGAAAAAAATATGTGCCCAACATTTGCCACACGCCTTGCCAGTGGGTTTATAACCATATTTTGGATCTTAAAAAATGTTGGCATTACCTGCCTTAAGTAAAAGTTAATCCTATTTTCAGAGATAAAAATAAGTGGCATAAAAGTAGAAGAAGAATAATAGGAAACTCCTTCTGCCTACAACCAGTTCTTATAATGGTATATTCAGTGTTTTTTTACAATGTATTTTGTAACTCCATTTTACTCTTAACCTTGATCAGGCTATATCTTGAGTCCTGACCACTAGGCTGTACCCTGCATCCAATTAACAGTGTAATATTGATTAAATAAGAGTTGTTTGAGTTAATGTTTCTGTTACCTTTCTTCACCAAAACTACCATTAGCAGAAAGATCAGAAATGCAATTAATTAACTTGTGAGAGAAAGGAGATTTTTTTTTTTGTTACCTTCAGCTGAAGGAACAGATTTTTCATTAAAACAAAAGGGATAAATCTACACAGGTGTTAATAAAGACTTAATAGCTTATAAAAGTATGCCATAAAATAATCCCACTCTAGGGTGTAATTGCGGTCCATTTGAAACCAATGCATCTTGTACCTCTTAGTATCCTGTCATATAAGGGTATCATTTTCTGCTTGCAGTTGAATTTTGCTTTGTATGGGGATTTAGAGGAGGGGGGTATTTTTATTTTAATTTGGTTTTCTTTGTTGTTTTTTTTTTTCATTTGGTATAACTTAATAACAGAGCAAATGCAGCTGGCCAAGTAAGATTAGACAGCCACTGTTTATCACCGTATTGTTAAAGAGAATGTTGCTCTGTGGAAATTCTGGGATTCCTTTCATGCTTAGTGCAGAATTTCTCTTTGTTCTGGAATGATAAATGTGATGACTCTCCACCAATTCCTGTAGATATTTTTTTTAATTGTCTTATACTAACATGGAATTTCAGTATTCACAACAAAATACAAAATTTGTAGTCTTAAAAAATATATTCTTAGTGAACTTGTCAGTTTTGAAAACAAGTTCCTTTACACAACAAATTTCAAGTCTTTTACTTTAAAATGTATGAACCAAAAAAGACTTATTTATCCACGGCTTTACTTACATTCTAACCAAGTAGCTGTGTTTCTCCTTTTATCTCTCTGAGCATCATATGCCTTTCATGCTGACCATCTTGCAATCTGAAAGTACCTGTTTAAAGCAAGCCAATAAATGAAAGACGTCAGTGGCTGAGCTTGTCCTCGCCTCACATAAGAATGTTCTCTGTGGCTTTCACATTCCTCAAGGAAATTCTTTTGTGGTGTGTCGATTAAATGCTGAGATTTTCTGGTCAATGTTACTCCACAAGATGCTCTTAGTTACTGTAATACCACCATTCTTTAGATGTTTACTCGTCATCCATAGCCTGCAATATTTCACAATAATAAAAAACCTGCAATAAAACAAATAATAGATCAGAGTCTTCCAGTGGACAATAGAAGGATTTCACAATGTGATTTGCAAATTAGCAGGTTTGTTCTTTAATAGATCATGAAGTGATGAATTCCAGAATTCCAGCTTTCCCAGTGTAATGGTGTATGCCTCTCTGAAGTGTAACCATTTTGACTTGTTTCCAAAGTTGAGCAACAAGGCAAAATTCATAGAGGCTTCCAAAACAATGTCTGGTCCAAAACATTGTGTATATTACTAACAGTAGTTGTTTTAACTGAAATGCTTTCAAAATATTTCTAGGAATGTGTTGTACTTTAATACAGGTAATACTGCTACTGTGGCCTACCTTTCTGCAGAACATTAGTTTTAGGTTTGCAATTTGTATTTAAAAAAAAAAAAAAAGCCTCAACACTTTTCTAGTGTTCCAAGAATAATGAAAATGCTAGATGGCTTTCCCTATCTGACAAAAAGCAACTCTGACTCTTTTCTGACCATTACATGTCAGCCTTTGGGCAGATTCTTGTGCATTCAGAGTAGGTAGATGTCTTGGAACAAGTGGTCTGTAACTGAAAAGTCATAATTTGTGTTGGTTTATACAGAGCTAATGAGCAAGTACTTTTCCTGCAGTATAGATGAGAGGAAGATCTTCAACTACAAATAAAATATAAAAAATGTACAATTAAAGTCACTAGGTGTCTGAACATGAGCATTTCTTGCCTCTGGCATCAGTGTTCTGATAGGAAATGTTCAGATCGCAAGTTACAGATCAAGTTGCATCCTTGAATTGATTTAGGATATGTTCAAACTTGCACATGGAAATCTCTTCAGAAACTCAGCAATTCTTGGAAGCTTAAGTATTTGTCTATGTAGATCTTGCATAACCACTTACATAAAGCAGAGATACTGGGAGAATATTTTGTGTCTGTCATTTATCTTCTGATGTCTGTCATGTGTCCATCTTAATGTCTATCTTTTATTTCATTTTAGCAACTGGGAAAAAGTAACAAGAAAGTATTTTTATTTACAGATAACTCAAATTCAGATGACATGATGGAGAGCAAACTGTAAAAAACTCTCCATTCCTTTTCTTCTTAGAAATACTCTATAATAGGTTGACTTTAGCTATTTTGTTTGTCCCATCTTGGACAAACACCCACCACAGAATCTTAGTCATTTTGACTGTCTTACAGAGAATGCAGTTTCATTCACATCTGTCATATTCCTACAGAAAACACTACTGCATTTGCTATTCCTCTTCATTTAATGCATATTGTCATATGTGTCATACATGTAAGAAGAGTGGCATTATCACTGAATGAGTGGGTTGAGGTACTTTGTATTCTTGTTGAATACAAAGGCTGAGTATATTTTAATTGATACGACAGTATTGAGTGACTCTGTTGATTCATCTTCTAAAAGATTAATTCAGCTATGAGAGCTAAACAAAATATAGTCTTCAGCATTCCCTGCTTGTATGAGGATGACAATGAACTAAATGTAAAAATCTTAACGCGTAGATAACTAACACTTTCTTGACCGCGTGGTAAGAGGTAATCTCTTTGGCCACAACAGTGAAACTTGCATGTTATGAAGTGCTTTCTGGGTTCACTCCTAAGCAATGTTATTTGTAATTTTTGTTTTTCAGAGTTATAGCCATTGCGAGGGAATAGATAATGAAGTATCTACCCATTTCTAACTGGCTAAGCCAGCTTGGTCTTGCAGAATATTGCACACTCTTTGAACGATATGATGGCATAGAGGTAAGAATTTTCTCTTTCAATAAAACTGTTGAGAAACTGTTAAGCAAGGTGATGTAGTACAAATGGTTAATGTTCTGTGATATGATGTTGGAGCAAAAAAAACCTAAAGACAGATAGTTTGGTTTTGTCTTGAGAAAGGAAGAAAATAAAAGCAATGTCTCTTGCAACTGTGTGCTAAAAGTCACAGAGAAATAGAGTCACTGGTGGGCTAGATAAAAGGAACATTTTACTTTTATATATATGTATATATACATATATAATGTATATATAATGCTGCTGTCGTGTTTATAATGCTGCTTGTTCTATTTACTCTTGGTTGTCTCAGATTGTTGCAATGGACATGCTCACCAGAGCAAGAACATGTAGATTACCGTTGTTCTGCAAAAACTAACAAATAAATGTCTTAAAATTCAGAAGTAGATAAAATATAAACTTATGTGCCAGTTTTTATATAAAGTTGTTTAAAGGTAAAGGGATTCTATGTGACTTAAAAATAATCTTCTCTACTTAGCAAATACGACATTACAGAAGGACCTTACATTTGTAATCTTGAAGATCCCTAGAAAATTATTTAGAAATTCTTAGGAAGCCCTTTTCCCATAGTTCTTACTTGATCAAAATCTCCTCTTTATTGTCCATTTTATGTTTTCACTTTCCATCATCCATGTAAAAATTTATTGACATTTACATACAATAACATCAATTAAATGCTGCTTTGACATGTTTTATTTCTTCCTCTCTGGGTTCCCCATTCAGAAAGTAAATGTGAAAAATACAACTGAATAGTATCATCAACTCAAAATATCCTTGGATTCACTTTTAAACAAATGAAATAATCAATGTTTCATGAAGTGGCACTAAAATTTACTTAAAATTGTCTTCTGCCTTATATCTGTGCTGCTTGTATGCCAGAGTTCTTAGTGAGTGTCATGGTAATGTCATAATCCATGCAAAATAAAAAGAAAAGGATTTTAAATGTAAGTAGAATATGTCCCAAATAGAAAAAGAACTTTTTTCTATTCTAAAAAGAGTAGAAAAAGCATTTTTTACTTTTCCAAATTCATTCAATCAGCAAGTAATTGGAAAATGTTCGTGTGATTCACACTACTGTTGTAACAACAAACAAAAATACTGCAACACAGACAGTTTACAGCTTACAGAGCCTGAAAGCTGCCTGTAAGAAGTTTTTGCTGAAGTGCAAAACTTAAAAATAGACTTAGTGCATCATTCTGGATACAACGGACTTTTCTCAATTTCAAGGTCATGAGTCAGAATTTCAGTTCTGCAATATCTGTAGATTACAAGCATTCTATGATCTCTTAGTTCCTCAGCCAAACTTCATATTTTTCTGAAACAAAACTTTTATTTGAGAAAATGCCTGACTAGCTTGACTTCACATACCAACCTGTTAAATACTAGATGTGCTTAAGAACCATGTTGAACCAAGCTTCTAAGTTCTTGAAAGTCTAAATAATTGCCTTTGATGTCTTCTACTTTTAAAAATAATTACTAATAACTATTTACACTGGGTTTTTATCTCTGCAGTAGAAGGTATGATTATATCCATTTTGCTGAGGAGGACAGTGATGCACACTTTCTTGACTTAAATTATTTTTTTCTAAGTAGTAAATTCAGGACAGTAGTAGACAGAGTTCTTGGGTTTCAGTCAACTGCTCTAGCCAATTCTGAAGCCAGACAAGAACGTGCTTATGATCTTGAATGAAGAAAGAATACTTCAAGGCGGGACACAGTTCCACCTGAGAAATAAAATTTCCACATTAAGAATGTTGTCAACTGCAAAATGCAGCAAGTTCTTTAAAGCTACTAAAAGAACCCCACCAAAATGTGTCTATAAAAGCTCCCACTGTGTTATCCTGAGCATTTGCTGTTCAGTACTGGAGTTAACAACAACCCATTTGTGTTCCTCCTTACAAGTTTTTGCTCAAGTTTGAAGAGCATATTGCATTTGTACTCCTTTGTTTGTGGATTTTCTTGGAGGCTGATTTTGGCATTTGGCAGAAGGATGTTGGGGTTTTTGAGAGAAGCAGTGGGATCCTCTGTCACTGTTGCCAAAGCTGAAAAATCCTTTCTACTGAAATGTGAATTCAACATTAGTACCAATTTTTACATTTGGGAAAAACTAGAAAGAGATAAAATGAAAGTAATAATTATTCAACTCCCTACTTTGATGTCATTAGTTACATATAAGTTATCATTTGAGAAACATTTAATATGACATTTTCAGGCATGACTAAAGTTCTCTAACAGCTTTTAAAACAGCGTTAGCTAGTGACATAAGAAATTGAGGCTTTTGGCAATTAGAGCACTACTGAGTCTAAAGCAAAGAATGCCTTTGCAGTGGTTTTAGTATGAAAGTAAGGTCTTTAAATTACAATTTCAAAAACAATGGCTCAGAGTAGAAATTCTTTGTCAACTGTCTTATTATTTACACAGTGACTCAATCAGATTTTGTATTTTAGGTTCCTAGGCCTGAACTGTCAAATCTCCATTAGAAGAGGCTACTCAGAGTTAACGTGAATTGCCAGTAACAATATGGAGTACATTCTATGTGCTTCTCTTTATCTAATTTATAGTGAAAATACAGAACAGTTGAAAATATAAAGAAATATATTTTGCTATATTTTCTATTTTTTCTGAAAGTTTTTGTCTTCAAATGAAGCTTTGTACATACTTATAAATCAGCATCAAATTGAAATTCTGTACTGATTTGTAAATAATGTCTTGAGTTATTTTGAAGGTCAAATAGTGATGATTTTGTGGAGAGAAAGGGGAATAAAAGAGAACAGTTCAGACTTGATTACCCAAATGCATTATATGGAAATTTATATTCTTCAAAACAGTGTCACAGCCCATATTATCTACTAATTACAATGAATATCCTCTTCATTATACAAAACTTTCCCTTCCAATATTATTATTCCCATCGGTTCACCCTGAGATTTATCTTCCTTCATTAGCTTAAGTGCAATTAGCATACTAGCACTCTTGGGTAGTTTTTAGGAGTTTTTTTACTCAAAGAAATCATTATTTTTAGAAACTCTCCAACTAATTTGACCAGTTTTGTTTTGAGAAAAAATTGAGAGACAATGAATTAATGTTTTAAAAGAAAAAATCCTCATCCCTTCAATGACAGAGCTTACCATGATAAAGGGGCTTCAAATAACATAAGCTACATAGCAGCAAATGTAAGTATATTTATATGTTATCAGAAACAGCAAACTCATCTGAAAGAAATTTGAATTATCAAATTATACATAATTTGAATTATGTATAGTATATTCCTTACTCTGGCCTTTGCTACAGGACTTACTCCATCTTACAGAAGTTGATCTTAAAAAGCTGGGAATTGAAAACCAAGGCCACCGAACACACCTCATTTCCAGTATCCTGCTGCTTCAGGAGGTAAAAAAAAAGAGAGGTAAGATTTCCTAAAGTCTAAGAGAATGAGTTAAGGCAACCGGAGCTTTCCTGTCACAAAGGATGATAAACTGATTCAGCCTCGAATACCCCTGAATGCAGATCACAGGGGTACTTTACACAAAAAATAAGAAAAATAAATATTAGTTTAACAAAAGTTAAATGTTAATATTTTGCCAGGGTTTTACAAAATAATATAACCTATACTTTCAAAAAAAAAGTCATTTAGAAAAGGTTCTACTTCCGATTTTTCTTACCCTTTCAGTCTTCAGCTTAATAAGACACAGTAATGTTAACACCCCATAATTGGTGGAAGATTGTGTCACAAATGCTTTCCTCATTTGGAAAGATGGTATCAAAAGGTCTAAACCCAGCTAATTTGTGTATGTCCCATCTCATCCCTGCTGAGGAGAGAGGAGGAGAGCTTACACAGGCAGTTCTGACCCTTCTTTTCCATTAGGGACTTTGCTATAAATTAAGACTTAATCACTGCATCATTTGCTGCTTTTATGATGCTTTTATCAGTTCAGTATCAAAATTCAGTCAAGTTCATGAGAGTTGTAACAAGCTTTGTAAGACATTCTATTTTGAGGGGAAGGATATAGTGAGATGTTATGCAGCTATGACTTGTTGTACAGGATATTTTGAAAATTGTTCACAAGATGATAAGGTACCGGTATTATGCAATCTGGCCCATAAGTCTAAAGATCACTGCCTAAGGCTTTTACAAATTTAATGTGAAGCAGTTATTTATTTGGCTAACAAGTAAATAACTTCTACCTTCTCTTAGTCAAGATAAGACTTTTGGAGCATGTGTAGAAATCAAGTATTCATAAAATGTCTTTAGCTACTTAAGTTTTCAGAAGAAACTAGAACTGGTTGTGTACAAGTAGATCAGTGTTTTCTGAGGAGTTCAGAATGGGTTTAACAAATGCATAACTTCTACAGTTCTTTGGTTTGAAAGTCTTAAAATTTGAATATAAATATGACATTTTTTTTAACTACTACTGTGAACAGATTAGGAAACTGTTTAAGTTGACTGCAGTGAAACTAGATGTGTTTCACTTGATATTTGTTTTCATGTGACATTGAGACTGCATTTTGTAGTCTTTTCAGGTACTGGAGGGAGAAATATATTACAGTTCCCAACGTACCCCTTTTTTTCAGAAAAAAAAGAACTGTTCAAACTTGTCATTCATGTGGTAAATTGATTTATATATACTTACTTAACATTTCAATCACCTCATTAGAATGTTCTAACTCATGGAATGTTCAGCTTCAGATATGTTAAGCTACATCTAATCTTGTAATATTGCTGATGATTTCAGTGAATTTGAATTTGAGTCAAACATTTTCTTTCTAAACTGATGTGTATCTATGGCAGGGGGAGGTTGTCTTTCAGATGTAGGTATTGCCAAGTGACAGTTTTTGGGTTTTGGGGTTTCTTTGGCAGTTAAGTGCTAGAACTCAGTTCAGTAAAAGTAGTCCTGGTTCATATTTTTATGGGCATTTATCTTGAGCAATGTTTCCATTCACGGTGTGGTTTTGGCTAATGCAAACAATTAAGTGTATAATTGAATTATGTGCTTGAAAAAAGAGACAAATTGATCTCTGAGTTCTGTTTACACCAGGTTATTTCCATACTAGATAGCTTTGCCTATTGTATTAAAGAATTCTGGGAAGATCGCAAAGCAGATTGGTTCAGTCAGTCATACACTGGTGCAGACTGTTTTGTTTTCACAGTAGGGATTAATGGTTGTTATCTGGTCTGCAGCCTATTATGACATGGCTGTGTTTTGTGTCTGTCTTTGACACAATGCTGTGTCTAGGAGCAAAGTGCCTAATCAGTTAGACTGAAATGCTGGTTTTCCAGAACTGAACTGTACTGTAGTCAGACATTAGAAAAAAACTTTTAAAAAAATTTATTCTATTAAATAAATACTAATGTCCTACCAATGTACTTACCAGAACAGAACAAAGTCTGTCTTACTCTGTTTGCTGTTATTATGAGCTTTAAACAACAGCATTGTATTTGTTGCTGGTTCAACAGTTTCCAGACGGGGCTTGATGTGATAAGTCACTTTAATATGTAACAATTTTCATAAAGTTAATTTTATTGGACATTTCTTTGTCCAGTGAGGTTAAATTTTGGAAAATTTTGAGAAAACTTCTGTTTTCTAAAATGTTACCTTGGTTCTGAAGCTACTTTGAGTAGTCTCACTGTCTCACTACACTAAGATTTGGATTCATCCTGTCTAACTCAAGTTACTTGGGCTGTGTTTCCACATTAATTAATACCAAGATCTGTGCATTGACATAATTTGACTTGGATGAAATATGTGCATGTGGTCACATATCTGTTGAATTAGGCAGAGCACACAATATGAAGTTGGCTAGCTTGATGCTTTTATGCTACCTTTATGCTAGCCAGTGATAGGGAAGTGACCGGGATAACTGGTTTGGTGTGAGTAGCATTAGCTAATCAATAGGTAAAAAGCCATTCGAAATTGTTAAACCACTTCAGTCAAGTAGAATAAATTTTATAGTGGCTCAGTGCATAAAATAACGGGGCTCTGAGACTTTTGATCAGTATCAGAAAACTTAAAGGCTGCTGTGCTGTTGATTCTTGACCTTATTTGAAGCTGGGGTTCCACAATGCCAACCTAAGCAGTCTGTGCCTTCTTCAGCTTTCCTTTAGCTGCTTTTCCCCATCTCTGTGTAATTCCTTTTGTTGTCATTAAAACTATCCTGCAGCTGCATCATGAACCCATTGGGGAATATATTTAACTGAAAAACAACCTTTTGTTTCCCCTCATGTTCATCCCCATCGAGTCCCCGTGCCAGTTCACTGTTCAGCTGCTCAAACACTCCTACAAACATGAATGGCCATGGAAGACACAGCAGAGCTGAGCCCTCGTGGCTGAAATAGCCCCGCTGCCTAAACTGAAACCACAGCTGCAGGTGTTCGTGGGAGGCAAGTCACTCTGCTCCCTCCACTACCAAAAAGAGACAGATGAATTCAGCAGATAATTCGGTTCACTACCTTTTGTAGGTGTCTATATTTTTTTGTTGATTGTACAGATATCCCAGGATGGATGACTTTCAATTAGCAAATGCTGACTGCTGGTGGAATTAATTTAGGCCTAAAAGCTACAACTGTGGTTGCCTTGTAACATTTCATCTCTTCTTTTGAGTGCAGCCTTACAAATTTCAAGCAAGCATTTGTTTGTTTTTCTCTAAATATTGAATGATCTCCAATATTTGTTAGTGTTTATCACTATATTTCATTTCCTTGCAAATCAAAGTATACAAGTGGAAAAAAGTTTCCAATTTCTGAAGACTTCCTTCCTAAGTGCAAAATTCTTACCAGTTCTAAACATGCTTCCTACCACTGCTTCAGGAACAGAAGACCAGATGGCTGTGTAGAGATATCAAACTGATAGTTGCTGAAGTCTAGGATCTTGTATCAGGTAGTGGCAAAGTAGATGTCAAGTGACAACATGAAAGAGCCCACCAATCCATAGTGATGCTTTCCCAGAATACTTTCTCAGCCTCTAAGCATTTAATCTAACAAAAAGGAAATTTCAAAAAGGTATGAATGTGAAGAGACATAAATACTCTTTCCACAGTCCTTTTGCCTGTATCTTGACTTACCTTTTGATTTGCACTGCAGCACATTCTGGATCTTGATGTCCTGCCATCTACGCTTGTAGCCTTTCATGTATTCATAGCATGTTGTGCCTCCTTTGAGAGGTACCTTTTGTTTTCTGTTCCAGGGAAATTGTAGAGTCAGGAGGTGAGGCCTGCAGCTTGCCTGGGCTTGTCGCAGTATGGGATCAAGAGGCATCCAAAATTTTTTTTTATAAGACAAGGAAAACATGGGCTATGCTTATAGGAATGTTCTCAGTGGCTATCTAGCACCTTTTTGAAATATTTGTTTGTCATCTTATGAAAGTCAGGAAATGGCATATCCTCTTCTAGAATTACTTTCTTCTGGTATGAGAGAAACTGATGACAAATTAGGTGTAATCTGACTCCTGTATTACTCAAAAAGGTCTTCCTTGCTTGAGCAAGAGGCATAGCACTCTGTCCTGTGACAACCAGCAAAGATTGTTTGTTCAAGACAAACATCCTGACAGCTGTAGCCCAGTACTTATAGAGTAGTGCTCTAGGAAGGAACTGTGGTTTTCTCAGTATCCTCTAATACAACTAAAGCAGGGTTTGATGCTATGTAGGATTGGAACAGATCATTATTTAATCATGTTACCATGTGCTACACTCCTTAGGAGTATAATTTTATTATGATTTCCTATGACCTATAGTAAAAGAATAAATCATGCTTCAAGTGTGTTGAGGAATTCTACCATGGGGTGACTGGCTCCTTCAGTGCAGTAGAAATGTTACCTATAGAGAGGGTAATGTAAATGTATAAATGAAAATGTCTATTTTGATGCAATAAAAAAATACCTTGGGTATTTCCAGACATGGAAGACATTTCTTGATTCCTTTATGAACGTGAATTTAAATATAGAATTATATTTAAAAGCTTTGTATCATTAGACTATTAAAATATTTGTGTGCATTTGTATGTATTTGTGATGTACTTTCCTTTGCATCACTGGTTGAGTTTTGAGTGGAAATATATATAGAAAGCTAAGTGGCAAGAAGTTTTGTTAAGGAGATGTTCTAAGAGCTGGAACTTTGTTTTTCCAGTAGCTTCTTTTAGTGAGATGAATTTTGAATAATAGCATTTTATGGCTTAATGTGATTTCATTAACACCTTGGAGTGTTTTTCTTTGAGAGAAAAAAGGTATAAAGAATATTTCCCTTTTGTCTTGTACAAGTTTGCTTATACAGAGTTTTAATAATATATATATTTAGATCTATTATGATTTCATTTATCATACAAAGAAGGCCTGCCTTAATGGATTTAAGTAAAATATATGCATAATTGACATAATTTGTTGTGGGTAAATAGAAAATAATGTGCAAGATCTGTATTAGATTAAATGCAATTAGTGTTCCGTGGCTTCCTGCTTTTGATGGGGAAAATAGAATTGCATTTCAATTCTTAGATAACTGTTTCTGCCTATGTTGTATTTCTTGCCGTGCTGCAGTAGTGTGAAGTTAAATATGAAGTGCCTTCTTGCCATGTGGGTCTTTTCCTTATCATTATATAGAAGACCTAAGATGTGTTGTATTAAAAAGGAAGCTAAGCAAGCAGTACAGAGCCTGGCTTGTGCTTGGGACAATATAAATAGAGACAAGTACATCTTCAAAGAAGGTGTAAAATAACTGAGGGACTCTTATGTGGTTTTTTTAGATGACCATTATAATTAGCATAAATCCATGACTAGTTTTGCCTTCTCAACCCCAAATATCTTGTCTTTGTCATGCTCAAGTAAAGTCCTTTTACTCATTCTGGTTCTTTTGCTTCTCTTTGAAACATTACGAATGCAACCAGAATGCTTTGGAGCAATGGTATGTAGTGTCAACCTGTCAGATTCCAGACTCATGCTAAAGAATGCTGGTAGCTTTGCCAATATATGGAGAGGAAGCTGCTTTGAACACTTTGATCTGCATAATAGTTAGAGATGGCATTGCTACCTGTGTGGTCTATTTTGCTCTCACTGAGGGACACAAGGATTTGAAGTTTTTTGCCATTTCTGTTTGAGAAGCTCATAAATGTAAATGTTGTTACGCAGTTGTTAACATACACCTCTGACAGTACCATTTCAGCTGTTGATAGTTTCAAATTTGCCTATCGGTGCTTCCTGGTCTTCTGTTTATCCTTGCTTCTATGTCAGTTATGTTCTAAATGGAAAACATCTACCACAGGCAAAGAGAGGCTGTTAATTCTCCTATATTTGAGACTTTTTACAAAAACATGGAAAACCAGAAACTTACAAGGAAGTCTTGGCTCCACAGTAACAATTCTTCCACTGCTAAAAGCAAAGAGAGGAAAACAGACCCTCTGGTAAAAAGGGACCCATAAACCCTTGTCCAGCTTCTTTCCAGTTTAAGATATCATTTATCAAAACTAGTCAATGAAAGAAAACTGGGTTTAGTGCCATTTTACCCATGTATTTCAAGCTTCTGAAACAGGTGTGTCTAATCAATGCCAGCACAACTTGCTTCAATACCAAACTGAAAGAGGGGGAGAGGAACACAACATATTATTGTCATGGAATACATGCAATAATTTATTTTTAATAATTTTTAAATTACTAATTGGTCTTTGTTAAAGATGATTCTCTGTTTTCTTGTATTATATCTAACAATGACTGTACTTGGGGTTTTTGGCTCCAGCACTGGTTGATACTAGATGACTCAAAATGCATGGAATTCTGCAGCTTTGTGCACTTCTAATAGCTGTTAACAGTGAAATTTTTTTTTCAAATTCTTCCAAAAGTTTAATTTTATTTCTGACTTAAGACTTTCAATCATGGGCTGCAGATTAGAGGAGTTTAACAATAAAGTAATTCCTACTGGAAAACACTGATTTGTGAGAACTAAATTTTTTGGCCAGTAGTAAATAAAGATCATTCTTCCGGTGTCATACATACCCAGTCTGTACTTATCTAGGTCTGCAAAAATTAAATGTGCTGTAGCCAGAAACTCTAGCAAGCCAGAACATGTTCATGTTCTGGTTTGTCACTGAATGAGCTAAGGTTTATGTAACTCCTGAAACTTTCTTGCCATACTTCAGCATTGTTTACAGGATCATCAGCTATGGGACATTTCTGCTTGCAAACTTTTCTGAGGCTGTTGATCATGAGGTTTCTTAACACCAACTCATAACAGATAATGCTTTGGGAGTTTCTGAAAGACCTTGTGTCTCTAGACCTAAGGCGGATCAAATAGCAAGAGTTGACGTTGGTAGTTTTATTATGGAGATCTGGATAACTGCTGACTAAACATGGCTGTTTCAGTTGGCAGCCAGGGAGGATGTTAGAAAGCACAGTTGCCATAGCTCATAGTTTGCTAACTAAGTATTGTCAGATTTCAAGTGCTGGAGCATTTGGCATTTCATATTGTCATTCTTATTGCTCTAATGTCTTCAATTAATTTGAAAATTACCAGTTAATAAACTTGATTTCCTAGCCAATAATTATGCTGATCATTACTTTTTCTATGTGGCATCTGTGGGAGTTGAGGCTTGAGTGTAGCATTTTGTTTGTTTGAGTCCTTTATCTTCTAAGACAAGTCTACAGTAAAAACTTGCTTTGACTTTTGTTTATCAGGGAATAAGAAGAACTGCTGTGTGAGCAATCTGTGCATACCATGTCCTCATAGTGTGTAGTTACTTCTGCATTTTATCACTGCAGCTGCAGAATAGTGCTTTTGGAGTAAATGTATTTTCTCCTGGTTATTTTAGGAAGACTGGAATTCTGATGCTTAAGGTCAAACTGAAAAGTTCCCTTCTTGTTTTGTTCTATCTTTTTTTTTTTTGTTTCTGTAATCAGACACATTTGAAAATGGTCTCAAGAACTGGCAAGTACACAACTTGGCACAATTAAGGCATGCAAGCTACAGCATCAGTCCCAGTTGTGTTCCTCCTAATTTATCTGTTCAGATAGCTGCTTGTATAGATGTCTTTGTACTAGGTGGAAAGATGCACCTGTACACAGTCCCTCCCTTCAGAAAGCAGAAGTCAGGGGTGACCACAGAAGGGCACAGCAGTGTGTGATGTGTGGCCAGCGATGGCCAGCACACTGCTGGTTGCTCAGCCTCCTCCAGGTTGATGTCACCAAGGACAGCACTTCCCTGCCACTGTGTCGGTGGCAAGGGGATACACAGACAGCATGATGCCATGCAGATAGACAGGTAAGGGGGATGGCAGGTTGACAGGGAATGCTGATGGCGAGGGCTTGACAGAGGTGCTGTGCTTCTTTCAAGACATTGGTGCTTCCAGATTTCATCCCACATCTCAGTAAACCCATTTCCAAAGTGGATATAAAGTATGAAAACAAGAAAAGTTTTGCAATGAGGAATCTAATCTAGCTTAATTCAAAGTAATTCACAACTAATGGAGCACTCCTGTGAATTCTTCCTTCTTGCAGCTTGTAGGAAAAGTCTCTTTAACAGCTTTGCATCAAGTATGTGCAAGGATGGGTTGTGCAAATTGTCATCTATGAAGACAAAGCCCAGTTTTCAATTTCACCGGAAGACAGAATAAAACTTTAGGAAAAGAATGTAATGACTCATGCGAGACTAATCACAGTTTAGGCAGGGCTGCCCAGCTACCAGTCCCACTACTTAGCACACAGTCATGTTACTAAGGAAATTACTGCTCCTTTTCTGGTTCTTATTCATAAAAAATTACAAGCATGACACTACTTCCTATGTAATTACAGTGCCTGAAAATTTCCTGAATTAGTAGAATCAGCCAATCATCTTATGTGCTAAGGGATCAGAGTTTTGGGCATGGTTTTAGATGTCTTTTACCTGAACTGTGGAATGTGTGGTTTAGATAGAGAAGCAAGACATTTTCCTGTATGCAATTAGGAAAATAATAGTTTGCACTTCTGTAGCACGTTCCACTTGATAAGCTGATAAAGTACTATACAGTCTTCTTTGTGAAAAATATCTTCCACTCTGACGGATGTTACAAAAATGTAAGTATATGTCATGCAGGAAGTAAGTGGGTCAGAATACTAGACCTGAATGTGGAATCCAGGTAACTCCTCTTTCTCTGTGCTCACCCTCATGCCATTTTTCTTGCACTGGACATATTAGTGAGGCATTTTGGTGTCCAAAATGAGATCACAGTCTGTTCTTTGCTTCCTTTCCCCTCTCCCTTCTTCTGCTTTCCCCACGTATATTTTGAAGAAAGATTCTGTGTGAAATATCCTATGGGAAATCTCCACAGATTGTTACACGTGGCAGCGAAGTTCTGGAATCTGTCACTGTGCCTGAAACATTTCTGGTACCTCTCCATTCTCAATACTTACCTGTTTTTTTCACAAGTGGCAATGACAAAAGCACAGTGCCATCAGCTATTCAAGATTTGCTAGCTTTCCTGGTTCATCAGTAGCTCAAATAACAACGCATTTGGGGAAATACAATTGACAAAAAAATTGAGTGAGGTTTTGTTGTGCTTTTAGGCCTTGTTTTATGTAAAATTAGTTTGAATTTAGATCTTTACTTCAAGGCTCTGTTCAATGTCAACAGGATGCTATAATTTTCTGTAATTTTTGGGGAGAAAAATATGTAATTATAGAAGTCTGTCTGTCAGCCGCAACGGGTGACTTATGTCCCAGCACCAGTGAATGGATCTTTCCGAAAACTGTTGTCTTTCACAATTACATCAATTTTTCTGGTTTGGAAGTTGTTGTAAAAGGTGTGTGGCAATACCAACACCGATAATGCTTCCCTATTGCTCATGCCTGCCCTCAGGAACCAAAGTGATGTTGCTGTGGGAAGGGGAGCACCAGTCAGAAATGCCACTGTGAGCTTCCTCTGCTGTGGTGTATTAGATAAATTTAATTTTCTAATCTTTTGTCTCTTCTTCTTCTACATATTTGAGTACTTTCTGCTTTTATTTTTTTCTCTCTTATTTTAAACTAAGCTTCATCTTACTTGATCTTTCTTATGCAAAGATTTTACTCATATCTATAAAAATTCAGAGACTTTCCCAAGAATTTTCATCTTCCTTCCTACCTACTTCTGCATCATCCACGGTGGCTAAAGAATCTCATCTTGATGAGCTAAATGTTTCTTAAGCTCTAGCTACACTTCAAAAGAAGGGCCAGTGTTTTTTCTGGGTTTAATTGCTTAATTAAAAAAATAATAATAATTGCTGTGAGATATTTTAGATAGCTCAGATTGCAAAATTCAGTGTTTTGGACAATGCATAAACCCCCAAACTATAAAGAGGTAGATGTCCCAATTCTACCCAGTACCCAGAGATGTCGCTGTCAGTGTCACTATTGGATGTAGTTTAACTTGGTTAGAGTGACAACACCATAGTTTCATTTATTTTTGATGATTGGTTTGATAATACACAGAGGTCCTGGAAGATAAATAATTGGATCCTTAATTGCATTTTTCATTTAGATAGCTTAGGACCCCAATTTCAGCAACAGCATTGTAGTCAGACTGAAGTAGATACATCAGAAGTAGTTTATTAAAGCTAGTCCTGATAAAAATGGAGAAAGAGAACACACGGATTGGACATTAGAGTGAAATGAAAATAGTGCATGAAGAGCATCTCCCAAAACAGAACCACCACACAACTAGTAGGCATCAAATATTTAATGTCAAAATCAATTAGATGTTTGGTTAGGGAGAGAAATATTTGCCACTGGAAAGCTAATGCCAATAGGATAGCCATGAAAAGGTTTGCAGTGTGTTGGCTTATGAATTCTGATAAGATGGAAAGAACAGTGTTATTGAAATTGGTTTGAACAACTGCAATAACTATGGCAAAAACAGAGAAATGTTGGCCAGGCAGCCTGAAAGACTGAGCCAATGGGAGAGAGACAAATATGGTGTTATAGAAAAAACTGATCTAGACACTGCTTTAAAAGTCAACTGAGTGTGCCTTAATTTGTATTTAAGCAAAAGCCCTTTGGCTGGGTCAGTGGTACAGCTGAAGGTGTGTGAGGTAACTAATTGAAAATGAAGGTTCTGTCTATAACTACCTGATTGTTTTGAAGGTGTGCTTTATCAAAGGAGCGTAACTGGCCATCTGTTCTGGCAGTAGCTCTCGATCCTGTACAGATGTTTGACCCTTTGGTACAGAAAATGCATTTTATCTCACCAACCTGTTGCACAGATAACTCCACGGGACCTGGTGGGACGAGGGGGAAATCTGCTAATGGAAGTAAATAGTGTGTGTAAAGTACACAGTAATAGTCTCCGAGTTGTTCGTGAACAGGGCGGATCTAGAAAACTGTTAAATTTTGCTGTAGTGCTAATTTGAGAGGCGAAATTGTGGAAGTCAAGTTCTTAAATCCATGGAAAAGGGCAGCGAGAGGTCACGGCCCGCCAGCCGCTGGTGTGCCGGGGGCTCGGCGAGACCCAGCGTGAGCTGGCGGAGGGTGGGGCCGGAGCCGTGACTGCGGGCCCGGGTGGCTGCGCAGCGCCCGCGGCCGCCGGCGCCGCCTCCCCGCTCCAGGTGAGCGGCGCCCGGGAGGCTGCGCACGGGAGAGGCGCCGAACCAGCTCTGGACTGACCCGGCCCGGGCGAGCGAGCGATAAGGCGCTCTCAGAAGGCTCCGGTTGAGTCATCCTTACTTATGTTATCGCGAACTGCGCTTCTTTAGGGCAGGCTGGAGCTGGTGTACGTGCCGGCTCTGCCGCGGCACGGCCAGACCTTGGGCTCTCCCGGGGACGTCCCGGTTCATTTACTGGAAGCGCTCAGGACCGCTGGTGTTGCGGGTCCGGCCTCCGGCCACCCATTCCTGCTGCCCGGCTGCCGCTCCCCCGAGGGACCCGGGCGGGATTCGCTTCCCGGGAGATCGCTTCGCCGGGACAAAACCTCCAACTGATCCACAGAAAGCCTGGAAAGAAGCAGCAGTGATCAGACCCGGTAACTGCGGGGACAGCGTTGTTCTCTCGGGCTGAGAATGAGGAGTTGGTTTTGTATGTGAGTGTGTGCGAGCGTCCCTCTGTCCCCACACCGCTGTCGGGGCAGGGACGGGCAACAGGGCGAGCCCTGACTCTGCCCGCGGGCTCTGGAAATGCCGGAGCTGGGACAGTGACTACTGAGACGTTTGATCCACTGCTTAGGTTCAGTGGGAATGGATTCCATGGAAATCTATTAAACACTCTTTTAAGTATAGAACACTGGTGTGTACTCGAGATACTTCACAGAGTAGAAAGAAAAGAAACAAGAGACGCTGTGTCCTTTTTTTTTTGTTAGTTAAAGAGGAACATATATAAAAGCACTTATTTCTGTCTGAGTTTGTAATTTCCGTAAGTTGGTTGTTAGTTCGAAATAATGCTGAAAAGGTCTTTTAAATGCTTCATTTTCAGTTAGAGTGGGTTGTTGGTTTTGGTTTTTTTTCAGTAACATTGTGGGAACAGGGCAGCAGGCAAAATAGTAAATGACTTCCTATGCCAGAGAAGGAACAAAAGCTTGTATGTTGAAGCATTCGCTAAAAAATGCTTAGATTTGACTGTAACGTTGGTAAAGTTCTCTGTTTCTGCCAGCAAAATGGGGAGGGAATGTTTATTTCAAGTCAAGGCTTCATACTGTTCAGATTACTAAGATAACTGATTGGGCACTTAAATTTCAGAAATTAGGCAAAATGAGAAGACCTCCGCATATTATTGAATCCTCTTCAATGATTACTTTTTCATGGCATCTTTTGTAGGTATCAAGGCATTCTACATGTGAAAACTCACAAAGAGAAGTGTGGGGTTTATCTGCTTCTCTCATCTTCGGAAAAAAGAAAAGACATTTCAAAGATAACTTATCCTGGACTGTGTGTTTTCTATTGTGTGAGAACAGTAGTTAAAAATAACATTTCATATAGGTTGTCAGATTACAGTGCAAGGATGTTTGGGGAGGGGGGTGGAAATTGCATGACATATATCAGGAGAGAGAAGGAAAGCATGAGCATTGTGATAGCACTTCAAGACCCTTTGGAATCACTGACCTGACTAATCTTGTGGGGAGTTTTTGATGTTTGACAGACTCATGTTTTTTTCTGATAGTAGCTTAAAGCCTTTGAACTACTGCATATGCTTTCTCAGTCTGTGCCTCTGTATCATAACAAGCTGTAGGTTCTTGAACCTTACTATTCTTCTCAAAGTCCTGTGACCTGTTTACTATAGCAACCACTGCATCAACTTATTTTTTTAAAAACAAAAGTAGAAAACAGAGGTTGTAGAAGGCTGCTTCTAAGCCATTTTGGGGAGCAAGAATCCTCTCTTTCTGGTTACCCTAATGAAGAAGACTACATTGCTTCTAGGGAGATAGTAAACATGAAATCCACCTTGAATTTATAATGGCTGCGGTTTTAATTGTATTTCTTCCTATGATATGTTAACTTTAGTGCTTTTCAGACATGCTTTTTCTGTTTCTCTAACTTATTCTCTTACTACACACACACACAAAAAAAAAGATAAATCTGAGAAATCGATCTGTCTTTTTGTCCTGAACTGGACTTTCTTCACCATTCAGGTTGATCACTTTCATTATTTTCTGTGTGCATCTGCAAAGTGCATGCAAATGTGCCAAGTAACTTAGCAGGGAAAAGGGAGTAATGTATCTCCCACTCATAATTTATTGTTGCTGATTTTGAGAGAGGGTGGGTGGGAGGAATTTGTGAGGAGATTTGATATGGTGAAGTAAGTACAGTTTTCATAAAAATTGACTACATCTTTTAAAGATGTGAGAACATAAAGCAGTTGTTCTTCAGCTGAATGTATTAAACCATGTTCGAGCCCTGTTAGTTTCATGGCATATATCATGGTAAAGGCATGGTAATACTTTGAGGGAAGTGCTTCTGTAACACCGGGTAGAGACTGCAGGGCATTTGATCTAACAGGGAGAGTCACCCAGATTGCAGATCAATAAGACTGAGAGAAACGTGGATCCTTTCATGTCCAAAACTGGTTTAGATACAACTCAGAGTGTTAAGAGTCTGATTTGGAACTCTGAAATTGCTTTTCTCTTTTCTTTGATCCAGGTGTCCATCAGCATGAGCATATACAGTTTTGAGCTGTTTGTTATGCCATTCATGCATCTCTGAGACCAAACTGGAGATTTCCCTTTCCCTCATTTCCCTTCCTCCAAAATATTGAAACAATAAAGTAGAAGCCATTGCCACTAGTTGCGTTACATTGTGATATGTACCTGTGTCTGTTTGAATGAACCATCAGAACACTTCTTCAGACTGTGTGAACATCAGAAAGTTTTCATGAAGATGAACTGAGCCAGAAAGTTTGGATTTGCATCCCAAAGCCAAGGGGCTGTGAGCAGAAGTATATATTTGGTATGTTGTTTTAGGGAGATGAAAGTTATTTGTTTCATTGTTCATATGGCTCGTTTTTGTTTTAAGCAGTGATGTGAAGAGATGCACAACCCATCAGATTAGAACTTCATGCATGTTTGGTCTTGCCCACCAGATACATATATTATTCTATGTCCAGAATAATATTCTATTATTCTCCTACTGTTATCCTAAATGCCATGTTGATTTTAGAGACCTCTTTCTTTGTATTTGCTCGCTCTCATTCGTAGCAAAAAATTAGAACATGTCAGAAGTTACCTGGAAACCTTTCATGCCTTCCACTTCTCTAAATTCACAATCGGATTCCTGATAATTCTGTTCCCATATATTTTTTCCAAGTTACAGACTGAAGAAAGAAAAATACCATTCAGTATATAAATACAAATTCACTTCATGTTTTTGACATTATATTGGCATGAGTCCATCTTGTTTGCACCTATTTGTATGTTTTCCAAAGTGCTCTGTTTTGTTAGGTGCTGTTTGACAAATAGGAGTGTGTACAATTAAATTTCAGTTCCTTTTGACCTATCATTCTGTTACAATTTCTACCATTTCCATTGTTGATGTTCAAAGCACGCTGTTTCTAAGGGAGTAACATTTTCAGGGTTTCTATATCTAGAAAAGTCAAACATTCTTTGAATCATATACTGAAGTATTTGAGACATTCCAGAGTCTTCAGCTGAAGAGGCTCCTTCTTTGCAGTGTTTATGTTCAATACAAGAAAAACATATGGATAGTTTGGCAGGACTTTTGTTACTGACCTGATTGTTGTAGTTCTTTGTTTACATTTATGAAGAATATATAGTGCAGCAGCAGATAGGCAAGCAGATAAATTTATGGGTAGAAGTTAGCAGACCTGTTGTTCGCAGGTTCTGGGCTTTCTTGGTTTTGTGGAGGTTTTTGTTTGATTGGGGTTTTTTTTTGTTTTTTTGGAGAGGTTTTGCAGGGAGGATAATTAGAAATATTATCAAAGTTTCTGCACACATAATTGTGGCTAAGTGTCTTGCAAGTTCTTGAATGTGGGTATTTTTGTACTAACTTTGGAATTCTACCTTGATTCTTTAAAGCAAAACTCCGATGTGCCTTTGAGGATTGGGTACTGAATTTGTAAGTCAAGTGATGGTACTGAGAGTACTTCTTAAAAGAAGCAATGATTAGGACAACTCTGGGAGTTTGGTTTTCATTCTTAGGGGCTTCTTAGGAATGGAGGTTAAATGGAAAATACAGTACAGCAGAGGTCATTGCTTATTTTTTGAAAACTCTCAGACTGTTGGATTGGAAACTTACTGAATTGCCATAACAATTACCTTGTGATTTGGTTAGTAGAGGAATTTTCAGCTTTCTTTGTGGATCCTCAAACATGAAGTAGTCAACAATTTAATGTCATAGTAAGCATAATCTGGACTCATCTGGTATCAACTATTAAACCAAAGCTTTGGTTGGTTATTATTTATAACTGTTTAGATTTGATACCCACTTGCTTGTAATGTCACATGTTCCATTTCAGCATAGCAGTGGGAACCTTGCAGGACAGGCTAAGGAAAATCCCACTGGATAACCTGCGCTGAAATAGTTGGAATTCAGAGGTTTGGAGGTTGGTTTTTTATAAACCGATAAGAAAATCCAATAAGTAAGTACAGAATCTCAGCAGCCCCTGAAAGGTGAACAACAACATGTTTGTGCAATATAAGCAAGCTAGCTTCCAGTTTTTCAGACTCCATAAAAGTGCTTGACAAAAAGCTGAGTTTTCAAACAATCTTGTGAATTCTAAGAAGCCTTTCTTCCCCCCCCCGTTGGAGGTAATTTTTATCATTCTGTTCTAATAACAAAGCTGAATTTACAAGAAACAAGCTCTGTCAGTTTGCTTTAGCTATAGGAGGTTGTAGCTTTGTGGTAAGCATTTGCACTTTAGATCTTCCTATCTGTGGACCAGTTGTTTTGTTTATAACAATTGTAATGCAAAACTGACTTTATAGCAAGTGTTGTGACAATAACTATGTGATGTTTTTAATACTAGCCAGCAGAAACTGTGTCTTTCAACCACATAATAAATGGAGAGATGATTAATATTTCATATTAAGGGCAATGTGCTAACTTATGGCAGAATTTCTGTCAGTATGTTTTGTTTTCCTTAGATTTTGAATTCTATTTGGATCCACATAACTAAAAATGTCGGTTCTTACTAATGCCTCAACTGTTTTCTATTCTTTTCAACAAGAAACCTGACCCAAGTCAAAGAGATTCTCCCTAGGCAGAAGTGCTATTTCCAGAGAGTTTTCTACTATAGTACGTAGTACCTGTGCTTTGACAGAGGCTTGGCAAATTGAAGAGGTTATTTATCATCTATAATTACTGAGTATTTATTGTAGGATCTTCAATAAGGGAGAAGTAGGAAGGGATTTGAGGTTGAAGTCTGAAAACCTTATCCAGCCTGTGCATCTTTGCAGTGCAGCTGACAGGAAAAAGCAGAATTTTTTCATAATTTGAGATCAGCTTTAGTGTTACTGTAAAACTAAACCAGTTATGATAACCTCTGAGTAGAAGTAACAGTAGCTTCAGAGCAGAAACCCTTTGATAGTAGCTGTGATATTGAGGCTGGAGAAGGGAGCAGGACTATAGAGGCACCTCTGTTTTCCTTGCAACCCCTGTGCATTCCCCAAAACAGGAAGAATTCTGGTGCAGCTGTAAGCAGCTGACTTCCAGGCTGCTGGGCCTTCAGGGTGCTAGTCTTATTTTTCCTCATGAAACTTGACCAAGGCCAGAACAGATTCCCCCTGTCCATAACTGTTATTTCCAAAAGTACTTCAGGTTTCTGATTTCATATCAATCTCTGCTGCTCCTGTGGCATTTCCAGTTTTTGTGGGAAGCACCTGGTTGACTAGCACCTAGATTAAATAATGTAGGACTGGTTGCCCTTTGGATCTGGTGGCATGTTCAATAGAGTGGCTTGTGCAGGCTAATATAACTGGATAGGATAAGGCAGCCTGTCTTCTGTAATACAACACTATAAACTGAGCACAAGGGAGCATTTTTTGAGGAACAGAACAGCAATCTGTTAATGTGCCTGAAGTGTGTTTCACAAAGCTTTTTACTCACGATAACAGAAAAACCTGTACTGTAGGGCAGACTGTAATTGATTGTACAAGAGACTGACAGCTCTGTGAATCTGTAATGTCAACAACCATTTGAGCCAGCAGGCTGGGCATGCTGAAGAAGAGAATTCCAGTAATCTGCTCCTGCCCTTATCTCTTGAGCAGAACCGTTTAGTTTACAGCCTGTTAGAAATGTGTGACCAGTTATCTGCTAGATTTATTACTTGAGCAAGACTCCTCAGCAACAGTTTTTCCTCACAGTGTGCCAGCTACTGGGTTTAGAAACATATTCTTCCAAACCAAGCTGTAGTGTCCTTTATTTTTAACAAAACCTTCTTAAAACTTTGATTTTTGTCAGTGATTCAAAGTTGATGTCTGCATCTTCAGAGGATGCGAAGGAGCAAAAAAAGGAACTCTGTGAATAAAAATGGAGAATTGTTCATGGCCTGCTCTTGTGTGGGTGTCCAGACTGGTTGGGTTTTGTTGTGACTTTTCACGTGTGTGAAAGTTATATATGGGTGTGCTTGGTGTGCAGTTGGGAGCGATGTGACTGAATACAGGTATCTGAGGTATCTGACTCCCTCAAAGCCAAGCAGAAGTTCAGTTTCAGATACCTTTGCTAGTCGTGCTATTTAACTTTGTTAAAGGGAGGGTTTTGATGATTGATACATTAGAAGAAATCTTGGTTTTGTTTTTCCAGAACCAAAAATGATAGCTGCAGGAAAATTTTCAAGTCTTCCCAGAAATGGCCCAATGAACCGCCAGTTCTCATTAGCTTCTTCCATGGACCTTTTGACCACTAAACCTTCACCAACTGAGCATCGCTCAAACTCCTTTCAAGGCATCTCTATCCATGGCACTCTCCCCAGGAAGAAGAAGGGGACAATTCCCACTAGGTCTTGTGATATGTTTAGCCACGTGGGAACATTGCCTTACACCAGAACACACCGGCAGCCACCACCTTTTGTGCAGGATGTTATAGAAGAGTACCCTCCAGAAAATGAGAAGAGCAGCAAACTCAATGGCAGGTATGTTGTAAAACCTTAATTTACATATGTTAGTTGCATAGGAATTCTTATGTATTCTTCTACACCTCTAAATGTCCAGTTATAGGTACAGGTGTTTATTCTTGTGTTCTAAGTTGGGATAGTACTCAATGTAGGTCTTGATGGAAGACCTAAATAATTTTTAAGGACTGGGTCTTGCCTCTGAATGTTTAAAAGGTATAATACTGTGTGTGCTATTCCCATACAGGAAATTTTTACAATCTAGAAGTCATTGAATTGCTTTGATATGACGCTTTGCATTGTTCTAACTGAGCAGTTTTAAGCAAGAAGTCATAACTGTTCAAACTTGGGTTTGGTTTGTATTCAATGCTTATGTGGCTGGAGGGCAGAGGAAAGAGAGAGCGGTGTTCCAGCTGCCTCCGTCCTAGAGCTACATGTGAGCTGTTTTGCATGAAGACTCAGGGAACCCAGTGTACACTGAGCTAATGGCAAATTATCCCTGCTTATTAATCCTGCCTGACTTCATGGTTATCATATCCATGACTCTCAAGAAAGACCTATAATCTTATAGCTGCCATTTCTTTTGGGAATCTGTCATCATCGCTGATATTTCGTTGCTTACAAAAAGTAATTAATTTTGTAAATGTCACTTTTTTTGTTTGATATTGAGGTCTATAAAATGGGAAAAAATTTCCAGCTAACACAAGAAAAACTCAATGTAATGCAGTGAATCAGTTAAAGGCACAAAGATGAGAGAATGTTTGGTTGTTTGGCTGATGGTGTTAAAGCCTGAGAAAAGGTATCCAAATTACAAGTTCTGAATTAGGATTTATAGTCTCGCTGTGTCCATCACTATACAATTTTTTTGTTTTCAAGTCTTGTGAGGGAAGGACAGTTCTAATTAGATAAAGTTGTGTGTGTAGATTGGTTTTCTTTTCATTTTTTGCTTGTGGTATATGGGATCAAGCTTTCTTCTCACTTGAAAATAAGTCTGTTCTCTATACCCCATTCATTTTAAGAGAAGAAAGGACCCAAGTATGTTTAGTATTCCTCTGTCACTGATCTCTGAGATGTACCTGCGTACATGAACTGGCTTTTTAACATCATTTGCTTCTTTGAGTTACATAATTTTAGAGTATGCAAGCAACCTGGGGTGCCGTCATGAAAAGAATGTGGTGAAATACAATGAAGTTTTATCTTATGTCTTCCTTCTCAAGAGTGATCACTAAAGATGATTTGCAAGACGTTTTCTTTTATTGAGAGACCAAAGCCAACTGGTAACTTGTCTTATGAATATGATAACCTTGTCTTATGAAGAACACTTTGGCACAACCAGTAAGAGTAAGAACAGAATACTTGAGAGGAAGATGTTGGGAAGGTCTGCCTGATCAGAATTAAAACATAATGCTTTTGAAGTAAGAAGAGATTCAAAGGATGTTGTTAGTACAGCCTGGGAATAGAATTTGTGTCTATTGAGTCATAGCAGCGAGTGCTGTTCACGTTTGGTCTTTCAGTTACTTTGCTAAAGCACACATCAAATGCTATGGTAAAAACTTTTAACAATTGCTTGCTTTAATTTTTACAATGGATCTTTATACATTCTGCTCCATGACCTGACTGCCCAGCTGTATTAGAGCAGAAGACACTTCCAGCTTGACCATCAGCAAATATATCACTTCTTGAGTCTTCTTGCAATGACACTGCACTTTTCGTTAGTGTACTTTAAAAGAAAACTGAGAGAGAAACCCTGTTTTCCTGTGGTACACATTTGGTTGTATGTGCTAAGGTATATATTCTAATGCTTACACTCACATTGACATTATCTGGGCCTCATAGTATGGGGGAGTCTATGTTACCTTATCAGAGTTTTTTAAAAAAAGCCCTGTAATATTTTTATTTCAGTGTAGGAACTCGTGAAATAGTGTAATATTACATGGATATTCTCATTCAGGATTGTATCAGTCTTTCATTGCTATAATGCTGTTCACAAAAATTAAAACTGTGAATGCACATTTTCATGAAACCTTTTCACGATGCATTGTTCAACCCAAGTGCTGTGTTTGATGCCAGTGGGCCAGAACTAATAGTCATTAGGATTACAGTGTTCATGTACACATGGATCTGATTATCTTGAACTGTGGCTCAGGCATGACATTGGTTGATTAAATTTGTTTAAAAAAACATAACTGTGATAACATTTTCAATAATTCAAAATGCATAATACTCTCTTTAATATATAAATACATTAAACATAATTTTGTGAAGCAAAAAATAAGCCTAAGTAAGAAGAATAGGAAAACAATAATGAACTGTGCCATTCCTTAATGGAATTCTTCTGATTTTGAAATTCTTCCAAAAACTTGGAGAAATTCTATTGCCAATTTTCAATGCAGTAAGGTTGTGTTCTCTTCTTGGTTTGGGAATGTACACCTCTGCTAGTTAGTTAGTTCAAGGGGAAAAAAGTTTTCTTTCTTGAGAAAGAAAGACTGGCTGAACTCTGAGTTTTAGAGTCTCTTAGAAATAATTAAATGGCCAAAATCAGAAGCAGCTGAGCTCTTGAGTTAGTTTTATGAGCTAAAATAAGAATTAAAATAAAAACTTTCAAGAAGTTCTTCATTTACAAAAGAGAATTCTCATTTTAGCTTGTAAAACTAAAGCTACTTCAGTGTAATGTTCTTTATTATCTGATGTTGATAATTAAACCCAAATAAAGCGTAATTGAAATTTCCCTTTGACACGTGGTCCATGGATTATCTTTATTTATTTAGCTTTTCCTTATATTGTGGTACCTTTATTTAAAAGAAAATTGTTCAAATTTACATCTGTCACTAGAACCTGTAGGGTTTTTTTTCCCCTGTGTCTTATGACTGCCATTAGGAAACCCAGAATTTCCACTGCACTTAGATGACTATAGTTCTTCATGACTGACATTGCAGTTTAACTGACTTGTGGCATTTTCATGCTTTTTCATTAGTGCAGCCAGATATCCCTCAAATAAATAAGACATAAAAGCAATGCAGAACTATCACTATCACAGGAAGTTTGAGTGTACTGATGAAAGCAGCTGTCAAAGGCCAGTTTGACATTCTGAACCATTTCAGTTGGATGTCAACAGTATCCCTGTAGTCTTGGGTTAACGTAGAAGTTCTCTCACTTGATCTGGTACTGGTCTGATATGAACATACTTAAATGTTACCTCATTGTAGAGATGCGAGGAATTTCTGAGGGGTTGTTAAGAAAATGGAATAAAGTGAAGACTTTTGCAAATATCCCAAAGCAAACTAGCTTCTGTGCTCTCTGTTTCGTGAGGCAGTGTGATTGCAAGAGCTAGCAGAACAAGTAAATGCTTCTTGGATGATCTGACAGCTATGGTATTCTCTGTTCCTAAACTTCCTAATAAAACAATCTAAAGAGCAATTTCATAAAAACTAAGTCTGGTTCCAAAAGACATGCAAGGGTTATGTTTTGTTTGAATTCAATAGGGCTGCACTTAATACTATCCATTATAGAATCATAGAATCATTAAGGTTGGAAAAGACCTTTAAGATCATCAAGTCCAACTGTCAACTCAGCACCACCACCATGTTCAGCATTAAACCATGTCCTCGGGTACCATATCCAAAGGTTTTTTGAACACTTTCAAGGATGCTTGACTGCTAAAAGTATGTTTATGAGAAATTTAGCATTTGAAGGAAAGAAAGATTAGTTAATTTGGTCCTTGCCCTGTAGAATGGAGCTTTGGATATTACTATGTGGTTACACATTTGCATTAAATCACTATCTTCCCTCTGCTGAGCCTTCCCCTAGGAAGTGTTGAAGCACACCATCTGCCAGAAATGATCACTTCAAGTTTTCATGCTAATTAAAGCCTTAAAACGAAGTTGACATTAATTTACACTGGCTGTTTCATGTTATACAGGAGGTTTGTGAATATTCCTCATTTAATTCCTGTTTACTGTCTTTCCCATAGCCATTTCATCTGCTTGTACTTGCAAAGACAGATTTTTTATTCAAATTCCATTCTTTGTCTGTACAGACATTTGAAAAATGGAGTCACTGATAAGCAGTAGGGTTGTATTGTTCAAACTGGCTTGGAATCAAACTTTGTGCATTTCTTTAAATAATGTATAATGCCCTGAGTGCTTTGTTTTATCACTGTTTATGAGAGGTTCTGACCTAGCAGCTGGTCAGAATTAGATTTTTTTCCCCCTGTTTTTAGAGCTTTACTTTTAACTGTGTATGAATTTGAAGTGTGGAGTTCTAGCTACAGAGCTATAATTTTAATCTTTTCTTCTGTCTTGATTTTCTCTTTTCAAGCCCAGCAAATTCCTGGCTATGCTGTAAGTCCTGATTGTGATTGTAGTTACAATGCTACTTCTGTTTGTATTGATGTGGCCACAAACTACCCGTTTTTGTAGGTAAATGAGGCATAACAGCTTTTTTTTACTCTACCAAGGTCTCAAGCATGAACTGTTCATATTCAACTTTTTTTTTTTACATGGTTCAAGCATGTTAAAAAAGAAAAAATCAATCTGGTGGATATGGGGAGGGGTGGAGGAAAAGGTTTTGGTTAGCTTGATTCTTTCATTGAGGAAAGGGGCAGACCAGTAGCTCTGACATCTTCAAATGCTTGTTGAACCCTGTTGCAAAAGATCAAAATGTGACATATCACCAGTAAACTGAAGTGTATTTTATAGACTGACCCTAAGTATCTACATACAGATGCAAAGAACACAAATTCTGTCTGTTGTTCTGAAAGAATGTCCAACTGCATATTTAACTAGACTTCAGACTCTTACTTTGAGTACTGGTCAACAGACTTTTTTCCTCTTGTTTTCCTATGTCAGTTTTTTTCCCCGTTCTTTCAGATAAAGTGCTATCATCTGGCATTGGACTTTGTATTGCTGTAGCAGAGAGTTATTCTGTATGTAGAGTAGATTAGTTTATTTAGTCATTTAGGATGTTCTGTACTCTTCAAAATTTCTAATCTTCAAGGCTCTACATGTTTGGCTGGTTGATACTTGTGTACTTGTCTCATATAACTGTCCAGGAAAAAATACAAATACGTTCAATTTTAACCTTGACTGGTAGCACTGATGACATTAATAGGGTAACTTCATCAGCATAAAGCTAAGCAGGCTCACTGTCCTCTGCAGGACCTTGTCCTTGGAGGGCAGTACATTTGGAATTTAGCAAGGTTTGGAATAAATTTGGAATCTATTATTGAAGTATAAAGCTATTAAGGACTGAATTCTGGGTTCTTGAAACTTTTCCTTTTCTCTTAGTGATATTACCACAATAGATGAGGCCTTCTGAAGTCCTTGAATTGAGAGTTGATTTATAAGGGAGAAGAGTTGGCAAGGCAGTACTTGGTGAGGAGCACACTGTTCAGGGATTTGCTTTTTCCTTGTCAGAATTTGCAGCCTGTTTTATCTCCAGATGCTGCAAATTCTGGTTTTCTTTGGGTTTTGAGAATGGGGTGGATCAGGTATTTATACAGCATTTATTTTGTTCTAACTAGTGATTTCAAAGATGTTATTTGTTGGATAATTTTAATTTGAATGTGTTACTGTCTTATATTAATTCTTTGTGTACACTTACAGCAAATGGTTAGGTGCACTTTGAAAATCAAATTAAAAATAATTTTTTATCAAGATTTTAATATATCAAGTAAAATAAGTATTTTATATGTTTCCCGTGTGGAGAAAAGTAAACAATACTGTTTGGTTTATAGAATGCAAGGTAGTCTTTCAGGTATGAAAATATTTGCAAGATTAACAGGAAGAAGATGAATACCTTTGGCTCCCTCTAAATTTCAGGGTAAGGTGGGGAGGAAATTTTTAGAAAACCACAGAATTTTTAAGTAAAAGTAGTTATGGTTTTGCTCTAATACCTGAATCTACCTCTTAGTGTGTGTTGATTTCAGAAAATCCTGAACCAAACTGTGAGTTTGTGGTTGTGTTTCTTTAACAGGAGTAAGACAAGTGTGTTGAATTTGGGGCTACTGAATATCTTGTTGACTTCTTCCGTGCACAGCTAAGTGGATTTCTAAAAGGAAGAGATCCTTAGATGTTGCCAATACTTCATGCTTTTTGTCACAGGTGCACCTGCAGATCTGACCTCTGCTGTCCTAGAGGTGGAGCAGAGGACATCTACTGAAGCGGTAGATGTTTGGGGTAGAAGGGATACTGTGTTGTATAAGTAGAGAATAGCTGATGTTATCTGCTTACATTCAGTACCAGATTCTCTTATCCTTTAACTCTGGGGTTTATTTCTGTTTTGACTTGTCTGCCTTTTCTTTTTAGCCCTTCTGTCCATTGTTGGGTTCAGATTCTTCTGTTGTGAAGTTCTACTTTACCCTTTTGTTCCCATTTGATGCTGACATCCTCTGTCTTTGCTTAGTGGACATAGACCTGCAGAACAGAAGCTGCACTTCTTGATTTTTATGGGGATTTTTGAAAACTGGCTACAGGTGACAGTATTGGAAACCTGCCTCTGCGGGATTTTGGGAGAGGGAAATGAGAGAAACAGGACAAAATGTCTCAAAAAGAGAGACCATCTCTCCAGTTTTGAAGATGAATTAAACCACAGTCCTTCAGCTTCTCAGCAGAGGAACTGAAGCACTGTATGGGATGGGCACAGTTGTATCATTGTTTGAAATTAATTGTGGGATCAGGACCTTTCTGTTAATGAATGACTTACTAGGGAAACTTGAGTCCAAATTCCTCAAAAGCCCCAGTCAAAACTAGTTGATGTTATTTTTCAAAAACTTCCTAAAAACTTCTGTCTTTTCAGGCTATTTCCTCTTTGAGCAGAGGACACTCTATGTAGTGGAAATTTCTTGAATTACTACTTCCATCATACCCAGAGTTCCTCTCCTAGCTCTGCTGTTTCCTGGTCTCTTTTGTAAAGATTACGGAGCACCCTATTCACTTGTACCAGGTGCTATATTGCTTCCTCAGCTTGCCTCTTTTCCACATGTGACCATTTATTTTCGTTTTCGCTCCTTTTATCCTTTAAATAGTAGTTAAATGTTACATAGGGGAATATATTCCTAATGCTTACTTGCAATATCTAATGCAGGGAGACTTCTGATGGAACGAGCTTTTTAAACTGAGGTAAGGGAATAGACAGTGAGGGCAATTCTTCCTCCCTCCATCATCTTCTTCAGTACTAAAGCAAAGGATTAACATTCCTGTGCTTCAGTCCAAATACACATTCCTGAAAGACATGTCAGCCAGGTGAAAAAAACCATACTTTGTGAATAAACTGTACCTACACTTAGATGAATTTCAGATGAATTGATGGAGACTGTGATTCTACAGAACGTTTGTCAGTGTATTCATTTCACAAGGTTACATTGATTTTGAACACTTAAAATTTTGTGGAACTGGATTTTGAATAACTGCACAGCAAGTAAAGCACTGACTATAAAGAGTTACCAGCTGAAGGTATAGTCAACAGGCAACAGCACAAATATAAACAAGTTTGTAGAAACAGTGACTGTTTTGGATAAGCAATAGTCTTGCTGCCCAACCACGACTTTCACAGCATGGGTCTTGGGATAGAAGATTTAAGAAGGGCTTTGAAGGACAGAGTAATCCTAAATGTTAAGGAAAATGGAGGAAAAAGAATGCAGGTGCCTAGTCTGAGCTTTTGAACAAATTGTAGAGACCAGCATTGTATGTGGCGCAGAAACAGAAATTCTTTCAGAAGAAGGTAGAAGAAATGGTGTACATTTTTCAGCTTCATTAGGTAAAATGGAGCAGGTTGGAGGGATGCAGACTGAAGTGGTTAGAGTAAATGACCGGGGCATTCTGAACAGATAGGAGTAAATTGAGATTTCATTTAATTCAAGGAAAAATACGTTGTATCTTTTCTTGAGGTTTAATTACTGAAGAGTCCCTACTGTTCTCGTGTGAACTGCAGGTCATTACACAGTTAGTCATAGCAGTTTGCACTTGTTTCCACTGGTGTTTGAATGAGTCATGTCCATGGTGCTGTGCAGCTGTAGATGGAAGGGTGGAATGCCCTTAGGAATGTAGTAGGAGTGTGTGTGTGGAGCAGAAGCTACTGGGGGATAAAATCACTGGGTCTTTTACTCTAGTTTACAGTACAAATAACATCAGTCTGCACTGCATATACTTAAACACACCATGTCCAGCATGCTCAAACTTGCACCTTCATACTTAAGTAGCAGTGTATTTCAAAAATCTACATAGATGGAGAGATTTCAAAGACACAAATCGAAGAAGGCATTTGATCCCATCTGGTCATTTTATAGCAGTTGTGTCTGTGTTAGCAGCCATGCAACAGCTTGGTACATTTTCGGTTTCTCAGGCTCCCCTTGAGCCTCTATTGTCTTTACTCATATTTGGCATTGGCACCATTGGCATTGGAACTATTGAGTAGTTCTCGTGATCACTCTTTCCGTGTGGTAGAAAGGAGATGCTTTTGAAAATGTCTTCAGCAAAGGTCACTTTAAACAAGCGAACATATTTTCATGCATCAGGTACTGGCAGCGTGTCCTGATGTTTTTCCCACAAGTACATTTTTATAAAAGCGTGAAGTAGCACAAGGCTGCTTCAGGGCCATTCAGCAGTTTTCACCACTATAAGAATATCTATGCGGGGAGTTGAATGATAGTGAGGATTTGGGCATCTCTGATACTGTTGTATCTGTGCTTAAACTTCATTAAAGTTATCACCTAATAACTTTAGCTAATTTATAATTGTAGCTGACATGTCTATGAAGATGCCACAGGCCTGGAAGAAACTGGTGCTTAATATGGCTTAGTCTGTGAAGGTCTGCGTTTTGCAGGATTCTTTACAGCAACAACGATGTGAGGAGGTAATATCCAGTGTTAGTAGAAAGGTGGAGGTTTTTGTAAAATCAACAGCTAAAGATTACAGATATCTGCTTAAAGGTTCTTTATTGAAGCAATGCTGTAGAGAACTATTGGCCAAACGTGAAAGTCTGAAAAATAGACTGTGTCTCAGTTGCTGAGGTTCTGGATATTCTCCTGCACCCACTGAACTGAATAATTTATTTTGGGGTTGAACTCCGGGATTTGGCTTTTCAGTTACAGCATTGGTTATCAGTACATGAGAATTTTATAAAATATTTTAGAATAGTGAATAGTTACCTGGATGTTAAAGTTTTCTCTACCAAATTTTCATGATTTGTTGCTCATTCAAAATCCATGCAAGATATGAAGTTGGCAGTATGGCGGTATTTACTTTGTCATACTGGAAATATGATTCCAGTTGCTTACAGTGATTTTTTTTTCCTTTTAGCCAGTGGCTGTTGATGCTGACAACTTCAAAAGGCCTTTTTTTTAATCTTTTAGTTCTTCCTACACGTTTGACTGTCATTTAGAAGTGTTGGGAAATGGAAGAATAGCATCCAATACATGCAAATTCCATTCCCTTTTCTCATCTCAGTCAGCTTTAGCTGTATCTTGAAGGAGTTTACATACAGCGATAATCCCTGTTTTCTGAGAAGTTACATTGGTTCTCACAGTGATCAAAGGTATCAGTACTTGCTCATAGGTAGTCAATTCCAACCAGTATGACACTAAGCTCTTCATTGTTGCAAAAAAAATGTTGCTATGGGAAGAAGGAGGAGAAGAGGGAAGCAAAAGCACAACTCCACATTTTCTGTTGTCTTGTCTTCATCTTTTTTTGAGGTTGCTGAAGCTCCACTCTTGACTTGCAAGCTCTGTATATTTTTTTGGCAGTGTAAACAAGAAACCCATATGCGAAAAAAAAAGTGCATAATTCTAATAAGAGTCTTGACGCTGGACGGAAAAGAAATTGAGATGATTTTCAAGGATTACTAGAGAGAGATTAAAGGGTTGTGTGACTGCAAGATGAGCCAGCAGAGAAAAAGGTGATGTCAGATGTCAGTCTCTAGAGAGACTGTTTCTGGCTAGGAAAAGCTCAGAATCATGAAGGTTCAGATTGTGATGACTGCTTTCTTTTAGTGATCAGTTACTATTGGAGGAGTATTTATACTGCTAGAGTTTCCACACAGACTTGTACATGTAAAAGAGAGTGAAGAGAGGATTTACACTACTCAGGAGAATGACTTAATTACATGTATCAAGTCAGGTGCTTTTTTTCTTCTTTTTTATTACTATGAGCAGTAAAGTGCTGGAAAGGGATTTTGTTTTGTCATGAAATGAGGTTATAGTCTGGCAGCAATATGAATACCCAAAATAGATGTGGTAGTGTGTTTGCATCCCTTAAATTTCTTTCTGTGACATAATGAGTATGAAAAGAGCATGAAGCCAATACTGTGTGTCCTACTGCATACTTACCCAGCACCTTGGCTTGAGGTGTTCTGAAAACTTCTCTATTCCAGGTGACAGACATCTTTCTGTATTAAATATGCTTTTTTTTCTGAATGGAAGTAGGTCTTATCTGATTATTACGCATCCAAAATGTGAAATAAAATCCAATCCATGAACCCACAGTTTACACAGTACTGGTTGACTTCTGTGCAGATTCTAATACATGAATGTTGTGGGTAAACAGGTGCAAATGAATACAGCTGTAAAGTCAAGCATACTATGAAGATAAACATTAGCATTACTTGAAAGGTAATAAAATCTGATGAAAGATGGAGAACATATTATTATTGAATCAAACCTTCAGTTGAATTGATTTTGAGAGATGGTAGAAACAGTATCTGTCTTCAGATCTGCTAGTTATCTGAAAATATTAATTTTTTTTCTGCAGATAATTTAATACAAGAAGGGAGAATGTGGGTTCACCATTTTTTATTAAGATTCCTTGAGAGAGAAAATGGAAAAGACATGCTTTATATTTTTTTTAAAGTTCATGACGTTCCTTCACGGGGAGCATATGGCATAAAGAAGCACATCATCACTGCTAACAGAGAGCTGAGATTCAGGAGTTAGTTTTATTTTGTTGGATTCTAGTTATTTGAGCTAACTGCTTAACCTGGTTTTTTGCATATAATGTATGATGGTATTGTGGTGGCATCTAATGAAAGGAAAATGAGGTAGTTAATTTTTACCCTTAGTTGCTACACATCAGTTAAAGTTACCATCCCTCGAAAATAACTTCAAAAAATTAGCACAAAATGAAGGCTTAGATAGCAAGGGCAGATGGGGAGAGAGAGGGGTAGATCCTGCTTGGAGACAGGTATCTGAGGTGAACATCTTTCTATATGGCCTGTACTTGTGATGAATTGCAGGGTTTCATACATTTTGTTGTTGACCAGCTTACCAGATAAAATATTATAGTACTTGTGAAAATACTCGTTACACCATCCATTTCCTAAACCCAAAAATTTTCAAAGCACTTCTGTTGTGTGGATACTGAAGGAAATGTAGGTCACTTCTTTCCCCACTCTCTTCTGGATTTCCTGCTTTATGTAGCAGTAAATAAACTGTTTGGTCTTAAAGCTTTTCTACTTCTTTCATTTTGCTTTGGCTTGGTCTGTCCTAAGGATCATTTGCCTTGTACCAGGTGGTGGGAACAGTGGGATCTCTAGCAAGGCTAGTCTGCAGCAGTGGAGGTTGTAAATGCAGCCCATAACAAAACGTGCTCGCTGACAAAGTGAGCAGGTTTGTTCTTTTAGAGTGTGTTGTACATGCAGTGCTGGTAGACCCTTTGTCCTGAAAGATTCCACAGGCAAGTGAAGAACTAAACTGCAAAGTTTTTCAAAAGCACTTGGTACTGGCACAGCTTCCCACGGATCATTTGAATGTGAGAAGAATTCAACCATGCTTAATGACTTTGTCGAACTGATTTAGAATGGGATTTTTTTTTCCAGTCAAATTGCAAAGTGTTGAGAATGAAAATGGGTCTTCTGTTTAGGAACTTCCTTTTGTTTTTCCTCTGTGCTTCACCCCTGTTTTCTCTGGTATACTTGTACATATTTTACGTTCATACAGTTACCAAATTGCCCCTTCTTTGTATATTGAATAGGAAAAAGTTTAAAATGGTCCAACTTCTATTTCCATTGCATTTTCCAACTTTTTTTTTTTTTTAACTAAGCTGAGAATGAAACTTGATCCTTGATAAATATTGGGATAATGTGAAACAGTAACATATGAGACAGCCTGAACAGCCGAGTACCATCATTTTTTGGCCAGGGCTAAGAGGTGGGAAGGCTGAGTTTTGCCTCTGTATAGATGTTCTGGATTAACAGCTGTTAGGGAACCAGGCTAAAAACTGAGTATAAAATAATAACATAGTTTCAGATCACGTGCAATTACATTCAAAACAACACAGGGAATTTAGAGACTGTTCTCTGGATTAATTCATTCCAGTGTAACCCAATTTCTACATTTCTGAAGCTGCCTATTAGGTTTCCAGTGTTACATCATTGTAACAACTTTCACCAAGCAGGGTTCTGGTTCTAAATGTATAGGGTATGTGTTGTCCATGTGGCAAACTTGGTTGCTTTAACAAGTGCCTGATCCCTCTGTAAGTTTGCGTGTTTTTCTTTGTGCCTGTTGTATATTTGTATTTAAGGCCAACATCAAATATGTCATCCCAGGTTTTGTAGCAAACATCCAGTCATGTACTGCAAACTCTGACCTGCTAGTTCTCAAACAAATATACAAAGTGCTTTGAAATAGAAATAAACATATATTTTGTGTAAATAGTTGTAATTGATCGCAAAGCTCTTCATTTAGGCTTCTGTGCCCTTTGCCATCTGCCTGTATAGAAAACCTGTGATGAGAGCTTTTCTTTTTAAATTAGGGCAGTGGCTTTCAAATGATTGTAATGCTGAATTGGTGATAACTTTGAGAACTTTGTATATATAAAAAGTGAATGTGTTACTTTCTATTTTCTGTTAGCAGTGCCCTCTCACTATCAGCAGCAGTAGCTTAAATGGGAAGACAAACAAGCAAAGAAATACATTCAGAATTCATTGAGGGAGCTCTCTTAAATTTATTTCAGATAATTTAGGTGGCATGTGTTTCAGCCATCTGTTGAAATTGCAAGATTGTTTTTTATTTGCTTAAAATGGTATAATTAACTTTATTCCCCAAATTAATTACTATTAGCTCTACTACCTGTTCTTCTAGAAGAAATGGATGATTTATATATTTGTTAAAAGATAGATAGCATAAGCCATGTAGCTCTAACACACATCTTTTAATGAAGATTTTAATGTGACCTAGTAGGTCTGTAGCTCATATGAACGCATCTCCAGTATGAAGTTATATTTGGACTCACCATTTTTTTTGTTTGTTTTTCTGTCCTGTCTTCCTCTCTCCTTGCCCCATTTTCTTACAGAGATCAGAATATTCTGGATCCTACTTTGGAATATGTTAAGGTAAGGTACAATTTCTTACTCTCAAAATATTTTATTTGGTGTATATACTCAGCACTGCCAGAGCATTTCCAGTCGTTTGTAGTTAACTAGTGCAGCTGTCTGTCTTTTGCTACAGAGATACTGATTATACATGTCACACTGTTTCCTTAGTGCTTCAATGAAATACTTGTGGGAATTGTGCTTTGGGGGTAGGTTATATTTTTATATTGGGGCTTCTTTACAGTTATGTGGTGACTACCTAAATTTTTGCTTTTGTTAACAGATTAAAAGAATCTGCATGTGTTGCTTATGGATTTCTGGGGAAGTAAAGGAACATATCTGAAAGTAGCATAAAAATGTCAGGTTCAGGTTTATGGTTTTAGCAATACAATTACTAACATTATGGTTAAAAATTCACTTCTGGTTCAAAAAGTAACTGGAATCCTGGAAAAATTGTGAGTTCTGTTTTCCTTTTGTACAAGATCAGAGTGTGTACTTTGTTAGAGTAAATAAAAAATACTCTGGAGCATTCATAAATTTTGTTCAAAAATCAGCCCTGGATTTGCAGTATAGAAACTTTGGAAGAAGCCTTAGGGTTGTGATTCTGTACTGGCGATCTCTTGTAATGCTGTAATTTCTGCTGAATTAGCATCTTTCAACATGTTTAAGTGAATATTGTTTCTCAGAACCTTGCAAGAATCTGGCTTATACATCATGTCTCTCAACAACAAGCTTCTCTAATTGTTGAGCTTTGTTCCCTGTCTTTTAGAAGTTTTCTGAGAAGTGTGAGATAAACACAGGTTATCCTTAACATAGGATATTTCTGTAGCTATTCATGCAAGTCTGAATTTCTCAGACACCCAAATTTCTGCTACAGGTTAGAGTTCAGGAGAGGAAGAGACTGAGGAGAGCCAGTCTGGGTTTTGCAGCTGGAATTCCCTCTGTGGATGTTCATAGTTGAGGGAAATGGAGATGTGCCCAATCTTAGGGTTCAGACTGATTGAAGAAGAAAGCTAGGAGAATGTGTTGATAGGGGATTGTCACAGGAAAGTGCTGAGAATTAATTCATCTGAAAGTGTCAGGGTCATCTGCTGTACTTTCTGCTTAGGGTTGGGATGGATCTGGGAAGTAGGGTTTCAAAGAAGAGGAGGGGAAGAGCAGAACACAAAGGTCCATGGAAAAGTGACTGCTGGAGGACTCTCAGAACAGCTGCTGGATTTCTGCTCTAAACAACCTCACTGTTGTGAGGTCCCTGGCCTCAATCCCAGCCTAAAGTTGGGATATGGGAAAGTAGCAGAGACAGAGAAGGCCAAAAGCCTTCTCAAGAGTGCTGTAGAAGAGGGGGTGCCAGAGGCAACAATGTGGTGGACATGTTAATTGCTCTATTTTATTTACTATGTGTCTTGCACTATGCTGTACAGAGTATGTTGTTACAGTTTTAATAATATGACCAAGTAGAAGGCAGAGGTATCATGCGCCAATTCATCAATATGTGTGTCTTGTCTTGTTGCAGCAAGTTCTGTATTATAAATGTGGTTTCTGATCTTTTCAACTTTTCTAGTAGAAGCTTGTCTTGGACTCTTGTCAATAGCAGTGGTGCTAAGCTTAGTTATTAAAACTTTGATGTTGAGGAAGAAAGCTGGAGGAAAAGAGACATATGAGGGAGAACATAAGGGTTGCTTATCCTCTTCTCTTCCTCCTTTTTCAGTTTTTCTTGTCTATATTTGTATCTTCAGTGAACTGTGAGTTTGGACCATAGTTCAATGATATTATAACAGGAATTCTAGACAAGAAATCTCAAACTACAACTTGGAAAAATATGCAGAAATTGTTTTCTAATAAATATAACTCCCCCAAACACTTTTTTGTCTTTCAAAGTCTGGGTTACTAACAAAACTGATTCCAGAAATGTGTTCTTACACAGAAAATGATCATAATTAAAGGAAGACTCTCATCAATAATTTATTATCAGTTAACTCTAACTGTAAAAGATGTGCCTGAATTCATACTAACAGGATCTTGGACTCCCTTTGTTGGCTCAAGTTTCAGCAAGTATGTGTTCATTGTCTTCTATAACTTACCTTATGTTAACTATTATATTAATGTTTATACATTTTCCAGATCCTTGAATAAATTTTAATGGCAGTGTTAAGTCAGGTATAAACTGCAGAACACTAACCTACTCATGCTGAAAAAATAGATTTCTGTAGCATCTGACAATGTTTATACCACTGTTGCCATTTGCACAAGTCTCTTTGATATATAGTCTGTGCATATGTAGTTTGAACAAGCAGGTGGGCTTTGACAGATGTTGTTTAAGTGGCGAAAAAAATGCCTTTAAGTGAAGAAGAGATAGTAAGAGAAGAGGGAGAAACAAGAGCACTTTTGGGAACCATATTTTGCTGATTTAGGATACTGAAGTTCTGAGCGACAGATTTATATTTCTGATGCACAGGAAAATATAGTTAGGATTGTCTCTGAACAGAAAACTGTCAATTTACTGACTGGAAACATAAACTTGAGCGTGAAGCACATATGATGTACCAGTCATACGTAAGAACTAATGCTGAAACTAATTGTACACAGTCATGATACAGATTCTATTCAAACTGTAAAGAGAAGAGAGACTTTGGATTAATTTGCCTTGTTAAAAATTGCATTATCCTGAAAGTAATACATGGCACAAATTTAAGTTGTACTGCTGGTGCAGTACAAAACTACATTTGGCTGCTGGTGAGTCTACCCAGGAGTTACAATCCTGACAAACAAACTGTACTGTCAGGCCTTGAGGGCACTCGTTTCTAAGTGTCCTGGACAGCCTCACTTAGGACCTCCACCCACACCCACCCAGCAAAGGCTCCACCAGGCTGGAGCCTTCAAACCCAAGTTGTTTAGGAGGTGTGCTTACCCCAGTCCTGTTTCTCAAGTGCTGCGTGGGAAGCCCTGGACGGACCTTAGACCTGGCCTGTTACCCGTCTTGCCTGAGGCTCACTGGAATGTGATAGGACCTGTTGTGTCATCACCCTGCTCACCTTGCTTGCATCTTGGTGCTGTGGGACTGCACCTTGTTGGTGAGCACTTTGGCCACCCTGTGCCCCCAGATCACCATTCCTTAGGGAGCAGCCCCACTCCTGTTGCTCCCTGACACACTAATTGTAGGCGACTGTTTTGAAAGATCAAATGTGATCAAATAGACGCCATTCTCATAACTGATCCACTTTATCAGGCTGCGCAGTCATACCTATTCTCTTTCAAGGCAAGCAGCTAGTTTTAAACTAGCTAGATTTAAAAAGTAATTTTACAAAACAAAGCTGGGCACAGAGCAGGCCCTGAAGCTTCATAGTTGCAAATTAGCACTGTTTCTGCAGTGATGCAAACATGCTACTGGAGTTTCTGGAGTCCCATAAAAAAGATAATACTTGTTTAGAATGTGCTCCTGCTGGGGAATGATCAGCACCTCTTCAAAACTTGACTCTGCTGTAAATAGAATGTGGAGAATTCATTCAAGCTTGAGGAAGAGTAACATGGTTCTGGTTTTGATTCAGTGTGCTGGTTCACAGTGAAAAGTATATCATCATGTTTGTTGTGGCAGTAATGACTACAAACAGAGAAACTCATGGTAAACTTTGAAGCTGAGTGCATCAATTTGCTTTTTAACAAACCTTTCCTTGCTGGAATCTGGTGACTCAAAGTAATACAAATAAATCCTTGTATTCAGAAATACTCTGAACAGAGGAAAGGCAAAAAAACCTGGTTTTTCTGCTGTCTTGTTCTGTTCAAGATACAAGACAGAAAAGCACTAGTTATACTGCACTTTTTTTTTTTGAGAATTCTCTATAGATGCACTATGGTTTCTAATTCTGTAATCTAAATTACAGCTCACAAATGACAGTGTAGTTTACTACACCTTGAATATTGATGTATTGGTTCGTTCGATACATAAAGAGAGCTAATCGTGCAAAAGCAAGTTCTAAGCGGGAGGAAAAAAATACTGATTTGCTGGAGTCGGAGTACTGAAGTGTCCATATGGCTTCAGCCCTTCCTTTGTCTTTACAGTGCTGCTGAAACCATGGTCACAGTTAAATGGCTCTTTCAAAAAAACCTTTTATGGTAGAAGTGAAAACAGGCCAGACTGCTTTGAGTCAGGCTGCTACCCATGTCATGAAAGAGATTTAGGGACACAATAGCACGTTGTACATTCTGTGAGATTTTTACAAGTTTTATGAGCCAAATAATAGATCCATTGGTAGTCTCTGCAGGTTCTTCCCACACCCTGGGTCTACACATCCACAGAACAGACTCCTGCAGCAGGGGAGAAAGAATCAAGTGCTTGCAGATTTGAGTGTGTCAGAGAACTTTTTGTGAGTCGTTTTGATCAAATTCATATGAACTAAAGATAGCTTTCTGTCCCATTCCTATTCACTATAAATACTTTAGGTTCTTTTTATAGAAGTCTGTGCTGTAATCATTGAAGCTATATCAGGGCAAAAAGAAAAAAAAAACAACTAGATTTCTCTCTTCCTTTCATGGAAACCTTTCGAGCATTTCCCGTGGAAATAGTACTTAATAATTACAGAAATACATATCAGTGATGAGTTGATGAGTATTTCTATGGCCTGAGGTTTTAGAGTTGTATTTTAATCCATTAGTGGAAATTTACAAAATTTATGACTGATTGTCTGCTCAGCATGGTCATGAGGGAAGTTTATATTTAGATTTGGACTTGGAAAAACCGTTGCTGCCCTAAGGAAGTTACAGCTGCAGAAAAACATTCTCTTGTGAAGTTCTGCTGAAGGATTGTTGTTTGTCTCAGCCCCATGGTGTTCATTTTTTCCCTATTTTTACAGCTTCTTGATTTTGTTAGAAAGCAAACTGTCATAAAAGTTACCGTCATTTATCATGGCTTTGGTTAATGCAAGTGAAAATAAAATTTTGATGACATTCCAGGTTGTTGATCATTATCTGTAGCTTTGCAAGATAGGACAATGTTTTGTGGGTTCAATTCAACTTTAGGGAACTTGGATCAGGTGATGAGGTTTATTGATGCACAGTTTGTGTAGTTAATTGCACAAATTCATAATATTGTCGATGCCAATATGTGTGGGTGTTTGACTCTCGTTGTTCTTTTGGCTATGCCAAGAAGATACCATGGGAAGAGAATTACCAAAAGTAAAGTTTTTATGTGTGTATGTGTATTTGGGAAAGGTTGGGAAAAAATCTGTGTCAGCATGACAAGTAGCCACAGTTTGGGAAACAATTCTTCCTGATGACAATGAAATTACATTGCAAGCAGCCTTTTTTAGATGTGGAAATACATTAGAGAAATCCCCGCCTCAATGGAAAAGTTGCCAACTGCAGTATATTCCTGTTCATGCCTCATATCGCTCTCCTGCGGAGACTTGCCTGTTGAGATGCGAGTTGTGACTTGTGAGCAGAAAGTCTGTGGGGTTTCTGTGTTGTCTGACAGTGTCGTGCATAAAGTACCTGAGCTAGGAGGAATGCCTGACACTAAGGCACCACGCCATCAGGAGGTTCTTTTTGAATCCTTATGGTAGTTTGGGGATTTTTTTTCCCCCACTTTTTGCAACTGCAGCAAGAGCAACAGTATCACAGAAGGTGGGATTATCAGATGGAATGTATTTTGTTGAGGAGAAAAAGAGTATGCCCATGTGACTGACTTCGACTTTACACATCTCTTTGTCATTACAGATTTGTCATCCAACTCAAAGATCATCAACGCTGTCAGTAATGTTTCAGTCAGAGATACTTATTTTTATTTCATGTTTCTAGCTTAGCAGGAACTGAAGCTAAAATATCACAACCTCATTCCACAGCAGTTGCTTCTTGTATACAAACTGTGTAATTCAGAAATATAAGATTCTGTTAGAGCCGATCTGATGTTAAATACGTGTAATTTTCTGTCTGACAAAAACTTCCGCTTTGATTCTTGATGAGTGGTTGCTGGTTATACGCTGCCCTCTGCTGGAAAAGAAACACTAACTCGATATTTTTTTAATCAAGTAATGGCTGTTAAAATCACATTTCTCATAATAATTTCATTGTAACTTTCGTGGTTAAAACACTTTTGGAAGTTTGTTGCTTTTTTTCTCAAGAGGCCCATAATGGGGGGGAGTTTTTCCCCTCCTATCTGTCATTAAGTTACAGAAGTAGGTCTTGAGGGAACTTGAGAATTTTTTTTGTCAATGTGTCACTGAGATTGTTAGAATAGGTGTTCTGATTAGTCCAAAACCTCCAACAAAAGAGATTCCATAGCCTCCCAAGATAATCTATTCTGCCTTCCAAACCAAAGTAGTCTAATGGTCTTTTCATTGTTACTGAGGAAAAGTTTTTCCTAAAATGTGATATTTTGCACATAGAGGTGGGCTTTTTTGGTTGGTTGGTTTTTGTTTGGGTTGGGGTTTGTTGCCTTTTTTTTTTTTGTCCGTCTGTCTTCTCTTGGTTACCTTTATTTAATTTTTTAATGGGACAAGTTTTGGCTGTTGGAAGAAGTTGGACAAAGCATCTTGTCATTTACTTTTAATCCTATTCTGGTAACAGTAAAATTTCAGGTAGTAGAATTTTTTCTTCAGCCTTATACTGGGCTTGTTTCTTACAACTTGTGCCCTTTCTCTACCTAGAAAGGACAATGATATCTTTAAGTATGTATGATAATTATTCCTAAAATATCCTTATTTCATCAGCCAATTATAAAATGCAAAAAGACTTAAGAGGATACATGTGTAATTAAAATTTAGAAGCTCTCAAGTAGTTAATTCCCCTAAAATCAGGGTGAGAATCTTGCCCTGTTTATTTGGAGTTAAGGAAAACTTGTTTTATTTGATATAATGCAGTTATCCGTAATTAGTGATGGAATCTTACGCCCAAGTTTGAGTATTTTCTAATGTTGAATTCTGTTTGACCAACAGGCTCATCTCTGAAAATATGGTTGAGTCAGCAGTTCTGTAATCTATTGGGTGCAAAGTGATGATAAAATCTAAGCTGATGTTTGCAGTGAACTGTGCAGGAAGTGGGATTCTACAGCTCTGCAAGACAATGTACCCTCAGTGTACTGTCCTAGTTCATGTTTCCCTAGTAGAGAGAATCCAAGTTAGCTTATTACTGTTTGGAGCTTTTTGCTGTTTCCCAGCCCCCAATTCCTGAATGACCTTATTAGCTTTAAGATCTGTAGTGGGGTTTTTGATGGATGGGTTTTTTTCTTTTTCCTTCGTCGGGGTTTTTGTTTGTGGGTTTGTTGGGGTTTTTTTAGCATATTGGGAGGAGGGATTTTTTTTTCTTTGTGAATGATAATCCTTATATGAATTAAGTCCAGTGGAGAGTGGCTTTCTAATTATTCTGACCTTTATTGTAAAGTCTTTTAGCTGTGGCTCTTGCATTCCCTTCTCCTGATGCTGAAATGGAGTTTAGGATATTTATCTTATAGAACATCTTCTGTAGTGCTGAGTATGCTTTAGTAAATATAGAATGCAGATAATTCATAGAGCAGCAAGCATTCTCTCTGTTTAATGGTTAATCTTACATCGTGTCCTGTTGTGGATTTGACCCTGTTAATGTCTGTATTCTGCTTCTTCTATTATTACTCATTAACTCTTAAATGATGTTTGATCTGGAGTCATCAAAAGCCACTGCATGCACTGAGATTGCACCACGTTTTGAGTTGAAAACTATAAAATTATATAATTTGTACTTATTTCCTTGGCACCAGTAGTAATACCAGTGGCAGTAGCTACTTAGTTGACTTTTTCAGTCCCTTTGTTAGATGATCAGTAACTACTATCAAGTCTTGTTTGTAAGATGGCATAAGCTGGAATTCTTACACCTTACAGTTTTCTTCTATACACATGTGTGAGTAGGTCTGTATATATAGAAAATGTGTGAGTGCCACACATAATTTTATTTGTTTTCATGAGGTGTTTAACAGTTAATAACATCAAAGATCTGACTACAGTTTACCATCTTTTCTGTTCATCTTTTTGTAACTGTTGCTGAGCTGTGTCTCTTGGAATACTTATTTTTCTATTAATTTTGGGCTTTCAGGATTGTTCCACAGGAACTATGTTACTGATGATGTTGGATTCTTTCGTAGTTTAGAAGATGGACTGGGCCATGAAAATATTTATGTTTAACTCGTTCATGCAACACCGTACTAAAGTTGATCTTTCAGTGTCTATAAGCATATGAACCACAAGGGGGAGTGAGTATACAGTGTGTGGAAAGCAGATGATGATGATGATTATTATTATTATTAAGCATTTTGGGTCCTCTTACTGATAAAACCTAGGGACGTAAAGCTCCTAATCCCTCAGAGCTGTGTTAATAGATAATAATTAGAGTAAGACTGGAACATTGTGTGTGATCTGTACATCTTGCCTCTTTTTGGAGACACGCTGTTTAGATAGACTTTAGCCTATGGAGGTGCAGCAGAAGGAGCATTGGGACATTTCAGCTGTGATAACATCTGTTGATATGTGCTGTCAAAGGAACAGGTTGGTCTGACGTTTTTGTATGTCAGATACTTCTAGAAAATAAGAACATCTCCACACATAATGGAGTATAATGTTATGATGGCTGTCTAGAATACCCAGAGATAATTTGCCTCCATGTCCTCAAATCCTTGTGTTAATAAAACATAGAAAGGGACTTTTGAAAAGCTGAGCTCAGACAGAGCCTAAGTGACTTGTAAGCTTAATTTTTGAGTGCTACACATCCGAAATATACATTCTTTGGATAAAAGGAAAGTATTTTAGGGCATTCAAGAGTTTTAGATAAATAACTGATATTTTAAAATTGACCATTTACCCTGGCGAAGTAGCAGAATTTTTTCATCTTTGAATTCTATTTGAAATTGGTGTAAATCTCACACAAAAAGCACTTTACTTTGATAGGGCTGGTGGGGAGGCTTTCAAAAACAGAAGTCTGAAGTTAGCAATTGTTTTCTGTGTGAGAGAGAGCTCTTGTACGCTGACCACCAAAGCTAGTTCGACTAATGACAGCTAAGTCAGCAGGAAAGTATTAGCCATAAACTGTGAACTAATTCTGAACAAAATAGGAAATTCATGCCTTTTCAAAAACTTTTTATTTTCCCAATCTAAGGAATAAATTGAATTAAATACAGGTGGGACATAACAAAATTGTTTCCTGTTTGTACGTGGGTTGGCAAACAGTAGATGGAGCTCAAGAATATGTATGATAGTTTTTGGTAGGATCAGTAAAACCTGCTGGTGGATTCATAATAGTAAGTTGGCTAGTAGGAAAGCCAGACATACTGCCAGTTGACTTTGAGAAATCTGATCTTTTATAACTAGAGCATACAAATCTCAAAAGTATTTGGATGTCTTAAAGTGCAAATTAGAACCTAATAGGAAGCTCATAAGCAGATTGGGCGTTTATTTCTTGTAGCTGCCAATCTGGGTTTTTATATGAGGCAGATTTTCAAAGAGATTTATTCAAGCAGCAGTGTAAACTAAATAGATGCAAATTCTGTTTTCTCACTATTCCTGTACAACTGCAGTGTATTTCTGAGCCTGCCTCACAGAACCACGATAGAGAGGAGGAAGAAATTACACTGACCTCTCCCATACCACACCTGTGCAATGCAAACAAGTGGAATTACAACTGCAGATCTGTCTGTTGATTTATGTTTAGAAGCTGCACCAACAACAGCTTGCAGGAAGTGAGGTTATACAAGAGAACATGAAAGAGTCAGTTCTGTTAAGAATTGACACAGGAATGGTTCGACATGAGCTGGGTGGTGGGACTTCATGAACCTGTAAATGTTTGAGTTAGGAACAGATAAAAGTAAGCTACACTCTCTGACAGTGTTGTCATCCCCTTTTTTCCACTTATTCTACACTTTAAAAGGTGTTCAGCTGTAAACAGTTGGGCACTACCTGTATTTGGAGGCATCCCCCATGGAGTATTGTTAGAGGTCATGGGCCTTATCTGAAGGACTTAGTACAAAAACTAAATGGTTGTGGGCATTGTGAAGATGTTTGTGTGGACAAATTATTTAAGAGTTGTCCCCTGTTTCCTGACTTTTCCTTCAATTAAAAATAACTAGTTATAGAGAAAACATGTGTTAAACGAAGAAAGTTTCAACTGAAGATTTAAGTGCTTTGATTTTGTTTTGTTTTGTTTTTCTTTCAAATTTTATTCATATTGGACTTTATTACAACCTTACAGGTGCCATTTTGTAGGCATGGAGACTCAAACCCATAGTTAGGCTGTGCATGTTCACTGTGTGACCACGGGACACGTCTGTGTTCCATCTGACGTCATTCGATCAGCAACAGTGAGCCGAGTGCCCTGGATTGGCTGCGTGCTGCATCAAATCAGATGGATGTTGTTGACCCTTGTACAGTACACCATGCCTTCTTTCATTTACAGCTGGCTTCCTGCCTGGACTGTTTACTTTCATTTAGTGGAGTGAAATCTAAAGCATTACATGTATTTCACTGAATACTCTTAGGCTGATTTGAATGCTTAAATGATTTGTTGATGTAGTACAAAGTGGCAAGCCACCAATTCCTTCATCCAATTTAGCCTGAAATTATTTTTCTTTCTCTAATATGAAATCACAAATCATAATAATTCTGTATATGAATTATAAGCACTTCCCTGAGCATGACTAGTGTTTGGTTCAAAATAACTTCTTGTAGCTCTGCAGACCATTTTGATAACTTCAGACTACTTGTGAATTTTCAAGCATTTATATTTATACCGAGTTTGGTTGTTTTACTTTAGCCACTTAAAACTTAAAAGCCAAATAAGGGGTTTTTGGGGTTTTTTTTGGTGATGAGATAAAAAGAAACCAACACCTGCAAAAGCAATTATTCCTACATTTTATCTTGTTTAACCTGTACAACTAAAGCAGCCCAAGAGGATTCCCCTTGAACAGGTTCACACCATCCCATGTAAGGACCTTGAACTCCTGTGCTGTGAGTGGAGCTGGACAGAGTTTAGGTCTGTCAAGGGAACACTGAGTAACTGTAATTTAAACCAGACCATGAAAACACCCTAAATAACTCTAGAGACTTTGTAATAACAGATGGGGTTAGCAGAGACTACTTATTTTTCTTCCTGATAGACTATTAGGAACTCGGCACAGAATATATGTTCAAGTGTCCTTGTACTCATGTGGCTTTGAATTCTATGAACTTAGAAATCTTTTCTCAATAAGCTTAGTTATCAAAATTATCAAAAATACTCTTGCCAACCATTCTTAGAAACAGATGAAGGGATTATCAGACATGTTAAGATTCTAGGTAAGAATCTTTGAAAACAAAGAAACAAAGCTGGTGGTTGATCTTTTGGTGCTGGAGAGCATTAGAAATACATCATAATAGATGACTTAGCAAAAGGATTGTGTTTGATGTTTTTAAGCTACAAGAAACAGCTGGTTTATTTCTCATGTGCAGAGTCTAAGAACCTGAAGTACCAGCAAAAAATTGAAGGACAGGAGAGTGAAAATGTGGCCAAACCATCCTCTGTTTCTCTGAGTCAGTAATTAAAAATGTAAATCTTACCTATGTATGAAGCATAATTTGGAGCAGCCTGAAGGCTGTCCTCAATCATGCTGGCTGAAAACAGCTCCATGATAGCCATCAGTGCAGGAAATACCATACTATTTCCCAGAGCTTTCTCACATACTCTTTGAGATTCCTTCCACTAATCTTAATTTTCATACTGCTGCATCCCAGTGTCACGTAAAGATTGCCATCCATTGAACTATGTGGGCAGAAGTCACGTTAACCTTTAATAAAAAGAAAAATCCCATTAGTTTAGTTTTTAAAAAATTAAATTCTCTATCTAAAGTATCCTCTTTCCTATAAGTTATACTGTTGATAAAAAGCTATAGCTGTTATATGAAATAGTACAGTATTATTTTTTAAGGTTCATTATTTCTGGCATTCTCACAACATACATAATTTTTGATTCTTTACTTCATTACAGACAGGAAATAAAGAGGTGGCAATTACCATTTGTAATTTATACTCTGCTGTTCATGTTGAGCTGGGAGTGTAACACCTAAACTTTTTTCAAAACTGTTTAGTAGCAAACCTTTCAAATGAAAAATAGGCACATCCACACTGAATACCTATTAGGCCAAATTTGCTTTCCATATTGAGCTGTGCTATTCCCATTGAAGGAGGGAGATTTTGCCTTTTTTTTTTTAACCCCATAAAGAACTACTTTTTGAAACTTTTAATTCTTTTCAGAACAGAAGTGTCCCACCTTATTTTGCGTTGCTAAATCAAGTTGTTTCTGCTGCCAAAAATAGATCAGTCGTCCTAATAACCCTTCTTGTCCCCTGCTGTAATTTGAGTTGCTTGTCTTTATACTTTTTGTTTGTGATATTCCAAGTGAAACCTTAGTGTGTTGTGCAGTGATACTAATGCTGTCTTGTCACCATTATAAAGAAAAAATGCCTTGACTGATGCAGTCTTCATTTTCCTTTCCCTTTTTATCATTCCCCCTCTTCTCCCCCCCTCCCTTTTTAAAATTGGATTGGGGTGTTATTATGAGAACTTTTGATGAATTCTTCAAAAATACAGTCCTTGATGAGATGTCCTGCCACCGTATCAAAAAGCTGCAGACCAGAAACAAGAATCACAGTTGAGGCTTTTGTGTTTGGAGTTCTATAGGGTATCTTTTAATCTTCTCTTCTCTGACTACCTACTAAAGCAGTCCTGTGGATTTCCTCAAAGTGGAAAAAGAACTCAAAGTAAATTAAAATATGCTGCAGCACAGAGCAAAGAGAAGAGGAGGGTAGTTTCACAGTCATATTATCTACTCATTCATTGTTCGAGTTTGTCATAAACTACTTGGATAGGCATTTCTTCTCCCCAGCTCTACAGCAGGACTCCATCTGCAAAGTCAGTATTTTCAGCTCCTTTTCTGGCCAGTCTTTTATCCTTTTTCTTGACAGGTTTATCATTTTACAGACCATTTAATATTCTGTTCTTTTATTTCCTTTTCTCAAAAGAACACAGGCATAGCATCTCCTACACATCCCAAGTAGTCTGACCAGCTTTGTGAGCATTCTGGTTTTAGTAATTTGGTGCTAGGTACCTGCAAACCTTAGGTAGTCAGACAGGAAAGAGAACTTTACACATCACGCTTCCTTTTCCTTGTTATTAACCCTGCGGTTTCCTTTTTTTTTTGGATAGGCACTCTGTATCCCATTTCCCTTGAAAGACAGTGCACGTTTTATGTCCTTTTTCTGCTCAGTGCTGCTGCTTGGTTTATGTGCCAAGTTCCATTGCTGGGTGCAGGCACTGAGGGCACTTCACATTGTTCAGGTAGTGTAGGAAGGAAGTATAATTAGGTGAGAAGTATTGCCTTGCAAGTAATACCTGAGGACATCAATAAGCATTTAATGTATATGCCCTCCTAATTATCTAATATATTTGTTGCTGATGAAAAAGACAAGTGACTATTAATTTACCCGTGTTTTGGGATTAATTTATTCCCAGTCTGAAATCTGAAATATCTGTGACTTCTGGATTTTTTTCATACCACCCAGGTAATAAGTGATTGATCTCTTCAAAGTTTCTCCTTCCTAAGTGCTACAGGTTTTCTTGTACCCCTCAATCCAGTCCATCTTGTTTCCTTTCACCAAGTCTATTAACTGGGCTGCTATCAAGGTGATGTCTTGTCTCTTACAGCTATTATAGTTACCCAAGCTTTTTGCCTTGGTTCTTGAGAGGGCCTTGAGGTTTGTAGGACAGTCTTTGCTGATGAGCAGTTTGCTGACCAGTCAAGCTATGGACTATGCTGTACAAGGAAATAGAATCAAAGGCATAAATAAAACTGCTGCTTTTTATTTTGTTACAGTGCTTATTTTTACTTTGCCAAATCAGACCTATTCATGAATTCAGTTCTTTCTCGAGCACTTTGCACAGTCCCAGGGGACTATCACCAAGCTAAAGCTGTCCACTGATAGCTTTCAATGCTAAAGGTACCTTGGCTGCACCACTAATACTGACTATGCTGACAGGGTTGGCTTTCTTGCTATTTTTTCCAAGGACTGTTTGCCAGAAGCTTCCTAATTAAAAATAAACAGATTTATCATTTTACTTGGTTACCGAAGCTCAGAGGATATAATTCTTACAGTCATCAAACAGTAATCATCTGCTTTTCCTCTTCTTTTTTTTCTTTTATGTGTATATTATTGATGGTGCAGGCAGAGATGTTGCATGATTGAGCTGGAGCAACTGATTAAGCCTTTACCAGCACAGGGAGACAGCCAGGTATTGTAACTCATCGAGGAGTTTGCCTTGTGCTGTTGGCTTAAATGCATCTCTGAGCCAGAGGATATCAAGATAGAGGAGCTAGGATTTCACTGGTGAGTGAAGCAGATCACATGCGGATTCTGGCACTCTCTCTATGGCATGCTGGAAGCAAGTGTGCCAGCGGTCACTGAATTGATAGTATCAGCTTCAGCTGTGGAAAGTGTCCTGCACTGATATGTGAGTAGGGGGGTGTAGCAGCTCTGGTAGGCAGTGGTGATACTAAAGAGCTTGCTTAAACCTCAGGAAACTGCTAGTAGTGACTGTTTATCTTCAGTCTTGAGGAACCACAAGCAGCAGAACCAAAAATGCCGAAGGATTATAATGTTTTTCAAATGCTGATTGCAGCACTTTGCTGCTTTTATCATCGTAAGTCTGTTATCAGAGTCAAGGTAGGTGCTCTTTTTCAGTAACAGTGTGCTAGTCAGTAATGCTTTTGGTTTTTGTTTAGAAGTGTTTGGTTTTATATCATGGTTGGGTACAGTGTGTTTCTGAACTTCTAAAGAACACCTTTAGAATTTACCGTTGTCTCAGAGAGAATCTTAAACAAGTTGCTGTTTTATGAGCCTGAAGCTGACTGTCTTTATGTTTAGGTACTAAGTTAAAAATGCCCTGGTTTTGGACTTGCTGAGGAGAATTTTAGCAAACTTTCAAGTTTTCAGAATTTAACTGATCAGACCTAACTTTTTCCATGGACTTAGTAAAAACATAGGCAGTTGTGCTCAGGAGCCCAGTCTTTTTAAGCACTTCAGAAAATTTTGGATTTTTCATCGTATTTTAGAATTTTTTTAATTGCAAGATACACAAAATCATGTACACATAGGATGGTTTGGGTTGGAAGGAATCTTCAAATGTCATCTAGTCCAATCCTCCTGCCATGGGCAGGGACATCTTTTACTGTATGCAAAAATGCATTATATGCGCTATATGCACAGGAAAGGCCTTTATAAACATTTTCAGCCCCGCTTACAGAAGTGTCTAAGTGACTTGGGAATTGTAGTCATGTGAGATATCTGACTACTTGAGGATCTGCGAACTACACTTAAGCATTTAAATCTTTTTATTAAGATTTATATGTGAATTGTTCTTTGACTACTGCTGTGTCAGCTCTGTAAGTCACTGTGTATTTGTGTATAGGTTTTCTGGAGCACTTGCAATGAGGAAGGATGTGAAGGATCTTCTGGCCTGTTAGCTTTCCAACTTCAATGGAGGCACTTAAAAGCTGGGAACAGATGCCCCCTTTTCTCTCCTTCAGTGATTTAGCCTTTTAACTGTCCATTTCTGAACATGAGGTGTGGGGCTCAGTCTTCTGGGCGCGCTGAAAAAGTGACTCTGATCAGATTGACTTCTCAGAAGTTATCATCACAATAGAGTGCTAAAGATGCTCTATTGTGCTGTAATTAATTTTCATTCCCGTTTTAAGCATAAGGCTTAATTCTTCTAAAACCTTTTAAATTACATTGGGTTTTATCATTTGCTGTCAGAACAGTTAGAAAACTTATTATTGACCATGCATGCCCTTTGTTTAACTTGGCACGAATTTCTGATACCTAAAATAACAGTGATGTTGTCATGGCAACTTTCCATTTAGTCTAATCCATATAGTCTCTAGAGAAACAGAAACATTAATAGTGTTTGCTGTATGGAGGGTAAAAAATAAAACCTCTTATGTAGAAACAAATTACAGTTGGGATCTTTAAAAATAAGGTTCTATTTAAAGAGATTTGCAGCATTTAAAATAGATTTGAATGCGTGTGTTCCAGTATGCAGATTTAGCATTAGTTGAATCTGATGAACTGCTATATTAAGAAGTTTGGATGGTAGGGAACTGGGGTGCATTTGCTGAAGAGAAAGTGGCTGTAGGTATAGAAATACCTGGTGGTCAAATGAAGTAAGGTGTGAACCTTGGGGCCAAATAGTGTGGCTTCTGTGAAATGCCAGAGGGCCAGGGATGATATGAACAATAGGATGGTATGAAGTGAAGCTGTCATATTTTTTAATTTTTTTAAATGTAGCATTTTAAGCAAAATCAGTTTGCGTAATTAGATGAGGTTAATTCCTGGTTTTAGTAGGAATTACAATTCTAATGAAATACCAGATTGTTCCACAAATAAACATGCTGAAGTCCACAACTACCTCTGAGAAATTCAGATTTTTTGCTGCATTGAGATAAATTCATTATGTTGCCCAGCTGAATTGAAAACAGTATGTGGCCAAGCTCAGAGATGTCTTGTTGTGTCCCATCAAAGCACAGGAAACAGTACAGCACTTGAGCAGTCACATTTTGCTGCACTTAATTGTAGCATGTGAAATTAGGATCTCAACAGCAGATGTTTGGTTTATTTTCCCATGCATTAATAGAAAATATAATGATCAGTCTAGAACATCTCAACTCATCGACTCATTCTTCAACTGTGATGTGTCAGTACCTTTTATGGTCCCATTTGGTTTTTATAGCTGTTTGCTGTCAAGGACAGCTTTTACATTTGAGGAAAATAAAGAGAAATTCCAAGGTAAGGAGCTCCTGTTTGTGCTGAAAAAAAAGAAAGTGAAAATACTAAATTGTGACTTACACCACTTCCAAGCCATACTGTTCTTCAAATTTTCATTTTTTGGAAGAGAATTAAGCTAAGACTAAATCAGTGATATATGTTGACTTTAAAAATGTAGAGATCTAAATTAATAAAGTCAGCTTTGCCTCAAGACGAGGTTTTTTTAGTACTAGTCAGTATGGTTGTCTCGATCAGAGGGGGAAAGACCTGGAAGTTCAAGTATTTTCAGTCTTAATTCTCTGCTATGATTCACCCTCAGCTGAAGCTGTGCAAGAGGGGAAAACCACTCCAGTTATCGGGACTGCCAAGTTTTAAAACTTCCAGCACATTGATGTAGCTCATTACTGGGTGATGTACTAATGCTATGAATGTGACATGAGTTAGCAGCTTTTTATAAGAAGCTACTTACTGCAAGTGCCATCTCTTATCTTGGATGAATTGCAAACAGTTTTTATAGATAGTAGATCTTAATTAATATTTCTTCAGTGTGTGATGATCTAAATCTGTTTTACTGGCATCCTCAAGCTTCATATATCCAGTTTCAGCATGTGTGTGGAAGCAGTTGGATTTGATAACACGTGAGTTACAAGTCATCACCACCCAGCATTATGGGTCTGCTCTTTTGATGTTAGATTTGTTATTGTTGGAGAGGTGCAGATGTGAAAAGACTGACTTATCAGAATTATGTGGAATTTTGTATAGCTCCCTGAACTCCGTATTCTGGGCATGGTGAAAGTTTGTATTTGGTCTGTCTCAACCAGCCAGTTAAGCCACACAAAAATAAAATCCTGCACAAGTTGACATTCATCTATGCAATGAGACTTTTATCACCCATTTTGTACTTCCTATTACTTAATATAGCACTTGCTATAGTCCTGTGTGAACTTCGTACACTCTAGAAGGTTAAACTGCCCCTGGAAAGAGCATTGCACCAGTTGTAGTTCAAAATGTCCAAGTTAATCAGAAAATGGATTCGTGTGTTTAGAAACTCCCTTTTTCCAATTAGTTCTTTCTCAAAAAAATTATTCAGAAATTACTCTGTCCATGTGTTTTTGTCATTTTGTAAGGAGAAAGACAAGAATGTTTTCCAGCAATGATGGAGAGTTTGGTTCCATGCTTAGTGCCAGTCTGTTTGGTTTGGTGACCAATTAGGAGAGTTTTATAAGTGAAATGAAATACCTTGTACTCATTAAAATAAAACTAAAACATATTCTAAATTGATGTAACTGTACATTTTAAAATGCTTATATTCACAGTGCCAGATAGGCAGTCTGATTAGGGTCACAAGAGCACTGGATTAAAGACTGAAGGGATCTCTGCAGCCAGTGAAGTATATCTTGATCCAGTATTGGAACTTTGACAATAAAATGTTCATTTTCAGTATGAACAAGTTGATTGCTCTCTAGTGGCTTGGCAGTAGAGGAATTTCATTAGTTTTTCACTTTTCCAGATGTTTTTAGTGTCCTGCATCTGCGTGTCCTCTCCCTTCTTTCTTATTTCACATCTTTGTCTTCCCTCTTGGTATTTCCTATCCCTGCCCCAGCATCCCCTTCATGTTTTCTATTGACCGATTTTCCCGTTCAGTACATTTATTAAAAGTTTAGGAAAAGTACTAAAAGTTTAGGAAAGGTACTGGCTGGACTTTTTTTTCCTTAGTTGGATCACACTTCAGTTTTCACAAAGCTGTTCTCATTTATCCCTAATAATCATCTCCTTTCTTTTTATTTTTTTCTTGAAACCTTCAAGGCAACAGGAAATCAGGTGGTTCCAAGGCTGCCTGTTGGGCTCGTTTAAATATCAGCTGGCAGAGCTGTGCAAAGCACCAGGAAGTAATTGAGATTGGATGGAAATGTGGCCACCTTTAGTCTTGTACCTGTAACAGTCCTTGGCTGTGCTTTGCCTAAATAATACTTTGCCAGAAGGATACAGAGAGAGATTATATGAATTTTGGCTTTATCAGAGCTGAGTGAGGTGATCTAGCATGACAGATTTTGGACCACTTCCAAACAGTATCTGAAAGTAAAGCCTTTCCCTTATAATTCAAGCTGTTTAAGAAGAAATAAAAAAAATGAAACACCCACCCCCCCCCAATCAACCAAACAAAACCCCCAAAACAATAAACCAAACTCTTGATCACTGTAGGGAGGAATTAATTAATAACAATTGAGATAAGACATGAAGGCTAGAACACGTAAGATGCAATGTGGGATATATCATGTGTGATTCTCCTCTCAGGTATTTTCATATTTCACTGGTATAAGTACTTCACTGGAGTTGTTGCAGATGTGAACTGGAGAAAGAATTCACTGCCAATAGGCAACAGAAGTGACTGTGGGACTTCTATACCAAACTCATACAGTAGATTATTCAGCACAGTCTAATGTGATTAATTCAGTTAGGATGGCTGGCACAAGAGCTTCCTGTGTTTCTTCAACTGTGTTTTATTGCAGAATACATGGAAGTCTTTAATTTTTCCCCTAAATTATTTGAAAATTTCTTTTTACCATCCACTTCCCTATCTAGCTGTAATCGTATATTCAGCTTGCTTTCTGTCATTGAATAGGAGCCAATAAAGTGCCTTAGACAAAGAAATAAAGTGAGGGCATACTACTAAAGGAAGGTTTGTCACTGTGAAGTTAGTGCAACTTTACAGCATACCATCGCTGCCCATTAACTTTTGGCTGCTATTGGGAAATGAGGCTGAAGTATCTGCATCCCATTGTGTGGAACAGGTCACCTTTTCTTTTAAAGGAAAGCCCACTGACATAGCTAATTACACTGTCCTAAGTTTACACTCTTCTTTATTTACAGACTAACGTGTTTGCAGCAGGCTGTGCCTGGAGTGATTTTTGAGCCCTTGCATGAGGTGAAGTTTAGAGCCTGTGCAGAGTTTCTTGCAGAGCCAGAGGCCTTGGATACAGTGTTTAGCATAGAAAGGTATAGGCTGGTATGATTACAGACAGTTCATCAGTCCCAGTTTTCCTATAAAGGACCTGAGTTGTATAAGAAATCAGTCTCAGCTAAGAAAAAACTGTCCAGGAAGACATGCTATTACTGAACTTGCTTACCTAGGCAGTTTTCCCCTTGTATATTTTGGGATTTGTGCTAGCCACAGGAGTTGTTTCACTAAGTTCAGAGTTGCATAAGGGTTATTTAAGCATGTTTGCTTCACCTCAGGAGATGTCTGACCTCTGGCAATCAGAGTATACTCTGTGTGGTAGACCATGGTGGAGATTTTTAACAAACCAATAATCATGAATGTTAACAATTCAGTTGGTTTGGATTCCTTAAATGTTTTTCTTGTTGTGTTGTTAGATGTATTCAAGTGCAACATGTGTCTCATTACATTTATTTGAGTAGTAAAAATTCCATTTAACCACCAGACGAAGTTCTAGGGTTTTGTGCTGTATTTGTAATTGATGTGTATCTCTAACTTGATCATCCTGGGTTTTTTAAGATAAGTTGTGTCAGTACCGTGGATAAAATTAGTCCATATGCAAAGACCTATAGTTCTTGTTGGCTAAGAATCTAACTTTCCTAAGCAAATTCAGTTATTGCCTTTGTATGCTATATTTTGGTCCATTTCCAGTAGTTTTGCCTACCACTGAGATACAGCGAGATGCTTTTGGCATGATGGTAACAATTCGTATGGTAGCTTTGGGTTCTTTAAGATCTCTCTTCAGTCAAAAGCATCTTTCAAAACATTAAATACAATTCATGTTAAAGTAGTAGTTCCTTTCAGATGATTGACAAAACACACAGCTGTGAATGTAAGAGCTTGGTATTCCATTACAGCTGGATGCTGTTGTTTACACTTGGAGGGGAGGCTTTAAAAGTTCTCCAGCCACTTCCTTGTGCAGTCAGGGAAAAAGGGGCTCTTGAAAAGTCTCAGCTCAATTTATGTGCTCTTCACTCTACCTTCAGGTTATATAGATACTATAATCCCTGCTATCATTCTGTAAGATGTGTCAGAGAAATGGCTGTCAGTTTTGGAATCAATTTTAAATGGATACCCAGCCATTTGAGTTGGGAAATTCAGCTATGCTAGTCTGATAGGGCACAGGGATCTGGAGTGGAGGGCAGATTTTTGGCTTTACTTGACTGTGTTTTGACACTTCAATATGCTTTTGGACTTTGGTCCTCACCAGTCCCCTTCTATGACTCTTCCTACATCCAGTAACTTCACCTCTTCACGTTGTACATGGCTTTATGAACGAGCCCTTGCAGTGAAGGTCTTCTTTTTTTGTGGCATGGTTTCTTCCTGAAAGATATACTCCTTGTTGAAAATGCTTGTCCATTGTGAACCACATTTGTATGGAAAAATAACACCCTGTTATTCAGTTCACAGAAGGGAAACTGGGGTGAAAAGTTATTCTTTACTAGGTTGTTTTTATCTTTTGCCCTTCTGTGTAAGCTACTACATTCATTTGTGTTTGTCTAAGAGAAGCCTTAGTTCTCTCTGAGGAAACCAGAGAGAAGAGGAGAATTTGTCTCAGAATTTCTCTGGGCTCCCAGCATGCTTAAATAGTCTTGGCAGCAGGATGCCTCTTCTGGCATTATTCCACCAAAAATCTGCTGTCTGGTAATCTGTTGTAATTCAGCCTGCTTGAAATTGCAGGGAGGATTGTTGAAAGAAGTGTTAAATGTGTGCCACCTGCTCCCAGGGTTAGGTGCTGTGAGTATTCAGTGTGAAGAAGAAAATGCTATAGAGAGCAAGTGTTCATGGAAAGAACAGGATTGGTGGGCAAGCATTCCCAGTTCACTTTTAAATAACGCATGTGTTCCATATTCATCTCGGTGTGTCAGTGAAAGGAACCTGTGAGCTTTGGCTCATATCCACATCTAAGAAAAGAAATCCATAATGCACTGGAGCAAAATGTTGCATTTTATTCTGTGCTGCAGCTGGAGGCCTTCTCTCTCCCCTTCCCTTTTTTTTAAAGTGATCTTTCTCTTAAGAGAGTGTATACTCTGATACTTTGATCAGTACAGAACCTGTTCCCAGGCTTTTGAAACTCTTCAGCACAACAAAGAAGGGCTGAAGTCCCAACCCTCGGAGAATGAAGTCCAAAGTACTTCCCTCCACTGACTGCTTATGAAAGAGTTTGTGGCCTCTACCCAGAGAAGATACCGCACCTTACTTTGTTACCAACACTGCATCCATAAGGACTAGTGAGCCAGAGTGGTCCAGTATGAAACTTGTACTCTAGAAGATAGAATTTTTCCGGAAAATCTTACAGTGGTTATCTAGTGGTGATGGAGATATCTTCAAGCAGATCTCTTGCTTTTTGTGCTAAGGGGCAGCAAGAGCTTTTTTCCCTTAGGAAGGGAACATCTTGGGCATGCAGATTTAGACAGATAATGACCATCGGAAGTAAGTCCTTTAAGGCTGAAATTTTACTTTGGCAAATTGTTTTTTAGTGCAACAGAAATACTGAACAACTGTGTATGTCCAGGTTTGCCCATCTTGATGCATTTGGAATGTTCTTAATTGGAAGAGTTCAAAAGGGGTTAGGAGGAAAGAATCTGAATTTAAAATGGAAGCTTAAAGAGGAGGAAGAATATTGAAGCAGGGCATTTGTGTCCAGCTCCATTTTTTTGGATATAGTTAGAAATCAGATTGGAAAGAGGAAGTAAGAGAAGTGACTTTATAGGTGTGTCGTTACTAGTTTGGTTTACAGGCAGAACACTTTGCTCCGTTCCGTGTGGTGTAGAACAATCACATATTATCTCACTGAGTGCTGAGTTTTGCAAATACAATCTAGAGAGCAAAGCCAAGCCAGCCTGCTGAAAGCAGCACCTGCATTCCAGTGCGTGTCATGTGATGGAAGTTATAACCCAGGTAAAATGTTAATCACTAAACTTGGCACACTTGAAGCTTTTAATCTTTTATTGCAGTTTTCTAGGGAGAGGCAGGTTATGGACAACAGCCCGGAAAAACTGAAGAAGGAGTTAGAGGAAGAACTGCAGCTGAGTAGTGAGGACTTGCGTAGCTATGCCTGGTACCACGGACGTATTCCTCGGCAGGTACGTGGTCTTTGCATTGCCAAATGTGCTTTGAGCTTCTCTAGACAAGCACAGTTTCACTGAAGTACTATACACATCTCTGATATCTGCATTGATTTAGTAGAAACATAATGCCTATTTGTATGAAAGCTATGGTATTTATCACAGCTTGGCATAAAATGAGACTGAGGAAGGACTTAGGGGAGACCCTGGTGGAAAATAAAGATATTTCAGGATTGTTGTGCACTGAATAAAGGTGGAAATGGAATTTAAGCTTTATATGAGAATACCGTGCCCACATATTGTTCAGGCATACTGACGTGAATTTGGTTCAGTGTTCTTAACCAAAGTTAAAATGTTCTTGTTAACTTTCTTTCTTGTGCTTGGAATTTGGGAGAGAGAAAAAAACCGCAACAAAATCTATGCAATAACTTAATTTTGATCCTTAAAAACGCAGTTAAAAACATATTAAGGCTGTGGTTGGATCAGAGCTTCGGTTCCCGAGCACCTGGAGCTCCCCCGGCGGGCTTCCGTCCCCGCCCCACCCCGGTAGGGAGAGCAGGCTCAGCACCCACTCCCGACACTCGGCTCTGACGTGCGTCGGTTTTAAAAGCACATGAAAGGAGTAACTCAAAACAGAAAACAGGATTTCTCTGACTCCTCCTAGTCAGTAGTATTCACGTGCAGTATTCACAAAGAATAAAAAATGAGAGCTTCTGTCATTTAAGGTAATAAGGAATGGGTAAACTCCGGGATCTCCTAGTAATGGCTTCTGAACTTCAGTGTGACTGTCTGTTCAGATACTTTAAACTCTGAAATCCTGGATCATTGCTTTCCCTTCATGCCTTATTTTCTTAGCAAACTAGAAGAAATGTACATGCAAAAGTGGATCATTCTGCTGGCTCCTTCCAAGAAGCCCTTCCACATCTCTGCTGTGGGATGAGCTTTTAATTTTAGATTTGGAGACATTATTCTTATACCGCATTTCATGCTTTGCTTTATATTCATGGCTTTGTATGGCCTTCCGGAGTAGCCAAATTAATTATTATGTTTAAGAATATTTTGTTGCAATGTGTTGTTTGACTACTTGTTTTCTGATTCTGAAAGTATTTTTTATACAACTCTCTTTTTCCTCCAAGGTGGCAGAAGACCTAGTTCAGAGGGATGGAGATTTTCTGATTAGGGATTCTCTCTCCAGTCCTGGGAACTTTGTTCTTACTTGTCAGTGGAAAAATACTTCTCAGCATTTTAAAATCAACAAAACAGTTCTGAGACTCAATGAAGCCTACTGCCGTGTTCAGTATCAGTTTGAACTGGAAAGTTTTGACAGTATCCCTGGCTTAGTTAGATACTATGTTGGGAATCGTGCACCAATATCAAAGCAGAGTGGAGCAATTATTTTTCAGCCTATCAACAGGACTGTGCCTCTCAGGTATCTAGAAGAAAAGTATGGTGTAACTCCAGTCCAACAAAAAGAGCCAAGTACCCCTGAAGGAAAAACAGAAACTGCAAAAAGGCTGAGTCTTGGTATATCCAGCATGCAATCCCCGGAGCAGAGCATACCCAGAGGAAATCTTTTGAGGTACTTAATTTTGCTGTACTTATGGAAGGAAATGAGGTAACTGTATCAGATTCTGATGTAGGTGATGTGCATTTTCACTCTGATTTGAGATGGAAGGCTAGGCATGAGGGTTTGCTGATTTTTAGCAAAAGATCAGCAAATCCACAAAGTGAGAGCAAATGTAGACTCTGGAAGCACAACAGCACTGCAGCTTGTTCTTCAGTGACTTGGCAAGTCCTGACTGCTTAAGACAAAGGATTAAAATAAAATGTTGTTGCTGCTCCAGAGAAGTCTGGTTTTCCATATTTGACTCCTGAAATAAAAAAGCCAAGTGTGGGATAATAGATCCCAATTTCAGTGTCCAAATCAAATGTTCCGTTAGAAGTTCTTAGTGTTCAAAGAAATACCCTCATAAGTGCTGCAGGGTGACACGTGGTATAGCCCATTTCACTGCCACTGCAACAGCATGAAGTACTTTTTATTATTATAAGCTGCCCAAGTGGAAAGCTAATGATCCTTGCACTGTTTATGATAAATTCTGGCAGTTAGATATGTATGTTAAGAGTGTTACATATACTGATGTGGTTTTGTTTGCATTTTTGTTTACCCTAGAAACAAAGACAAAAGTGGTAGCCAGCCAGCTAGTTTGGACCATGTTCTGGAGAAAAGATTCCCTTTGAAGGCTCACCAGTCAGAGAGTTATCTGCTAATAGGTATGTTTTGTAATTAAATGTTTCACATGTAGAATCTGTGTGTTCAGGTGGTCTGTTACTCTTCAGACCAAAGTGAGAGTGCTGAGTCTTCTGAGCACTGTAAATACAGTTATATTTAATGGCCAGTGTAAGCTGTGTTAGCACCCTGCTTGCTTTTTAGGTCACTGAAACAGGATTTTTATTTACAATGCACCAGCTAGTTGAGTACCTTAGCACACAACTCAGCAGGCTTTCATGCCAAAAAATGACAGCTACAGTTGGCATTAATATCTTTTTTGATGATATTACCTTTCTTCACTTGTGCTTTACAAGAACTGACTTGTTTCAGTCATGTCTTTCTGACAGAAGTCTATTAAGTAGAAGTGGTGTTTCATGGAAATTCTGGTAACCTCTTTTTCTCAGGGTAAAGTATGCGGATGTGGTAAATGTTCCTCACGGGGAGAGAAGAACTACGATGGCTTTGTACTCAGTTCTGTCCTTCTCTCTCCCTCATTCTCTCTACCCCCATCCCTTTTGCTTTTTATTACTTTTGCTCTGTCTGGTTGTACAGCCACTGTAATCTTACTCTGCGGCTACACGGTGTGCCAACACTTGACCAGTTGTTGATTGTGACCCTTTCTTTCTCATATTCTTCAGAGGTTTAAGCAATTGTTTCCATATTAACACACTGTATATGAAAGCTTGCAATAATGCATCTGTTCCCATCTGGACAAATTGTAGTGTTTGACTTTCAGGGCTGCTATCATTTTGAATACAATACTGTTAAAATTCATAGTGCTTATTGTGGAAAGACTTCTCATGGCAAGGAGAATGTTAAGTATTTGTATAGTGAGGCTGTATTCTGATAGAAAAGATGTGCTCCTGTATTTAACAGTGGGATGGACAGACATTTATGAAGCAAGTTTCTGTCCATCTCTAGCTGAATTGATTATTACAATCCACGGCTGCAAAAACTTTTCTTTTGGTACTATAACAGCCTCAAGAGTCCTGCCGTGCATTTTGTCGTGGGATTCTTCGACCAGGTTGTGGTATCACACTGTTTTATGAGTGGGGACAGGCTATGATTTGCAGTTTTTGTTTTCTGTCTGGAATCAAGTAGTAAAACCCACATGATGCAATAGCCACTTTGCTGTAGATACCACCAAGTGCACTGAGAATTGCAGACTGGGAATGTCTGATACAGGGATCAGTCCTGTATTGCATGCAGAGGTTTGTATGTGCAGCGGGTACGGGATGAGGCATAGATACACAGAAGTATGTGGATGTGTTTCTCCAGCTCTTAAATTACCTACTGTTCCACAAAAAGATTAGCATCCCTGAAATTCATTCCTTCCATACCTTATTGCAGGTTCAGGCTTGACTTTGGAAAGTTTTGCTTTCATCTCAAACTTGTCATTCTCAGAAATGACTCATCTTTTATGTGGTGTGGCTGGAAGTTGCTGTTTTTATAGCCTAGATCAGGTTACAAAGAAACCTCCTATTCCAAGCCATGGAGGCCATCCAGCTCTGACAGTATAGCCTATGTATGCAGCAGGGACTGGAATTCTTGTCAGCATTACCACAGAATAATACTACGGTGCAGCTGTTCCATGTATTTGGGATTTTGGGAGGATCAGCAAGTATATGGAACTTTCTGGCTAGCTTATTCCTCAAAATATAATTACATATACATTTTTGCCAGCGAATAATTTACATGATCTAACAATATTTTCCTTAGGAAATAGCATTAAGAGATGAACTCTGGGACAGGGTTCAGGAGTTGTATATATTTTGGCCTTCTAAAATGCCATTTTCCCCTGCAGGTTCAAGACATCCATCTCGATTACCTGAAGCAGAGACAAACTCCTGTCCAAGTTCACCTGCATTTAGAACAGGCAGTGAACCATCTCTAAGCCCCACAGTTGTTCAGAAACTCACCTTGGAGTCACAAGCAGGGGAAGCTCTGAGAGGATCAGACAGTCAGCTCTGTCCAAAGCCTCCACCTAAACCCAGCAAACCCCTGATGAAGCCCCCAGGTTCTCCCTTGGCTTCCCACAGTTCAGAAGGACACTACTGTGAACTAAACCCTACCAGACATCCTGCAGCAACAAAACAACACTTATGTCAGAAAAACAGCTACGTGGAATATCTGACACGAAAGGAGAGGGGAACACACTCATTCAGGAACTCTGAAACGAGCTATCTGATCCTTGACGATGATCATCCTACAGTGAACCCTGCAGATCCTTTAGAAGCTTCAACTCAGATGGCTGAAGAGGACACCATCTTTACTGCACCTGTTTTTGAGACAGTGTCTAGTTTTAAACCAAATGATTTTGAATCCATACTACTTCCTCCTGAAAACAAGCCATTGGAAACATCAATGTTAAGAAGAGTTAAGGAGCTTTTCACCAACAATAACCCAAAGATTATTGCACAGCATATTCTTCGAATGGACTGCAAGGTAAAAAAAACAAACAAGTTCATGCATTTTATTTTATATTGTGCAAGTTTAGACTTTTCAAAGAACTGATTTGAAAAGATTAATGGGTAGATTTGCAGCTAATGTAATGTTCGTATTGCTTGCAGGAATTTTTTGGTGTTTTTTTTTCCATCTGGAGAACAAGAATGTTTACAAACTCTTTGGACCAAAGGTCTCTCATCATCCTTAACTCAAATTCTCAGTGTTCCATACATCTTTTAAATCTCTTATCAGTTGCTGCATCTCTATGAATCAGCCTTTTTCCTGTAGTGCAGGAAGAGCTATCTGTGCTGTAAACATTGGAAAGAACTGCTCATGACAGGAAATGCTAGTTAGCTTGCATGGGCAAAGAGCAGACAGATGTTACCTGGTTGCCATATGGCTGGTTGTAAGATATCATGTTCAATGGAACTAAATATATTTAAACTTCTAAAACCAGCTGCTCTTCTAATCTTTGTCTGAGTTCCTGCCTTACAGCTGGATAGGTGGTGTAGGAAAATAGCTATCGGGACTAATGCATTTCTGTCCAATGAGAGAACTGTATTGTTAGTGGAATTGCTTAGAAAGACGTAAAAACACAAACTGTTTTTCACAATGTAGACTTTGGTCAGCTGACAGGACTTGGAGCTCAGCTGTTGAATCAGAAAGACAGGAGAATCATCTCCTAATGAGGTGATGACTTTGTGTAATGAAAGGAATGTAATTGCAGTTGAATCTGCACCATTTTGCTTGGATGACTGAGTGCTGTACCTGCAGAGCAGCTAGAGGAACCAAGTAGTATGGTGGGTATCTAACCCCCAGGCTTTGTTGGGTTTTAGTTGTTTGGGGTTTTTTTAAGAGGAGTTTGAGAAACAAAATGTGGCTACTTACTGGGCAACTCCATTGCAGACAAGAAAGGAAGTGGAAATGGTGATGCTCCAAACAAAACATGTCTGTAGTGCTCTCCTGCACTGATGGACACCGTGCTCTGAGGAGGGGGCAGTTCCCTGGAGCAGCAGTGGGCTGAGGGTGTGTGAGTGCCTGCCAGCTGCTGGGGTCCTGCTGACAGCAAACACAGCTCCTCTCCTCAGTAGCTGCTGCTAACTAAGGCTCCATGGCAGACAGAAAAACTCAGCTCCACAACTGCTTGCTCTTTTCAGAAATGGTAGATTGAGGCTTCTTTACTATGGTTCCAAAGCAGTAACTACATTCTCTAATGTTTAGTTCCAAAATTCACTTTTTTCTTCCTTCAACCTAATAACAACAAATAGAATATCTTTAATATATTGTTACAGAGTGTTGCTTGAAGGCATAGGATATGCATGCCTTAGAGAAGTAGTAAGCATTTATATGTGCGTATAAATATATTATAATCAATTAGCTCATTACTAGACTCCTTATTTTAAATACTATAAACTTTGCAATGGCGCCAAGGAGCCAACTAGCCTGATGGAAGTCTGAAAACCTGTACAATTAATTAAGAGTCACTGGGGGGTTTTACAGAAACAGATTTTTGGATTTTGGAGCAGGAACAGTAACTAGCTGGGACATGTAGACATGCCTACTTCATCTCTCAGTGCTGAACCAATGCTTGTCATTCATTGGCAATTTGTTGCTAGAATGCACTGATAAGAACTGCATGAAACAATGAGATTGGCATGTGAATTCAGCTTTGTACTGAGATCCCTGATAAGGCTAAAGTTCTTAGGTCTTCTATGTGACATCAGTTTGCCTTTTAAATAATGACATTTCTAATCAGGAATCACCCATATTGATGTGATGAGGTGAATATTTGCCACGTGTATGTCAGTGATGGAGGAGCAACCACTGTCTCTGGGGCTTCATATTACTCCTATGTCTCTAGAAGTGCAACAGGTTTCTCTACAGTGCTACATTTTGTACCAGTGAGGCTTGTTGTACAGCCCAGATTGCTTTTGTCTTTCATAAGCATGAAAGCCTGCTGATGGGTGTATCAGAAAATTGCAGGCAGATTGATTTGTAAATGTGTCAACATACAGGCTTTAAACCAGCAGATAATCTTACATTATCATATGAATGTGTTTTTTATTATTATTAGCATACATAATTGTCATTGAGATAACCGGTAGCTAATGCAATGTGTTTAAAATGCAAAGACAAATTGATGGGGTGTCAGCTTTCACATACTGACTTTGTTAGGCACTCAACATTCAGCATCCTCCTTAAGTCCTTTTTCTACTTCACCTTTATGAGGACCTTGTGGTGTAACCAAGAACATTCTGAGCAGTCATCTTTTTAGAAAGGAAAAAGGCAAAGCAAGTGTGTACATCTTTAAGGCCAAAGAGCACTGCCTCTCTGACAAGGACCAGGCTGAGAGTGCTGTATTTCCTGGAACTTCATCCTCTGCTTCCTGATAAAGCATTTTGGTTTCACCTTTTGTTTTCTGATGACTGAATAATGTAAAAAAAGTATTTTACTGACCTTTTTGTGTAAGACTGAATGTGCCCAAGTTGATTTTTCCTTTGATGCCTGTATTCTAATGTTGCATTTTGTGCACTTAGCTAACCTGGACTTCTCTGTGGCTGGGGGGGTTTTTGAAGAAAGTTAGTTTCAAAATTCATGCACAGTTTTTTGCCCTTGACAGGTGGCAAGGATAGTAGAAGTTTCTGAAGAGATGAGGAGGAGTATGGGAGGGAGCTCTGGTCTTGAACTGATTACCTTGCCCTACGGACATCAGCTGCGCCTTGATCTCATTGAAAGGTAAAGGTTCCTGTTACTCATTTCCAGGGCAGATGGCCAGAAGCTCAGAGCATGGCTACACTCTACTCTTCATTTCCTCAAAGAATGCTCTCCTGCATGTTTCCTGAATTCACATGTACAGATTATTTAGTGAGATGGCACATAACTTCTTTTTGCATAGGAAATTCTTGAAGGTTTTAAGGCAACTCTACGCATGTAGTACAGGGAAAGAAAGGGGAATGGCATTGAAAGCAGGGTCCCTGGAGCAGCTGAATGCCATCAGCTCCCCTTTACAAGCTCAAGTATTAACTAAAATTCAGGAATCTATCTGAGCATGTAAGTGTGCATGGAGGAGATTGAAAGGTAGTAGCCTTCTGCAACTGGGTAGAGACCAGAGGATCTAATAAAGTAAAAATGATCAGCAAAGCTTTCTGTAAAACCTCTGCACAAGTTAAGGGGGACCACTTGGGGTGTTCTAACCCTGATGTACAATTTCTGCTTCATATTTTGGTATTTTGATTGCTGAAATCTAGGAGGGAATGTCACAGGATTTGAGCATAGAGGACAAAGACAAGTGGGGCAATTTTCCCAAAAGTGTTCATTCATTCATTGCTTGAGCAGAATTTTGTGTAGTTCCTAGTATTTTAGAAGTTAAAATATTAATTTAAAGCTTGTGTGTATATATTCCATATGATGTCACTATTGCTTTTGATGCAAAGATGTTGGTAAAGACTTAAGTTTGCTGGGCACACCAAGGTAGAAATATACTTTTGAACTGATCTCTGAATGCATGTAAATTTAATAATTTGTAACCAGTCCTATAAATTGATCCACTTACAGGCACAATACCATGGCAATAGGAATAGCTGTGGATATCTTGGGTTGCACAGGAAATGTGGAAGATAGAGCAGCAACATTAAACAGAATCATCCAAGTTGCTGTGGAGCTGAAGGACTCACTGGGGGATTTATATGCGTTTTCTGCCATTATGAAAGCGCTAGAAATGCCACAGGTAAAAATCTGTTTCTCTTTATGTTCCAAAATGTGGAATTGTTTGATGGGTTTATTTAATTTAAGCAACTTCTTCAAGACTAGAGAGATCATCAGAACAGAGTCTTCATGACTATTCCATGATTCTGTGACTAACAGTGTACATTTCCTGTGGAGTGCTGTGGAGTCACTAATGGGTATTCCCTATTTTGTTTGAACAGGTCAGCAGATTAGAACAAACCTGGACTGCTCTAAGACATCGTTATACCCAGACTGCCATTATGTATGAAAAACAGCTGAAACCATCTTGCAAAGCTTTGCATGAAGGACAGGATGAGTGGAATAGTGAGTATGAGTGACACTGGTTTCTCTTTAGCCTTTTACCTCTCCCACTACTGATTTTCTGTGTAGGGAGATGAGGCAGCTGCTCTTTCCACAGCTGTGCACTGGGTGTTAAAATGACTGTGTAAACTGGTATAATGCAACATGACAAGGAAACAGAAGCTAACAGTCTGCCAACCAAACATCAGTGTGTGTTTGTGTGCCTGTATCCCTGCAGAATATAACATTCTTTCCACACCCATACTTCCTCTTTGTGGACAGAAACTGAAACACTGCATCATCTTCCCTCAAGGACAAGAAAAGATCTCCTTCCTCACAGGAGAGTTAATTGTGGCAGATTGTGCTTTTTAGTTGTTTGCCTGTTGGATCAGAAGATGAATCCTCAAATAGAAAGAATCAGCTAGGCAATTACTCTGATTACTTCAAGTGCTCCTGCACCCAATTCTTTGGAGCTCTAGTTTTTAAAGGGGTGCAAGGCAGAGAAAAACATTTCTCAGAACATTTCTACAAGAGAATGGGTAGACAGTGAAAACTTTTTAGCCTCATGGAATTTACTGGAATGACCCAGATTTTGAAAATGTTTTTAAAAAATCTATTTTTAAAAAAATGTGTTTAAAATCTCTGTGCTGCTCTGTAGTAATTCAGCAGAGCCTTCTCCTGTAGCAAATAGAGCTTTCCATCACTAATTTGTCTTGGTCTTCTCCCCCAACCAGTTCGCTGGAAACTGGTAGGACAGGTGTATGTGAGGTAAGGTGATAATTTGAAAGATGGAAGACAAACCGTACTTTCCACCTTAAAAGAAGAATACTGTCAGTTACAATACCTTCTTCAACTAGCAGGTTTTAATGTCTGATGCTGTGTTTGTTACCCTCTATCCCAGAGACCATCAGTGCTCCGCAGAACAACATAACAGTGCCACTGCTGATGCCTCTTCTTACCTTGATGGAGCGTCAAGCTGTTGTTTTTGAAGGCAGGGAGCTGTGGGAGAGCACTGACCAGAGTGGTGAGATAATGCTGCGGCACTTGGCCACGGCCCGTGCGATAGCGCAGCACGCGCAGAGGTTCCACCGGGCTGCGGAGCAGGCGCTGCAAGGTACGAGAAGCTGCTGCTCAGCAACAGCACGGGGGGTTGTGTCTCTGCATAAGGGCCACCACAAGTCTGTGTGAGAAATTCCTCTCCTCTCTGACAGGAGCTGAGATAGCAGCAAATGTCCTGCAGGAAACTCAGCCTGAGGACAACATCAATATTGTTTAAAAGCAGCCAGTAAATTATTCATCACTATAGTTCTCCAACAAGCATTTTTGCTAAACATACTCAAAGTTCTCAAAGTTAATATGCTGACCCTTCTAGCAACTGAATAGAGGTACAGTAAGGACTGAGGATAACTTCCTGTCTTCTGTACAATTTAGAATTCCTATTCTGATTATTGCAAATAAAACACCACCCGTGATAACAAGATTCTTTACAGCAGTGCAAGATGCAACACTCAGATCCTGACTGCTTACAGCCAGAAAACAGCTACAAATTAATGTGATTTTTTTTTTTTTTAAACTTGCAGTGGAAAAGTTAAGGGAGTGAAATATAACCATTTCTGCATGCAGCATGTATACATCAGTAATGATATTTAAGGTCAGGCTATAATGACAATTCTAGAACATTAGAAATGAACAAAGGATAGCCTGTCCCAGTGTCCCTAGAGCCATCTGTGTGCTACTAGAATGTCAAAGATGGAAAGGATTTTCAGTGTTTTACTAGCTTGTGAAAATCACTCTGCAAAAGGAATGCAGCACACTAAAGCTTATTTGGGGAGAATACAGTTTAAAAGCCATTTTTACAGAATAAAAAGCATCTGCCTGATGGTGGTATTGTGGGATTCTTTTTACTTACTAGGTTTCCAGCCAGATGAAGAGCTGAGTGAAATCTTCAAGACAGAATTTCAAATGAGATTGCTCTGGGGCAGCAAAGGAGCACAAGTTAATCAAAGTGAAAGATATGAGAAATTCAACCAGATTTTAACTGCACTTTCCCGAAAACTGGAACCTCCGCTAGTGAAGCTGGTGGAACAATTAAGTATATAAGACTCTGTAAACACTATTTAAAATTATATACTTGAAATAACCTTAGAATTCTTCTGGCAATTTGATACTGCACAGACCTCTTGCATTTCACAAGATGTTTAGAACTTTAAATGCACAATGCACACTTGTTTTAAAACTACTGATTTCTAAACAAATTATTTATTTACTGTGACACCAAGTCATTTAATGATCCCTTTAAACAGTTGGTTATTCCTTTATTTCTCCAGAGTTGCAATGTTTTAATGATGCCAATGAGTAAGGGCATTGGCATCTTAGTATTAAGATGAAGCAAACACTGTAAATAAAATGATAGATTAAGTATCTGACATGGCAGAAAAATTGTTGTATAATATTCCTTTAATGACTATAAACCACTGTAAATAGAATTTTGATTTGAAGTGTATCTTTATGCAAAATAACTTGCATATTTACAGATCACAGAAATACTGCAGGTTGCAGAAATGATCCTTTATCTGTGACCACAACACAAGGCTCAAATGTCACTGTGCCTATGAAAGTAGAAAATGAGTTTGTCTATGTGTTGGGACAACTTATGTTTTTTTTAAGACAGCACCTGTAGTGCTTTGGCTTTTGCTGAAGTCTGCACAACAGAACAGCTATGCTGCCAGGAATGAATGATGAAATGACAAGAACAAACAATCCAGATAATTAAAATGCTTTCAGACATGAGTAAATGTGGGTGTATGTATGTATTAAAATTGCTTCATTTACTGAGGTGAATGACTTTGGTAAGTATTTTTTCTTTTTCCTTGGATGAAGGCAAAGTATAAGGTGGTGGTAGCACTTTTTACAGGAAATCGGCATAGACAGTGTTTATTATATAAAGTGTTTTAGCAACAAATTCCACTTTGTCACATACAGAATTGGTATAAGCATTATCCTCAGAAGTTGTACAACTATTTAAGTAAGAACTACTGTTAGAGCTGGATGTGCTTGTTGCCAGAAAGCCTGTTTCTGGAGCGAGATGTTACTTAGAGCACTGAAAGTATTTGAGTATGCTAACAACAGAACCAACACCAAAAATCTGTTCCTCCTATCCACAGTCCCCACAGAGGTTTCTACCACCACATCAAGAGTTTACAGACCTTACACCGAAAGTCTCCCTGTTGATCTTAACAAAAGACAAATGGGGAAGCTAATTACTTAGACCATGAAAAGATTTTTTTATTCCATGAAAATATTCTCAACAGAGAACACTATTCTTAAACAAAGCATTTAACATTTAGGAAATCAACATGTGCACAAAAAAGGATTAAAAAATTACTGGAAAATGTCAGATGCTTTAAGACAACTCACATTCAGAATTTTAGAATAAGTGATTGATAACTAGCTGTGCAAGTACAAATGTTTTTTCCTATGTTTAATAACCCCCATACAAGTTGCACTATCCATCTTGAAAGCAACCTGCCTCCAAAGGAAGCAAATCCTGGTTTTAGAAAAACAAACAGTAGCGTGAAGAGAGCATTTAGTCCTTTACCAGGCAGCGTTATTACTGACCTGCAAGGCTGTTAGCCAGGCAGACCACAGGCCCTTTAGCAGAAAATACACAGATCACATTTCCTCCTTTTCACAGAATTACAGAATCACAGAATATTCTGAGTTGGAAGGGACCCACAAGGATCATCGCATTTTTCTCTAACTTTAAAATAAAAAAAGCACTAGATTTAAAAAAAAAAGAAAAACAAACAAAAAACCCAACCCCAAGCCCAACAAACCCCCAAAAAACCCCAAAGCCAAAAAACTACCTAAGTAGTTTTGTCAGTATTGAGTAATGTCACATTATTATATAAATAACCCTGTATACAAGCTCCAAAAATCTAAACTTTAGAGTTTAATAGGCCCCATAGTACACTAGGTCAAGCTGTGTAATAGTGGTATACATAACAAAAGGAATAAACCTCTACACAAGTCACTCAAATTCAGTTTTACTGGTAGTACAGTTTCTAATAACACTGAAATGAAACAGAATCCAGCACTGCTGCATCCAAATATTGCTTCAGACGCCAGAAAAAGAGGATGTTTTAATTATTATTTTATAATATGCTGCTGAACAGCAGGTGGCTGGGTTGACAAGCTTTCTTTGATACAAGTATCCCTCCCCCCAACATCTCTAGTCTAATTCTTATCACCTTAATCAATCAGATATGATGTATGTATTAATAGAACCACAAATGGGAGGCAAGACAACATAAGCAATAGGGGCACTGCAGACAACTATATTTACACGTATAAACATATCCAAATTTCAATTGTTTACAAGTAAAAGTGCACATAGATCATTAACAAAGTATCACTCAAATTTCAACTGGTCCATACAATGAAGCATCACCTGGAAATGGACTAGCACTGCAGTAATTAAACTTGGAACTTCATAGTGAAAAACTAAAAGACAGTTTCCATAAAAATCTTTTAAAAAAATATTAAAGTCAAATGAAGAGATACACATTTCAATGTATAAAAGTAATGAGATACACATTTCAATGTATAAAATTCACGATGCACCATGTATCCAGTAAAGTAGAGCTCTAGAAAACACCTACCGTGGCTACCTCAGCAGCTGCAGCACTGTGGAAAGAGCTGAGACACAAAGCCCTTGTGGGATACTGTAAGTGGTAGTGTTGGCAAACAGCAGATTTTAGGCACTCTAGTTTAAGGCAGCTTTTGAATGGCAAGTGGTTGACTTCTGAAAACAGTCATTAGCTCGCAGTGGTGAATCCTCTGGTTGTGTTCCAGGTTTTCAGTGCTCACAACAGGTTACTGAAGGGCTGAAGATGGACCACAGGTCTAGGAGTTTCTCTTGATTGCATTGTAGGCTAGAGCTGAGATGTATTAGTTCCCCAAATTAAGAAAACACATTACGGTCTCTTATCAGTTGTTATGCCAAAAATCTGGAATGTAATGATGGTTGCAGTGGTATTGTTATAGCAGCATACATGGATACTGGGATGAAACTTTAGTGCCGAAGATATTTAAAGAAAATGATTTGTTACAAAATAAGACAAGCACTGATGGCAAAGTGTTACACAGAACATGCCTGTCCTAGGCATGCAGGAGGAGGTTAACAGCGAGCATGGAGGTGGCACAGGCAGACTGATAACTGACATGGTTCTAAGTGACTGCCAATTAAAATGAGTTGGAAAAGAGCATAACTGAGAAATCAAAACATTGCACAAGCTAAAATATAGTTTGTGCACCTGGAACAACCTAGAACAATGAAAATAAAGCAATTTTAGGAGCAGTAGCCTTTTTACTCTGGTAATGGAACTCTGTTTTCCTGCACAAATTCAAGATTGTGTAATACATCCTTACCTATATATGGAGATGCTAAGATGTTAGTGACTAAATGTATGTCTGCATGCATTCATGCAACTAGCTTTTACCCTTGGGCCTCCCAGTCTAGTACCCCTCCCCTCCCCACCCCCTCCCCCCCAGCAGCTGCATGTAACCTCCTTCAAGATCTCGCCCATTTTCTCAGAAACCCGCTTCAGGAACCTGCAGTCCAAGAGGAAAAAGAAAAGAACAAAGTTACTGAAGGCCTTTAGAAGATAAGAGAAGCGTGCTCAGTTCTAACAGGCCATTCTCAGTGGCTACACATCACCTTGTACTTAATTCCACAAACTCTCAGTAGAAATACGAGTTACAGTTTTTAGATAAGCTTTTTTTTTTCATAGTAATCAAGTAGTGCAATGTATTTTCCAATCCTCAGTGATTTAACAATGAGGAGAATTACTGTACATTTAAGACCTTGATTTCAAACTAAACACAATACAATTCAGAGAGTTAGTTTACAGGCACAGATTAAGAATATAAAATCATTCCCTTATCAGGAGCAGAGAGAGGTTTCAGTAAGACATCAAGCATTACATGTGGTCTCTTTTTGTTTGTTCAAGGTATCTAGAGTTAAAACAATGAAGTTGTGTCCAATACAGAACATTTTACATTACAAGTACTGAAAAGGAAGGAGACAGGCAGGTCAGCGAACTTTCTGTCCTTCTTAATCGTAATGTTTTTTCCTGAGTATTTTTTTGAACTTTCAGAATCAGAAAACATTTTCCTGTTTAAGAAGTGAAAGCTGCCAAGTATTTGCTAAGGAAGGAAATTAATAACTTTCAGTAACTGAGTTCAGTTAGTTATTAGAGGAAAAAGCCCTCTGTTTTAATCATATAATTTAAGTTATAAAAGTGGGAACAGTAAATCTTAGAAATCTTTAAAACTTAAGTATTTTTTCAGTTCTCTATAAAAACAAAGTATTCTACAGAACAAGCAGGAATCCTGGTCCAGTCCATAGCTGAACTGGATTTAGTGCTTTGTAAAGCAAGAACTCTAGATCAGTTAAACAAAGCAGAAGACATTGGTCAAAATTACAGACCAGTGTAAGATGCATAATTTACTGTGGTTATCTCTGAAAAGAACTATAGCAAACTTCCAATGCAAACAACAGATCACTGCTGACTTCTGTCATTCTTTCCGTGAACCTGCATAACTTACTATTTTTCCACTATTTTCCCTGGAGAATGTACAACTGAAAGCTGCCAGTTTACTGTTAGATATAGGTTACTGCACCTTTGCTGTTTTTCTCTAGCGTTACATCTATATATGATGTTGGCACATAGCCTTCCTCTCCATTATGTCTTCGAGCTCTTGTCCACCCATCTCCTTTGTCCTCCTCAATAATGTACAAGATTTCCCCTTCTTTCATTGCTAGAGTGCCTTCATTATGACCTGGGAGAAACAAGAGGCAAAGAAGTCTCAGTGTTCAGACAGAATTTCAAGTCATTTTTTTTTCCCAGGGCACAGTTTCCAAATTATATATAAACAGGAAGAATAAAAAATCTGTTCAAGAGAACATATGGCCAAACAGACGTACAGAAAAGAACCTAGTCCAGTTTGTAAAGCTGACCATTTGCCAATAGCTGTGCTAATATTTATCTTAAAACAGCACAAATGTACTGCTCATGAGTTTAAGTAATTCATAAAGTATTTTCACTGATCTTATAAGCAACTGGTTGCTCATACAGTTAATTTACTTTAAATCATTTTACCTGTCTTCTCTATAAAAACTAATCCATGCCTTATAATAAGCCAAGGAATCATAATGCATGTTGTTAACCTTACCATCAAATGGATATATAGCCTTGCAATGTCCTATAGCTGGTAATGGATCATCATCTTCAAACTCATCATCAAACTCATTTGGATGAGTGTGTTGCTGTGGTGGACTGCGAACTTCCTGATTTGCATCATCCGTGTAGCTCCCTTCAGGGCTATAATGCAATGATTGGAGCATGAGGCCTCAGGAGTTCATAGCTCTACAACTCAGAACATACATGCATCACAGAAAGGGCAGACCTGGGAATTCCTGTTAGCAGGTTTTATATTACTGCTGGAGGTGATTTTCTGAAAAAACTGACCCAGCAAAAGCTTAGACTGAATTCTGCTACAAAAACAAACAAATTTGACATACTTGTCTCCACAGAACATGGAAAACTAGTGTGAGCCTCAAGCAATAGAATAAGATAGCATTAAAAGGCACTGCTATTTACTGAGCAGGTGTTTCAATTAGACTATTTTATATGTTACCATAATGGCATGAAGTGACCTCTAGAAGTCAGAGCCAGTAAGATTTTCCTTTAGAACGACACAGACTTTCAGAGGATAAGTAACAACCATCACCTCCTCTTAACTACCAGAGAGATGTACTGATTCTAGCTAAGACAAAAGCAGTAGAGATAGAATAGTGACCTCTCTCGGCCCTGTGTTACAAGGTGGTTGATATCGCTGCTGTGCCGCCTGTCGCTTCTGGCTGCCACTTTACCTTCAACTTCAGAAAGCCAGGCCTTGGGGAAAAAAAGATAAATACTAGTGTCAAAGAAAACTCAATTCTAAACCAGCAAATTTAACAAATGCACTTAAGTGCATACAGTTCACAGCCACAGAGAGACTGCATGCAGATGTCAAGCCTCATCATTACTTCATGTGAAGCATGAACTTTACTTAGCCTATACTCCATACTAGTCTTAAGGAAAAGAAAAATCTTTAATCCTGTGTGAATCACAGAATAACTGAATAATAATACATTCTTCTGAACAGTTTACATCTTTAATAACACATCCTTATTCTAGTTAGATGAACACACTTGAAAATATGGCACCCCACAAAAAATGCTATCAGGAGCACTTTCTTAAAACAAGTAGTTTTTCTGGGTGCTATATTTAAAAGCTGTAAGGCAAAGTACAGTTGTACCAATCATCTACATTTTCCAAGAAACTCTATTTTAGAGTCTAACCTCATTTTTATGTATTTCCATCCGAAGACGGTCCATGTTGCTCATGGTCTCAGTTAATTTTGGTTGCAAACTGCTTGGATCACCCATTTGGGGATTTTTCTCATAAACATCCTTCATTTTGATGAGGGCATCTCTAAAAACATACAAAACACAACAACAGTTATGAAAATTACATACATCAGTACTGATTCATTAAAGTTAAAATAATGTGTGTGAGATCCAGACCCATGATTAGATACTAAGCACAGAGATGAGGAACTACTGGTCCCCTACACCTTGCCTAAATCCTTCTCCCATTCTGTCCTCTTAGCACTTTGCCTTCCTTTCTTGTGTTGGGCATAGGCACACAAGGACTCCAACTGTTGACTCTTCTCTATCCAGTCTCAGTACTGTTTCCCATATTGTTTGTTATAGATAATTTCCTAAATATTAGTAACATTCTTAAGGCACCAAGTGACAGCTCTCTTGCTGAACAGACCTATGCATTTTTTTTAATGCATGATTTTAGAGCCAATGTTTCCTATGCAGTATTAGGATCAAAATGAGTAATATAATAAAGCAGAAGGAAGTAATGCTAATAAGAACCTACATACAACAAACTATGAACTTAAAAATGCTTGTTAATAAATAGCCTGGCCTAGTAGATTGTCTCCTAGCTTTTGAGCACTCTTGGACTAGGTAGAGGACTCCAAAAGAAACAGTGAGAGAACCATGACAGAGCTCCAAAAAAATGCACTCACTTTTGGTCTGTTTCCTTCTGTAGCTCTCTGTTAAGTTCATCAATCCTCTGTTGCAGTTTCTTGCGTCTTTGTTCTGGAGGGAGATGGCTGAAGTCTTCTAGTGCAGGGCCCTGCAAGCAGAAATACCATGGAACAAGTTACATGCACATACCCTGGCAGCTGAAGTGACATATCCACACATGGACAGTGTTCACTGGAAGCAGGATGGACCTTCTTAAAAACTCTACTCGACAAACAGCTCTACGAAAGACCGCAACAGAATAAATGCATGTTCTCGCTGCCAGTGTAGTCATTCATTCAAGGTTCTTTCTGCCTTCTGTAACAGTTGGCTCACAGAGGTAATTCAAAATTTGTACACTTAATTTTTTTTCTGAAAGGCTGAGTCATGTACCTCCTGTTACATCCACTGCACTCAAAGCAGATTTAGAAAGGACAGAATTAATTACTACAGAATTACTTCAGAACAATAATCTGTGTATATAATAATACTATGTAGATATAATTGTTTCTTTCTCTGGAGCATGTTCTATGGTGATTTGGATGCTACCAAAACAAAAATACTATATTTTGGATCTTCATTCCAAAGTACTATTACAGTTCTCTTCCAGAAGTTCAGCAATCCTAGAAAACATATTAAAACTTTAAAAGTTCTGATGGATTTTACCTTGAGTAAAACCAGTTCATGGAACACAGAAAAAGCCTTTATAATATCAAAACTTTGACCTAAGTTTGTTGATCTGAATCCAAATATTGCTCAAATATTCCAACTAACCTTTTTACTATTAAAAAAATCCAAAAAACTTAGGGAGGGAAAAAAACCTCTTACTTCCCAAACCTTAAAAAAAGCCCCAGACCAAGCAACTTAAAGACCACCTATTGTTATGAACCTAACCCTGCAAACTTGATTGCAAACTTGTGCCAAGATTATAAGCAGGATGGAAGGGCCTGGATATGAAATGCATGGGAAGATTTTTACGTTGTCTTGTGAGTTTGTTGTGAAAACTCTTCCCCTCAGGGTGACAGACAGTGACAGTGTTAAGAAGGAAATATGGTACACGTCATAATAACAGAAGGTTAAATTCCATCTTTTGTGTTCCCAGTTGCCTAAGGAAGTTGGTTTTAGCACAAGAAACCTACTTGCCATTACAGTTAACCCTCCATGGAGGCAAACCAAACTGGACAGCATTTCTTTTGTCAAGAAGAAATTTTACAGAAACTTGACTGTTGAGATTTTTACATCAACAGCCTCAGGCTTGGGTGCCAAGTTTCCAATACCCCCCCTTAAGATCTTCTTGCCCCACTCAACTTCTTGGATCTTTTGCACTTGTAAAAATCAATCTCACTGCTTTTTAAGAATGCAATACAAGACACCATAAAAGTAGGAAAATCAAGATATAATGTTTCCAAAATAAAACAGAAGTGTTCCTTTCTGAAGGACAAAAAAACCTTGAAATCCTTTCAGGTGTTTTTACACACTACAAAGAAACAAAAAGACAATCACATCCTCTGTATCATTCTTCCCTACAGGTCAGTTAAAATCAGAGTATCCTAAAAGAAGAATCAGAAGAAGAGAGGTCTTTTTGTGAATTTTACTGATTTACTCTGCAAAACAACAGTACTGATTAAGGTGTGGTTTTCATTTAATGTAACAGCTTTCTATATTTCTAACCATAAAGGATCATCTCCCCTGCAATTTTTTTCCCAAATTCAAAGGAGTGCAGTATTCAATATTTGTTCTTTACACAAATTTTGTAATCTTTTCATATAGTATTTTATGCTGCTTCAACAATTTTCCTGACAAAGAAAAATCACCAAGTATTTCCATCATGACCAACTCGTGAATACTGGTCAACTCTAAAAGTCCCAAGTCACAGATTTAGTTGCAGCCAGATCACAAGTCTAATTGCCTTACATTAAGCATGGATGATTAAGAAGACTGTGCATATGAGTGGAAAATCTGAAGATGTATTTCAGCACCTGACTTAAAGCAGTTATGATATGGAAACACTTTCAAAGATTACTTTCATGCTATCTTAGGAGAAATACAGCAGACAGATCAGCACACGGGCTTACCATCTTCACCGACCACTGCACAGTTCATTTGAAAACAGAAAGAAACGGGAAATTATTTACATGCAACGACCAGTTACGAAAATGATTAATGCCTAAAAATCTATCTTTAAAATATTACTTAAGGATTGACATTTTCATTTATAAAAACACAGTTTACTATAAGCATAACAATTGCTTTAGGAATTACTGAAGAAAATTACTAGTGATAATGGGTACTTTAACTTATGAAATTTTAATAGACAATTTCATTAAACTAGTTTTGAATTTTAGTGTTTTGAATAATAGGCTAAAGACCTTCTATTGTAGGAAAAGAAACACACACAGAGCCAACATTGCACAAAATAGCAGAATTTGATGATGATGGACTGATCACTCATATGCAAATAATTTGTTAATCATAGCTCAAAATCCACTACCATGACTTTTACAAATGTAATTTTTACAATGCATTTACTTTATTATCACAGTAGATCTAGAATAAACAAAGATATTTTTTAAGTTTAGAAGTAATTAATTTTACTTTCTGAAAACAGCATTTGGGTTGTTGTGATCTAAAGATGTTTTAGTCCAGATAAAAATAAAGACATTTAAGATTTTATCCTTCAAAGAAGCAAGTAAAACATGAGGGCCAGGAGTTAATCTTGGGTTTAACATTCACAGCATTTTGAAGATCTCCTGTGCTTTCAATGACTTTGGATAACCCTTTCCAGAGAAACACCAAGCAACTTAGGAGATTGATATCTCAACCTCATTTATGACTCCCCCTCAGCACTTGTTAAGGCTGTTGATTGGGGCACACACACAAAATTAGAATTTCTAGCAATGAGGGAAGTAAAGCACCTTCACGAATGATACTTTGGTAGAAAACTGAATACGGTTCAAGGATGCAAAATGGCATAAATAAACTTCCTGTTCCCTTTAAAAAGAGTCTTCCAAGCAAACACTATAAAGGTTTACATATTGCTGCTGCTGATGCATCTGTTTATGTACCAAATGGCATTGAGCACAGACTGTCATAAGCACTGACACCTTCTGGAACTGCTGAGATTTCAAAGGAGAAGCAGCAGCAGGTAGCAGCAGTACTAATAAAGCAAGTTACAGTTGCTTACAACCTTTATTCAATAACCTACTCTACTGCTACTGTTTGCTGCTTTTGCTCTACAACACGATAGAAAAATCTACTGCATGAAGCACAGAACGAAGAAAGACTGGTTTTGTGATCTCCAGGGCCTTGAGAGAAATCTTGTACAGGGCATGTTAAACACAATAACCAGTATTCTTACTGTCTGATATATGCCAACTCATGGACAGAGCTCGGTAGAAGCTGAAGCAAATTAAATACATTTTACACAGGCAGATAGTGACAGGACAAAGGGGAATGGTTTTAAACTAAAGATAGATTTAGATTAAATGTTAGGAAGAAATTCTTTATTCAGAAGATGATGAGGCACTGGAGCAGGCTGCCCAAGGAAGTTGTGGATGCCCCATCCCTAGAAGTGTTCAAGGCCAGGTTGGATGGGGCTCTGAGCAAGCTGGTCTAGGGGAAGGTGTCCCTGCTCACGGCAGGGGGGCTGGAACCAGATGATATTTGAGGTCCCTTCCAAACCTTTTTATGATTTTATGGTTTGGTAGTTCTGTGTGTCAGTACCACTGGGACATCGTTTTTCAGGGACAAAAACCTAGAAAACAGCATCATGTATGAGCAACTATTAAGCATTTAATCAAGATATATTATAAAGATAAGATTGATCAATGAGAAAAAAAAATCTGTTAGTATTCCAGTATAGATTTATGCTGAAAAGACTTTAAAAATATGTGATAATGTGATGTCTGTTAAAATGCTTGCAAGGAAGTTCAAAATATATAAAAATTAAATATTTATCTTGAAGATTTTACAGAGATTATTTAATCTTTTGGCATGTTTGAGTTAATTGAGATCTGTACGATACTAGTGATCCTCCCTAATTTTAAATAATAATATATTAATTCAATTTTACAACATGAACAATGTATTTAAAAAAATCAGAGTTTCATTTTCCATTAGCATTCTGTAGTTGTTAGCAGATGATCTTTTGCTTCAGTAAGAGGTTCTAGAACTACTACTACTGCAAAGGTAATGATTTGTAAGCCAGGAGTCAATACATTTAGTGATCAACAAAACTGAGGTGTAATCAAGACCTGTGCTATCTAATCCAATTAGTTCCTCACTAAGTACTAAAGAAGAAACATTACCTTCATGACGAGACCAAATTATAAGTGATTCAGAAGGGGAAAGTAGAAACTGTCCTCCATATATACTTAGAGGACCACAAGAATTTTCTAAATAATGGTTGTGGTAGAAAGGGTATTTCCAAGATATCTGGGGGTCTGAAATTAGATGCCACAACATGACTTAAAGAAAATAAGTTTTAACTGAAACTCATTCCATTTCAGAATGACAACAAGGGAGCCTCTAAATTATACCCTTGCTGCAATATAACAAGGTTGTACCTTGATCTCCACATTACGTCAAGAGTAGTCAACCATTCTTGATGCAAATGAGGCAGCAAGTCAATATTGTTTTGAAACATCAAAATATTATTAATTATATCATCAAGTGCATCTAATTATCTCATTATTTGGATCAATAAATATCATCAGACATACATAAACTGAGCAGCCTATGCTTTTCTGACATAGCAGGGAAGTGCCAGTACATTTATCACTAGTACTATAAACGTTGCTAGGAAACCATGTAGTATTTCCCATCTACTGACTTCCAAATAAATTCTATTTGCAGAATATGCCACTATAAATTAGTAAATTAATTGGTAAGTCTCAGTAGGAGGCATTTGGTAGTAATTTTTTCAATATTTTTACCCAAAAGAACCTAGTACAAACAAGAACAACTAATTAATCAGAAAATGCATTAAAACTATAATGCTTTAAAAATCAGTATTCCAAAATGTGCCAGCCCCATGTGCTATAGCAATTGATGTACAGAAGAAATTCAAGTTCTCCCTTCTTGGTTCACTATCTCATAATCAACTACTACAATTTCAATTCAAATTCAGCAAAGACACCTGATCTATCAGATGATTTTTGTGGTGACTATATAGCCAATGATAAATTACTGCAAAAATGTTACATGATGGTAGGAAAACATTTGTGAATGTGAACAACAATGAAGAAAGGTATCAAACACATGCTGAGCACCCTCTTTATAACACCTTTCTTTTAGGCACAAGTATTTCAATTGTGATAAAGAGTATTTCTATTTTATTTTTAATCTGTTGGTAACTTCTGTATAGTATGATAAAAAGTATTCTAGAAGTGACCTTATAGCTGAAGTGTTACTTTTAACCAAGTAAGCCTTATAACGAGGGTGAAGAGCATTAGAAAAGCCACATCACAAACACACTGTTCATAGCCCATCATGCATTTCAACTTGTTATTGAACTTACCCCTCTTTTGAGGCTTCTGAAAGAAGGAATTCTGGGCTTCCCTGTTTTTATGTCACTCATGCAATAATGCACTGGTTCAATGGAGAATATGGGATACTGGGACCCATTAGGAGTACTGGATGTGTATAAACTAGTAGGGGTTAGGGGTGGGGATTGTGGCTAATGTGGAAATAAAGAAAGCAATAAATAAGCCAAATGTTCAAAGTGATTTTAAAATGAAAATTCTGTCTTACAAAACTAAAATTTCCATCCAACACAGAAACAGCTTGTAACGTTCCAGACATATTAATACTATAACTGTATTGGGTTTAACAGGGTTTCTGTCATGAGTTAGTCTTCAGAGTTACAGGTTGCTGCAGAGAATGAAGGAACATTCAAAAAAGCTTTAGACTCAACACTGCCACAAGATCCTAACAAGATCCCGAAGTTCCCTGTCCCTTCTCTTAAAGTTCTGCTATTGCCAATTTAGTTACAGTCATTCTGGAAGCTCAGCATTCCTGCTCCATGCTTCCTCCTACATATTGAGGTACCCTACCAGGTTAGCCAAGACAGAAATATTAAGTATGTCTATGGAGAATGACTAAAACAAGAAGTATTCTCAATCTCTGTAGTCAGGTTGGACTGACACAATTGCTGTGTGTCATTCTTAATTATCATCATGAGAACCTCCTCCTTTTTCTTCAAATTGCTTCTCTCGTTTTTTGTGTCTCAAACCTCTGCTGCTCTTTCCCAGTTTAATTTTTCTGTACTATTTCCACTGCTGTACAAGTCATTCCCTTTCAAAAAGACGTTTAAGTCTTTGACAACATCAAAAAATAGGTAAATGCATATCTGGAAGTCAAGACCAGCCATAGTTTCAGCTAAATGAAGGTCCAAGGGCTACCATGAATACTCTAGCTGTAATAAATCAGCTAGTTTTGTATTAGCTAATTTAAGAATATATTTTAAAACCTCTGAGTAGTGTTTGGAATTAAATATATATATCTTCTGGTAAGTATTTGCTCCCAGTTGCTTTTTTGTAGAGCACTCCTCCACCCTCCCCAAAAACAGGTGAAAGAAAAGGAACAAAATCTTTCATTTTGTCCAGGTCCTTATGAAGGGATATGTAGTCTGTATACACATATGTACACCTGTGGTTCCATACAGAAAACAGCAAGGCTGACTCTGAACGCTACATACAAAGTGAACAAACTGGAGAGAAGAAAGAGTAGGGCAAGTCTTGACAGCTTTCTTCAGCTGTCTTCATACTAAGGGACTTCTTATAACTACAGTAAATGCCAAGGTCCAGATTGAAAACCAGCGTAGATTTACAGACTCTCAGAAAGATGTCTTGTGGCCAAACTGGCAATTATGATCTGATTTCAGACTAGGCTGAATCTCACCCACCTCTGCAGACAAATGCAATAAATATGCTCATATATTACTGCATTTAAACTATTATCAATCATTAAATTATATTGCATGAAAAGCAATCAGTTTTCACTTTAACACGCAGCTGCAGTTACATAATATACTGAGCATGGAATAAAAAAAATCAGCTGTATCCTTCCTTTCTATAAAGATATGCTTTCTTGGAATACTATCAAGGAGGAAAATAATTCCTACCAGTAACAGGCTCTAAGAATAGTTTCCTGTAATAAATGACAGAAACTGGCTTAGACCATTAAAATAATCTCATAGAAATTTGTGAGAATCATTAAAATGGCTCACTGATATGCTCCAATACTAAATAAAGACACAGCATAAAATTTAAATATGTATATGCTCCATTATTCATTTTTATATAACTAATGCATGTATTGACAATCTTTTTTGTTGATGCATGAAGGCATCTTGCACAGAAAGTGTTAATTGTAATTCATATCATAAGACAACAAAGGAGTCATTTCTATGCTCTCAATTTTTTCTTGAGCATAGAAATATTTTTACCTATTTCATAGTAATATTTTCTAGGACATTTACCAGTATGGAGCTTCAACACTAAGTTTTATCAATGAGGTATCATAAACTTTAATGTTTTCAGACAAATCTCAGAAGTTTTCAAAAGCAGCAGGTATAATAAAAATCTATATAGCACTTCTACATATAAATGTGACATTTAGAAGGGGTTTGCTTTTTATATTATAAAAGAGATCTGAAGTCTGGCCGATTCCAAAGCACACTCCCCCTTATTTTTACATTCACAATTAACACCTTTTCTATGCAATTGCAGAAAGTCTTTGCAGAATCTTAGAAAGATTTCCCATTACAGTAATGGGAAGCTACTTTTAGCAAATGAAATTAAACATTCCCAGACACAAATCAATAGAAGGAACATGAGAAGTATCCAACCCTACTCCAGGCTTCAGATCTCCTTCCACATATTTTAAAAGACAGCGGCAGGCAAGGGGAAGGTTATTTTAAAATAAATAAATTTCTGCTTCCATGCACTCTAGATGTTCACATTTTAATTTTCCAAATAATAATTTCTTAATTGTTACCTTTGGTTTCTTTCCAAACAGCCACAGCTTTCCTTTAGCCTTGCCGACTGTAGTTTTTGAATCAATTCTCATTCCTTCCTGCTTTGGTGTACTGATGGTTCCATCAGAGATAGTTCTGTAAATATTCTGACTGTAGTCTTCAAATGGAAAATCTCCAGGAGGTTCAAAACCAGATTTGAAGCAGTCTATCACTAGTTGAGAGTCCTAAACATAGGACATAAGGAGTTTAAAAAGCAAACCCATCAAGAACCAGAGAGAGAAAAAACGGGGAGACAAATTTTTCTTTTAATTGTAGAGATGCAGAGATGGGAAAGTAAGAGCAAGCTCCAAACACGTGCTTTTGGATAGAGTGAGTTAAGATAACATATGTTTTTTTATCTCAGCAGTGTTCAAAGCACACTCTGCTATTCAGAATCCGTACTTCCCAAATACTTCCCAAGGGTTATCACAGATTTAAAACAGGACATGCTTTAGGGACAAACTACTACTCCACTTTTTGATCTTTCAACATTGGCACAGAAATGAAGATAACACTAAGAAACTAGATGTAGTAAGGTATAATCGGGAAGAACCCGTATTATAAGGAATAAGAAAGAAGTGCCAACAGCTGCAATCAAACAGCACATGGAATGATACTTTGTTAACTGAACACTCTTTACATGATTCAATGCCACATAAAGGAGAAAATACCAACCACACTGGTATTCTAAGGCATTTCAGGATAACCAAAACGTGTCCAAAAACAAACACAATAAGAAGGTAACAAAGATCTTCAGATGACACGAAATCAATAAAACAGGGAGAGAGCAGACACCAAAAGTGGAAGTGATCACTTAAGGTTTGAAGTCACCACACTTCTCAAGCAGGCAAATATATTTGACAACAGGAAGGAAAATGCACAGGTTAAGTCAGCCTTTCCCCTCTCCACAGTTTCCCTATCAGTTCAATTGCTCACGCACTTTCAAAAAGTTACTCAGTTCTACTTACTCTGTGTTCATCAACTGACTTTGCTGCAAGGATCATCCCTTCTAAACATTTAGAGATTATTGGAATAACTTTGCGCTCAGAGTCAGCAAAGCCTTTGTAACATTCACTAAGTTTGATAGTCCTTCTTTCATCCATTTCTTGAAGTTGCTGCAAGTGCAAAGAAAGATAAAATAAAGCTTTCATTTGCAGATTTTTTCCCCTTGATCTTGATATATGCAGTTAATTGTGGTCACCACAGTGTAGTACAGAATTTCCGTGCTTTCCTAGTATTTTTATTTGCTTAACAAAACAGAACTTGAAAGTTCTTTCAGGCATAGATTTACGATGCACAGAACAGTAGTTACAAAGAGTTTATACACTTTGATTTCTAAAAATTATATAAAGGACTGGACTTCCTTTTCCTCCTTCTTGAATAAAATCCATGTACAGTGTCTATGGGCGACAAAGTTTAAAGTATTTGTTTCATGCCCAAATGAAAACCACTATGAAGAAATTTTACTGATTTCCACATCTCCTCACTCTCTCCTTCTAGTTCCAAGTAATTTCTCCGGTGATAAATATCTCCATCTTGCTTTTATTTTTATACTTTCCAATAAATACTAATTATTTAAAAAATAGGGAAAATTTAAATTATCTGCAGTTTAGACATGATCTCTGATTGAAATACAAACCATTTCCTTTAGAAGTGTGCAAGAAAATAAAGAAAAGAATACCATTACATAAGATTTGCAATAAAAGTTTACTGGAACAGAACAAAAAAGAACAAATTCAAGAGAAATACTATTAAGGTCATAGTCCCGGACCTTTCATCTAATTGAAGGTGGAAAGAAAACAAAGACCAACAGCACCAATAGGTTGTCAAAAACTGGGATAGAAGTTGGATCTTTCCTGCAACTACGCTAAGGCAAATGTCTCTACCAGTATTCAATTTCATCTCTCAAAACCAAAACAACGACCTCGTCATGCTAAACCCCTTTCCCAAGGTTTTCCCACAGAATGTTACCAAATACTTGCAAGGAAATAATAAAAGTGTAATCCCAAGAGAAAGTAGGACTAGGCCTTTTTGCTCTTACTGTAGCGTTCAAAAAACATAAGTACTGTCTTACAAGGATAATGGATTTTAACCATAGAGAAATAAAGGCAGTAAAGAAAAACTCTGGTCCAAGCTACAAAGACGATCAAACTGATTCTCCTGGGAGCTGACTGCAATTCTTCCATCAGTGTGTTAATGTCAGATCTACTGCAGTACTGCTTAACAGTTAAAATATTAGAAAATTCTTTAATAAGCCAAAGGCAATTTCCCCTGTGAATCCCAGACCTTCTATTAAGAATTTTTTTTAAAAAAATATGAACGGACTTGTGCTTCTGGAAAACATCAAGCATACTTAAGTCAAAACACCTTCAAAAAAAGCCAGTACTTCACTTGCCATTTCCTGACACCCTGTCTCAGAATCACTTCCCACATCTATTCTCCCACATGGCTGGAGGTACGTGCCAACACACTTTTAAACTCTCTCCTCACCTGACGCCCCCCAAAGTACTTTAGTTTTGCAGTCTCTCTGTTTTTGAAAGACTGTTAAAAGATATCTTAATAATTACATACAGCATCACAAGAAATCCCCATTTCAGAATCAAATTATTGATCTTTAACTTTTTTTATGTTTTAGAGAGGTCTGTGGATTGCTGGTAATTGATGAAGCAATGACCAGCTGGGGGCCAGGGCCGGCACTTCTGCTTCCAATCCACCCACTTTACATCTGTGCATGAGATACATTAATCCACAGTCACCACGTGCTTTCCTTCATCTCTGTCAGAGGAAAAGCATTTGCACACACCTCCAAATATCATGACAACTACTGACCAAAACTCGTTAGAATGACTGTTTCAGATGCTTGCTGTCACCTACATGTCTCAAATGTTTATTTTGTCAGACCTCTTCAGTAATATTTAAATAAAGAATCTGTAAAATATAAAATCTTACAGAAAATGCAACTGAGCATTTTTGTTACAAATCTAAGCATAAATATGGTAAGCAATAAGTCTCATGATAAAACACCAGGTTATATCAAGATCATGCTAATTTCCTGATAAAGTTATCCACTAAAATCCTAAAACTAAAGTTTAAAATTTTAAAATTTACTTCTTATTTAGAAGATCAGACATACTTTATCTGTTAATTATTTTACCTTATAAATCTGAGGAATGACAATGTAGTAGTGTTTGTGCTGTTCCCCATTAAAGTTCTGTAGTTGTGCAGCATATTCATTTTTGTTTTCATCAGCCATATGTGTGCGCAGGTTTAATTGTTGCTTGGCCTAAACAGGAAAGTGTTACCAGGTTAAACATGTCTTGTGCTTTTCAATGACAAACAGCATTATTTTATTTTACCAACTATGCAAAAACATTAGTCACAAGTCATCAAAACCGACATCCTTATAACTGGAGTAAAAACAATGTGAGACTTCACATCTACTGACACTCTACAAACCCACTTGTTGCATACAGAGAAAGCAATGATCATTTTAGCTCCCTTAGCCACCCTGCTTAAATGCATATTCTAAAAAACACAGAAGTGACTGAACATATATACTACAAGATACCAAACATCAGGAAGAGTTCTTGTTTAAAGAAGACAGTCATCACAACCATCCAGAGGGACCGTCACAAAGTTCAACAAGGCCAAGTACAAGGTCCTGCACCTGGGTCAGGGCAGAGAATGGATTGAGAGCAGCACTGAGGAGAAGGACCTGGGGATCCTTGCAATGAGCACTCACAGCCCAGAAAGCCAACTGTGTTCTGGGCTGCATCAAAAGCAGTGTGACCAGCAGGTCAAGGGAGGTGACTCTACCCCTCTACTCTGGTGAGACCCCACCTGGAGAGCTCCCAGCACAGGAAAGACAGGGACCTGTTGAGGAGAGTCCAGAGAGGGTCATAAAAAAGAACAGAGGGCTGGAGCAGCCCTCCTATGAAGACAGGCTGAGAGAGTTGGGATTGTTCAGCCTGGAGAAGGCTCTGGGGACACCTTAGAGCCCCCTCCAGTACCTAAAGGGGCTACGAGAGAGCTGGAGAGGGACTTTTTACAAGGGTCCTAGTGATAAGATATGGGGGGATGGCTTCAAACTCCTAGAGGGCACGTTTAAATGAGACATTAGGAAAAAATTCTTTACTATGAGGGTGGTGAGGCACTGGAACAGGTTGCCCAGAGAAGCTGTGGATGCCCCATCCCTGGCAGTGTTTGAGGCCAGGTTGGATGGGGGTCTTCAAGATCCCTTCCAAGCCAAACTATTCTGATTCTATCTAAGCAGCATCGTCTCGAGACTAATGAAGCATCCTCCCTTCCCATGCTGCCTTACATTTCACTATAACTTTGATTTTGCACATAATAAGCAGGCATATTTTATACACAATTTTATACGCTCCTTGAATGTTGTTCCAGTAGTGATGACAAACATGCAAATAATATATTATTTTTAATAAAGGCCACTGCCCTTACCTTCTCAACATCAGCCTTTGTCGCATTAGTGTCATTGTCCAGTCGTTCATAGCTTTGCTGTGCCTTCTCTGCCTCTCTGCATTCTCTCTCAAATTTCTTTTTGCTCTACAAAAGGCACAAATCTACTGCTTCAACAGCCACTTTTCCCATTCAGTTTCATATATTAATTCTGAATTCTAAACATCAAAGCTTCCATCTAAGTATCTTAAATTCACTAAGTACCTTTAAATAAGCACATTGTTATCACAACAACTAGATCTAAAAAATTTTCAACTTTTCTATTTAAAACTTATTTCCTTGAAGTATCAGCAAGGAAACTGCAATTATGCTACAAAGTACAAAATACACAATAATCCATTACAAAGAGCCATAGTTTATAATAATCACACAAGTCCACTTTCTAGCCTGACTTCAATAACCTAAATAAAAGTTATGGCGCAGGAAACTTAAACATGAACCTTTACGAGCAAAATTTTCAAGTTCCTTCTTCAGTGATCAATTTTACTGCAGTAAATTCAACTAAATTATTTTGAAGGTAGTCTGAAGGATGTATATACATTACAATCATCATCAACATTCACATCAACTGGCACAGCTGTAGGTAGCACAGACAACAGTATTCAATGTACATGATGTTCAATATATCCGGCTGTTGTCAAGACAACTGCTGTAGGTTGCAGCTCAAGAATTCAGTATCTCTAGAGACAAACTGCAACAGAGATTGTGCGAGCACTGCTCTCCTGCTTCAGTGCAAAGTCAGGCAAATGAGCTTAGCGTGTCCCTTCAGGGTTGTGTGCATGTAAAAGACTGACTCTGCACTCAAGGAAATATGACTGATTGTTTGAGCTGAACTCTGGGAATTTCTTGCTGAAGGGTGACAGCATCTATAACTTCCACATCTGCCTCTATTCTGATCCTCTGACAATGAATTAAACTCTGACATGAACATGAAGCAAGACTCTGCTCATCTGGGACCACAACAACAAAATAAGAAATTCATCTCTCCATTCTTGCTTCACAATAATCTGGATCAAAGGTATAATAAATTTTTAAGACACAAACCCAGCAGAATATCAGAATGCATCTTGAATAGACTTGACTGAATTTCTATATTTTCTTATCTTTAAAAGCATTTCTTTGAAGAAAAAGAGGCTTATAATCTGTTCTAGAGACATTCACTTTCTGCATTTCTCTGTTAAAATTCTACTTCCTGAAAGTACAGTTGTCTGTGGTATGCTTGAATAAACTTCATGTAACAAGGCCTCAAACTCAAGTCAAATATATTGATTTAAGATTTCATCTTCATATAAATACATTGTCATTATTAGCAGCCCAAGGAGAAGCAACCAAAGTCTGTACCCACGTTAAAAATAGATTCCTTTATGCTCGTTATGCTGGATAAAAGCCAAGGGTTTCCTCAAACATGCACACAGAAGTTGTTTACAGGAGATTGTTCTAACCAGGGAACTATAAGTACATTGAACTGTATTTTGGATGTTACTAACTTACTTGGACATTCAGTACTACAGCTAAACATTAAAATCTAAGCAAGACAGTTGACAACACCTCCATTTACACACTATACATTATTTAAGTTCAACAGCAATAAAACACCAACTCACATTATCCATCTGTTTCCAGCACATGTCCAGATACTGCTGAGCCTTTCGCCCTTCCTGAAGATGCTAAAAAAACCACACATAAGTTTAACTTGCCTATCTTTTAGCATTATTACCATTAGTTATTCCCTGCTCTAGTTGATAGTTGATGATGTGCAGTATCTCCCACAAGTTACTGGTACTCTTTGGAAGACATTACTAATCACATAAAAACAGAACCACAGATGAAAATTACACTGGCAAAAAGAAGCTTACTAGTAAGCACTATCTCCCAATATATTTAGGTTATTTTTAGGTTTAATAGCTGTAGTAAACCAGTGTATAAACATATAGAATAACTTTAAATGTGTTTTATAAATGTATTACAGTGTATTACAAAACTTATTGCCATGTTCATTAAACTGGGTAAACTAATACATCAATTCATTGAAAAACATACATTCTGACATCCTATTTATAAACAAAAAATGCAAAATTACCATTTTTCTCTCAGTTTTTAGATCATGAGAATATCTCATCAATTCTCCATACACTCTGTGTCCCATTTCTTCTGCAACTACTTCTCGTTGTCCTGCGTAGTCATTCAACTCATTCAGGATGTTAAAAAAGGCAATACACGAAGTAAACCTGACAGAAAGCACACACACACAAACATACATACACAAAAGGTCAGAAAGTTTTTTTTACATGGACTTCTTTTAGCATAGTCTGTACTCCTGATTAAATTAAAAAAAAAAAACATACACATTTTACAACAAACCTTATCTTAATGTTAATTGAGTTATAGCAGAAATACAAGCTGGGAAAGCCTACGTTAAGCCTAGCACGCACTGTATATGTTGCAATGTCTCTTCAAACACGTTTTATAAGAACATGGGGTTTTGTGGATGGAAAAGAAAGAAGAAGAATACTACCTGGAAAGCCCTGTAGTATAGTGGTATCTCCTAAGCTGCCAACTGAGAGGCCTGAGCTTGGGAATGGATACATACGTCCCTAGGCTCGGAGGCTGAACTTGCTGCAGAGATGATGTGCTTGGTAGTCTTGAGGGTGGAACATGCCAATCATACCACTCATATGCATCCCGATGGATGTTCTACAGAACAAGTTTGCTATCAGCTCTGGAGACAGCTGCCTGTTTGCCTGCCCACCTCTTGGCTGGAAGTAAGGTGCCACTATGGCTGGCACTAAAAAGGGGGGAAGAGGAGGGGCAAAGGGTAGAAAGTGTGTGTGGAAGGGAAGAAAGGAAAAACAAAACAGGCACCACATTAAAATATACATCTTTCTCTCTTATAACTGTGGAACACTGCTATCCCCATAGGCTTGGCTCTTGGAAATTTCAAATGCCACCCTTGCACTGGAAATCCTATAGCCTGTGGTCCAGGATCTTTACATAGTTAAAAGAGATAGAAGAAATCCTACCATGAATTCTCAGGCACTCTGCACAGCACGTGTTCTGGCTGCAACCTGAAACTTGCCCACTTTTTTTATTTCCTAAGACTTATCACTAAAGAAAAAAAAGTATTGTCCTTTTCTAACTAAATTTTAAAAATGGCTATGGCCATGGACAACAAAACAAGCACATCTCTGATAAAGAAAGTTGCTTAGCACGAATTGTTCCTCCACCATTAGACATTCACTTATTTGGCCTCCAGAGTCAAAGCAAGTCAGCATTTTAAAAGCTCTTCTTGCCTGAAACATGACAATTTTGTGTGCATTCGAGTCTCAGAATACAGATGCACAGCTACATTTGTATTGCCATAAAAATGCACTGGAAAACACCATTAAACCAAGAAAAATACAAAGCCTAAGGACACATAATTGCTTTTCTTTAAAAAAAACCCAAATACTAGACTGTACACAGCATGCTAAACTTCTCCTTTCAAAATTTCAGTTACCTAAAGATTAATTTGGAAGGGAGCAAGTACAACCTGCCATGTTTACTACATTAAAATACTAATAGGCGTAAACAAAAGTTTCATGCTTAAGAATCACAGCAGAACTACAAGAAGCCAAGCAGAATTCTTTTGTTGTCTTAGCCAATTCAATACTTTATCTTAAAAAGAAAAATCCATAAAAGGACAGCACACACTGTCAGTCCTTGTTTGTTTATACATAGAACTTGAAATGCACATTTTTACCTGGGTTCTTCATCCTTTGGTGAACGTTTAGGACAGTACTTCTTAACGAGATTCCTATTAAGGAAGAATGAAAAAAAGACACTATTTTAGAGTGTCTTTTGAGAAGACATGCACATAGAAAACTACATGAACAAATTATTTCTTTTTAATGACTTCTAGGAACAAATCTATTCCCTCTCATCTTACAAGCATCCTTTAGATAACACAAGACAGAAATCTATGGCATTTTCAATGTTCTAAGTCACTTCAACCTAGAACAATATAAAAATATTTTAAAATCTCTATTGCACAGTGATTAGACATAAAATAACGAGTTCTTTATTTAACATCATTTGCACACATGCAGAAGCAGCTTGCAGACAAGAACAAAGCAAATGTATGATCACTGTGTAACATACAGACAGTGCACACTGTATGCTGTACCCGTGAGCCCAAAACTCCATGTCTGAATTCAACTTTAAATGTAGATTCAGGTCGATAGTTTTAACCATAGAATCTCCAAAACTTCAATAAAGGACATTTCCAGAACAGAAGAGGCAACATCTCTTTTCAGAAAAAAAGATTTTACAGTTTGCCCTACCACCAGCGTTGCAAATACCATGTTTTTACAGACCAAGCAAATCTCTAAAAGACAATCCATAGGACCAGCACTTAACACAGTATCACAGTCCAATTTCTGATAACATTGATATGAAATAATCTACTTATCATAAAATGCAGAAAAAAAGAGGAAAGGAGGAGTAAGAGAAGATTCTAGGAGAAAAAATCTGTCATGTAATGTTGTGTACCTTATCCCACTGTCTCCGTGTAACTTTAGTTGTTACAAACTATGAACTACCTTACCATTAAAACATGGGTGCTAATTTTGCTTTCATCTAAAATAACCTTGTGCAGTTTCTCAAATCCATGTATCTGGAAGTCATCTCTACAATACAAGAGTACACATAGTGAGATTATGTCCAGCCATGAAGTATATACCAAAATACGAGCAGGGAGTTGGTGTGGAAATAGCAAGCTCAGACCCTCTGTCCATACCCTCTGAGACTACAACCAAAAAAGCAACTATGACAAGACAAATCCTCTTCATATCAAAATATACTAAGAAACAGAATAAACACTGAATTTTTAAAAATTGTCTACACATTTTATAGTAACTTTCTTACTGATGTTCAAGCAAGAATCTCTTCTCGCTATCACCAGAATCCACTGCCTGTTGTAACATTCTACTTGGTAAGTGATTGAAGGCAGACATTTTGATAGGAAAATGCATAAACCTGAGTAATAGAAAAAAACCCAATAATATTCACTAAGTAACTTTTCTGTGTTCCATTTTCCCTTACATTTCTGCTTTGCTTCTCAGTGCTTATTAACGAATAGGAAACTCCTAAAATTCACCTTATTATTATTCAGACAGTGAAATGCATAACACACATACAATGCTGTAGCTAAGCAACCACACATGAGCCTTTTCACAGGAAGGTTTTCAGAGTTGTTAAAAATGAGAAAAGTAATGACTTACTAAATCCATATAGTTTAAAGAGAGAGAAAGGTCACAAATAAATGAGGGAAGGGTCACAAATATAGATTATTTACTGGCATGATGATTTCTGTTCTGCTTTCATTCTTTAATGCAATTGTTTACTATTTCTAGAGAGAAAAGTATTATATAATCCTTTCTCCTACGGTTTCAATAGTGAATTCTGTCTACCTTGGGATCAAAGGAACATGCAGTTTTGAGACACTGCGTGATCAGGATTTAAAGTTCAATAACAGCACAAGATACAATAATCAAAGGCAATAAATATGAAAAGACAGGCAAATGCAGAATTTAAAGATCGTAGAAAAAGCCAGTGTTCATGTGAACAATTAAGCATAAATGGCTTTTCCAGGAAGTGAATGCCAACACTTAATAAAAACAGAGAAATTCAATTTAAATCTTTGCAGGAGCATAGGTTGACAAGCAGCCAATGTGAGCGTGGATCTGAAGAGTGAAGCACTATTTCAAAGAGGAGTCAATTGACACTTTTAAGGGAACGTAACATTCTCTAACATTTTTATCTAAATCCATGCCTAATGCTCAGAATCCAAATATGGATCTGAACTAGTTTATAAGAAAACTGCACAAGTAATTGTGTACCATCAGAACGGAATCAAATCTACAAGATTAATTGCTCTATGCTTCCTTAGAAAAGTGTAGTTGATGACACTTTAATCCTCTTTGGAAGTACAATGTAGACAAGTTCTACCACACTGTCTCTTACAGTCATCTGAAGGCAGATTTCATACAAGACTAACCCCATGCAACTGTGTTGCCCCTGTAGTTTTATCAACACTTCTTCTTGGTCTCAGGTCAACACCAGTGAGACAGGAACCTGATTTTTAAGAGAAGTACCATCTCAGTCACATAGGCAGAAGTTTCAAAAAGCACTCCAGTTATTAACTTAAAATTACTTATAGTCATGTACATAAAATGTCTACACAAAATTTAACAGATGTGTGCAAAAATTGTGTTTATCAACTCAAAACTTTGTTTTCTTCCATCAATTAATAGAGAATGTAAAGAACAGGAGCAGCATCATCAGAACAATACAATTTCTATTAAGGCAGCAGTTCAGGTACTGTGGTATCTGTTTACACTAAACCTCTACAGCTTCTATATTATACAACAAATGAGCTTGGGAACAAACTTTTTTTGCTTTCACAAGTTACTAAAATTGCACTGAGTACTTAAAGGCATTTCATATTTATATGTAAAGTTTAAATACGGTTCCAATGACTTTGGTGTTAAGTATCAGTATTATGAACTGAGTGAAAACAATGACAACTGTATTTAGTAACATGTCATCGGAAGCAGTTTTAACTGAAGCAATGAATCTTAAAAAATTGTAACCTGGAATTCGAGTTTACAAAACTGAATATTCTTGGAACCACTGAGAACTCCTACATGCAGACTTGCAGAAACATCACTATAAAAAAACCTGGCACAACCATATTTAGATAAGCAACAGTGTAAACTCTCAGTTGCAATCGAAGGAAGAGAGATTTGAGAAATTATCACAATGATAATCTGTATCCCCAACTTTACATTTGAGTTTACACCCGTTTTAAATAATGTTTCCAAGATTCTGCATATAAAAATGTGGAAACTACGTCTCAATTTGACTAGACATATGCATATATTAATACCCTATTTTGAAAAACACCACTTATACACAATAGCATGCAGGAGGAACATGAAAAACAATTTTCTCAGAGTAAGTAGACACCTCCAGAGATCACAATGTACAATTTCAATGGACAACAAACAGCTCAAGAACAATCATCGCTATTTGCTTTAAACTGACAGTGGAGAAGCTGACCACAGTCAGAAATTTTATTCTGCATGGTAGTTTCATCTACAAGTGCAGGTATAACTTGTATTACTGCCTAGCATCACAGAAAGAGCTCCTCTGTCTGCTCGAGTGTCTTAATGCTTCAGACAGGACAAAAAGGGAGTGAACCTTCAGAATTGTTTTGTGTGTGATGATGTGGAAGTAAACAAAGCAGACCTTTGCCTCGCCCATTTTAAGAAACAAGGTTGATCAAAAACAGCATCTGAGAATTTAATTTAAAACTTCAGCCAAGAGCCCAGTAATTTGGCACATATTAAATCTAAATTTTTCCAATCAGAAAATATAAACAAAGTAAACAATCATATCATTAAAATGAAATGTGTTAATCTACAGTATACACTGCAATGTGTTTGTCCTGATTCACATCCCTGTAACTCAATAACAGCCTATAATAACCTTTGCAATCCTTGGGGTAATATAATACATTAGTTGAGACATATGTTACAAAAAACTTTGATCTAACTTAAAGGAGAATTCAAAGAAAACTAAATTAAAGTTGCCTTTTTGCAGAACGAAGTATTTTGCAAAGACAAGATAAGCCCTCTAGACAGAAGATTTCAATTTTTCTCTTTTCAGTATCAAAGAAGAATAGCAAGGAATTACTTGTAAACTAAAAACAGCATTTGGACATGATTCTCACCAGCTATCACTTCTGGAATTACTCAGGAATTATAAACTGCAATAACTGCATACAGTAAGAATATAGTGAGTTCACTCAAACAGTTCCTCCTATGCTGTACATGCATCATTTGTCATCTTCTAGAAGACTTGGAACAGCTGTTGCACCTGGGAAAGCCTCATCACTAAGTTGTGACAGTATAAAGAAAAAAAGTTATCAAAATGCAAGGGTATAAGCAAAGTGAATATGAATTTCTGCCAGGACACAGACTGAAAACTGTTATGAAAAATTCACTCAAGCTTTCATCATTGGATTTAAGTCTATAAGAATAAGCTCCATCAATGACCTCAACAGAACGTTCACGGCCCACACTGAACCCGAGAGACAGAAAACAACACCAGCATACATCACTAGCACTATCTTCCTGATTAAACTTGTTTTTTCTTGGTTTCCCACCCAAGTACTAAGAGAGCCATAGAACTACCAAGAGGTGATCACTCACCATACTGTTTATACATCTACTAAACAAGGGCATAATTAAATTCAGTTACAAAGTTCATTATGAAAAGATTCTCAACACTTAGTTTTTCAGATTATATTTCATTACAAAAGGAAAAACCAGTGATCTACTAGATATTTCCATCTGAGATATTAATATCTATCTCACAGGCCATCTGCTGCCAGCATTAAAGTTCACCAGAACCACAGTCCATTCCACATCAGAACTTCCCAGGAGCTAGCTGCAGAATGGCTAATCCTTCTGGTAAAAATGTTGCTTGATCTCACCCTGGGCCTCACGACTGTTTTACATGGTTAAAAATGGTGAACGCCCTCAAGAGCAACAATGGCTGAAATCAACTTGTTATCACAAGACGTTCACTATGAAACAATCAAGTCTCCCCCAAAGAATATATAGGGAAGAGCAGCTTCATGAACTGGTCTACTGGCAGAAAATCAGTCACCCTGTGTGCTGTCCAGACCCTCGTTGGCAGCAGGCAGGAAGTGCATGCATGCACTGTACAATGTGTGTGCAGCAAGACCTGTGCTTCCCAAAACTGTCATACTTACTGCACATAGACAGTCAGTCCAGCCATCTGCCAGAAGGGGTACTCGACAAAGCTCTTTCATTTTTGAAAGACACTTCAAGAAAAATCAAAAATTTTACCCCTAGTAAAATGCTGAACAGAGAAAATTTCCCATTTTTAGTCAAATCCTGAAGTAATAATGAGGTGTTTCATCTTGCTAGCTGTTGAACGAACCTTTAAATACAATTAAGCAAAAGGCATTTGCTCACACTATTTAATTACAAGATGTCAATAGATCTGTGCAAATAAAATGTTTCTATTTTTAAACAGATAACTGAAAACAAATCAAAACTGGGCTGTTAACTGTGCTGTGCACGCTTCCAAATTTTCTTTACCTCCTGAACTTCTTCTACACCAACTTTGGAAATGTGGTATTTATTTCCTTCCTCTTAAGAAAAATATTCCTTCAGTAAGGTAATGGATTATTATGTTAAGTGAATATACACAACTGGATCAAAAGAAACTGATAAAGAAATCAAAAAGAAGTTGATAAAGAAATAAAAAAGATTACAAGCAGCCTCATGAACATCCATACCCTCAGTGAACCTCGTTACTGTATTTATGAGGAAGGATTTCTCAACTCTCTATCTGGTGACAATCTAGTTTGCCAATGATGAGATGATGGAAGAAACCACAGGAGAGAAGCTGCTATCAGTTTCAGTCTGACAAGGGCTAGGCAGCAGCTTCAGCTGAATCCCCACGGGAATTCAAGACAGCAAAGCTTACAGTGAAAGCAAAGATTATGGTGAAGACCAAGTTCACAGGAGCATCTTAAGCTTAAATTTTGTTCTTCAAGCACTGAGTGTACCTTATGGTAAAAATCAATCCTACTTTATTCTGAAGAATGTGCTTCTCTGCCATTTCACTGCTGCTACTCTCCTTGTATGATCCCTGAAGGGAAATTCCTACTGGACCTAAAAGATGTTTCACTTGGCAGCAATACAAAGTTAACTGCAGAGGTAAGACAAAGGGTGGCTGGGTTACAGTCTCACCCAAAGGGAAAAGCTATGGAAAGGGCACACATTAAGGACAGGAAGATCTGCTGCTTTCTCAAGTACTACTCAATCATTTCAATCAGATTTCTTAACACAATGTAGTGTACCTCTTGCCAATTCAACATGAGAAATTAATTAGCAGCAGAGACTTGAATATTGTTGAGTGATATCACAGACACACAAACGCAGATAAGGATAATGCACTTTACAACAAACACGCTGAGAGTCAGTGAAAAAAATATTACCACGGTTTTCCTTGTTCTGAATCTTAAATTTTAAGTCTTATACCCTTTTAGTTCAAAGATCTGAAGGGTAGGAGGAAAGAGTGGGAGAGAAGGCAAAAACAAGCAAGCAAGTGCACACCCAAAAATAATTTTCTGTGTTGGACTGGTCTGTCATGAAAACAACTAGTGATCTAATTCACTCTGTAAATGAAAAACAGTCATTAAGCACGACATTTCATCCTTGCCCATCGTCTGATACCATGATTTTAAGTAATTGTTAAGATCCTTTTGAAAAGAAAAAACCTTACCTCAGTTGTTTTGCATAGTTTTGCTCAATTTCTATCCTTTCTTTCACAAATTTTGCATATTTCTCCAAGAAGTCAATGCCCCACTGCGTATGCTTGTCCAAGTTATCGAACTGATCCTTTAAAAACAAAAGGAAACAAAAATACCCAGAATTAGTTAAGAATCACAGCAGCACCAAAAATTACACATAATTTACTTATGAGCTGTGCTGTGAGGGAATGCTTGCTACTTGGATAGATGTTATCCAAGTTATAAATCAGTCATGTGTCTCCATACATATACCAGGTTGTACACGCAAGCACAGATCTACCTCTTTTTGTAAAAACAGCTCTAAATACTTGCATTTTAAGTTGTAAGCAGTCTTTGATCACTTTCACAATGCAAATGTCTTTTTTTTCCTCTCTCAAAACCCTTTATTTCAAAAGTAGATCTTTTCCACCAAGACAACACACATAACCATAGACCAGTACTAGGTAAACAGAGATTTGGCAGTTTTAAAATGCAGGAAGTTATAATTTCATTGGATACTAAAAACTATTTTCACGATTACCCACTGAAAGAAAAATAATAGAAATTATAGCTGCATGACTAAATTGGGCGTAACCTGCACATCAAAAACATTTATTAAATCAAAACTATATATACAGCTCATGATCAGCTCCAGAAGGAGATTCCAAAGAAAGTGAACCTGTCCTTAGCCATTAAGAAAGTTATAGTAAAGCAAGGGCACAAAACACAGAGGAAAAAGAGTTTAAAAAATAAATTAACACTTCCAAAAAAAAAAGTTGGGGTATTTTTAATACATTAAACATCTTGGAAACCAATCTTTCACTGTATTCTGTACTGATCAACAGGTGGAGGATACACAAATTAGGACAAATTGAAATAAAAAAAAAAGTGGAAATATAGGGATTAAGAATTAGGCAGGAGTGAATAAAGGTACAAAATACAGCCCAGCAGACATTTTAGTCTAATGAATATTCACATTTTATACTAAAAAAAATCTACCACAGTGGAAAAATCAAGGACTTTCAGCTTACAACAGCATTTATAATGAATTCTTTTAATAGTTATTTAGTAATCCAAAAAGACAAGTAACTGTAACATCAAAGTTTGTGTCCTATATATGCTGAATCCAAATACACTTCACAGTAAATTTAAAAAATAAAAAGTAGAAAAAGAAAAGCAGTAAGGCTCAAAGTTTATTTAACTCACACAAAAAACTGCAAAAGGTGTTTATCAGAGGCTATGTTTTGCAGATTCAGTAATTTGCCTGAACCTAATGAATGATGTCAACCTTTAGCATTAGCAATTTAAGGTCAATTTCAACATGCAGTAGGATGATCTAAAGTTAAATCAAAAAATGCCATAAAATGCTGAAGGGCTTAAGACTCAAGAAAAAGACATTCACGTAAAGAGATACCACATCAACACAACTACATACACAACCAACAAGAACACAAATGAAAAGAACAGGATTAAGGTTGCTCTCAAATCTTGCCTTGCAGGTCTTTGTATCCTACACCACAGACTAACAACCACTGCCATTAGTGCCTTGAACACTTCAGTCCCATGGTAATGCAAGTACTGCCAACCAAAAATATCCATCTTGTTCCACCACCAGCCTCTGCTCCAGCCTCTGTATCACACTCTCCACCAAAATCACAAACACCTTCCCTAATCTGTTGGACCAGAGAACCACATAAACACCCAAGAGACAGGAAAGGGACTAAAGACAAGATTTTAATGTATTGTTCTTATGTCTTACTTTACGCCAACTGGACACTTCCACTCTAATCTTTTGTCAAATAAAGTGACGTTCCTGCTACTGTTTTTAAAAAAGTTGTACGTGCTTTGTTTGAGTGTGTGAAGAAGGAGACAGTTACCATGCTGCAGTGTCAAAACACAGTTGCAAATATGCATAAAAATATATCAATCTCAAGAAGAATTTCTTTTTTATATTTCACTCATTTTTGTAATTACTCCTACAAAATTAACCTAGCATCCAAAAGAAGTTTCTAAAAGGTGCTTCTGGCATGAAGTCAACATTTAATACCATTAAGGAGAAGTGACTTCCTTCAGCACACAGCACAACAAAGCCTTTGCTGTCCTACTTAGGCTCTTTAGTCCACAAAGCTCTCATTTGCTGCTAAGGTTTCATTAGCATTAGTGAACACCACATTACTTATGTTTCCAAACATGTAACCAGAGAGGGTGGCTTTCCAAATATTTTGTTCAAACAAAAAAGAAGTCTACTGGTGAAAGTTCATCCTCTGCTACTACTATGAAACTGGAGTGGAAAAAGTAACATTTGACATGCTATCAAGCTTTACTAGAAGTATTTCACCACTGATCAAGAGACAAAAACTCTTTTTTTTCCCCTCAATTCATCTTCTTCATCTGATTCTAGAAACAGTATGCTCTGTGCAAAGACAGCTTTGTAGAATTATCCCATAGCTTCACAATTTGTCAAATTATCCATAAACAATACACCGGTGAATGAAAGTCCGCAGTCACAAAAATCTTATACTGCTTATACTTATACATATACTTTTTTATATATATATATATATATATATATATACACTTATATATATATATATACACTTATATATATACTTATACTGCTCTGTAAAGCCACTGAGACTAATGACCAGAAGATAAAGGTAATATCAATGAATAAGCAGAAGGGAATGGCCTTTTCTAAAGGCTTCTAGAGGTGAGTCACAAATTTACTCATGGTGTCCCCCCTCAACTTCTCTCCAGAAGCATACATGTTTGAGCTCTGGGCCTCAATTAAGCAAAAAGCTTTCTTTTCATACAGACTGCTACAAAGGAAAATCAAATTAATGCACTGAGATATAAGACAAGTGATGTCTTCAATGGGGAAAAAAAAAAGAGCAAAAATCATGCAATACTGTACAGATGAGAAAATAGTCCAAATAGTTGCAATAAAATTTAAGTCTGTAATTTCAAAATAAATATATCAGTGTATTAATGTGGCTAGCTCCATTACAAGAAATGTGAAAGCTGCATTAACTAGAGATGAACAAAAGGCAATTAAAAAAAAAAAAGAGCACATCCTACAATATCTGGTGATCTACACCTTGATAATGAAGTATGTTCTCTACAATATTTCCAGGTAAATATATATTGCTGTTTGTCCAGTAACTCCCCACACCTCTTAGCAGCTGAGCAGACAATTTTTGTTAAAAAGTTTATTAAAACTGCAACTGACTATTATTAAACTGATTAAGGTCAGCTAACGGATGGTGGCCCGAAGTAGAAACTGCCCACTCAAAAGATGGAATGTAGTCCAAACTCCCTGCATTAAAAACAAACAAATCTGACACTTGACAAGGAGTTTGTGGCAGGTCAATACAGACTATTCCAAAACAAATGTCGCCTCCCTGAATTTTACTTCCAGGTTATGTACTGGAACCACAGATCAGTGTTACAAATACTTCAGGTTCACAGTTCTAAAGTTATTTGCAGATACCAGGAAGCTTTACAATAATAGCAGCTGAAGCATCAAAGCAAGGAGCAAAGCTGAACCAAATCTGCAACAAAGACAAAACAGACTCTCCCAGGTTAAACTCAAGATTTGCTCTCCCCCTCTTACAGACACTTGTGTTTTCCCCAAACAAGTCTCAAGAACCAACAAAAAGAAAAACACGGAGATCTCTTCAAAGGGATAGGCATGGACGGAATGCTAAGCATAAATACCAAACCTTTAGTCTTCCTAAAGCTACCAGTAACTAGTCCGGACACTGGACTAGTGTGGGAGGTTCAAACAAAAGGTATTAAACCAGACAGAGATTTTTAAAGGGTTAAAGTACTCAGTTTTCATAACTTTGGAAAGGAATTCTACTTGCATTTAAAGCTAGGATTGTGGTATCACATTCTGTAAAAAATCCTTCTGTGTTACTACATTAATCCTTTACATTAAGTAAACTAGTTTACTGCATCAACATCAAACTGTTGATTAGCCTCCCATTTCACTGACCTCCAGGTAACACAGTTGAAAGCTTTAAGAATCACATTAAACACAGAAGTACACTGACTTACAAGTTTAAGAAACCTATCTCAATTAACTACATATGCTTAAATCTACTTAATAAAACATTTTATTTCAAATCATTATACTTTGCATTAGTTACTCTATGATCATTTTATTCTTTTTTCACTCAACTGTACATCATTATTTCCGTACTTTTATCTGACCACAATTTTAGTCAGCAGTTACCCAAGTGATCTTATTTGCATTTTTGAGCACTGGCTCAAGACTATTTTCCCAATTCTTTGTTCTCCAGGTTGCCCAGCCAGTCTAAACTTTCAAATCAGTAAGTGGGAGATGAAAAACTCAATCCCGTATTCTGCTCTCTGAATTCTTAACACTTATGCAATCTGGTATAAGGAAATATATACCATGAGAGCGTTCAGAGCATGGAAAAGCAGGAATCAGGTCTTGTTCAGGGGGAAAAAAAAAATTAAACCCTTGGCATCAAAAAAGCCCCACCGCATTTATGGATAGAAATGTTGTATTCTATTATGAAAAGCAATTAATTACTTTCAAGTCCACAGTAATCCAAGTGAGAAAATGTGGGTGATTATATAACTTAACACTGATCACAGCAGTTCTTCTTCACTCCATTAAAGCCCATGAGGGTTTATCAAATGAATCTGAATTATGGATAAACTTAAATGACAGGTTAAATTCTGCATAATGTCCTTCTTTCCTGCATGAGCAATACTGCAGAAGAAAAAAGAACCCAACTCTACTCAAGAAGTTAAATGTTTTAAGTTACAAAACATAATAAAGTGACCACTTCACACATTAAGATTTTGTAAAACTCTTATGAAATATGTGAATTGTTTCTATGAAACATTATGCAGCTTTTTTTAAATTTCTTTTAAATAAAGGTCAAGGCCTTGAATTAAGTTCACATGATCCAACATTTTACACGAATGAGGTATCTCCAGATAAATTAATTTATTTAAAACAAACAAAAACAATTATAAAACCCCCCACCTTTCCAGTGTTTGTACAAAGAACTACCTGATGTGCTACATTAAAAATTATGGGAACCATAATCAGACATAAATGTATTAATGAGAAGTTCCCAGTACACTGTAGTGTACCCTTTCTTATTTGTCTTCAGGACAAGTTAATTATAAAACTGTATTATAATTAGAGCATTTTACACTAATCTACTTTTGACAATACACTTCAGTTTTTCTGATCACGGATACCTCTTCACTGTTTCTTTTTGGTTTCTACTTTTGTCTCTATCTTTATGCATTCCTGCTTCCTTTTCTATCCTAGGATAATAGCTCTTCTATTTTACTGTCTGAACTGATTATCACTTCTCTGTATTCCTGCTTGCTTGTTTTTATAATTATCAATTTGGTCTTCTGGTCTTTCTTTTTTCCTTGCAACTGCAATGTGCTTCTTTCTAACAGGCAGACAAAAGCTGCTTCCAGCTAAACACTAGTTTATTTTTTCAAAACACCCTGTTAGTTTTATGTCTAAAAACTAACAAAGAGCTGTTTCTATATCAAGAACAAAAAAGAAAGTGTTTTCCTTTTCTGTTTTCTACAAGTTCTGGATTGTAGCTTCCAGACTAATCTGCAAATTATACCTCATTCCTCTCTGAAAACAGTCTAGGTATTACAGTTAAGAGAGTGGAAAAAATGTGGCTGTGACCAAACTTCAAGGTTAAGCATTTTAGAGACTCAAAGATTAATATCAGTGAGAAGGTTCAGAGCATCAACATGAAAAGCCATAGCTACGCTGGAAATAAAGCAGAGGCACCCAGATTAAGATGAGAAAAAAAGTTGTAGGTCCATATACATAAATTAAACAGTACTTCACATTTTAATTTCATATTAAAACAAAAATTTACTATAGACTGTACAGGCATATGTACAGGATACTATGAAGAAATTCTACTAGTCTTTTGGAGACATGAAAAATAATTCCTAAAAAGAACTTCTGAAAACAGTTTGTAGGTTGACCTTCAGGACACAGAGCTATTTTGCTTGCAAAAGTTAAGATGCTGGTGTTAACAGCAAACTGTGTTGCAACTTGAAAATATTTAAGCGAGAAACTGCTAGAAATGCACAGTGCTTGATATGCAAAAGGAAAACAACAGGAATTAAAAAATCACTTTTAGCTGGACAAAAGACTACTTTGTTCTAAGGAATAAAGAATTAATAAATTCATAGCATGAACACAGTATGAAAAATCCATTTGCCCCTTTGGCTTCTGCATATAATCTTAAAAAGCAATACCACTGTCAACTTTGATTTTAAAAAGTCCATTTCTATGATTAGAAAAAACGTCTGCATGATAAAATGAGCAAAAACCTCAAAAGTAGGACTGAACCACTGGAGCTCTAGCCATGCTGTAAGATGAACTACACAGCAAGTCAGGTTTCTAAAATAAAGCTAAAAATGGAGAGCTGCAATTGAGGAAGAGAAATACAAAGTCTGTTTTTCTTTTTAAAGATGTCCTCAGAGCAGCAGCAAAGGAACTGCTCTGGCAACTTTAGATGAAAGTCAGGTCTGGCAGGAGGGAATGTCTTGTTTGACAGTTAACAACTTCACAGGTGTGACAGACACATTTATTTTCCAGGAAAGGGCAAGAATCCACCACAGACAGAATATGAGTGGAAACATTTGTGACTGCTTTTGGAATTAGCAGCTAGAATTACAACAGAATCAAGTTCTGCCTCTGGAGATTAGCAGATCAGCTGAAAGACATTAGAGATTACAGCTGTGCACTCCAGTTCACCCACACCACTGAATGGATCAGTTGGACTAATCATTAGATATTAACAGCAATAGTTTTCTACCAGCAGAGCAAACTGATTGAAAGACTTCACAGCTGGGACACTGAACACCCACATTAAGAGAAGAGAGGAAAGGAACACACTGCCATAGACAGCATCTCAACAACCACTCCTATTCGTCCTGCTAATGAGTCACCTCCAGAATTCTTCCCTTAATGTATGGGCACGTTCATAAGAACTAAAATGGTGCATTTGCCTCACTGAATCATGATGTAAATTTAAGTAAAGAAAACTTCAATTCTTCGCAGGTGCACCTATGGGTCTGCTTCTGTTTCTCTCAAGGGACCCCTGCTGTGTTTCCTGGCAGGCTCACTGCCTGCCACAGACTGCAGGGAGGGCACTTCCCTAAATGCACCATCTCTTCCTCCTCAGGAATTTCTACCAACACAGCGTGTAGTAGCCAGAACATGGTTACAGGTATCCTTCCTCTCTGCTACCAATCACAGACTGTTCACGTTGTGCTTGTCAAGGAACTTGTTCATTGTGGGTATGTGTCAGCTTTTACATCTTTACATACAAGTCACTAAGGAGGTAAGACACTGTGTCCCAAGCAAACAGAATGGACTTCCTTGCCACCACCACTTCAGAAAAATAGAAACACACACACACGCTCATATGAAGCAATCACTGGAATACAAGCATACACAAAATATAGACCAGGAATTCCTACTCTGAAAACCAGATTAGAATCTGCTCACTTAGCTTTCAAACAGTCCCTTAATCTTATTAAACTTTTAATTGGGAGGAAATTTTTTTAAACAAACTTAACCAGATTTTTTCACATATGCTCTTTATAGAGATTTTTAGAATACTTAGGTCTTATTTGCATTTGAAACAAAGCTTAATCCTGAAACACATAATTATCCACCCAGTTCTACTTTAAGCTTAATTCCCACTGTAACACACAACAGACCATTTTCAAACCTCTCTATCCAAGACAACAGCAGATCACAAATCATATATTTTCAAGCATTACTTGATTAAAATAGTTGCCACCTTAAAACAGGAACAGCATTGCACTTGTATATAAAAAGGACAAAATTATGTCCATTCCAGTAAACACAAAGAAATCTTATTTTCACCACAGCCACAGCAGAAAATAGGCTCTTCCTGAGTCTCCTGGGAATGGCTGAATGCTGTTAATAAACAGACTGAAGCAAAAGTACATTTTAGTCCTAGTTATGTCACTTGGAAAAGGAGACAGGAAGACTAAGTTTAACCCTAAATGAAGTAACTGTGACATGATGCATCACAGTAAAAAATGCTACTACTGGTTGTACAATGCTTAGGGATGCTGTTGCTCATTATAAGAAATAGCTGGAGAAAATCCCATCTTCACAGCAACACTGGAATAACAAAGTATCGAGCAGTGGGGCTATATGTCAGTGAAGCAGCACAATACCTAATTTGCTGCATGACCAATAGCCATGGGAGGCCTCACGTGAAGCAGAAGTTCTGTACAAAACCAGCACATTTACTGCATGATTAATGGTAGCCTACAGAAAATCTGCAAGAACAGAGCATCTAGCCTTGGAAACAATGCTGTAAGACTTTTCTTTTTGAGAAACTGTGTAAAGTTCTTCAGTTAGAAAATATTATTACATGGTTTGACACTGATATGGACAAGGTGAATGTTTTAGTGCGTGACTAAACAACCCATTGGTGGAACTACTGAAAACTTTAAAAACTTTTAAATGCCTCTCTACCAATTACTTCCACAATATTATTAAAAATGCATTCACAGGACAATGACTCAGCAAGCAGCCCTGACACTCTCCAGATCCTGCACATGTGACTTAATCTCTTTTTGCATTCTGAAGGATGTTTTTTTAAAAACTTGTAGAAACGGGAAGGAGATCTTTCTTACTTCCAACTTCTTCAGCAAACGGTTAAGCTCTTGCTGTGGCCAGTCTGGCAAGCACCTAACAAGCAGAGTATGCACTGTTTTTCTCCTCTCCATATACTAAGAGAGTGAACAGTGAACTGAAGATAAGAAAGGAGTGGTATTGATGTTACAAAGCAAGACAATAGGGGAAAGACAAAGGTTTAGCTGAACACCTAGATGCCCTACATCACAAATTCAGAAAACAAGATACACTGGCTTTGCTGCTCTTTCTGTTGCAATGAGCCTCCATCCTCTGCTTTGCAGGACACAGTCATTGCTCCATCCCTTAAGTGTACAGGCACAACTCTGTAAAAGCTGTATTACAACATGTACATGCACATGGTAATACAATGGACATTACCACAAAACCCAGCTCAACCTGCTCTATTTAGTGAGATTTGCTGAACTGAAACATGACATTTAAAATAACTAGTTAGTTGGCACACAACTTCAAGGCTATACTATAGACTATACTAGAGTTCAGAACCATAACAGTCATAGCTCTGAACTCATCAAAAAGTCAAGATGCCTGTCATAGCAAGTGAATCAAATTTAAAACAAGGAAGTACTTTCTGCCAGCTGAGGGAAGCAAAAAAGAAGGGAGAGTATCAACTTCCCTCACATCCAAATATCACTTCCTTGTATTTATCTGTTCAACTATTAAGTAAACCGTTTAAACCCTTTTAAACTGACCTAAAAACTATAGACTTTAACAATTATGATGCACGAATCCCATGCAGACAAGTGAATTTAGTGTGTTTCACAATTAAAAGATTTATAGTGTTATTTAGGCCTTGTCTCAATAGAATAATTAGAAACAAAAGAATCTATTTGGTATGGGTTGAATCATATTGTTTATCATACTGACTCTTAGGGCAAATATAGTATAAAATACCTATACAGAATCCAGGCACTGAGTATCAGCAGTTGAACTTCACCATTTCAACACACAGAGAAAAAGGTATATCCGTGATATATCCCTTACAACTTTTCTCATATGTATTTAATAACGGCGCACATTGTTCAGAATCTTAAACTCACGACAACAATTCCTTAAAAAAAAGTATTTCATGGCACTAAACTATTTCATTTCTAAACAGAGACTGGAGTAAACAATGAACTCATAAAGTAAAACTTACAGCACAAGAATAAAACAAACATATCCTTGTCTTAACTTTTAGTTAATTTCTCACAATAGGTGTAATTACAACATCCAGTAAATCTACAAGAACTTGGCATTAAAATACTATATAGTGGATTTTCTGTTAACACGAATCTTTTAGCTTTAAGCACACACGGACGAAATCTCCTTATTTAGCATAAATCTGATAAACTGTTTCAACTACTCTCTCTATTCCTGTATGTAGGAACCTCCAGTGAATGCAACTGGAATATGAGAAGGTATTTCCTAGTGTTATTATCAACTCCCACCAGACAGATTTAAGACAAAGGCATATACCTCACATTTGTTGCTACTGGTATTTAACAGATACAACTTACTATATAGCTTGACAACAAGTATTTGCTCTTCTAAACCATTCAGAGTAAGATACCTATACACAGGTATTTTGATCAGCCCTTCAATCTTACTGAACTAAATCATTAGCCTTTTATGGCGTAGGAAGGGCTGCAAACACTAACAGAGTCAATCACCACAGACTGTTCTGGGCACACTCCCCATTAAATGGGAGCAGACACTGTTCAGTACTTCAGAAGATTAGACATCATGGGGGACCAGTTAAGTAAGTACTTATGGAGCTGGAAGGCTGTGAACTGATTTGCCATATGCTGTTCAGTTTTGTCAACTCAGCAGACTCGGGGATTTTTCTGTAAGAAGTCCTACTGTAAGGTGAACTTCCCTTTTCAGTATCACCTGTGAATATTTTAGCGTTCAAGAGGAAGACTATAGCAGCCACATCTTCTTCCCTTCACAAATATCTTGCAACACTAAATAGTTTTCAAACTTGATTACAAAACCAGATCCATATACTTAACAGGAAATCAATACGGCAGTAAATTAGAGCCTTCCTATCTTCTTTGGAACATTATTTCAGATACAGATAACACCCTGGAAGAAAAAAAACAAACACACACACAAACCCCAATGACAACAAAACAACAAACACCTAACCCCCCAAAAAACACAACACCCCCACAAAAAACATCCTCTATTTGCAATGGAATCTACTGTACTCATTGTTTTTAAAGCAAAATTCATAGTAACATTAACATAACTGAATAAAGAATTTAAACTAAAACCAGATGTTACTACCGGTACCTTCAAAACAATGGAATTTTTCAACGTTTTCTGATTCAGATAACATTGAAATGTAACACAATTCTGCTGTGTATCAGTTTATCCCAGAGTTTTTGACAGATGAACCTAGAAATATACAGTAAAGTCCTCCTATTTTTACCACAGGCTTTAGAATCATAACCTGTATTGTAAGAATAACATTAAAATTATTTTAAAAATCTTTTTTTGCAAGTAGAAATGTGCTTTTTTGGTAAATCAAATAATATAAACCAATATTGCTTCTCTTCCAGGTTAGAAATGTATTTTTCCTTCAAAAACCTTAAATTACAAAGGAAATAAAAAGAGCAATATAATTTAAGCATAAGCATAAGCACTTCCATTACAACAATTACATTTTAAAAAGGTAAAACAACCCTATTACTGCATATTTGGACATAGAAGCTGTATGCACAAAAGCAGAGAACGAACTTCAGTGCACTGAAAGAAAAACCCATATTTTTAAACTGTCATAGCTGGGTTCCTCATTCTTTCCAAAACATATACAAAGCCCAAACTCAAACCAGCTCAATTTCATACTGTTTCTGTAATCCAGCGTATTAAAAAGACAATGGGCTCCATAAATATATTCCACACCACTCTGGGATTTCAATAGTGAAAGCAAGCAAATTTATAGCATAATCAGTGCAAATACCTGAAACAAGACAAATAGTACTCACAATGCAGGACAGAAGTCAACATGAATGACAGGGTCACATCTGCAATAGTGACACCAGACTACCTAAATTTCTTTTTGGAGAGCTAATTTCTCTGTGAGAGTCAAACGAACAGCCAGTGCAGAAATGAAAAGGTACTTCAGCAGAAGCCTACCTTCTCCAGTTATTTCCTTCCTGACTAAACTAATAAAATACAAGGGTATTCACACCAAAATCCAGTGGAGATCAGAAAGGTATAGATGAACAAGCATCATGTACTTTATCTGTGACTGAACTTCAAGGTTCAAAACTGGGCCCAGCATAGTTTAACGTATTCATCAAGGACTGGAGGAAGGGGCAGGAGCCTCCTTAGCAGGTTCACTGAGGACACAAAGCTGGAGGAGTGGCCGATATCCCAGAGGGCTGTGCAGCCCTTCAGAGGGACCTCGACAGGCTGCACAGATGGGCAAAGAACTGCCTGAAATTCAACAAAGGCTTTGTACTTGTACTTTCCTTTCAGAATCCAGTTCTAACCACAGAACCCTAAAAAACTAATAATCCTTATTACACGTTGATCTGTAAGTAGAAGAAAGCACCACAGTCTTTCTCGCACCTTAAGACATAACCTTTCCTGTATTTTATGTCATTGTCACACCACATTCGTTATGTCCTATATGCAAAACCTAATTATTTGCAATTTTGCTCTTCAACATGAAATGCTACTCGTGTCTTTACTAAATTCTCATTTCACTAAGTCTTCATGGAATTAAAACAGCAAAATATTAAACAATGAGTGATAAATCTCTGTAAATAACCTATGCTCTAGGAATTGTCAAAAAATACTAAAGAAATTCTGACAGCCTCAAATGTTGACTAGGATGCGATAATGAAAAACCATAAAACCATTTCTTTCATACTGAATAAAACTTATGTCTTTTATTATGTTGACTATAAAACTGAAATCATCTAATTGCACACGGTAGTTCCAATTTTGTTTTTAACATTATGAGCTTGATTAAAAATATACTGAAAATTGACATTTCATATCTGGGGAACCTTAACACTTTATATCCTAGCAAAAACATTTTCAAATCAGTGATTAAAGCATGGCAATTTGTAGTCAAAACCACAGTAGGATTTTGTGGTAGAAAAAAATCAAGTGACTTTTCCCCAAGTATCTCTTTTTTTAGTTTTGTAAGTCATGACACATCAATATGTCAAACCTTGCATATCTCTTCAAAAGAAGATAAATAAAAAAATGAAATGTTATTAACTTAATTAATATGTGTCAGTATCCAAATTAAATGCATCTTTAGCATGTAATACAAAATTAGACACTCATCAGTCACTTACTTTTTTTCTGAAGAGAATGATTCGGGAATGGAAGTATTTGTAACTATTGTCCCCATGATTCTCAGAGAAATACTAAATATTTAAAACATTCAAAAGACCATTTATCAAAATATATTTGACTAAATTTTTAGCGTTCTTCTGTATCACATGCAGCATCACAAAACAGCCACATGAAGGATTAACTTCCCAGATGCTTTAAAATGTCCCATAAGAATCAGCAAAATTTTTATATTGTATGAAAGAAAAATGCACAATTTGCATTAAAAAAATCACAAGATTAATTGTGCAAGCAATATTTGCTTTCATATCATAAAAAAGCATTAACAAAATATTTAACTGATAAACTGAAGGACATTAAATAATATTTTGCACCAAGATTAAGTATATCCACTATCCAGCTTCAAAGCAAATTAATAAACTGAAACAAAGGTGAATTGAAAATAACCTTGTACAATCTAGAAAGACTTATATAGGAAGAGAAATACAGAAGAGAAAGATTACTGCTTACAATTTGACCTTACCATATGAAAGAGTCATTCAGAGAATTAGATTTTACCCCAAATCATTTAAATTAATGTGACCCTGATGTTAATGGCATGAAGCGCAGGTTAATTCTTGGTATTTCTTAAATTACAAAAAGAAAGCCTATACTGTAATACATTTATACATTTCTTTTCAGTTCCCAAAGTTACACTGGACTTGGTTTTATTGCAATTGTTAAAAATTCATTTTTTTAATTAGATTTTATATATATAAGCAAGAACCAACTCTGATGAGATATGACCAGCACTAACACACATTTTGCATTAGTCCACTAGGCTGGAAATGCTCATTTGAATCAACCTGCTACACTAATAGTAAAATTAAAGTTTCTTTTTTTTGGTTACATACAAACAATCAAAAATTTTTGTGCTGCTCAAGAATACATAGTAGCACAAAATAAATGCTTGAATTGCTAGCACTCCACAAACCAGCTCATTCATAAAAACAAATGTATCATCTAGTTACTTCATAGTGACAATCGACAGTAACAAGAGAGCAATTCAAAAATAATTTAATGTTCTCTGTTGTGGTTCCCAGCATTCATCTTAATGGTTGTCACCAACATTAGTGTCATTTGTTCTACTTGCATGTTAAAATCATGCTGAGATACAACGTACTAATATCTTAATAATACTTTTAACTAAGCCTATATGAAGTGTTTTGATTGATACAGAACTTAGTTGCTAAAGATAATTGCAAGATTTCACATCAAGGATTCCAAACTCAACAATATACTAAAAAGCTAATTAAAATTTTCACCTATGCTGCAAAATAATTTTCCCCATTTCAACAAACATCTGGAGAGATTACACAATACACTTATCACCACATCTGCATAGTCATCTCTGATTTCTGAATCTGTGCACCTTGGAAACAATTCTATTAATTTTTACAACTGTAATGCATAAACTAGTAACAGCTTTTTTGTAATAAAACAGATGTAACAGGTAAAGAACTTAAATGGAAATAAGTAAATTCCCAGTAACTACAGCAGAAAATTGAATAGCAATAAAAGTGGGCCACAACATCAATACGTGCACAATTAGCAGATGAATACTCAGGTGAAATCAGGTATGTAAAATCATGGACAAAATACTGAATAAAGGTGCTTTTCCAAGATGTAACTTGGGTTTCCCAACATTAATGTAGGGTAACAGCACACCAAATGTAATTCAAATAAACTACTTGCAGCTGAAATGGTAAACGGTTTCCAGCCAGATTAATGTAATTGGATGAGAAATACTACCTTCTGTGCCAGATGGTATTAAACACGGCTTCAGGGGAAATGCCTCTTCACATACTGTCCTTAAAGCCAAAAGTTAAACACATAAGCACATTTGAGCACTATCTAAAACATATCTACTATTGTTTCCACTCAGAAAAGCAACAACAGCTGCTGAAAAGTGCTCTTCATATGGAAATACTGATTAAGAAAGCCTTCTGAAATATTAACATGAAAGTCTTCAGCAACACCTCTATAGGTGTTGCAGCTGTGTTATACTATATTATAGAGATGATAAGCACAGATCATACAAAGATCAGAAAGAAAATACATACATCAGAAAGCACACTGTACTCCAAAAGACAACCTTACAAAAAACTAAATGTAACTTGTACTTCTTCACTGTCAACTTGCCATGCTCTTTGTTCTTCTCTTTTCCTCATAAAATAGAAGTTAATACTAAGCAGAATACTAAGCTGAAGCCACTGAATTGTAATGCCAAAGAAATAAAACATCATGAATAAAAATAACGTAAGAAGATAGTCTAAACAAACTAAAAATTGAGCAAGTAAATCATTAGGAACTTTTAGCAAATGAAGATTAAACGTAACTGTTTTCAGGAAAAAGACATGCAGATTCTGATGGCAAAAAAAATTGCTTACAATGTTAGGGTGCCATTTCCTGCTATAAACATACTATTGGATTAGCTGTAGTGCCAGAGACTATTGAAAGACAAAGGATCCAACCACAAGCAAAGCCTCAAACCCCTTTACTTATGACAGGAATATACAGATTTTTACTTACATTTTTCAAGTATCCTCATCGTCTCTTTACAAAATATAGTAACACCTTAAAAAAATTTTTCTTACAATGAGGTTAAACTGCATACTGCGTTACTTTGAGATAATTAAAATCAACCAGAAATACATGAAAAATTTGCAAAGTGCTCTTGAAGAAATGCTTTAAGATTCACCATCTTCCTTAAAGAACAAGGACCTCTTTACAGCACATGAAAGACTTTTATACATTGACTGATAAAGGATAGGAAGAACCAACATTAAGAAAAGTTATGCTGTCTTTCTAACAGAATAACTGTAACAGTCCTAAAAGTATCACAGGCAACATCCAAACAACAGTTAGATTAACTTGGGAGATATGGGAGCATGATCCTCTTCCCAAAAAGGAACAGAAGTCAGCAAAAAATCAAACCTCTTTTCCAGTGACATCATAAAGAAAAACAGTCAGGAAAACCATAAGTTTCAGGTCCGATTTATAGTCTGATTATGCCTGTGTGATAAAAGTTTGAAATGCTAAGTACAAAGTACTACAAATAGTCTATCTTGTATCATAAGAAACAATTGCACATAAGGTCTTAGAAATTCAACGTTCCCAGTTTTCCAGCATCCAGTATACATAAACTAACAGCAGTACTCCCACCTAAGGTCTGTAAAAGATGAGACAACAACTCTCCTTCCTTTCAGAATTAAAACTTAAGGTAGAAACTTGTGTTCGAAGCCCTGATATTCCACTGTATCTCATAACTGAAAAAAGCATGAATCCTGGCCATTCAGCACTCTCACCTACAGACGATGACATATTTTCCTAAAAACTGCAAGGCATTTTATACAAATGATGTGAAAATGTATTCATTACACAGCCCACAATTACAGCCTTGTAGTATAAACCAGAGAGAACATGGAAAAACATTTTATCTAAGAATCACTAAGCATAAATACCACTGGCATCTCATCTTTAAGAATTTATTTGAAACCTCTAAATAGGTTACTTCAGTTCAACTATTGAAATTTCAGTGAAACTCAATGACAACCCTTCAGAACCAAAATAATTGGAAGTCACTGGGTGCTAAGATATCCAAGCATGAAGAACAGCTAGCACACAGCCTCACATTAATTTTGTTTGCACCTATTAAGGTGAGCACCCAATATGCTGAGCCAATTCCTGGTTTTACAAAACCCCAATTCCAATCCACTAACTGGATGTTTCTTTCAGTAAAAACTTCTTGCTGCACACATCTAACTACTCCTACCTTGCTATTTCCCTCTCAGGAATGCAGAACATAAAGCTGAAACTCAGGGAACCACACCTGTGTCTCTCAAGTGCTAGGTTAGTGCAGGAGGAACTGAAGCACTGTTCCTGGAAAGACAATAATTACACTCTCTAGCACCAATACCAACATGAAAATGTTTTTTAAAAAGCCAATTTAGAAAGAAGTTGCCCTTGTTATTAGAGAGTGATATTAATATTTACAGGGCCTCAAACCTGGGGAGATAGGTCAAAAGATCTGGGTTAAGAAATGCAAAACTTCAGCAGAAATAACACAAAAGGCCTCATGTCTTTTCCTAAACAAAGAAGCAATTAAGATAAACCAAAACAAATAACCCACAACCCCTATCTCCTCAGACTTAATCAGACCACTACACCTCTTGCTACAGGAGTAAATATTTGAGTATCATGCAGAGTCAGGATACTTCACAGAACTGCTCAGCTTGCCTCCCATGGTGACATTTCTATTTAAGTTTCATAGAACTGTACAGTCTACATTCCCCTCATATTACTTATGATGTAGAAAAATCCCAAGCATTTGGAGTTTCCTGATAAGTTACCATTTATTTTCAAGAAATTAATTTTTCCTCTTTTAAACATGTCATCTTCTCAGACATGAGACCTATCTAGATATTCCAGTCTGTTTTTTACCATCTTATCACAACATGCTGAAGAACCTTTCAGGACAAGTTCATCCTTTTCTTCCCCTCCTCCAAATAAATATATAACATCTTCTTGACCATACTGCACAGATCTCAAATGTCATCATCTACTGTTTAGCAAATTTCCCAGATAATAAAAACCACAGTTATTAAGATAAAATATTTAATTAACTAGATAATCTATAAATCCTTTGAAAGTAAAATTTTCTCCATTCATAAATGCATGTACATATCCTTTTTCTCCTAAATCACAGTTCAAAGCAGTCCAAGCTCATAAGTCTGAAAAGAAATCCGTAGAGCTAGTTTGCAAATACTCCCTCTCAAAAAAAAAAAATTCTGCTCTGAAAATTTCCTGGTGTGCAATACTTATTCTCAAGAACATTAATGAGTTTCACTGATCCTGTAAGATCTTTGTTCATAAAATGAACAAATACCAGTAAAATTAAATATGTAGATGAGTATCTGCACTATTAGGATCTAAATAAAAGATGCCCCCTCATCTTAGGGGGATGAAGGAACCCATATTTGACTTCAGAACAAAACTGTTTTATCAGTCCTCATTAACAGATCTTCAAACAGTTTTCCATTTGCTAATCAAAAATTCGAATTTGTTTTCGGAGAAAAACTAAGATAAAACATGTTTCATTAAAATGCATATAATGTGCATCATATCTTTGCAACTACTGCACTTTATATTTTTGTACCTTCTATAAACTAGGATCTTAACCCTTCTTTCACCTAAGCATTTCTTTCCCAAATCTCAAATCTACGTCCTATCCTAAATACTTCTTCCTTTTTTCCTTTTCCAAAAATCAGTCTCTTTCCAACCGTTCCAGTATCTGCAATCTTTACCCATTCTCCAGCCATCTCATTTCTCATTTACAGCACATCCTTTTCTCTGGGATTGAGAGATTATCGTTTCACCCGCATGTTTCTAAAGCATTATCTCTTCCTGTCCCTTTGCGTCCTTCTCTATCGCATCAAACATGAGCTTCTTAACCTCACCTTCCGGGGCACCGCTGGTTGATTCCAGCTTATTACCTCATTACACCCAAGGATTACTGTTTGCTTTTCTTGAGATTCCAACACTCCCTTGTACATTTCTAAAGAAATTTCCTCATTCTCTTAGGGTGCTTGTGTGTTCCTGCCCTGCAAACATGACAAAGGTCCACCCCATTGCTACCCTTTGCTTGCAAGGGTTACCAAAAGAAAGTTAAGATGCTGCAGTTGAGATCACTGCCCATCATGCTAAACAATATTAGGTTTTGCATAACTCTCATTTGGCATGATCACTAAATGACCCAGCCCCTGATGGAATTCAAAGTTAATTAGATTGGGGATGCTCTTTATACTCTGAGTTTGTGTAGAATGCAGCACAACACAAGGCCACCAAGTGACAAACAGTACTAGGTACTACATAAATACAAACATAAAATACACTCCAACTCTTGATTACAGATGACAAAAACCCTAAATACTGAATTGAGACTAACTTCATCTAGATAGGGGGAAAAATTGCAGGACCATTAGATGCCATAACAGATAGCTGAAACAGGAACAATTTATCCACTAATTATACGGATAAAAAAAGTGCTGGGTATTATAAACATTACAATTTTCTCTTCCAGAATATTCCTCTGCTGCAGACATCCAACTGCATTGCAGCACAGGTGTTGTCTTGGATTCACACATATCAATTTTTCCCACTAACAGGTACAATAAAACTCTATGCCACCTAGACCAAATGCTTATTTGATGATATCATTAGAAAAGCAAAACATTATTCACCTTCTCTGAAAGAAATGAAGCATCTGGGGTAAAAACAAAGTGTACAAGACACATTCAAAGAAAACCTCCTCAATTACTCTGTCAACCAGAATTTACAAAGTGAGGTTTTCATATCCACTTGAATTGGGCATCCATCACCAGAAGGAATCCAGCAATCAAATGCTCTCTTTCCAAATGATTTGCAAAGCAGACAAACATCTAAAAGGCACACCCATCTCCACCACCTTCACTTACATCTGGTTCCCTCAAGTATGCCAAAAGTTAGGGCTGCCTCTCAACTCTCTATTGTGACTCCTGTCTTATTTCAGAAGTTCTTTAGTATTTAAATAACTCTAAATGCAAATCTAGTGGATGTCATTTCATTGCACAATGCTGCAATGAACTTAACATGGAAGTACAAAACAGCAGGTTGTACTATTTCTTGTGTACTAGCCAGGGAGAAGTGATTTGCATGGTACTTGCCTCCTCAACAACCCAAAACCAGCAACTCCACCAGCTGCTAAGTAGCAAATAACTCTATCCCAGCCAAAACCAGGATAAGCCTAAGGGTTACATGGAGACTATGAAAGACACGGTGGAACTCCCTCATTAGTACATTTCACCCACTGAAGTGAGAAGTTTTAAATGGTTACTCCAAGTAGACATTCTGACCAAAGACTATCAAGTCAAGTCATTATAATTTGTTGCTTTTTGTGTTTTTTTCATAGTTTTGCTTTTAACATTTTAAAACACTATCTCGCTTTGCCCCTACACATGAAGGAACTTAGAAGTATTCTACAAATGAAGGTGTTGTTAAAATATTCATTCATCATGGCCAGGCTTCGAGAATGAAGATTTGGGAAGGGCTCTACCCACGTTTGCTACAAGCGCGCTGGTGGCTAAAGAGGCCAATGCGAGATAGACAAGTCCAGTTGCAAAAGGCACAGCAGCAAAACTCCTTGGATGGTATCGGCAAGACGTGATTCTTTATGCGTTTGTCTTTTCTCCTCTAGAGTGATCCTGAGTGCTTTCTCAAAGGCATCAGCAGCATTATGGATTGTGTGTCTCCAGAGCTCCCGATTGGAGGCCAGAGTAGACCAGTGATGAAGATCAATATGGTCAAGGCTGAGATGTTGTTTCAGGGAGTCCTTGTATCTTCTCTTCAGGGCTCCTCTCTTGCGGCAGCCAGTGGCAAGTTACATTATTTATTTGTTTAAAACAAACAAACAAACAATTCTAATTATACAACCCAACTAACAGAGACAAAAAGTAAGTTTACTTGCCTAAGACAACACAAGAGTTCCACAGTAAAGCCCAAGAAAAATTCAGGTACTGCAACATTAGCATTTTAGCTCATAGTAGGACTGCACTTCTCCTTTGAAAGATGTAAAACGTAACAAAACTATGGACATATGTACAAACCATGATGTCAAAAAGCAGTTTTAGCAGCCTAATGCCCTTTCTGTTGTAAATGACAGTGCAGAAGCAGAGTTCTGACTGGAGAAAAAAAATCAAAGAAAATGTATTTGTGAATCTCACATGTAACTATATCAAATTTCCATACAGTAGAAATTATCAGAAAATTTAGTACACCTAAAATTAAACCCTTTCTTGGTCTTGTCACCTAGCAGGAAATGCAATACTCCCACCACTCTCCTCTTAGACTAGAACTTGTAGCTGAGAAAAAAAACCAGCAACTCAGAAAATTATTGTAGATAATTCTGTAAACAAAGACAGTGTAGAGGGTCTGCATTTTAACGAAAACCAGAAGGCTTTTATTAGTATAATATGTTTTTTCCTTCTTTTCCCATCCAGCTGAAGCACTGACATACAACTGAAGACCTTCTGCCAAGAGAGCACTGGGGCTGGGGTACGTAAACTCACTAGGGGCAAAATGAAACAAGCTGATTGGAATTTCAGCTTTCACTGAACAGTTTGTTCACCATTACAAGGAAAAAGCTGAACATATCTGGACTTTGGGGAATTGTTTTTGTACCAGAAAGAATTCAAGCCGCTTAAAAAGTATGCACATGTGTGCTATGAAGAATGAAAACTTAATCTGAAATGTGTTAAGTAACTTTCCCTCCATAAAAAAAATAAAACACCCTGTGTTACTCAATTACTGGCTTTACCAAGCACACTAAAAAGTGCTCTGCAAATGTAAGGACTGAAGTATTTAACTCCTGTATTAATAATAGAGGGTCTCACCCAGATCGACTCAGCATAAGAACTAATTTAAATAGAACACTAATTAAGTTTTAGACATTACAGACTTATTTCAATAGGTCTGCAGCAGTGACAACTCTATACAAGCATTAACACAAATCTTCTGTCTTCCAGTATTTACTTGCCAACAGTTGAAAGCACAAATCATACCTATTTGGGCACCCCTCACCACATGAACACATTGACAACAGACTTTTCTCTACTCATGCTCTTCTCCATCCTGAATTCTGATGGATTTGCCATTCCAAAGGATCATCATTTTGACAGATTCACTCTTAAATGAAATACTCTGCTTGGTTGGGATAAAAGATCTTGCAATCTCCAACAACCTCCTGCTATTCTCACTCGGGAAATCAAATGACAGCTGGAGCATTTAGAATCTTGATATAGGTAACTCTCAGATTTTGTATTACAATACTACACACATTTTTTAAAAGGCAGCAATATTTTTTCCAGTGTTCAGAATTTCCAGATTAGTGAAGTCCCATGTATGTTTGCACAAACTTCATTGAAAAGCATATGCATTTCCAAGTACATAAACAAGTGGGGCCATAAATAAAAACAGATGCCTTTTTAATAGATATCAGGTGATAAAATTTTCAAAACTGAAAAAAAATACCTTCTAAACAGATAGTCAAGGACACGTGTATGCATTCTTAAATTGAATTATGCTGAACATCAAACCCAAACTGATAAAGTCTCATGACAATGACACACCCCTTCCCGGAAAAAATCAGTAAAAAGGTCAAATGTTTACGAACCAGACAATTGCTGGAAAAATGTGGACAAACATTATTTCCAACTAAAGCTCGATACAATTGTTTTCACTCCAAAGCCTAAAGTAACTACACTTCCAATAATCAAGCATTTGATCCTTACATAACTTTCTATTTGGAAATCTCGGAGTTTTTCACAAAGATGAGATAAGCTGCACAACACTCCTTGTGAAGGACTGGAACCTCACAGAAGCATTTTATCCAGCATGTTACCCAAGACAGAGGAAATGTATAGCCATCCCATGCATCTGGAAAACTCTGTAATTTTATACTTCAGCCACAAGACACATTCCTCGCACACGTTTGCAGACCACGACAGCAAGAGCACTGAATGAAAAGAGAATCCATACGCAGTACTGCTTGCAAACTGTGGGCTGAGGAAGAAATCCGGGGTGGGAGGATGATCCATATTCCATCTCTCAAACATCTACACATTAAATAGAATATTGCCTTTAACAAAGTATATGTTGGCACACTGGAAAGGAAGTTTACAAAATATTAAGATCCGAAAGTACAGAAGAATTTCCACATGGGATATGGTTTGATGTTTAGAATCATTTACTATGTTTTTACAACTGCTTTAACAACGCTAGTGACTACATAACCACGGACATATTAACTGTATAGAAAGGTTTCTCAGTTTCAAACCACTTGGGAAAAAACTTTTATTTAGCTAAAAAATTATCAAATTTTCTAACCTAGTGAACAAAAATAGAATAAATAACTACAACAGAAATATGCTATGTAATACATAGTTACTTTTTGAAGCTAACTTTTACATATTTACATTGTGTGGATGTTTTCCATATATAATCACACTTGACAACTTTTTAGATTAGACAACATCACACAATTTATCTTCTAGAAAAAAAGACTATGATTTTAAAAGAAGAAGGAAACAATATCTGAAGCAGGCATTGAAAGTACAAGAAAATTTTTAACAGCTTCTGAAAAATTACTCATGCAACTGAGAGTTATTTAATATTTTTATAAATAGAACTAGGGTTTAGGCACAGAATAAATTTTGTTTAAGAAAAGATTAAAAAGAGCACATCACCAAATATACTTTGATCTTTCTTTGGTCCAACATAACTAATTTCTAAAATACTATTCTACGGTGCCAGTGGTTTCTTAATTATAAAAGATGGTGTGCTTCTGGCCCCAAGGAGCTCACAACAATAGTATCATTAAATCTTCTATAGCCTCTTTTTTTTAATCATGAAATCTTAGCGCAAAAGCCCTCAGCAAAATTTCTGCTTTAAATATTTATCAAGAGGTGAGAAACAGATGGCTAGACTGGTTCTACAGACTGAAAATGTTCTGACATAGTATTCAAACCCTTTTTCTGCCAACTGCTGTTAAGGGGTTCACAGAGGTTCGAAAGACAGAACGTGCATCCAAAGTCAAAAAACATCCTTTCTATTGGTTTCTTTTTAAAGAGACAGCACAAACTCTTTAATTAAAGAAGCTACTTCAGAGTGCCAATCACACAGTGTCTCCACTCATTAAGCCAAGAACTTCAGTATCAACTATGCTCAAGCCTCCAAAGCTCAGTGAGCCTTTAGCATCAAAGCAAATGCACTACATATTCAATTTAACAGCACAATAACTCAAGATGACAATAACCAGACACATTTTGTTAAATATTCTATGTTAATGCTATTTGTACACTTCACACCCATCACAAAAAGAACTCCAGATGCACAGAAACATACACACTGAACAGATGCTCATGCTGAGCAGATTCTAAAACATATCATAATCCATCATTTTTATTTCCAAATATTTAAAGTTACTAAAAAAAAAAACACCACAATTTTAGTTCCATTCATCTAATCTTGACTTGGATATTGCAGCACAGTTTGATAGAAGTCAGACAGGGGCACCTTATAAAGCAAATATGCAAGTCTGACCAGAACTTCAATGTGTAAAACTTCTTACTGCTCATGAGGTGAACATAAGTGTGCTGCATTTGAAAAAGGCATGAAAAAACCCAAAGTGTTAATTCTGAAAAGTGTATGTAAATAACGACAATTTTCTATCACTAATGAAGTGTAGCAATGCTAACTTGTGATTGTGTGCCCCCTTTCATCAGATGATTACTGCTTCACAAATGCTAACTAGGAAAAAGTTAAATATTATAGATAGAAAAATCTGGCACACGACAGTCAAATTTTCAGAAAATATAATTTCAACTGGATTACAGAATACAAGACTTCCCAGTTCTCACTACTCTGTTCTAACCATTAAGTGAATATTATGCAAAGCAGTTCACTGAAGTATCTTGGGTTTTGCGTGGTCATACCATAAGGAATATGCTGCAGAGCGACCACAAAGATATATACACTGATGAGAACAAAACTATTTGAGGAATATTACTTTCAAATCAGAATTTTCTGTTGTAATAAGAAAGCAGAAAGGGGAGCATATTTCCCACTGCACAGAAAATGTTGTGGAATGAAACAGTTCTAATGACAGAATTGCTTAGAGGATTCAACATTTATTTTACTACTATTCATTTACATTATTTTATAAAATGCTATCAAAAGGAACAAAACAGGGAGCATGCTGTTCAGCCAAGACACACCGAAAAGCGCCAAGTGTCTCTAAGCACTTTAGCCTACTCAAGACATATATGTTCTGTACAGAGCACACCCACTTTAGAGAATGGTGGTGTACTTAAAAAAAGTTGCTTGAAAAACAAAAAGTAAAAAACCAAAATCCACAAACAGAAAGAGCAGCTACCAAATTTAAGTAATTAAAAAATACTGGACAATTGAAGAATATCTTTCCCTTGTCCTGTCCCTGATGTAACTATTTAATTAGCATATGTATCATTTCAATACCAGAATAGCCATATTAAACAAGTAACCCATAAATACCAGACATGAGTTGCTTTCCTAATCACCTGAATTTTCTTCTGGTTTCTTATTTGTCTCCATATTCACTCATGCCCACCTTTTACTTTATCAGAAATACTATACAGTATAAAGATTCCGGAACAATAAAAATATACATCAGAACTGTGAATAAGCATAAAATACCAAACAACAGCATGAAGAGATACAATTTAAGAAGGCAGATTTAAGGAGATACTAAAACACCTGATACACAATCATCAAATTTGCTTCAGTGAATCAGCAATGGATACATACGTATCTGCAAATGTTCTGAAAAACTATCATCTAGATACCAGATTTAATCCTGAAAAAATTCCACTCTATGATGACAAGTGAAAGCACTAATGAAGGAAAGCCTTAGGCCCAACGAGGTCTCCAGAAAACCTGTGCAGAACAGCTCTCTGCACCTGGAGACTCCGAACACAGCAAGCTGCTGCTCATGCCCTGCTGCCATGAGCAAACCCAGAGCAGTTCAGGCTCCTCCTGAAGCTCTGCTGATGCAGCAACAGGAGACGATGAAGGAACAGTTAGAGTAGAACACAAACACGTCTAACAGTTTATTTATTCCTTGTTCAGAGCCCTGTCTTTGAAGATCCACAAATACTGTTTTTCTTTGTGTTAACCTAGTTTTAAGCTAATTTTTAATAAATTTAATATTGTGCCAGATCTTGAAAAAGTAATCCTTAGGTGCCCAGCGTAAGTTGTTAAAACAATTAATGTTTCGTACTCTTTACAGTCAGTAAGAGAAGCACTTAATATTTTTCCAAATAAGAAATCAGTTTGCTTCATAACCCTAATAGATTTAAGTATTCAGATTAGATTCAACAAGAAAAAAAAAAAAAAAATTTAAAAGGTACACTGTAATGTCAAAACTTGCACTGTCAGAGTCTAGTTGTACAGTTACAAACTGTGAAGTTATCTCATTAGTGTAGAGTTGCAGGTCAGCTCCTGATACCAAGGAAAAAAATATACTAAATTTTGCTGAAATAAAAGTATTGCAGTAAAACTTTTAGCTTAAAATTCTGCCATTATTTCTTCAAAGTAGCACATAGGAATTAGTGACTTAGAAAAAAAAATCTAATAGGTCAAGATAAATTTCAGCTAATTTCATGAAACTGTGAATTAAATGCCTGTCATTAAAAGGAAGTCTGAGGTCAAAATCCATCTTTATGTATATATTTCTGAAGCACATGACAAAGAAATGCACGTTTGTACAAAACTGAACACCAGACAAACTACAAAACCTTCAACTGGTCACTCACAAGCTGAACAAAGAAAAATACATTTAAGAGGCTACAAAAATGAGCAGATAAGAGTAAGCTAAAACTGTTTTCTAAAGCAATACATACATGAGTGCTTACAGAAGAAAATTCAGTGCTCACCTCAAATGACAAACCTTACTCTTCTGAAGTGACACTGACCTACACCTCTCACCTGAAGAATAGACAAGTATGAGCTTGTGCAGCCAATATAAACCACAGCTTTTACTTACTCCTTACCATCAATGTTACAACTGATTTATATTTCAGGCTTCTTACAGCACTGCTATCAGTACTTCCCAAGTGTATTTTATCTGAAAGCTCATCGTGCCTACAAATCCTAGCTGAGTACAAGGTACTATGCAAAACACTAAAATAACCCCTAAATACCTTTAAATCAGGCTTCTCCACGCAGTATACTTGATGCAATACTATTACATCTTCATTTTGTATAGTCAGACATGACTTCCTCAGGTGGCTTGAGGAGCTCTGGAGGTGGCATTCCCAGCTCCCTATGCCCCACCCAGCCCCTGCCTGCAGCGCCACGGCTGCCCTGGCTCCTCGGGCAACCACTTGTCTCGGCGTGGAGCAATCTTTGCTCCTCTAGAGACTAATAGCCCTGTACTACAAAATGCTGATAAAGGTTTTTAATTCAACTTAAAAAAAAAAACAAAAAACAAAAAAAAACCCCAAAAAACCTATAATGCTTGGTCCAGTTTAAGAGTTCCTGAACAGATTTCAAGCTGCAATGTTCAGCTTTGTGTAATTACTTTTTCCTTAGCACAAGTGTCTGTGCTTCACAGTCTTTGAAAGCAAATAAAATGAAGGGCAGGCGGCATTTAAAACGGGGACGTTAAACCCTCCCTTGGTAGTATTGTTTTTTGTGCCCACGCTTTCCCACGATCAGTGTCAGCTCCAGGCAGAGCGGCAGCAGCAGGAAACCCGGCCGAGGAGATACAACATCCCACCACTGCGAGCAGACATCGCTGTGCCTCGCTCCGGCACTCCCCGGGGAGAAGCCCCTGCTCTGCCGCCCTCGGCACAGCCAAAAACTCTGTGGAGGGAGACGGGAGGCTTAAGGAAAGACCTAACGCAAGGCAGACATTGGCGCGCACACACTGCCCATCTCCTTACTGCCAATTCTTCCTATTTAAAACAAATACAGTGCAGTGTTAGCCAATGTTCGAGGGCACTTTTAGAGACAAAGCTACAGAATAGCTGCTTCTAATTAGGGCCGACAACTCAAAACGCTTTGCTCGCCCGAGCAGCCCGCTGGTTTTCGGAGGAGCAGCAGCTCCGCGGCCGCCCGGCCCCGCCGCCCCGAGGGTGCCCGGTGCGGACTGCGGCCGCTGCTCGAGCGGCGCCGGGACCCCGCCCCAGGCCGTCCCGGAGCACGGTGCCGGCCGAGCCCCGAGCGCTCTGCTCTACGGGCGGGGGGCGCACAAAGCGCCGATCCCGTCGGTCCCGCCCCGGGCGGGCGGAGGGGCCGCCCCGGGAGCGCCATGGCCGCTCAGGCGGCGCCCCCGCCCCGCCGCGGCCCCCTCGGCCCGGCGCTCCCGCCGCCCGCACCGCCGCCCCCGCGCCGAACCCCGCCCGGCCCCCGCGCCGAACAAAGCAACGCGCCTCGGCCGCCGCCTGCGCTCCGGCCGCTCCACGCCTCCCCGGCGCGGCCGCCCGAGCAGACAAGGGAAGGCGGCGAATCTCAGACACAATGAGAGGCGAGCTGGGACTCACCCACAGCTCCGTGCCCCAGCTCATGGCTGCTCCGCGGGCAGTGCCGGCTTCGGCACAGGCAGGGATGAGGCGTCGGGCGGCGGCCGGAGAAAGAGTCCCCCCCGGGCAGCGCCGGTGCCCTCGGTCAGTGCGAAGAGGCAGCAGCGGCGAAGAACGACGTCGCTCCAAGCTCCAGCTCCGCCTGGCTCGGGAGAGGGAGCCGCGGAGGAGACTGGGAGAGGGGCGGGTCCGGCTGGAGCGGCGGGGCCGGGACGGGAGCGGCCGCGGGGCGAAGGTGCCGCGCCGAGCGAGCTACTGATTAACGAGGCGGCGGCCCCGGGCCTTTGTGTCCCGCCCGGCCGCGGGGCCACCGTGCCCCCCGAAACGCTGAGTCACGGCGGGGGCCCGGCCTCGCACCCTCCGCCCCGGCACCGCGCCGGCAGCGAGAAATACACAGCGACCGCCCTATTTTGTACACCACAGGTCTATAGGTAAATCAGAAATTGAGATGCGAGGCTGGCAACTCGGGAGAAAAGAAAAGCGCCCATTTTTGATGGAGTAGTCGGATGAATCATATTGTTGACTGTAACAGGGAGTTTCCTCAGCAGCTAGGAAAGGACGAATGTTAAATCCTTATCAAAGATTATTTTTCCACCAAGGTGTTATGAAGCTGCTAATAGAAAGGAAACGTTTTGAAAGCCTTCTCCAGGCATTTCTTGATTTTCCTCTCATTTTTGCGTAGAAGTCATTTTTATAAGCTGCAATAAAACCTCAGTGTAATAACAATAAATACTGCCAAGTCTCTGTATCATGAAACAAAAAATTACAGAAATCCAATTATTTTTTCATTTCCAAGACACCTGTCAAGTAATGTTCCTTGGCATCACACTTAATTTAGGTTTAGTTCTATTTTCCATATGAAAGGAAAACACAAGTTTTTTCAAATGGATATGAAATTATTGTATTAGAATAATATTAACATCAGAACATCAAAATAAGCAGATGAGCTCACAGATCAATGTAACTTCCAGAGGGAAATGTTAGAGGTATTCATACAAGATAAGCATTTGAGTCCGTGAGGATCCACAAAATGAGTAAATGTGCCACATGCTGTGTGTTTTAGGAAGTTGGTGGTCATAAACCCCACAGATTTTAGACTCTGATGATGAAATTCCACATGTGAGCACAGTTCAGTTGAAGCCTGGCACATTAAGTCACTTGGCAGACTGCATACATTACTGAAAATATTCAGCAAGCAGAACACATTTTGAGGATTCGGGTAATGAAGTAGAAATAAGTAAATTATCAAAATTATTAATAAGTGTATATTTGAATTCACTCAACTTACATGGCTTTCAGGATTAGGAAAAAACAGTTTCCATTAAATGCTGTAAAGATCAATCAGCCTTTTGCTTAGCTACAAGCTTGTCACATATCTTTATACAATTCTTTAAAAAATTTAATCACATGATATAATAACAGGTTTAAAACACAATTAAGTAAAAATTTTTAAAAAATTTTCATTTTGTATGTTTTCTAATACATCTCTTTTAAATTAATACCTATAACTTGCTGCAGATGTAATAATTTCAGAAAGAGGCATTTCAACAGTTTTTAATCACACATTAATCCATATTGTACCATGTCCAAGGTTTATAAAAGCACACAATGATCTTGGCACCTTTGGTTTCAGATGCCTGATTTGGCACGTTATTTTTTTTAAAAAGCATCGTTTTGAGAATGTACACTGAACCTTTAAACACCAGGGGTGGGAGTCATGATCAGTTTAGTGAATTTGAAATTTGTTGCCAGCTTTTGGAGAGACAGGATTTTTCACTTCCTGATCATTTCAGAAAAACTCATATTTCCAACTGTTTCAGTTTAGTTATCTAAAAATTAACCCTAGAACAACAACTTCAGAGTTGAAATTTTCAACTTTAGAAGCCCCAATACAGTATTGAAAATTAATCTACTGGAAAATTGACCCTAAATTCTAAGTCTATAGATTCAGAAGTTTTGAAAGTCAGGCACTTACTTGGCACTTAGATTTGAAATACTGGCCTTTCATTGCATGAAACATACATCAAGAGTTTCAATGTGTAATATATATATTTGTGGTTTGTTGATTGATACATAAACCCTCAGGTTCCTTTACTTAACTCTAATTTAAGAATTAACTAATTACTCCTATTTCTGCAAATTGTGCAAGAACAACATTCGCAACATGTCTGGATTTGTTTTCAATTCAGAGCAATGTATGAAAATTGAATATTTTATGGTGATTTGTAGACATTTTAGGAAAAGGAGACTGCAGCCTGTATCATAGGTATACAATACTTAGCTTCTCAGTAATGCTTAAAAAGCCTAATTCTAGCAATTAGAGGTTTTCCCAGGACAAACAGGATTCCTTGTTTCCATGCAGCTGTCTTCAAAAAACACCTTTATGAGCCCTCAGGTAGAGCAAGTGTCAGGAGCTGGGGGATGTTACAGAGATTCTGAGCAACTTCACAACCTCCAGAACAGGTTGAGAGGCTGTTCTGAAATACTGTGTAAAATAGGACAGGTGTTATCACAGCAGTCTCTGGGCTATACCTGCCTTTTAAGAGCACATGTACACTATAAAGAGGAGCAATCAAAAGGTATTACTGAGCAGGCTTTGAACAAGCTAGCACTGGGATAGGACACTATCACTGCACCACAGCACCACTGCAGTCTGGCTAATTATTCATCTCCAGAAGTTAACAAGTAGACTTGGAGAAGCAAGGCTGGTTAGACACAGTGACACTGTTCCTGGGACCCAGCCTAGTGTTCGTGCATGGAAGCACAATGGACCATTTAGCTGCATCAGTTCGCTCACAACTAGCTCAGGTCTTGGAGGTTCGTTGTGCAATGTAGAAAGATCCCTAGAGAATTAACACAAAATCTGCCTCAAAGGATGCTGTTCACAATTATCTGAGATACTGCCCATAGATGTTGCTTCTTCAGGTGAAGTAAACAAAACAGGCTGGGGAACAGTTGTACAATTTATATGCACTAGAGGGAAATGGAGGAACGATTGCTTCCGATATTCCTGGGAAGCCAGCAAGTGTTTCTAAATCTATTCTGGACATATTATTATTTTTTAAAATAATTTAACAACAACAACAATGTAAGCTTAAAGTCTGTGTGGTTTAGGATAAAAATCTTCATAACACATTTTATACGGTTTTCATTTTACAGGATTCTAAAAAGTCAAGTGTAAAGCCTATTTCTTCCCTGCAGAGGCTTTATTAGTGTTTTAACTTAAACATGGGAACAACTGTTTTACAGACTGTTTTCTGACTTTTAGTTTGCTTTCAACCCATACTTCTTCCAAAACCAGAAGTACATATACATATCAGGTATATATATGGAGGTATTTCACCTTTACTTAAACTAGGAGCCACTTAATCAATAAAGAGAAGATCATAGTTCATCACAATAAATGACAAAGGCAATTGATATGAAGTTAGTTAAAAGACAAAAAGCACTTAGATAAATTTGAAATTCATAAACAAACAGTATATTAATTAAGACCATGTGACCAAAACAAACTTTAGCTGAATTAAAATAAAACCAAAGTCTTAGCTGCATAATTCTTACCACTTCAGCTTAGTGAGAAGCCTGACATCAGTCATCATTAGGCCCTTTTCCTGCTTAAGTACACTCTTGCTTTGGGAGATTCCCACATAAATACTGAGCTATGCTGTCCTCCGCTTTAGCCGTTCAGGATGTGAAATGACCGAGCTGCAAGACAAGGGGAAGAGTCTGCTACATCTCTGCAGGATATTGCCGGAAATGTTGTAATTAATCATTCAGAATTTTGACATTGTTTCCATTATCAGGGATTGCAACTGGCCCTAGGCCTGGAAGTAATTAAACAAATATTACCCTACAGATTTTTATTCTTCTAGTCACATCCTTAAAATCATCAGTTGGGGGAGAGGATGCTACTGAAAGGATTCAAAAATACATTAAAGACATATTCAAGTAATTTTTACATGCAGCAAAGGAATCATGATAAATTGCATTGTTCCAGTATCCTTGTAAATCATTAGCCTTTTTTGGAAGCTGATGACAACTTATTTTTAGCGTAGAAAATTTACCATTATATTTAGTTGGTTTTCCCATCATTGACTAATTAATGCAGGCTTTAAAAAAAAAAAAAAAGCCCAATTCTATTTTTAGACTGAATCCACATAATTCCAGTTATTACAATAGTTATGTATTTTGTTAATTCTGTTCACTTCTCAACAGAACCTACTTGAGTTTACAAGTGTACCTAAGGATATTATCTTGGCAGAAGAACAATCTGCATGATTAATTTGGAGTGGCAGAAAAGCTGTCTGGCACTCCCTGTGGGCACGCTTTCTAATGAGAGAAGCAGCTTAGCTTTTCACTGCCACAAAAATCAGCAGGACCAAACAAATTACTTCCAAATATCTCTGTCTCAGTGTGAGGTGCCATTAATCCTTTTCTCTGCTAGCCAGCAGTCTCTTTGTCATATTAAAATTGGATTTTTACTCCACAAAGACAATAAATGTTACAAAAACCGTATTATTTCTTTTTGCTTCAAAACCAAAAGAATTTAGCTCCCTCCTTGCTTTACACATGTACTTCCCCTATTACCAGCACTCTTTAAGTGCTCTAATTTTAAAAAATATTGATGTTCATAACACTTCCATGTGGTGAGTGGCTAATCATTACTTCACAGCTCAGGAAATACTTTGAGACAAAAGAATAGGTGTCTTAACACTTCAGCTTGTGCTGAGTTCCCCATAGACTTCCTGTGTCTCCCAGAGGCTGGTTAACCATAACCAGCAGTATGCAAAGAGTTGGTAGCTGTGCCTCTGCCTAGAGGCTTTATGCCCACTGGGTTCCTATTTCAGCTGTTAGGCAAAACAAACTTTCAGTGTTACTCTGAGTACTGATTTATTTTTCTTTTAAGCAGAAAATTATCAGGAAACTATATTAGTTAGACCACACCACTCCTGCTTCAAGGCAGAAGGAAAACTGCACTTATTATTGCAACCTAAGCCACTACTTAAAATTCTAATTTTTCTCCTGTCTCTGAATTTTTGTGGGAAGAACTGTACCCCTCCATCTTTTCCAGTCCAGTTCCTGTACTGAAATGCATTTTACATAGCAAAAGAAAGGCCCGTTTCTTTCTTTTTCCTCTCATCTCAGCAAACAGAAAGACATCACCAGTGACTGGATAACAGAACTGAAAGGACACTACGTCCACCAGCTATAAATAGGAGGAAAATGAGAACTTCCATCTGTTTTTATGAAATATCCTGTTTGCTTTTTTTTGCCTGCACTATAGCCAAGAGCACATCTTTCTACACTATATGTAGCAGAAAAACATGTTGTCTATCAGCATCAACTAGCAATATTATAACTACAGCCTCTTATTTCACGGGTATTTCACTTTTTTACCAGTGAAACAAGACTATCACATGATAATTCAGCATTTCCTTCTCATAAAATAATCTGTATCCCAACCCAGAGGCTGGACAGTTACAAAATATCAGGTTATACCCATAAATCATGATTTTAAAGTATTATTTTCAACTTTCTAATGCTTGCATTACCTGCTTGAATATTATAAATCCATTTGTTTCCATTATACATACCTTCGGAATTATATCAAAATATAACCAAAAATACCAGGGCTTTGCTACCTTAATTTCTGTTACTTCCAGTTCACCTAACCCATGCCTTCTCCATTCTCCCATCAACCCCTTCCATACACATTTCCTTAATTTAAAAGAACATCAATCTGTATCCGATGTGCAGAGGTAGGTATGGCTATGAATACTTCTGATAGTCAATTTTTGTCATTACCATATTATTTACAGGCATAAAGATTATTAATTTTGAGATAATAACCAAAGACTTGAATAGTCAGTGCTATTGGTATCAGTAGCAGATTTCTGGCGTAGTGTATGGATTGACATACTGTAGCAATAGTGAAAGATGGAGAGTCTGTCATGGTACTAATTCAAGCTGCAGAAAAACGAATGGATGAACATGCAGCAAAGGGTCAGCACTACCCATTTTCAGACTTGCTAAAATATTTTACTATCATCTGACTTTGAGTTATGATCAGAAACAGAAACGTATATGCAGTTGTACAAAATATGCCTTAACACTGAACGTAATCAGTATCCTATGCTACTATTTAATCTCACTGAAGGAGTTTTAATTTAGAACTGGTTCATGCATTAGCACCACAGACGGGCCGGCTCAGTTCACACTTTCAGTAGTTTCGCCACATCCAGCTGAAACCCATTCCCTGAGCTCGACAGCCGCCTGCCGGTCAGGGACAGCCCCGCAGCGGGACAGACCCCACCCGGCTGCTGCCGCATCAGCCGCATCCCACTGCAGGGAATGAGGGGTCAGGTACGGTAATGGGAAACTGAGAAGGCCAACGGTCCCTTCATTGTCCTACCTTCCGTACAACTGCAGGTCTTGACTGCTCTCCTTCAAAGGATTTCATTTCAGTTGCCAGTGGTTTCATTTCAGGTGTCCTTCCCTGATTTCACATCTGTCGTGGTTCCTCCTTTTCTCATGAGAAAGCTGATGTCCACAATGCATAATACCACATTTAACTGATGAAGAAAAACTTTCTAAGGATTACAGCCTGGAGAGAAATTCAAAAGTCATTCACATATCCAAGAAAACTCCCTCCCACTATCAATCACTTTAAAAGAACAAAAATCAGTAAATCAACAAAGAGAATGAGAACAGAGCGCCCTGTGCACAGGATATCCCACTAAGCAAATAATTTACCTTTCTATGTCTCTGTCTCACATTAATAAAGATAGCTACAACCCCATTTATCATTTTTATTTGTTCCGAGTGAGGTTCTGAACAAAGACTAACTACAGAAATTTTCAAATAATCTGAAAGAACAAAAACAAAAGTAAAGAAATCACTTGTTTATGAAGGAAATTTTGGAAATTCAAAGACCAATACCTGCTCTTTGGACTTCAAAGGTAGATCAAATCTAGCCAGCTAGTAAGAGTCTTGTCCTCCACACCCCCTTATCTTTGTACATTTTTCTCCATCCCTCTGAAACAAGGTGAGATGCAAAGGGAAGAATACATATTTATGTATATATACTTATCCTCTAGTAGACAAGGTTTTTTCCTTTTGGATTTATCACTACCTTGGGTACTCTCCTTATGTTCAGATCTCACCAGCTGATGAACTTTTGAAAATTGAATACACAGAACATGAGGGCTTGAGTTGTGTTGCTACTACATTTGTGTCCTTAAAAGCTAATCCACAAAAAGAAGGTACCACGTTACTATTTCCTATGACCATTTTTCACACTAAAAAATGCATAATTTTCAGCACCAAATAAAAAACTTGACTGAATTTGAGGAACAAATTGCTCCTCTAAGTTGGAATATATAGACCACTGAGGCAGATTACAAAAATATATCCCAAACCAGACATATATATGAAATTCTATTTAAACATTCAGAACCTTTATTCTATATTCATAAAGGAGAAACTTTTAAAATATGCTATTGTAACACAGTCAATACCAGAGATTTCATTTTAGGGAAACGTCCAATTCTCAATCCCCTTTTCACGTGATTAAAGCAAAGGCACAGTAAAAGTAATCAACGAAATGTCCTCCCTCCAGGCTTGTCTGCTACTATAGTTCTTCCTGCAGGACTGTGTGATTCACGCCCTAGATCCTTTGCATCTAGGAAGGGATGCATCATGCCAGTTGATTATCTTCCTGAGAGGAAGGTCTGAGGGGTGATTTTTGTCTCAGAACATCAACTAGCACTACTAAAAAAGGTAAAAGAACTTTTTTTTTTTTTACACATTTTGGAAAAGATAAAAAGATAACTCACCAACAGTGACAGACAGTTTAGACCTGTGTTTTCACATCCTGCAGACAGGATAAATACCTATCTCATATTCACTCAAAAACTGTCCATTTCATTTTAATTATATAATATATTCAGCTAATCTAATTTCTTTTGTTTGTAAAGCTTTAGTTTCGTTTAAACTTTATTTAGAACTATATTTTTAAAAACAATTTTTTAAGCATCTCAAAACCTGTATAATTTTTGTAGAAATGAACACGATTGTTTCCAACAACGGACCATATTGAAAACAAGAGAACAAGTTATTCATAATTTAAGGGTAATGAGTTTAGTTGCATACAACTTGCCCAGCAATCCCAGACAACTAAATTACCACAAGTATAGAACACCTAAGACCACCAGATAATATGGAAGATGTATGTAAATACACATTGAAGAAGAAACTGTATTTAAGTTTGAATTTTACCTGTTTGAGTATTAATTATCTGCATGTGAAAATTACACCAGTTAGGTGTTTGCATAACAGTATGAAAAAAATAAATCTTTGCTGCTCACCTTACTCCTTCATACATATTTTCTAATGTTTTCAGAGAGCGAAATCTCCTTTACTGCAGGCTGGGATGGGGAAGACATTCCAATTTTGCATTACTAACACTGACACTGCTCTGATAAATTTAGTTCTCTTCCATGGGTTACACTGCTGTCTAACTGAGAATACAAACTCTACCTGCAACAAAAACAACATTGAAATTGATTTCTAATTCAGCTGTGGTTTTTCACTCTGAGGTGAGAGAACGAAACTTGAACACATTACTGAAACCAAGTCCTAGCCCATAAACAGCCATCCCAAGCACTGTACTATTACAAATAAATGCTTTCATCTCTGACAATGACTTTTACAATAAGCCTGTTTGTTTTCTCAATTACTTGCTCTCTAGATGAGTCACCGTACTATGAAGATAACATCTTTTCCTCTACACAGTGCACCGGGTTTTAGTACTGTAGCACATGAGTGTTAACTTCAAAGCACAGTGTAACATTGCCCACACCTAACTAATACTTGTACAATGCTTTGAAGATGTAAAAGTCTATGATTACTGACTAGTAAGTTTTGAACTAATACCAAAATTGGACTAATAACTACTGAAATCAGTGTGGAAATCATTCAAAGTTACACCATGCAATACAACTTCAACATTAGTTACCCTGGGTGGGGGCTGAGGGAAAAAAATCAATTACTTCCTTTGAAACAAGAAAAAAAGAAATCTCTGAAGTACTACAAAAATTAACCACATGAACATTCAGCCTGAAGTGTAATCTTTACGTCATTTAATATGCCTCTTATAAATCTTCATCCTAGACATGTAAAGCAGACTATTGTCCATCCTTACCTGAAACACTGGTTCAAACTGGGGGATAGAAGTCTTCATCTATTCCAGTAGTTGATGTAGCAATAAATCACGGCCGTGATGAGTTAAAATCAAATGTCCCTTTTTCCAACATATGCAGGAGCATCACCTGCTACAGATTTCTACCCTAGATTATTGAAGTTTATGCTAGGCTCATCCACACAGCAAAACCCATGCTTATTCGATCTATCAACAACTGATGTGTGGAATTTGGTGCATCCAATTTGATTCACTGTCTAATATTTTGCCGCAATGACTCCTCAAGTAGTGGCTTCAGTTACATCATAGCACAGTGCTGCAGAACTGCATTCAGTCAATCTGTTTCTTTCCAGGAATGCACAGCTCTAGCATACTTGTTGCCCCACATACCCAAGAACTGGGATAAGTACTTCCAATGACATTATTAAATTCTCAATTACCCATTTCTGTAGCTATGTTTGCATGGTATCAAAAAGAAAAGCACTCATTTCAATCAGGGAAAAAAAAAATATTTGAACTAAGCACAAACATATTTTGCAAAGGAACCTATCGCTCCTGATTGCCAGCAAACCTTAACTGGCCTACACTCCTTTTCATCACCAAGTCACACCCACACAGCATACTTTAGTCACAGCTGGCACATGCATTGACTGAACTTTTACCAGGTCCAAGGGCTCAAAGAGCCAGATTGTCTAGTACTGACTGTAAGCATAATCCAGCTTAACACTGGCCTGCATCCCACTGATGTGCTCTTGCTGTGTAAGCTGTGAAGTAAACCTTTTCCATCTTTGACAGGTTAACAGCATAACACCCAAAGTAAATCTAGCCACAGCATATTTTACCTTTCATATTACACTTCTCCTCCTCCTTCCACATTGTTTTGTGCATGGTTTATACAAAATCACAATCCAACACGAGGAGACTAAAATGAGGTACACATTTCAGAGTAAGGGTTTTGCTGTTCCACAACAATCATTAAGTAACGTGACTTGGCATTGTTTCAAATGAAAACAATCTTTCCATACAAAAAGATCAGCCAGACATTATTACACAAGTCCTCCTTAATGGAGGTACTTTTACAAAATCTGAAGAGCATCTTTTATATTTGTGGCTTTCTGGGACTATTTCCATTCTTGCAGAAATGCCAGTGTTTCAAAACCAAACTCAACTAGCCACATGTAAGTACTGAAATTCAAATACCACCTTAAGCATTTGATGTTTAGAATCCTTAAGACACTCCTTTGAAAGCACCTCAGTGTAGTAAATACAACTATATTCGTTATCCACAATGTCATACAGACATACACTTTATTAAAGTAACAGAAAAGAAAGACTACGTAAGAAAGTCACTTAGTGAAAGCACTCTGAAACAGACTGTCAGAATAATTATGGAAAACCCACAGATAATCTCATCAACTCAATATTTAAGAAACAGACACATCCTTATACATGTTTCTTCTGAGACAAAGTAACAATACAGTTCACTAACCAAACTTTACGTTCCATGTACCTGGTGTACCAAAAACATCAGGGGTACCACAAATTCAGAAATCTGTCCTCACTGAACATGTAGTGCATAGAAGCACAATAACAAAGCAATACAAAATTCTTCATTTGTTGAAAGATCAGTGAAGATTCTTCCCCTGTAAGTGCCAGAGTTTATTTTTCACACTTGATGCGGAATGGCTGAATAAGTAATCTCTAAACATGACTATCTATATTAAATTAGATTCTTATTTCCTCAGCCTCTGCCTGTGGCCTTTCACTTTGTGAAAGTATTTCAGCAGCTGATACACAATCTACAGGGTTTTTGTTCAACTTCTCAGGTGAAGAATGTCAGATTATAAAAATGCATATATACAAAATGCAATTCCCAAAAGGAAAGAGAGCAGGTCAAGCCCAGAAATATTGTTTGCAAGCATTAACAACCCCAGTGAACAGGAATGCTATCCAACAGCACTCAGGTTGTAAAGACTTAAGTTCACAAAGAGTGTTCAGTGGGCCAAAATAACAACAGGGTTTAAGTCGTCTTAACTTTTTTGTTTTTAAATGCAATGAAGAAGACAGACTATTCATTAAATATAAAAGCAATTTTATAAAAACACATCAGAATTTTATTGCTTGAAGAATACAGCATATGAAAAAGCACAAGAATGTCCAAAAAGAAAGGTCACAAGAATCCAAACATATTACACCATACATACCAGATGCAGTAAAATGTTAACCTGATTTCTGCATCAGAAAAGAAAGGTGTGAAAATATACCTAGTATTATTTAGAAGGAAAAGACTCATTTAAAATAGAAAGTGTGAAGGTGTTACAGTACAAATTAGAAAAGCCAACACTGCACATTAACATTGTATCACTAGACTAGATTTTCTACCTTTGGTACTTAAACCTTTACAGAAAACCACTTCCTCGGTCAAACCTTGCCTAACATCTGTCATATAGTATCCACAAAAGTTTTTTTGTTTTGTTTTTCCTTTTTAAACTTAAACATTCAAACAAATACCTTTCTGAGTTTTCACTGCACTAATGCATTTATCCAAATGCAACTTAAGACATCCCAAATTTAAATCAAAAGTCACTATGTGACTGAGATCTGAATATATGCCAATTATATCCTGTCCAGATCTTCATGTAAAAATGGGCTCACCATTTTCTGTTTGCATCCTTATGTAAACAGACTGCTGCAGCCCTCCTCAAGAACTCTAACTGGACCAGCTTGCTGAGGACATAAGTTAATAGAACAATCCACATTATTAGATAGAGATCATCTACAGCAGCATGCAAGTGGCTTTTCTAGTCTGCTCAGATTAGTGTACCAGAAGATATGCCAGTATTACTTCAAGTAACACATTAAAACTCAGCAATGGACACTACTGTGCTTTATTTCAACACAAAGGACAGCTGCTCATCCATTAAATCAACAGAACTATCGAAAGGACAAGTACATAATTTCTGTTTCATGTATTGCTGATCACTCTTGGGGAATAGTTTATCAAAAACCTACATTTACCTACAAACCAGTCTGAATAAATTGCTGTCTTTTAACAAGGTATTTTAGTAATCCAGTGGCAACCTAGTCTGGAGAATGTTAGCATTATGCTGACAACAAAGACTAACCAAAGTTAAATAAATTCCCTCTTTTATGATAAGCATGCTCTTAAGGTCAGCTTTTGCCTTCTTAGGCTTGAATACTTAATCACTCCCAGTCACATCAGCGGAACAAACAGTTTTGTTTCATTAAGTTCCGGCTTCATATTTCAACAATATGAATAAATCTGGACTACAAAATACCATCAACAACAGTTAACATTAAACTGGAGTGAAATAATAGAAACGTTAGTTCTTCAAACCAGGCAGTCTCTTTGAAGAGAAATAATCAGTTAGGACTGTCAAAGGATGTCATGATAAAACCACGGGTTTATTTTTTTCACCCCTATACAAAAAAATGATTGAATTTGTACAACTCCTATTAAACATACCTTTTCCTAGCTTGGTGAAAATGTATCATTTTCAAATTTTAACCAGTGTGGTATTCGAGCATATATAATGTTTATTGCCATTTTAAAAAGAACTAAGAATTCAGGCTCTTCTATGCTGAACTCCGCTTTTTCCCATTAACAGATTATGTCTACTGTACCACTCCCCCAAAAACAATTAAAAATTCTAAGTAAGATTTTATAGTTTAGTTAAAAGGGAAGAAATGCAAATGTGGATTTAGAGCTTTTTGTATAAATCTCACTATATTTTATAAACTTGTTGTTTATTGTAACACTGTTTATTGATCAAATAAATGACGCACCGCTATCTAAAATTTCCATATACACCATTAAAAATCCAAAGTTGATATGATACTGAACCTTAATTCTTCAAGAGTTCGAAAAAAGACAGTTTATACATGTACAGCACACAACAGCAGACACCCCTAGAATACCAACTGCCAGTCCACGATGCATACAAACTTACAGGTAAGCATTCATTTCACTGTTTTCGTTGTGCAGGAAAAGTATTTCTTAGTAAGACAACTCAGCTGGTGATTTTCAGATATCATCTTCATCATCTTCATCCTGAGAGGATCCTGCCTGATTGGATGCACTGGCTGAGGCAGCAGCGAGCTGTGCCTGTTGAGCTGCTTGCTGCATCTGTAGCCATTCCTGCTGCGCCAGTTCTGCTTGCTGTTGTCTAGCCTAGAGACACGAATTTAATAGTTAAGGCCATACAGAGCTTGTGAAGAACCTTCAGAACACATGAGCTTTAAAAGCATTTTTATCTGTACCTGCAGATTCCTTTTGTATAGCTTTTTATTAATTGTACATGCAAAACCTAGAAGTACCCTAATTATATGTACCAAGATGCTTGGCTATATTCTGTCTTCCTCTGAAGACACCACTGTTTGGAGGCCTAACAGTTACAAAAAAAACCAGACAGAAGATAGTGTACTTAAGTTCAACTGTAGGAATTCTGCTGAACCACTTCCTAATGAAAATTTAAGTGAGTCAAAGCAATGGAAACTTTAGACTTCAATGTCAAGGGAACTTAACATTTAATCACAGTTCAGAGATGAGAACAGCCTTACTTTGTTGATTACAAACACTGAAGCTTCCAATTATAAAATCACCCAATTGTACCACAGAGGCACACATTATTACAAAAACATAAAGAAAGCCATTATCTTGCTTTGCTAAGCAATCTTTGGAAAACAGAGCTAGGTAAGCTCTTCTCAAATTCAGGTATGTAGACTGAGGACAGCTGTGCTACAGAAATGTATAGTCCTTTTCAGTAAAGTAAAATACAAGACATTCTAACAAAACATTTCAAATAGTTCAACTGATAAACCCTTGTTTTTCAATCCAGGCTTTTCACTTGTTTTTCAGCAACTCCTGTTGATTTCAACAGTATACTTATCAATTGTGTTCACGTTAAAACTTTAATTTCTGTTTTGAGTGAACATTATGAAAAAGTTCTTAAAATTAAAAATTTTCAGTCTTTACGTTTCTACTTTTACAAGTCATCACTAAGACTGTAAAAAATTCCTTTCTAATCCTACTGCACTCATTGAAAAATTCTATTATTTTCCAAAGCATCAACATTTTTTACAATTTTGCGAACTTTAGGATGCCAAAAAGACGATGCTTTGGAAAACAACCAAACCCAGTTTATCTACTTAGCAACGTTAAAAAAAGGGGTCTTCCCTTGTTAAAATTGTCACAGTTCCTCAGTCTGTTCTAGCAGTAAAAGAAAATACTTCTGTAGAAGTAGAAACTTTTTCTCAATGAAGACTTTTTAGTATTTCAAACTTCAAGTGGTTGCACAACTAAAAGGGCTGGAAAACAATTTAAGACATCATAGAGTTTTAAAGGAAGACAGCAACATCTGTGCATACGGGAGAGGCATAAACATTTATCACACATGAGATAACAGGGCTCCCTACTGACCCTGCTACAATGACGTTAACTGCACGCTCCACGAGGTGACACACAGCAATGCACCAGGAAACAGGGGCTCAGCACCTCACACCAGCTGGATCCTGCTGTCAGCGCCCACCCTCACTTCGGATTTATAATGGTAACACTTGGCCATTTAAAAAATGGAACAAAAAACCCCCAAACAACAACAACAAAAATTCCATTGAGTTGTATTGACCAAGAAGCTTTATAAGCATCTGGTAAACTTAAGTCATTTACCACACAACCTCAGTGAGGAAGCCTCAAAAAAAACCCAAATCCATTAAGGGCTTTGTCTTGCACGAAAACTTATAGACATGCATGAATATCAGGATAAGCCATTCCCCTGACTTCAAATATTTACAACCAGGCAAGACATAGGTGTCAAACATTCCAAACATTAACAGGCAGGTATTTTAAAACTAGAGCAATAAGTTCAGCATTAGTGTCATGCTCTAGAATATAACAAGATTAACACAAATAAGCAAACATGTACTCATGTAACTATTTTTAAAAACAATTACAGTACCTCCAACAGCATATCACAGCATATCTATTTTTGAAAAATAAGACTCCCATCTTTGAATCTAAGCAAACATTTTCCATATTACCAAAGACTATTTTTAAAAATCATTCATACAATCCTGTCAAACTGGCATGCATTGTCTTAATTTAGATGTTAAGGTACAGTAACACAGAATTTTAAAAGAATACACTTCAAGTTGTCATTCCTTAGACCAAGTGGGGCTTGCATAAGGTGGCCACGATTCCAGCATTTTTAATTTTTTTTTTTTTAATGATACTCAGGAGCTAGTACTCCCTTAACACACCTTGGGTTTGCTGGTTTTTTTATTTTGTACACCATGATGAATTATTTGAACAAGATAGTAAGTAAAAAAAAGGTTTCAAACTGACTATTATTTGTAAATCTTACCCAAAATTCAGAAGCAGCCATATTGGTCTTTCCAATGTTAGTACAGTCAAAAAAGAGTTAAGCACACGTGACTTGATCATAACTAGTTCACTGCATGCTGGCAATAGCTACATGGTATGCTGTAACTTTAAATGTCTTAAAATTCATCATGTAATTAAGATTAAAGTAGCTGGCATGTTGCAATAGGAAAAACAACAGTTTCAGCAAGATACAAGTACAGCAAAGGGGAGAGGTCACAGTAATCAGACATTAACTGAATAAGCATTTTCATCAGAGAAAATTAAAGTAAGAAAATTGAGAAAATTTGACTCATGCCTTGGAGGAAAGAGAAATCCCACTTTACCATCTCTTAGTTTAGAGAATGGTCCTGTCAAACTAAGAGAATAGTAGAGAGAAAGATGGTGTAGGAAGATACCTAAATGAAATTGGTGTTTAGCCATTTAAAATAAGAGATGTTCACAAACTATCTGGGAAAGCTGGAAGGGAATAATGCTGGGATGAAGGAGAATGTGTGTGTGTACTATTTCTAAGCAAATGCTTTTTCCATGCCTCAGATGCCTCTTTAAAAATTTATGCATGAATTCACCCAATTAGAGTCTTGCCAAGAGTAAAGTTTCTTTCAAAGGATAAGAAGTAACATTTGTGCACTGATGGTCAGAAACAGAAAAGCTATTTTCACTTTTTAATGCTTCAAAACTGGTAATTTCCTAGAACACCAGCTGTCATTCTTTTATTTCCTCAGGCAAGTAATTCTTAATGTATTCTCTACAGTAGAATGGAAATACCTAAGTAGCAGCAAAACCCTATGCTTTTTAAATCTAGAGTATAAAATCTGTTCTTATACAAAGTCCTATATGTCAAATCATAGAAGTAACAAGTAGCAGCATCTTATTTTTTGACTTCACATTCCCCAAATCCAACAGGTCAAGGCCAATAGGATCTTGGATGCCACAGCAATTCACAAGGGGACACTTGTTGAGGTGTGCACATGCTTTTGCGGCCCTAGACCTGTAGCATTAATTATTCCAACCACATCAGTACAAGTATTGCTTTACTTACTTGTGCAAATAATTCCTGTTGCTGCCTTAGTAGCTCTTCTTCCGGAATGCCGAGGTTCTCCAAGCGTGAACTGGCCTTTCTTCTCTTTAGTGCTACTGTTTTGCATTCTTGTAAGACTTCTTTTACTTCACTGATATAGGAGCCAAATCCCAAACTTTCTAGTGCTGGAAAGAAAGAAAGAAAACACATCGTTTATTTTTTACAAAGCTTTTGATAATACATATCCACTTGTTAATTTAAAAGACAAAAAAAAAATTAAAACATCTGATTACTTTTCTATCACCTGGTGACAAAAATATGTTCATAAAAAAGATCTGACAGCTATTTTCCTTGTCTCTTCTCCTATGCCATTCAAGAGTACAGGTTTTCAGGCTAAAAAGTACAACCAAAGAAGTCTGCACTTGCAGAGGATTCAGGGCTTTGGATACACTTTCCCAGAGACAGGCATTATTCTTCAAGACATCTTTTTCCCATCTTCTGTATATCAGAATCAACAGAACTTATACAGCTAAGAAGTCCCTTCTGTCTGAATTGTTAACCTTTAATGTCTCAGGGATTGTATCTTTCCAGTTTCGTTGCAAATTTTTAGTAGAAGGTAAATTAGTAACCTATAACAGAGCAAAAGTGATGCATGTAAAATGATCACAGATCCTTTATTAAAGCAGAAATAATTCATATTATCATAGATTGCTGAATTTTAGCTTTTGTCTTTTAGTATCTAAATTCCCATATGTAAAGTGCATCGTACACATATATAAAGTTATATAAAATTATATGTAAGCTCTTTATTATTTTATTTCTCAGCAGAAACCCTTTTATCTCCACATTAAAATGTATTCAGAAACTGAAATCTTGCACTTTTGTCTGCCCAAAGAAATCTGGAATGCGCTATATTCTGCAACAACATTTTCTTTAAAGAATGCAAAGGTAATAGGAAGGATTATAAAAACCCAGGTAGAATACGTGACAAAAGGCAGTTTCCTGATGCACCATTTACTACGACATGCCTCCACACACACCCAAAGTGAAACTGTTACAGAATATCCTAGAGACATTACAAAAACACCAATTACACTAGAAACAAGTATCAGTTGAATAAAAAAAGTAGTTCATTTCCACTATTTACACAATTCAGAGTTTATAGTACAATAGTTGTTTTGACCTTATGTGACAACCTATCCAAGAAACAGCACTAAAGTAGACTGCGCAACAGCAATCAACAGAGATTGTTATAAACAAGCTTAGTTACACCAACTCAGACTATATTCTAACACTAATTTTGTAAGCAACATTTTCCTACCATAGTTATGTCAGCATGTCATTGTATCATAATCTAAACAATAACCCAAAGGTGTTCTCTAAGTTTTCAACTTCCAACCTGAACTCAAGGAGAGAATTCCCACACTGTCTTCAACAGGGTTGTCTGTGCAGCTGTCTAGTCATGCAACCCTACCATCCCTTCAACAGATAACATTTGGCAAATGAATTTACATAATACTTATTTCTTCAAAAAAAAAAAAGTTAAAAGACAAACTGATTTAGAGATTGTCAGATTGCTTCAGAGACATTATGCCAGTTCAGCCTCAGCCCACACACAGACACTGGAAACACTTTTTCCAATTAACCCACAGTTTCTAGGAGAACTTGTTCAATCCAGCCTGAGCATATAGGAGGCAAATCCATGGTCCAGAACTGGTTATCTAAACAAACTACAAATATTTAAGAACTCGTTGAATTTTAAAATGTAAACAGTACATACAGGAAACTATCTAAAGTCATATCTTTTTTATAATCAAAATATAAAATTTTAAGAAATCTACAAATCTAACATCACTAAGACAAACCATCACGGCAAAACCAGAGGTGCTTGTTGAAAGAACATTCACAGGGATCAGGGCTGGCAATCTGCTGCATCAGAATATGAACAACTGCCCAGTCTGAAGTTAACGGCAAGATGTGTTTTTACAAAAAATTTTAAATGGCCCTTAAAAGAAAATAAATTAATGGAAAGAACTTACAGTTGTGTATTGAATGTAGCACACACACACATACAAAAGCAAATAACCCCCCCATGTGATATAACCAGGACAAATTTGTACAACTGCTCAGTACAACAAAGCTAAGAAGAACCATACACATATTACAGGTCTACTGCACCAAAATTCTGCTGGCTGTGGAAGGACTTACCAAATTTACTGTCTTCTTGAAGCACATCAAGGCTTTACAGAACACATGCACAGAAGGATATGGATCCCTTTATATCAGCATGGTGCTAAAATGTGGGACAAGTGAATACTACCTTATCAGAGCTGCTGTTCCATCAGTGTCTTTCTATCTTCTGAGTCTGAAACCTACCAGTCTGCCCAGATTGCTAAAAATTCAGTATGTTACTGAGGTCAGGATGATCACACTAAATGTAAACAGCTGAATCCCAAAACACAGCAAACAACTCATGTTTACAAACACCAGATCACAACTGTCCTTTCCCCAGTTTCCTCTCACTCTTAAAGACTGCATGAAGGTGCAGATCTGATTATTCAGCGCTGCCCAGCTAGTACTACTTTTTTAATACACTCAGGTCATTCATATCTGAGATTTAACCGATCTGCTCCTTTCAAAGAAAAAATAACTTCCAAATTAAAATCCAAAACATGAACAGGTCTGTGGAATTTCTTTAAAATTAAATGCTAGCATTAACACTGTCAGTACCCTAAAAGCCTATGAAAAGAAGCTGCAGGATTTGCCATCAATCCACAGCCTACCTTACTGCACAATAGTTCTGTGCAGACCAAGTGATCAAATTAACCAACTTCATAAAAACAGTCATTTAACAAGTCACCATTTTCAGAATTCAATGGAAGTTTAATTTTTCATAAAAAGGCTGTTTCGTCACAACTTCTGTAACTGTTAAATTAGTCTTCTTCTGTTCCAGGATGGATGAACATTCATTTGCTTACTAAAGTTGCAGACTCACAGCTGGGTTCCTGATGGTGGGATTCAACAATAAACATGGAGACTATTTCCACTTACAACTATGACATAGCCTTTGGATACTCTCCAAGGAAACTGTTTTGTGTTTTAGTCCTAGTAGTGAGTGCTTGGCATGGTCTGAGTACATCTATCAAATCAGATCTCTCATGGGATGCAAGAAGCCTCTGCTTTCCTTTCCCTGTGCTGTTGACAGCACTGTGCCAGTCAAGTGTTTGTGCTACCACACAATAAAACACAGCAGGGACTCCATCTATCTGAAACACAGCCCAAGGGTAGGGGGAAAGATTTCTTGCTCAGCACATGGCCATACAATCATTTTAATAGTGCAGCAAAGGAAAGGGTGTCCTAAGCAGCACGGCTGCAAACACATGAGTACAGTTAGTACACACTAGTACACATTCGAACAGTTCCACATTGCCTCTCACACAGTCCAAAGGCAGAGTGTCACCAACTGCAGAGTGCCTGTTTCCCTTTCCTCCTTCCCAAGGAAATAACCTTCCCACTTCTTGTTTTCAATCTAGTATCCTTTTGTTTACAGGCTCAGTCAGACCAGCAAACTCACCTGAAAGGAAACCAACTAAATTCTCAAAAGCCACAGGGTCAGTCTGGAATTGCCAGGTCCAGCTCTAGGGAGGGTACAAAAAGATTCCTCTGGGCAGCTCCTGGTGCTTAGACTGGACCAGGTGTGAAACAATGGCCATTAGCCTAATTTTATTTTAAGCATTCAAAAGGAATAAGATACGTGGATAGCCACAACAAACACATTTCAATTACCTAATTCGTTAACATCATTGTCATGGAGCTACATCGAGAAGCAGTCAAAAGAGCAAGTATTTAGAATGTAGAAAGATGGATGAAAATGCTGAAATACTCAACCTATATACACATAATCACTGTTTCCAAAAATGGCAATCTAAACCCTCATACCTCACAGAAGGATCATCTGCCAACCGACCAGCACCTGAAAGGAGCTAAGAGCACATACACTTCCCTAAAGACAGCAACAGCAGAAAATCCAAGAACAACTCCTTCCATCTCCAGAGCATTGCAAAAATGGATACATCTCCAAAGTTTTCCTTTGCAATATTTGACTAAAAAGTATAGATTTAATTTCAAAATAATTTTTCCCAACTCTAAAACAAAGATAATTTTTCCCAACACAAAGACATAGAACCCAGTGAAATACTTGGTATAGGACTACCTGCTGATGATATGCACACACAGTTTCAATTTGTGTTCCAAAAAACCCAGACTAACCCTAGGCCAACAACAGGTGAAATCTTTTCTAAGGACCATCAACCACTACTGGGCACAAAATACTTTCATACGTGAATTGTTTATTGTCCTCAGCATTAAAGATCATGTCTATTCCTGCGTTAAGAACTAAGCTCAAATGTTTTCATGGTGACTTGAAGAAACTATTCATGTATTAAAGAGCATTACACCCAAAGTGTGCTTCAGTGTGCAAGCACAGGTTTTACTCTTTACATCCTAAGCTTCTGTGATGGAGCTACTTTGCTAAGCTTTCAAGTTTACATGTATTTTATTTAACATTAAAGCTCATACATGCTACATATTTTCTCCTACTGTTCATAATCCAGTCGAGTACTTGAGCCTCTTCTGTTGAGCAAGCTAATAGACTTTTTTTTTTGTTTCAAACAGCAAATCATTACTAAAAAAACCCACCAAATTAACAACCTTTTTAAAATTTAACTTGATACCATCACAGTCCTGAAAATAACGCTACTACAAATGCTACTGCTAACATCTCTACCAGGCAGCAAAGTACTCCACTGTTGCTGCTATAAATTAGTTTGCAACAGACAGTGGTATCAACCTAGTCTTAAGGCAAAGTGAGTAAGTCCTGACAAAACATGCCCGATGCAGACTTCAGGATGAGGCAAGAAAACTCCCTATTTGCGGCAGAATTTAAAGACAAGCAAATGAGACACAGAGAGAACTCGTCTTTTATTCAAGCAAGGGGAAGTGAAAGTCAACAGCAGAAACAGATAAAAGGGCACAGGTCAGTTTAAATGCTTTCTGCAACAGATACAAAGTTTCAGTATTAAACAACCAGACTGTAAGGACAGCTCTTTAGAGCTTCCAGACAGGACTACCACAGATTAAAGCCTGGGCCCACATACTCAATCAATCTCCAATTAGAAAGACATTGAATACATTCAGGATCTTAAAACATGCTGCATATCCACTAGAAAAAGCAGCCCTCGTTTCACAGGTACGAAAAAGAGCAAGAGATTTGGTGACTTCACTCAGAGCATCACAGGCTTCTCTGAACCACAAAACCAGAGCTGGTGCTGAGCACACGCAGCAGCTGCTCTGACCGCACAAAGAGAGCCTCTCGAGCAGTGCGACTGGCAAGCTGGGTAACACACGCGTTTCCTCCAGACCCTTACGAGATCCTGCCTTTTGTCTCCTACACAGCTATGAGCAACCGGAGAGGGAAAAGCAGCACGGGGCAGGAGTGGCTCACGGGTGCCCAAGCCGGCGGCAGCACAGCGCTTGCGGGAGCTCACCTTGTATGACATGCTCCGGGGAGATGGTTTTCTTCTCCGATTTGTTGCAGATCTCGTTGGCCTCGGAGGAGATGAGGTGGATGAATTCAGTGCAGCAGTTGACCACCAGCTCCCGGGCGTCGTTCGCCACGCGGACGTTGGGCAGCGTCTCTTTGATCATCTTGTTGATGGCAGCCCTGGGGATGGTGAGGTCGTCGTCGTTGCCGGACGACGAGGCCATCCTGGCTGCGGGGGCTCCGGGCTGCGCTCAGCGAGGCTCCAGGGCGCGGGGACCCGGCGGGGGCGACGCCGGGGAGGGGCGGGGGGCGGCGGGGGCCGGGCCGGGGGTCGCTGCAGGGCCGGGGGTGGCGGGACCGGGAGGCGCTGCTCGGGCTCAGGGCTCCCTCGGCCGCGGCGCCTGCCACTGCCACCTCCGACACATCCTTCGCGCGCCGGCGCCGCCGCCTTATGACCGGGGTGAGGGGAGGCGAGCGGCCGAACGGCCCGCAGGGTGCTCGGCTGGGCTGGGCTGGGCTGAGCTAAGCTGGGCTGGACCAAGCTGGGCTCACCCGGCCCGGCGGAGCGGCGGCCGCGAGGCGGAAACGCTCCGGCTCCGGCTCAACCTGTGGGGACGGCGCTTCCGCCGGAAGCCGGAACAGCTTCCGCCGAGAGCCGCGGGAGCCGGAAGCGGCGCGAGCCCACGTGCGGGCGGCGGAGCCGGCGAGGGGCCCTGGGTCCGTCCGTCCGCCCATCCATCCGTCAGCCCGGGGGCTGCCCTGCCCGGGCACCGCCCGCCCTTCGGCCCGGCTGCTGCCGCCGGGAGCTGCTTCGGGCTGCCCTTCCCTCGGTTCCGGTCGTAGCGGGGGGTTTGACACCCCAGGCAGGCGCGTTCGCACAGCAGGGCGCGCGGTTGGCGCTCGGCTCTTCATCCGTCGTTTATCCACGACTCGCAGCCACGAAGGGGTTTGCTCGGCATCCCTCTGTGAAGCTGCGTTTTGTGCTTTCAGCCACCGCATAACCAGTAGTGTGAGGGTTGTGTGAGTTAACCGGACCGTGCCGGTGCTCATGGAAGGGCCGTTACAACCCATGGCCTTGGTCGCACCGTGCTGCTCTGTGCTGCACAGGAAAACTGCCCGGGAATGCAGCCCAGCCCAACCTGCGGGCCAGGGACAGCCACAGCTGAGCGACACTGAGCTGCTCGTGGCACGCCCTGCCCTTCCCTGGCTGCCTGTGCCCAGCTGTGCCCAGCGCTGGCCCCTCACTGATGGCGAAGGGCTGCAGAGGGCGAGTGGCCGTGCTCCCTTCAGCGCCAGCACCACTGCTGTCCTTTGGTTCTTGCCTGCTCCTTTTCAGCCTGGCTGCTGTTCCCACCTCTGTGCCATGCACACGGTGATGCTGGGCTGTAGGCACCAGCCCCGTGTTTTCCAGGAGGTTTGCTTTAGCAGTGGGACGTGGTTGAGGCCTCCAGCTGTGCACAGGGGCTGCCGCGGGTGCTGTTCTCCCCTCACTCCCCTGCCTGCTGTCCTGAGGAGGGCCCTGCACGCCCCCACACCTCCGGCCCCACCAGGAGGGTCATGACTGCAGAGCAAGTCGTGTTCCCTGCAGTACTTGGCATCCACAGGAGCTGCCCACGCCTGGGCTGCTGCTTGGCTTCTTGGAGCTCCTTTGGGGAGGGGCAGGGCAGGGCTGGGCAAGTCCCAGCACGGAGTTAGATTTTGGCTTAGTGAGAAAGTATTGAAGGAAAGACAGTTCCTGTATCCCCAGTGAGCTCCAGCTGGGCTCTCTGGGTGAAACAAGGACAGCTGCTGGAATGTGCTGAGAAACACCAGCCTGGAGGCCCGAGGGGCAAGGCTGGAGGTCAGGGAACAGGAATGCCATGCAAGAACAGCACTTAAACCCAGGCCCCCAGCTTGGCCTCAGATGACTTGTCAGACTACGGTGAGAGAAAGACAAGGAAAAGACCTCCTCTTCATGATAGAATTTTGGTTTAACACCTGCTTATTAGGATAGCTTAGAACAGGAGAGCCAGTGGCTCTCCTTTAGACACTGAAGGCATTTAATGAATTGGAATCACTTTTTACTGATAATACTTTGGTTTTCAAAATAAAAGTACCAAGACAGTAAGAAGATATTTTAAGTTGCTTTTAAAAACATTTTATTGTTCACTAAGTGTAATACACTAGTAACCATTGCACATAAGGGAAGCGTTCAGAATATTATAATAAATAGATATGAATAATAAATATTCCACTTGTGACCCTTTAAGATTGATGAGACTTTCTCTTCTGTTGCTGATAAATAGATTCGACTTCTGAAAACAAGAATGCAGCTGTGATTGAAGGATTACTGATTCTATCCTATTCTAATAAGTAAAAAGATATAATATTTTTATTAGATTAAGAATCTAAATAGTTTACCTATGGTACACATCTCACTATGTATTATACTCTACTAAGTGAAGGGATCGGGCTAATATTGAATACACAAGTGTCAGTCAGTGTCCACATTCCCACAAAAACATATCGGTGTGAAAAGCAAACACTAAACAGAATAAAACTGTAGTTAGAGGATTTTAGTTGCAAGGTTCTGCAAACTAATGTTGAAGATATACACATTCAGTTGAATATGTTGGCTAAGCTCAAATAAACATCTCGAATGCCTTTTCACAATTACAGAGCAAAGCCATTTGAATAACAACATACTGAGTCATCGGTAGCTACAAGTAATCCCAATTTGCACTATATAATCTCATATTTATTGTGAGGGTTTCCCCAGGTCAAAGCTCTTTCTACTTCTCCACCGTAGCAATTTGATGAAGTTAAGACTTGCACTGAAGATTTTGTCATGCTGAAAAACCATTTTGTAGAATATATCGATGGGTAGATCTCCATTTGGATCTGCATACTTCAGAGTTGTCATTGGAGTATACAAGGTGTTGGTCTGATGGCGAAAAGGTGGATTTTCTGAAAGAATTATCTTTACTGTATGCTGTAGAGAAGGAGAAATAGAATTTTCAAAGGACCTTTATCAAAACAGTAAAGTAAAACCCCAGTTTTCAGTTAGCAGTGGAAAAGTGAAAGAATAAAGTCCTAGAATTATGTAAAACCCTTTATATAGTTTTATTAGAATTTCATTAGAAAATTTTCTTGAAATATTTTATGGCCATAAGAAGTACTTCTTATTTATTCCTAGTCCTATTTCTGTTTCTCTATACCATGGTGAATAACACCTTATACCTACGTATTCTGAATAGTCTTCCAAAATATGTCCACAATAGTAGATCCTTTCTTTTACAGTTCACTGGGAAAGGATCGGGACAGTGCATTTTGCAGCAAGATCTGGGAACCTTCAGTTGACACTGAAGCTATTCCTTACCAGCAAACACCTGAAATGATTGTCCCCTTCCCCCGCTTGCCTAAACTTGTCTTTCTGCAGGAAGCCTCAAGCGCCAGAAACTATGTCCATGTTTCTTCTATTGTGCCTTGGCGGTCTGGGGTGGCTGAGTGAACTTCCCCCCAGTGGAGGGATCACCAGGGAGATGGACAGGGCAGCAGCTTTGCCAATGGTGGGAGCCCCGGGCATGCCTATGGTAACGCTGCAGAGTGTTCAGCCTTAAACAGATGACGTACAGGGCATCTAATACCTCAGTGGTATTTAAATTACAACTCGTCTTCAATACTTCAAAATGAACATTCTCTTAATATTCTAAAGGGTTTTATTTAGAACTCTTAATATTCTCTGGAGTTTTTAAAAACCCTTTTTAATCATGTGTATGACATTTAATTAAATCTAATGCTTCTACCAGAAAAACCCACCAACGAACCACTGCATTCGTAAATTACAAAGGAAAAAAAAAATCAAGAAAAAGAAGATGGAGAGTTGTTTATGAGTTACCTCTGCAACATCTTCAGCACTTTGTCCCAGGCTCTGGAAAATCTGCTTGTAATTTTTAAGGTAAATATTAGTAAACATCTCAGCTGTTTCTGCATCTGCAGCTGAAAGATCCATTTTCATTCCATCTTCAAACACTTTTCTTTCAAACTCTGTAACCACTGGGCCTGGTTCAATCAAACTTAACCTGTTCAAAAAAAGCAAAGATATACTGTGTTTTGACTATCCCCCATGGAAAATACACCCCTCAATCCTTCCCAAAAAAGAAATATTGAAGAGTTGCACTCTTAGCCAACAATATTAAACAGTACATTCTGTAAAGGCAACCCATGCTGCATTACTGTTCTCATGCTCCTCCTATCCATCCCCATGTAGTAGTAGAAATCTGCATAGTTTAAATTTCAGAGAAGTGCTGTAACTTAATTCATGGCATGAGTGCAGTTGTTACCTGCTGTCTCGCAGCTGTGGAATCTAAGGATGATTTAGCCACAAGAACTTAGCAGATATTAAGAAAAATAATTAATGGATTATAACAATTCGTTGCTTTCTGGACAAAATTCTGCCTCAATTTCTTTGTTTCCCTTGATGAAGTAGCTGAAAGAGATGGGGGAATTGTCCAAACATGGATTTTCTTTGTCAAGCTGTCAGAGTTAGATAATTCAAGATTCCTCCACTGTATATTAATAAACTACAATATAGAGACTTTTGCTGTGGTTTTTTGTTCAATAGCATAGAGCAAATCACTGAAATACAGATACTGGTTGGGTTTTTTCCCCAGTTCTTTTCTCAGGCAGTAATAACTCTCAGCCACTGTGTTTGTAAAAACACTCTTTGGAATAGGACCGCTTTCTAGACTTGAGTTCTTTGGGGATGTTCTAAAGGCCCTTCTTTAGAACTAAATCAAGCTATTGACCTTCACAGCAGAATTCCATCTACTGCTGGAACTAAAGCTTTTTCTCTTCATCACTCTTCCCATCGGACCTTTAACTTTTCCTATTATACTTCCTTTTTTAACCTCCTTTTTGCTGTGTCTTATACTCTTGAAATCTAATTATGAATTCTGGTATATCCTGTGTATCATTACAATACACTTATTTTAAATTTCTCCAAACTTTGCAGAGCAGTATGTAGAATCACAGTTTTGTCTCTGAAATCCCACAACAGCTGGTGTCTCCCACAGCACAGGAGCTAAATGCTTGGGCACACACAGATGCAGTGGATATTTACCAGTTGTTGGACTTCACGTGAAGAACAGTAGCAGAATTACATGAATGTGAATATACATGTGACAAATCAAACCCCAAAATCCACAGATGATGCACAGGACCAGTCTCTTAAATACTGTCTAAAACATTAGAAATAGTACAGCACACTGTTCTCACTTTGCTCCCACCTCCTGTCATTACAGGTATCTCTCCCTGTGTTCCATTCTGATGGATTTGCACTTGCTCACTCTCTGTGGTGAGCCCTTGAAGTTTTTCCTCTGTGAATTGTCTAAGAAGGCTGTATTTTATCCACAGCTAAACAGCCTTTAACTATTCAAGAAAACATGTTTATTTTAACATCTAGATCTTTTTATTTGCTTATGTAGTGTGAAGAGTGTGAACATTTCTATGCCTTTTGTGACATGCGGTTTTCAAGGGGTTCTCAATCTCTTTAGCAGCAAGCTTTTAAAATCTGTTTACTAGGTCTGAAATATTTAAAACTATCTAAAATACAATTTACACCAGTGGATCAATACTTACTGCAGTTTGAACTTGAGTGCTTGAATAGCTAAACTTTCACAGAATCCTTCCACAGCAAACTTAGATGCAGCATAAACATCATTAAATAAAATACCTGATGTACAAACAAAACATCTCTTAGAATGTGATTGTGTTCAACATACTAATAATTTAATTTTAAAAACTCATTTCTACAGTGTTGCTGAGAAAACATTAGAAAAATCCTCATGCATGCTGAATTTAAACACTGGTTTTTGCCTAAGTTCTCAAAACTGCTTAGTCTAGGAAAGGATGTTTGACTAATACCTTTCCTCCTCCTAGGCAATGCTGTGATCTCTTTGGATGATATTATTTTGTAGTCTAAGATGCGGAAGTGTCTGTACACATAATACCATCTGCATTATTTATCAGCAAGACTTAAATAGACGAACACAGGAACTGAGTGTAATGCAGGAGATCCAATCATGCAAGTGACCCAACTTGCATCTGAGTGAGTTAGAAAAAGCACTACATCAATCCATTTAGGTGGAGGGTAAATATTACAACATGTGCAGATTGCTGTAGGGCCCCTGCTCACCAGAATAATCCAGGTAAGTTGTAATAATTGAAACAAATACAGTTAGACAGGATGGGACACGAGAGTGGGAGTACCATTATCTGTCAGTGAAATTTTACTCTTCGAGTTTTATGAGATGAGAAACTTTACAAAAAGGTGGTACAGTTGTTCAGGATTGGATTTTATTCTATTATGATTATTTTGCAGAGTGTAATAAGCATGTTTGTCTGTTCCCATAATTTCTTCCAGTAAGAAAGATAAAAGTGATGCCAAGCCCTATTCTCCAGATAATAAAACAATAACATTTTAAAAAAATTGGAGTTTAAGTTAAAACTCTAAAAAAAGATTCACTCTGCAGGTTTTGTTGCTAAAATGTCTTGAGAGTAGCTGTGTAGTAACATCCCCTTAGATGCATAAAACCCATCAGGTACTTTTTATGGTTGGAACTTCAGCATTAAGAAACGCAACAGTTAAGATATGTCAGCTCGTACTTTTTTTTTAGATAAAAAGAGGAAAGCTTTAAATTTTGAGTACTGAACTCTTAGGTCAAACAAACAAACAAACAAACAAACTTTACCTTGTATTCCCATAACACTGCTTATTATAACTATATGCCCACTCTTTCTCCTCTTCATGTCAGGCAAAATCTCCTTCAGGAGTCGAACCAGTCCAAAGAAGTTGGTATCCATCACAGTTTTCATTTCATCTATGGTCTGACATTCAATAGGTCCAATGAGCCCCATTCCAGCATTGCTCACTGGGCAAAATGGGAGACAACAGTGAGCAACAACCTCCATAAACATAAACTTGTAATCATTACTGGAAAACATTTGAAAGTAAAATGAGGATTAAGGGTTAAATGATCCTTAAATAATCCTTTTAGAAAGGATTAAAAGATGTTATTGTCACTAAAGCTTTGCAAGTACACTTGACATTTCCGGATTTCTCTATTTTTAACTATGCTTTTAATCCAATTTAAATTATCAGATACTTTGCATTTTAACTAATTTATTTCTGATTAGTCCTTTTTTAAAAAAATTACTAAAGTATTACAGGAAAATGAGACAAGAATTACCTGTATTTGTTTATAATTCAGTATTAAGAATTAAAAGTTACAGTCAATACCCATAAGAATGAACAGAAGTCTTCAAAACATGATAGACTGGGCCATATTGTGGTCTGCTTTTTGTTTTCTTAACATTCATATCTTCAAGAGGAAATAAATCCCCAACAAAACAAACCAACTGAACAAAACACACACTTCTATTGATTTTTATTTGTCTCCTGGATATTTGTAAGTGGAGAATGATGATAGGACTGGCATTCTGCATTACAAGTAGTATGTCAAATTAGAGTATAATACATTTTGCAGAAACGGCTTGTTAAGCACTCCTTTAATAATTAATCAAAATAAATGTAGATCCATAATTTTCTATTAGAGAAGATTTAATAGCTGATGGTGTAAGCAATTTCCATCTTACTAAGATATTAATATTTATTTTTAGCAAAACAGTATGAAAACACTTCTTGTTGAATTATTTGTAAAGTAGAATTTAAATTCTCCATACAAAGTGAAGATATCCTTACTTTCTTTGCATTTGTTCTTTTACTTGCTAATTCCCAAATGCTGTTGCTTTCTTTGTACAAAGAGTTGTTGCTTCATCAATAGAGTGGGGTTTTTTTGTTTTGCCCATGAAGGTGCTGGTTTAGGCAAAAGTTCTCACATTTACTAAAAACTGTATCATCTTATCCAAGACTTCCCTGTGATCAAATTTCTCCTTTATAAACAAGGAAAATAAGCTTCCCTACTTCATGAAAGCAGGGTTGGATTTAATCTACTCATGTCTGCATGAAGTCTTAAAATCTTGAACAGAATATACTACACAATTATTATTACTTTGATAATTTAAAAACTACACTAATGAAACTTCTGCAGGTTATTTGAGATGATGATATATAGAAATCTGGTATCTGTTCATAGCACACACATCCTGTACTTGCCTAAGACATCAATCCTTCTGTCAGGGATACTGTTCACACAAGCTTTAATAGACTGTTCATCACAGACGTCGAGTTGTTTAATTTCGAGGGTTTTGCCCAGCCTGTGACCCGCAGCTTCCTCCAGTGGCTCTTTCTTGGACAGATTCCGCATTGTGGCATAAACTGCAAAACACCAGAAGCAACAGTTATCAGAAATAAAATCTTTACTCTGTCAGTCTTACAGAGAAGTATTAAAGAATATTGCTTTTACATCCAGATCTTAAATATCAGTGATAGAAACCAGATAAAAACTAGAAGTAAAAAGACTATTTTCAACATATATTGTCACTGATTTCCCAGAGACTGTTTCTGAAATCTTCAAGAAATTCAAAAGAAGAATTAAACCACTATGCACAATGAAGAATGCAGTGTATAAAGATAATATTATCACCAAAATTTAAGTAACGGATATCAAGTTATACGGTTAAATTGTTTTTAGGTACCCAAAATCTATCTCTTTCTTTTTTTGTTTCAAATCACCATCAACCTGTTTAGTAGACCAACCATAATTTTATTAAAAAAGTGGAAGACAAATACTTCCTTAGGTTGAAAAAATGTCTACTTTTTGCAAACTACTTCTCAAAATAGAAATTAGTTTTAACATTATTGTGGCCTAATTACTCGGAAAGCTCTGAATCTACATCCAGTCAGTTAGCAGTAAAAAACTGTGAAAGTAAGTATGAGAAACTGAATTAGCACAGATTGCTGTGTTCACCTTGCCATCCATTTTCAATCATAGCAAATACCCTGTTTTGCAGCAGTAAGACAAATCCCAGTCCCTTTGTTCACCCAGTTATGCCTGCACAGAGTTGGAATAATGATGTGCTTTAAAGAAAAAACTGCAAATTTAGGAACTGTTTATCTAAATTCCCTCCTTTGGTCCTCAAATGGGCCTGGGCACATACATTTCATTCAACAGATTTTAGGAGCCCCAAGCAAAGCTGTGAATGTGTATCTGAGGTAGCACACTACAGAGATCTGCAGCTATTCAGTTTTATGTTCCCATCTTTTCTCAGTGTGTGTGTAAACTTATTCACTTCCAGTAGTTGTTCAGTTTCAATACAGCTACAGAAATATAAACTGCTTACAGAAAACAGTATATTTTTCACTGTATTGTATTTTCTTGAGAGTAAAAGAGGAAAACTAACAAGAAACAAGTCACCAAGCTGAATACAACTGCCTGTAAAATCACAGAAGGAAAAACAGCACTGTCTTGAACAGAATCTTTTTATAAAGATAAATAACAGATACATGGTTACC